>NC_135818.1:86025798-86682076 GCF_964213995.1 Mustelus asterias
TGAGGGGCATAGACAAGGTAGATAGTCAATATCTTTTCTCAAAGGCAGGAGAGTCTAAAACTAGAGGGCATAGGTTTAAGGTGAGAGGGGGGAGATACAAAAGTGTCCAGAGGGGCAATTTTTCACACAGAGGGTGGTGAGTGTCTGGAACAAGCTGCCAGAGGTAGTAGTAGAGGCTGGTACAATTTTGTCTTTTAAAAAGCATTTAGATAGTTACATGGATAAGATGAGTATAGAGGGATATGAGCCAAATGCGGGCAATTGGGATTAGCTTAGGGGTTTAAAAAAAAAATGGTGGCATGGACAAGTTGGGCCTGTTTCCATGCTGTAAACCTCCATGAGTCTATGTCATGGACATGAGATGAAGTAGCTGTTAATGGTACCATTAGGGACTGAAGAGTGTTAATAGATAGCAAAATGTATTAACAGAAGAGCAGGGCTCAGTGCAGCCAAACTGAAGGGACAGTAATCATGTGCGAAAGGAGTGGGGTCGGGTTGGGACAAGCCAGAGGAACAAAATAGCAGAAAACAAAGGGGGAGTCAAGATGGAAAGGAAAGTTCACAGTCTAATGTTGTTGAACTCAATGTTGAATACAAAGGTTGTAAGGTGCCTAATTGGAAGATGGAGCATTGTTCTTCCAGGTTGCGTTGGGCTTCATTGGAGCATTGCAATAGGCCAAGGACAGACATATTGGCATGAATGTAAGATGTGGAGTTGAAATGGCAAGTGACCAGAAGGTTGGGGTTATGCTTGCGGTCACCCAGTCTGCATTGGGAGCAGTGAATACAGTAGACGAAGCTGACAGAGCTGCAAGTGAAATGCTGCATCATCTGAAAGGAGTGTTTGGGCCTGTGGACAGTGAGGAGAGGTAAAGGGGCAGGTGTTGCACCTTCTGCGATTACACGGGAAGGTGTGGGTGATGGAGTAGACAGGGTGTTACGGATGGAATGGTCCCTGCAGAATGCTGACCGGGGGCAGGGAGGGAGGGGGGTTAGTGGTGGCATCATGCTGTAGTTGACAGAAATGGCAGCGGATGATCCTCTGAATGTGAAGATCGGTGGGACCCAGTCATGGTTCTGGAAGGGAGTGAGGGCAGAGGTGTGGGAGGGGAGTCAGACACGGTGGAGTGCCCTGTCAACCACACAGTGGGGAGGGTAACCTCAGTTAATAGATATATCCGAAACGCGGTTATCAAAGGTTTGAATTGATTTGATTTATTATTGTCACATGTATTAGCATAGTGAAAAGTATTGTTTCTTGTGCACTATACAGACAAAACATACCGTTCATAGAGAAAGAAACAAGAGTACAGAATTAATATTACAGTTATAGCTAGGTGACATCATTGATTGGAACAGATGTGGTGGAGATGGAGAAACTGGGAGAACGGGGATGGAGTTTTTAACAGGGAGAGGGTGAGAGGAGCTGTAGCTGAGGTAGCTTTATAAATCGGAGTATCGAGTATAAAAGTTGGAGTGTTATGGTAAGGTTATATAAGGCATTGGTGAGGCCGAATTTGGAGTATTGTGTACAGTTTTGGTCACCTAGTTACAGGAAGGATGTAAATAAGATTGAAAGAGTGCAGAGAAGGTTCACAAGGATGTTGCCAGGACTTGAGAAGCTGAGTTACAGAGAGAGATTGAATAGGTTGGGACTTTATTCCCTGGAGCGTAGAAGATTGAGGGGAGATTTGATAGAGGTGTATAAGATTTTGATGGGTATAGATAGAGTGAATGCAAGCAGGCTTTTTCCGCTGAGGCTGGGGGAGAAAAAACCAGAGGGCATGGGTTAAGGGTGAAAGGAGAAAAGTTTAAAGGGAATATTAGGGGGGGCTTCTTCACGCAGAGAGTGGTGGGAGTGTGGAATGAGCTGCCGGATAAAGTGGTAAATGCGGGGTCACTTTTAACATTTAAGAAAAACTTGGACGGGTTCATGGATGAGAGGCGTGTGGAGGGATATGGTCCAAGTGCAGGTCAGTGGGACTAGGCATAAAATGGTTCGGCACAGACAAGAAGGGCCAAAAGGCCTGTTTCTGAGCTGTAATTTTCTATGGTTCTATAGGGGTCACTGGGTTTGTAATAATATTGGCAGACAGTATCACCAGAAATGGAGATCGAGAGGTCAAGGAATGGAAGTGTCAGAGATAGATCATATGAAGGTGAAATATGGAGTAGAAATTAGAAACAAAAAAACTGAAAAGTTTTTTCAGATCCAAATGAGAACAAAGTGACACCGATATAGTCATCAATGTAATGGAGAAAAAGTTGTGAGAGAGAGCCTGAATAAGACTGGAACAAGGACTGTTCCACATACCCCACACAAAAAAAAACAGGCATAACTGGGGCCCATGCAGGTTGTCCCATAAGCAGAGTTTTTAAACACAAATGCTGAAGACATCCAGTTCTGCCCACCAATGCTACCCTTGAATTCTACAATAGAATTTGTGCTGGGAGACTGGCATTCTAGATGAACTAAGGCATTGTCCCATTGAAACAGCAGTGCACCAAAAAATTCACATACCTGTCCCTGACTCCACTTCCACTGGCAGCTTGCTCAGACTGAACTACATCTTGCATAACCTCATGAAATGGTTGTCCCAATGCAAGATGATCTTTGATTCCCATGTCCTATCCATCACAATGACCATATATGCACCTCCCTTTTTATCCCACTCCTAAACCCAACATATTTTACCAATGCTTTTTGGGCCAGAAGTGTCAATTTCAGCAACATCTTCCAATTCAATACATCAAAAACTCCAGTCACCTACAATAAAGACTCATTTGCCAATGACCCGTTTCCATTATCTGTCATTCACTCTCTCCGATTACAAATCCCCCTCTCTACCACCCTCCTCTGTCATAATCTCTAGCTTTACTTCCCAGTCTTTCTGGCTGCCCCCCATAATTATGTGTCATCACCCTGAAACGTGAACTCTTTCTCCACAGATACTATCAGATCTAAGCACTTGAACAGTAAATGGCAGGACTTTACCTGTGATTGTATTGTAGTGGTAGGAGGCATGGGTAAATGCCTGTAAAAGATAGGCCTTGTTCTTGAAACTATAGTTTATTTTCTTCTCAAAGTTTTCATAGCCTGATATTAAGTGGCCTAGTGTCCTGTCAGCATCTGGGTGATCAAACATACATCTCGGGGGAATCTGAAGATGTCCATATTCTAGGTCTTTGCAAGAAGAGAATTTCAAAGTAGACGAAGATGGAATTTCAGTGCCTGTCTGGATGTTTGGATCAAAGCTGCACTGGTCCTCGGGCGACCCCTTATGTTGTCCGTCCAGCCTTTCCTCTGCTGGAAGGACTTTCAAACCCAATGAGCAGAGGAAAAGCTGGGCAGCTCTTTCACCACAGCTGGTTAGATAGCAGCCCAGCAAAGCCTCTACGCAATCAGCTATACTCTTATCTGCTATGCATTGCTCAGTGTGCAGGTCGTAAGAGATGGATTGCTTGCCGGTGTCGACGCCTCCATTCTCTTCAGATGGGTTCCAGAATCCCACCACAAAATCATCTTCATCTGTAGCTTTACTCGGGTCAAGGTAACACATTGCATCCCATGAGCTGTAGTCAAACTCATCACCGTCGGAGGAGGAATGTCCATTTCCTGATGCAGATTTTTTGGGAGGTTTCCATTCATAGCTTGCATCATTGGGTGGGAAAGCAGGCAGAGAGATCTTCTTTCCAAAGGCTCCAGAACCCATAAGCATGTTGTCAATGAATTTGATGTGCTCCTGATCGTACTCAGAAAAATCATCATCATATTCTGCTTCCTCTTTCTGTGCCCTCCACATCAGATCTTCACGGAAATCGGGATCATCATCCTCTTCGTCCTCATCGTCGTCGTCATCATCCAGGTAAGTATCACCATTAGCCATTTGTTCAGTATCTGTCTGAAATAAAATGCCACAGTTAGATGTTATTTATTGGCTTTTTATTGTGCTCAGTGCCCTAAAACTAACTTACCTCGTGGACCCGCGGCCTAGTCTACAGGGAGCAGTCGGAGGGTAGAGCAGAGCAGCACAGTGAGTAGAAAACTAACCTCGGGGATTCCATTGTGAGCGTACATTGCAACTGGAAAAAAACCCTGAAAAGTGACGTCACAGGAAAGCTGCGACCTGATTGGTTGGTAGGAAATCTGTACTAAATTTAAAAAAGAACACTGCAAAAATAATAAACTAAGTAGAGATGGCTGGACAGATGATGTGCTGTAGATGTATGACGTGGGAGCTGGCAGATCCCATTGTGAGCTGCAGTTTTGGCTGCGCAAAGAACTTTGGCTCAGAATCGATGAGCTAGAGCCTGAGCTTCAGATGCTGCGGCACATCCGGGAGAGGGACAGTTACCTGGGCACTTTGTTTCAGAAGGCGGTCACACCCGGTAGATTAAGTACCTCTAATTCGGTCAGTGGTCAGGGACAGCAGGGTGTGATTACAAATGAGGCAGGTAGAGGGATCCTGAATTCAGGAACAGAGGAGCCTCAGCTCTTGACCTTGTCCAACAGGTACGAGGTACTTGCTCCCTGTGTGGGTGAGGAAGAGGGTTGTAAGGAGGATGAGCGAGCCGCCCACTGCATCATTGGGTGGGACTTTATTCCCCCGCTATTCAAGAGGGGGGAGCAAAAAGACAAGTGGCAGTTGTAGGGGACTCTATAATTAGGGGGATTGATAGCATCCTTCGTAAGCCGGATTGAGAGTCCTGCATGGTATGGTGCCTGCCCGGTGCAAGGGACGTCTCTGACCGCCTTGAAAGGATACTGGAGTGGGAGGGGAGGATCCAGTTGTTGTGATCCATGTTAGGACAAATAACATAGGTAAGACACGAAAAGAGGACCTGTTTGGGGGCTAGGAAAGGGGGGGCGGGGCATGTGGGGAGAAGGTTTCAACTAGATGGAAATTTATGAAAAAAGGTTAAAAGTAGGGAGAACTCAGATGTTATTAATGGAGGTGTTAGGATTCAAAAAGTTATAAACAGTAGCATAAGGGCACTTTACCTAGATGCTCGTAGCATCCGAAACAAGGTAGATGAGTCAACGGTACAAATCATCGCAAATGAGTACGATTTAGTGGCCAATACGGAGACATGATTGTAGTGTGGTCACAACTGGGAGTTAAATATCCAGGGGTATCAGACTGTGCGGAGGGACAGACAGGAAGGTAAGGGAGGTGATGTAGCTCTGATATCTAAGGATGACATCAGGGCGGTAGATAGAGATGATATTGGTCTATGGAGAAAAAGGTTGAATCCATTTGGGCAGAAATTAGAAATAGGAGGGAGAAAAAGTCACTGATGGACGTAATCTATAGGCCGCCAAATAATAACATCACTGTGGGGCGAGCAATAAACAAAGAAATAACTGATGCACGTAAAAATGGTACGGCAATTATCATGGGGGATTGGAATCTTGTTATTATTTGGTGGCCTATAGACTACGCCTATCAGTGACTTTTTCTCCTTCATATTTCTAATTTCTGTCCAAATGGATTCAACCTTTTTCTCCATAGACCAATATCATCTCTGTCTACCGCCCTGATGTCATCCTGTCAATTGGTCAAACCAGGTTGGTCAAGGCAGCTTTGAGGAGTTCATAGAATGTATCCACGATAATTTCCTCAAATAGTATGTAATGGAACCTACGATGGAGTAAGCTATCCTAGATCTGGTCCTGTGTAATGAGACAGGAATAATTAACAATCTCACAGAAGGGATTCTCTTGGAAGGAGCGATCACAGTATGGTTGAATTTAATGTACAGATGTAGCGTGAGAAGGGAAAATCCAATACCAATGTCTTGTGCTTAAACAAAGGAGACTACAATGGGATGAGGGAGGAGTTGGCTAAGGTAGACTGGGAGCAAATACTTTATGGTGGGGCAATTGAAGAACAGTGGAGGACTTTCAAAGCGATTTTGTTTCTTTTTACAGAGCTCAGCAAAAGAATATACCAGTGGTAAGGAAGGACTGTAGAAAAAGGGATAATCGGCCATGGAAAACTAAATAAAGGAGGGCATCAAATTGAAAGAAAATGCATACAAGTGGCAAAGATTAGTGGGAAATTAGAGGATTGGGAAATCTTTAAAGGTCAACAGAAAGCCGTGAAAAAAGCAATAAAGAAAAAATAGATGAGAATAAACTAGCTTAGAATATAAAAACTGATAGCAAAAGTTTCTACAAATATATAAAACGAAAAAGAGTGGCTAAGGTAAACATTGGTCCTTTAGAGGATGAGAAGGAGAATTTAATAATGGGAATTGGCTGAGGCATTGAACAGGTATTTTATGTCAGTCTTGACAGTGGAAGACACAAATAACATGCCAAAAATTGATGACAAGGCAGCTATTTCTGGTGAGGACTTGGAAACGATTGTCAATAAAGTAGTAGTGTTGGACAGGCTAATAGGGCTAAAGGTAGACAAGTCTCCTGGCCCTGATGGAATGCATCCCAGGGTACCAAACGAAATGGTGGGGGAAGTAGCAAATGCACTCGTGTTAATTTACCAAAATCCGCTGGACTCTGGGGTGGTTCCCGCAGATTGGAAAACAGCAAAAGTGAAGCCACTGCGACAAAAGGCGGGTAACGATTGGCTAGTTAGCTTAACTTCCGTAGTGGGGAAAATGCTTGAATCTATCAAGAAAGAAATAGTGAGACATCTGGATAGAAATTGCCCCATTGGGAAGACGCAGCATGGGTTCATGAAAGACAGGTCATGTTTAACTAATTTAGTGGAATTCTTTGAGGACATTGAGTGTGGTGGAGAACGGGGAACTGGTGTATGTGGTGCATCTGGATTTCCAGCAGGCATTCGACAAGGTGCCGCACAAAAGGCTGTTGCATAAGATAAAGGTGCACGGCATCATGGGTAATGTATTAGCATGGACAGAGGATTGGTTAACTAACAGAAGCAAAGAGTGGGGGCAAATGGGTGTTTTAATGATTGGCAGTGACTAGTGGTTCAGGGATCAGTGTTGGGCTGCAATTGTTTACAATTTACATAGATGATTTGGAGTTGGGACCAAGTGCAGTGTGTCGCAGATGACACTAAGATGAGTAGTAGAGCAAAGCGTGCAGAGGACACAAAGTCTGCAAAGGGATATAGATAGTCTAAATGAGTGGGCAAGGGTCTGGTAGATGGAGTACAATGTTGGTAAATGTGAGATCATCCATTTTGGTAGGAACAACGGCAAAATGGACTATTATTTAAATGGTAAAAAATTGTAGCGTGCTGCTGTGTAGAGGGGCCTGGGTGTCCTTGTGCATGAATCACAAAAAGATGTAGCAGGTAATTAAGGCGGCAAATGGAATTTTATCCTTCATTGCTAGAGGAATGGAGTTTAAAAATAGGGAGGTTATGTTGCAGCTATATAAGTTGTTGGTGAGGCCATACCTGGAGCACTGTGTACAGTTTTGGTCTGCTTACTTGAGAAGGTATATACTGGCACTGGAGTGGGTGCACAGGAGATTCATTAGGTTTATTCCAGAGTTGAAAGCGTTGGCTTACAAGGAAAGACCGAGTAGACTGGGATTATACTCATTGGAATTGAGAAGAATGAGGGGGGATCTTACAGAAACATAAAATTATCAAGGGAATAGATAAGATAGAAGCAGGGAAGTTGCTTTCACTGGCGGGTGAAACTAGAACTAGAGGGTATAGCCTCAAAATAAGGGGGAGGAGATTTAGAACTGAGTTGAGGAGGAACTTCTTTACTCAAAGGGTTGTGGAATTCCCTGCCCAGTAAGGCAGTTGAGGCTACCTCATTGAATGTTTTTAAGGCAAAGACAGAGAGATTTTTGAACAGTAAAGGAATTAAGGGTTATGGTGAGCGGGCGGGTAAGTGGAGCTGAGTCCATGGGAAGATCAGCCATGATCTTATTGAATGGCGGAGCAGGCTCAAGGGGCCAGATGGCCTACTCCTGTTCCTAGTTCTTACGTTCTTTAAATGTCCTTTATTCTAATAGTAGGTGTGTGTTAAGTAATCAGGTGCCAAGTAATCAGTTACCTAAAGTGGTAACATGTCACTGTGTTGCCCCACATGTATAATCAACGCCTTCTCTGTATGCAAAAAAACAATTTCTGCTCACTACAGAATTGGGCGGCACACGAAATTTTAACTTGCTGTAGAAAAAGAGCTGAGATTGTTCAGAGAGGAAGAAAAAATGAACACATCATTTTTGTTGGAGTTAGGTGGTGAACAAAAGCTCAATGGAAGAGATTTTACGGCTTTTGAAAATGATGAGGGGTGGAAGGTGTTTTCAGGATGGAGCTTCAGAGATCGCTGAAGGTTCTGTTCCCAATGGTTGGATGGGGTGCAGAGAGAAGAAAGGTGTGCAGAAAATAAGGATCAGAGCACAAAAGAGGATTTGGATTTGGTACTGGGAAATGAACCGGGCCAAGTGTTAGATTTGGTTGTGGGAGAGCACTTTGGAGATAGTGACCACAATTCGGTGTCTTTTGTTATTGCAATGGAGAGGGATAGGGCCGGACGGCAGGGCAAAGTTTATAATTGGGGGAGAGGTAATTATGATGCAATTAGGCAAGAATTAGGGGGCATAAGATGGGAACAGAAACTGTCAGGGAAAGGCACTAATGAAAAGTGGAACTTTTTCAAGGAACAAATACTGTGTCCTTGATAGGTATGTCCCTGTCAGGCAGGCAGGAAATGGCTGAGTGAGGGAACCATGGTTCACAAAAGAGGTGGAATGTCTTGTAAAAAGGCAGAGGGAAGCTTATGTAGGAATGAGGAAACAAGGTTCAGATGGCTTGATTGAGGGTTATCATAGAATCATAGAATCCCTACAGTGCAGAAGGAGGCCATTCGGCCCATCGAGTCTGCACCGACCACAATCCCACCCAGGCCCTACCCCCACATATTTTACCCGCTAATCCCTCTAACCTACGCATCTCAGGACTCTAAGGGGCAATTTTTTTTAACCTGGCCAATCAACCTAACCCGCACATCTTTGGACTGTGGGAGGAAACCGGAGTACCCGGAGGAAACCCACGCAGACACAAGGAGAATGTGCAAACTCCACACAGACAGTGACCCGAGTCGGGAATCGAACCCAGGACCCTGGAGCTGTGAAGCAGCAGTGCTAACCACTGTGCTACCGTGCCGCCCCTTACACGTTACCGTGCCGGGTTACACGTGAGCAAGGAATGAGCTGAAAAAGGGGCTTAGGAGAGCTAGGAGGGGGCATGAGAAGTCCTTGGTGGGTCGAATCAAGAAAAACCCCAAGGCTTTTTACTCTTATGGGAGGAATAAAAGAATGACCAGGGTGAGGTTAGGGCCGGTCAAGGACAGTAGTGGGAACTTGTGTATGGAGTCAGTAGAGATAGGAGAGGTGATGAATGAATACTTTTCTTCAATGTTTGCCAAGGAGAGGGACCATGTTTTTGAGGAAGAGAAGGTGTTACAGGCTAATAGGCTGGAGGAAGTAGATGTTCGGAGGGAGGATGTACGAGCAGTTTTGAATAAACTGAAGGTCGATAAGTCCCCTGGGCCTGATGAAATATATCCTAGGATTCTTTGGGAAGCAAGGGATGAGATTGCAGAGCCTTTGGCTTTGATCTTTGGGTCCTCACTGTCCACGGGGATGGTACCAGAGGACTGGAGAATGTTGTTCCTCTGTTTAAGAAAGGGAACAGAAATGACCCTGGTAATTATAGGCTGGTTAGTCCTACTTCGGTGGTTGGTAAGTTGATGGAAAAGGTCCTTAGGGATGGGATTTACGACCATTTAGAAACATGCGGATTAATCTGGGATAGTCAGCACGGATTCGTGAAGGGCAAGTTGTGCCTCACAAATTTGATTGAATTTTTTGAGGAGGTAACTAAGTGTGTTGATGAAGGAAGGGCAGTTGATGTCATATACATGGATTTTAGTAAGGCGTTTGATAAGGTCCCCCATGGTCGGCTTACGATGAAAGTAAGGAGGTGTGGGATACAGGGAAAGTTGGCCGATTGGATAGGTAACTGGCTATCTGATCGAAGTATTCTGTAACTTGATTTAGTGTCTCTGTGCACTGTTTGAGAGCACATTTCCACTCCATCTGACGAAGGAACAGCGCTCTGAAAGCTTATGGTATTTGCTACCAAATAAACCTGTTGGACTTTAACCTGGTGTTGTGAGACTTCTTACTATCTGATCGAAGACAGAGGGTGCTGGTGGATGGAAAATTCTCGGACTGGAGGCAGGTTGCTAGCGGAGTGCCACAGGGATCAGTGCTTGGTCCTCTGCTCTTTGTGATTTTTATTAATGACTTAGAGGAGGGGGCTGAAGGGTGGATCAGTAAATTGGCTGATGACACCAAGATTGGTGGAGTAGTGGATGAGGTGGAGGGCTGTTGTAGACTGCAGAGACATAGATAGGATGCAAAGCTGGGCTGAAAAATGGCAAATGGAGTTTAACCCTGATAACTGAGAGGTGATTCATTTTGGTAGGACAAATTTAAATGTGGATTACGGGGTCAAAGGTAGCATTCTGAAGACTGTGGAGGAACAGAGAGATGTTGGGGTCCATATCCACAGATCTCTGAAGGTTGCCACTCAAGTGGATACAGCTGTGAAGAAGGCCTATAGTGTGTTAGCTTTTATTAACAGGGGGTTGGAGTTTAAGAGCTGTGGTGTTATGCTGCAACTGTACAGGACCTTGGTGAGACCACATTTGGAATATTGTGTGCAGTTCTGGTCACCTCACTATAAGAAGGATGTGGAAGCGCTGGAAAGAGTGCAGAGGAGATTTACCAGGATGCTGCCTGGTTTGTAGGGTAGGTCTTATGAGGAAAGGTTGAGGGAGCTAGGGCTGTTCTCTATGGAGCGGAGGAGGCTGAGGGGAGACTTAATAGAGTCTCCCACCATGAACCCTATAGTTATGCCCCCTTGTAATAGCTCCATCCACTTGAGGAAATAGTCTTTGAACGTTCACTCTATCTATCCCCTTCATCATTTTATAAACCTCTATTAAGTCTCCCCTCAGCCTCCTCCGCTCCAGAGAGAACAGCCCGAGCTCCCTCAACCTTTCCTCATAAGACCTACCCTCCAAACCAGGCAGCATCCTGGTAAATCTCCTCTGCACTCTTTCCAGCGCTTCCACATCCTTCTTATAGTGAGGTGACCAGAACTGCACACAATATTCCAAATGTGGTCTCACCAAGGTCCTGTACAGTTGCAGCATAACCCCACGGCTCTTAAACTCCAACCCCCTGTTAATAAAAGCTAACACACTATAGGCCTTCTTCACAGCTCTATCCACTTGAGTGGCAACCTTTAGAGATCTGTGGATATGGACACCAAGATCTCTCTGTTCCTCCACAGTCGTCAGAACCCTACCTTTGACCCTGTAATCCACATTTAAATTAGTCCTACCAAAATGAATCACCTCACATTTATCAGGGTTAAACTCCATCTGCCATTTTTCAGCCCAGCTTTGCATCCTATCTATGTCTCTTTGCAGCCTACAACAGCCTTCCACCTCATCCACTACTCCACCAATCTTGGTGTCATCAGCAAATTTACTGATCCACCCTTCAGCCCCCTCCTCTAAGTCATTAATAAAAATCACAAAGAGCAGAGGACCAAGCACTGATCCCTGTGGCACTCCGCTAGCAACCTGCCTCCAATCCGAAAATTTTCCATCCACCACCACCCTCTCTTCGATCAGATAGCCAGTTACCTATCCAATCGGCCAACTTTCCCTCTATCCCACACCTCCTTACTTTAATCATAAGCCGACCATGGGGGACCTTATCAAACGCCTTACTAAAATCCATGTATATGACATCAACTGCCCTACCTTCATCAACACACTTAGTTACCTCCTCAAAAAATTCAATCATATTTGTGAGGCACGACTTGCCCTTCACGAATCCGTGCTGACTATCCCGGATTAATCCGCATCTTTCTAAATGGTCGTAAATTCCATCCCTAAGGACCTTTTCCATCAACTTACCAACCACCGAAGTAAGACTAACCGGTCTATAATTACCAGGGTCATTTCTATTCCCTTTCTTAAACAGAGGAACAACATTCGCCATTCTCCAGTCCTCTGGCACTATCCCCGTGGACAGTGAGGACCCAAAGATCAAAGCCAAAGGCTCTGCAATCTCATCCCTTGCCTCCCAAAGAATCCTAGGATATATTTCATCAGGCCCAGGGGACTTATCGACCTTCAGTTTATTCAAAACTGCCAGGGCATCCTCCCTCCGAACATCTATTTCCTCCAGCCTATTAGCCTGTAACACCTTGTCTTCCTCAAAAACATGGCCCCTCTCCTTGGTGAACACTGAAGAAAAGTATTCATTCATCACCTCGCCTATCTCTACTGACTCCATACACAAGTTCCCACTACTGTCCTTGACCGACCCTACCCTCACCCTGGTCATTCTTTTATTCCTCACATAAGAGTAAAAAGCCTAATTAAAAGTATGGACTGGAAAAATTCACAAAAATAAAAGTCAGCCGTGTTGATTTTGGATATTAAGGTGTTTTGTGAGATTAAAGACTCCATACAAAACGAGTGTATGGGTTGAGTATAAGGTTGGAAGGTTAGCTTTAGATCGGACAGGACACCTTATATATAAAAACCTGTGAGAAGCCATTCACTAATATATTTTATGTAAATGTCTATTTTGAGCTATTAAATGTTTGACATTATGGGGAGGTAGTGGTATAGCTACTGAATTAGTAATCCACAGGCCTTCGGGACACGGGTTCAAATCCCACCAGGACTGCTGGTGGAATTTAAATCCAATCAAGAAACCTGGGATATAAAGCTAGTCTCAGTAATGGTATCCATGAAACTATCAATTGTTCCTTTAGATTTTTTAAAATTACTGTCACAACCATTGTGCCACCGTGCCTCCTCTAGAGAAGGGAATCTTTTTTAAAAATCTGTCATCCTTACCTGGTCTAGCCTACATGCAATTCCAGATCCACAGCAATTGCAGCTGTTATTTCTCCCTGAAATGGCCACTCAGTTCAAGGGCAATTAGGGATGGGCAACAAATGTTAGTCTTACCAGTGACATCTGCTTTGCTTCAAAGAATACATTTTTAAAAATACCACTGAATATAGTTGATGATCTAGCCTCAGCTGGTCTCTGAGGCAGAGAATACCAAAGATTAATGACCTTAGAGGAGAATAAATTTCTGCCTTAAATGGGCACCCCTTATTCTGAAACTGCAACCCCTATTTCTACATTTTCACAATGAGTTAAAATATCTTGATCAAGAACACAGCTTGCTTAGCCTCCGCCATTTCCTTGTTTTCCATAATTAATTCCCCAATCTCCATCTCCAAGAGACCAAAGTTTTACTTTAGCTACTCTCTTCCTTTTTATACACTTGTAAAAGCTTTTGCTGCTCATTGTTTAGTTCTTGCTCTTTATTTTCATTCTAAGTTCTCTCTCCTCATTAATTTTTTTGTCATCCTTTTGCGGTTTCTAAAATATTCCCAATCACTTGGCTGACCACAAATATGTCCAGAATTGTACATCTTTTCTTTCAATGTGATACCACCTTTAACTTCTTTGGTTAGCTACAGATGACTCATCCTTCTTGTAGGCTTTCTTTTTCATGGAGATGATCTTTAGAGTTATGAAGCATCTCCTTAAATGTTTGACACTGCTCATCTATCGTCTTATCTTTTAAGCTATTTCGCGTGGAACTGTTAAAAAAAAAACCTTCTTCCACCTCCACTGACTTTGCAGGAGAGCTTAAAATGTTTGATTGTCAATACTGCTCATTAGATGGTTGCCAAATGCCCATGACAGATATTTGACACCCCCCCCCCAAACCTTCAATCCTCTCCCAACTTAACATAGCTGGGTTTAAACTAAGAAATCTAAAGATTGAAGGAAAAGGAGACAGGAAAGAGTTTTTCTCTTAGAATATTAATGGAACGTGGACATCACTGGCTAGGCCAGCATTTATTGCCCATGCCTGGTGGTAGTGAGCTACCTTCTTGAACTACTGCAACCTTTGTGGCGCAGATACACCCGCAGTGCTGGTAGGGAGTTCCAGAATTTTGATCCAGTCACGCTGCAGAAATGGCGATATATTTCCAAGTCAGGATGGTGAAGGCTTGGGAAGGAATTTCCAGGTCGTGGTGCTCCCATGTGTCTGCTGCCATTGTGCTTCTAGATGGCAGTCGTGGATTTGAAAGGTGCTGACGAAGGAGCTTTGACAAGTTCCTGCAGTGCATCTTGTATCTGGTACACGCTGCTGCCACTGTGCACTGGAGGTGCAGAGAACAAAGAACAATACAGCACAGGAACAGGCCCTTTGGCCCTCCAAGCCTGCGCGCCGCTCCCTGGTCCAAACTAGACAATTCTTTTATATCCCTCCATTCTCACTCCGTTCATGTGGCTATCTAGATAAGTCTTAAACGTTCCCAGTGTTTCTGCCTCCACCACCTTGCCCGGCAGCGCATTCCAGGCCCCCACCACCCTCTGTGTAAAATACGTCCTTCTGATATCAGTGTTAAACCTCCCCCCCCTCACCTTGAACCTATGACCCCAGGTCACCACCGACCTGGGAAAAAGCTTCCCACCTTTCACCCTATCTATGCCTTTCATAATTTTATACATCTCTATTAGGTCACCCCTCATCCTCCGTCTTTCCAGTGAGAACAACCACAGTTTACCCAATCTCTCCTCATAACTAAGCCCTTCCATACCAGGCAACATCCTGGTAAACCTCCTCTGCACTCTCTCTAAAGCCTCCACGTCCTTCTGGTAGTGTGGCGACCAGAACTGGGCGCAGTATTCCAAATGCGGCCGAACCAACGTTCTATACAACTGCAACATCAGACCCCAACTTTTATACTCTATGCCCCGTCCTATAAAGGCAAGCATGCCATATGCCTTATTCACTACCTTCTCCACCTGTGACGTCACCCTCAAGGATCTGTGGACTTGCACACCCAGGTCCCTCTACGTATCTACACCCTTTATGGTTCTGCCATTTATCGTATAGCTCCCCCCTACGTTAGTTCTACCAAAATGCATCACTTCACATTTATCTGAATTGAACTCCATCTGCCATTTCTTTGCCCAAATTTCCAGCCTATCTCTATCCTTCTGTAGCCTCTGACAATGTTCCTCACTATCTGCAAGTCCAGCCATTTTCTTGTCGTCCGCAAAATTACTGATCACCCCAGTTACACCTTCTTCCAGATCGTTTATATAAATCACAAACAGCAGAGGTCCCAGTACAGAGCCCTGCGGAACACCATTAGTCACAGGCATCCAGCCGGAAAAAGACCCTTGCACTACCACCCTCTGTCTTCTGTGACCAAGCCAGTTCTCCACCCATCTAGCCACCTCCCCCTTTATCCCATGAGATCCAACCTTTTGCACCAACCTACCATGAGGGACTTTGTCAAACGCTTTACTAAAGTCCATATAGACGACATCCACGGCCCTTCCCTCGTCAACCATTCTAGTCACTTCTTCAAAAAACTCCACCAGGTTAGTGAGGCATGACCTCCCTCTCACAAAACCATGCTGACTATCGTTAATGAGTTTATTCCTTTCTAAATGCGCATACATCCTATCTCTAAGAATCCTCTCCCACAACTTCCCGACCACGGACGTCAAGCTCACCGGCCTATAATTTCCCGGGTTATCCTTCCTACCCTTCTTAAATAACGGGACCACATTAGCTATCCTCCAATCCAGTGGGTGGATGCTTATGGATGGGGTGCCAATGAAGTGGACCGATTTGTTCCGGATGGTGTCAAGGTTTGAGTATTGTTGGAGCTGCACCCTTCCAGACAAGTGGAGAGTATTCAAGCACACTCTTGATTGCGCCTTGTAGATGGTGGACAGGCCTCTAACCTGCTCTCATAGTCATAGTTTTTATATCGCTAGTCCAGTTCAATTTCTGGTAAATGGTAACCTCCATGATGTTGAAGCAGGGGATTCAGAGGTGATAACACCAGCCAAATTCAAGGGATTATGGTTACATTCTCTCTTGTTGGAGATGGTCATTCCCTTACACTTTTGTGTGCAAAAGTTACATGCCACTTATGAGCCCAAGCCTAAATAGTGCCCAGGTCCTGCTGCATTTACAGTAATCGCGGAGTCGTGAACAGTGCTGAACATTGAGTAATCAGTGAACATCCCCACTTCTGACCTTATGATGGAAGGAAAGTCATTGATGGAGCAGTTGAGGATGGTAGGGCCGAGGACATTACCTCAGGAACCTCTGCAATAATGTCCTGGAACTGAGATGATTGACCTCCAATAACTGTAACCATCTTCCTTTGAGCGAGGTGTGACTCCAACCAGCAGAGACTTTTCCTGATTCTCACTGACACCAGTTTTGCTGGGGCTCCTTGATTTCACATTTGGTCAAATGCTGCCATGATGTCAAGGGCTATCATTCACCTCAGCTCTAGATTCAGCTCTTCTCTCCATGTTTGAACCAAGGCTGTAATGAGGTCAGGAGCTGAGTGGCCCTGGCTGAAATCAAACTGAATGTCAGTAAGCAAGTTATTGCTAAGTGTTTGTTGATAGCACTGTTAATAATCCCATCCATCACTTTACTGATGATTGAAGAGTATACCAATAGGGTGGTAATTGGCAGGTTAGGTTTCTTCTGTTTGTGTACACAGGAGGTACCTGCACAATTTTACACATTGCCAGGTGTATGCCAGTGCTGTAACAAGTTCTGGAGCACAAATCTTCAGTACTACTGCCAGAATATCAGAACCCATATCCACTGTCTTCACCCATTTCCTAATATCATATGGAGTGAAGTGAATTGGCAGAAGACTGGCACCTGGAGTAAGCCAAGTTGGATCATGCCCCTGGCACTTCTGCTTGAAAATTTCTGCAAATTCGCCAGCCTCATCTTTTGCACTGACGTGCTCGGCTCTCCCCATCATTGAGGAGGGTGTATTTGTGGAGCGTCGTTCTCCAGTGAATTGCTGAATTGCCCCCCCATCATTCATGACTGGATGTGGCAGGACTACAGAGCTTAGGCCCGATTGTTGGTTGTGGAATCACTTAGCTCTGTCTTACACTTTCGACTTATGCTGTTTGGCACGCTAGTTCCGTGCTGTAGCTTCAACAGTGTGACATCTCAATTTTAGTTATGATTGGTGTTGCGCCTGGTATTCCCTCCTGCAGTCTTCATTGAACCAGGATTGGTCCACTGGCTTGGTGTTAATGGTAGAGTGGGGAATGCATGGGCCAAGTTACAGGTTGTGGTTGTACACAATTCTGCTGCCGCTAAAGGCCACAGCACCTCATGGTTGCCAGTCTGGAGTTGTTAAACCTGTTTGAAATCTATCCCATTTTGTGCGGTGTAAGTGCCAGACAACATGATGGAGGGTATCTCAATGTGAGGACACTATTTCGTTTGGTGGTCACTCCTTTCGATACTGTCATGGACAGATGTATCTGAGACAGGCAGATTGATTTGATTTATTGTCACAGGTATTAACACAGTGAAAAGTATTGTTTCTTGCGTGCTATACATTCAAAACATACCATTCATAGAGAAGGAAATGAGACAGTGCAGAATGTAGTGTTACAGTCATAGCTAGGATGTAGAGAAAAATCAACTTAATGCAAGGTAAGTCCATTCAAAAATCTGACAGCAACAGGGAAGAAGCTGTTCTTGAGTCGGGTTGGCACGTGACCTCAGACTTTTGTATCTTTTTCTCGACAGAAGGAGGTGGAAGAGAGAATGTCCAAGGTGCATAGGGTCCTTAATTGTGCTGGCTGCTTTACCAAGGCAGCGGGAAGTGTAGACAGAGTCTATGGATGGAAGGCTGGTTTACGTGATGGATTGGGCTACATTCACGACCTTTTGTAGTTCCTTGCGGTCTTGGGCAGAGCAGGAGCCATACCAAGCTGTGATATAACCAGAAAGAATGCTTTCTATGGTGCATCTGTAAAAGTTGGTGAGAGTCATAGCTAACATGCCAAATTTCCTTAGAATTCTGAGAAAGTAGAGGCATTGGTGGGCTTTCTTAACTATGTCAGCATGGGGGAACCAGGACAGATTGTTGGTGATCTGGACACCTAAACTTGAAGCTCTCGACTCTTTCTACTTCATTCCCATTGATATAGACAGGGGCATGTTCTCCTTTACGCTTCCTGAAGTCAATGACAATCTCCTTCGTTTTGTTGACATGGTGTCGTCAGCAAACTTGAAAATTGAATTGGAGGTGAATTTGGCCACACAGTCATTGGTGTATAAGGAGTATAGTAGGGAGCTGAGAACATAGCCTTGTGGGGCACCGGTGCTGAGGATGATCGTCGAGGTGTTGTTGCCTATCCTTACTGATTGTGGTCTGTGAGTTATGAAGTTCAGGATCCAGTCGCAGAGGGAGGTGCTGAGGCACAGGCCACAGAGTTTGGAGCTGAGTTTTGTGGGAATAATAGTGTTGAAGGCTGAGCTGTAGTCAATAAATAGAAGTCTGATATAGGTGTCCTTGTTACCTAGGTGTTCCAGGGTTGAGTGCAGGGCCAGGGAAATGGCGTCTGCTGTGGACCAGTTGCGGCGGTAGGCAAACTATAGTGGATCCAGGTAGTCCGGGAGGCTGGAACTGATTCATGCCATGACTAACCTTTCGAAGCATTTCATAATGATGGATGTCAGAGCCACTGGCCAATAGTCATTAAAGCACGCTGCTTAGTTTTTCTTAGGTACTGGGATGATGGTCGCCTTCTTGAAGCAGATAGGGACCTCAGATTGTTGTAAAGAGAGGTTGAAGGTGTCTGTGAATACCTCCGCCAGCTGATCCGCGCAGGATTTGAGTGCACGTCCAGGTACCCCATCCGGGCCAGTTGCTTTCTGTGGGTTGACCTTCAAGAAAGCTGCTCTGACACCTGCAATGGTGACCCCAGATACAGGTTCATCCAGGGCTTCCAGGGTGGAGGACATGCTCTCGCTGATCTCTTGCTAAAAACAGGCGTAGAATGCATTGAGCTCATCAGGGACAGGTGCGTTGGAGCCGGCGATTTTACATGCCTTCATCTTGTAGCCTGTTATGTCTTGCAGACCTTGCCATAGTCGGCGGGTGTCAGTGTGGCTAGCCTGGGACTCTAACTTGGTCCAGTATTGTCTTTTGGCATCTTTGATGGATCTCCTTAGATCGTATCTGGCTTTCTTGTATAGGTCAATGTCGCCTGACTTGAACGCCTCAGACCTGGACTTCAGCAAGCAGTGGATATCTCTGTTCATCCATGGTTTCCGATTGGGGAACTCACGGATTTGCTTCTTTGGCACACAGTCTTCTACACACTTACTAATGAAGTCAGTTACTGTAGTGGCTGGTCGCAGAGTTTTTAAATACTGACCAGTCCACTGAATTCAAGCAGCCCCGTAGGAGATCACTCGATTCCTCAGACCAACATTGCATGACTCTCTTTGATGGATTCTCCGCTTCAGTTTTTGCTTGTAAGCTGGGAGTAGAAGCACAGCCTTGTGGTCTGATTTGCCAAAGTGTGGGCAGGTGATAGAGTGGTAGACATGTTTGATATTTGTGTAGCATTGGTGAGGAGGTCAAATGTTTTTCCCTTTTGTTGGTTTCCTCACCACCTGCCACAGACTCAGTCTTACAGTTATGTCCTTTAAGACTCAGCAGCTTGGTCAGTAATGGTGCTACTGAGCCACTCTTGGTGATGGACACTGAAGTACTCCTCCCAGAGTACATTCTGCACCCTTCCCACCCTCATTGTTTCCTTCAAGAGGTGCTCCACATAGAGGAGTAGTGATTCAACAGCTGATGTGGGGGATAGTACGTGGTTATCAGCAAGAGATTCCTTTGACCTGATGCGATGAGACTTCATGGGGTCCAGATTAGATGTTGGGCACTCCCACTGTTGTCACCACCTGTGACAGGACAGGATGGTGATTGTGGTGTCTGAGGCATTATCCGTATGGTATGATTCTGTCAGAATGATTATGTTAGGTTGTTGCTTGACTAGTCTGAGACAGCTATCCCAATTTTGGGACTAGCACCCAAGTGTTTGCAAGATTGATGGGGCTGGATATGCCATTGTTATTTCCAATGCATTGGTCAATGCAGAGTGGTCTGCCCTTCTAGACTTTTTAATGGCCTGCCTTTCAGAGGACATTTCAGTCACATGTAGGTCAGATCTTGTAAGAACAGCAGATTTCCTTCCTAAAGGAAATTAGTCAGCCAGATGAGTTTTTACAATTGACAGTAATTTCATGGTCATCCTTTTTAATTCCAGGTTGATACCAAATTCAAACTTTACCATTTGCCATGGTGGGAATGGAACCTGGCTACACTGGGTCACAGGATTATCAGACTAATGACAACACCATTATCCCACCTCCTCCCCAGAGAATCATAGTGCTGTTTATTTGATGTGATGCGTGCTCAGCACAGGAACTTGTATTGGAAGTGAAGTGCAAGTATAACCTTCTGCTACTGCTTGACACAGCACATTTGAGATCTAATACCTTCAATAGGGGTGGCACAGTGACACAATGGTTAGCACTGCTGCCTCACAGCACCAAGGACATCGGTTCGATTCCGGCCTTGGGTGACTGTTCGTGTGGAGCTTGCACATTCTCCGTGTCTGTGCGGGTTTCCTCCAGGTGCTCCAGTTTCCTCCTATGGTCCAAAGATGTGCAGGTTAAGTGGATTAGCCATGCTAAATTGCCCCTTAGTGTCCGGGGGACTAGCAAGGGTAAATGCAAGGGGTTACGGGGATAGGGCCTGGGAGGGATTGTGGTCAGTGCAGACTCGATGGGCCGAATGGCCTCCTTCCGCACTGCAGAGATTCTATGATTCAATACCCATGGAGTTTGAAGACACTAACTCAACAGCTCTGGAACTTCCAGATGAAGACACTGCTAACATGTTACATATCAACGGAATGTTTATCGTCCATTGTGAATTCAGGCACTGGTGCAGCAATTTTAACCAGGTTTAGAAAGTTAGTATGGAAAATATTTTATATTATAAAAAGGAACTTGGAGGCTCCACTAATCCAGAGTTCTCCCTTTCATTTGTAAAGGAGCTTTACCCTCTCCCCTACCTCTACTACTTTACACCTACCATGTCTTTCAACTCGCTCTTGTCCATAATGCATCTGTCCTGATTTACCACGTAGCCAGGAGGGAGCCAATTCACTGGTGGGTCAAATATTGAGACCACCATTCGACTGGGAAGTCCCTTCTTCTTTCCAAGACGATAGAGATTACAGTTGCTGACCTGAACAAATGAAATAAATGGACAGGTTATGAGTGGTAGCCAGTGTCTGGGGCAAAGATTACAAAGTAATCATCTTCTGTAAAAACTGAAATACTCAGAAACATAGAAAATAGGAGCAGGAACAGGCCATTTGGCCCTAAAAGGTTTACATGATATCCTTAGACTATGGCCCCTGGTTCTGGACCATTGGGAACATCCTTCCTGCATCTACCCTGTTAGACATTTATAGGTTTTTATGAGATTCTGCACTCATTCTTCTGAACTCCAGCAAATATAATCCTAACCAACTCAATCTCTCCTCATGCATCAGTCCTGCCTTTCCAGGAATCAGTCTGTTAAACCTTCTCTGCACTCCCTCTAGAGCAAGAACATTCTTCCTCAGAAAGACTAAGCATAATATTCGGCCTTTAATTAGTTAAAGCCTTCCGAAAGTCCAAATTAACCACATCCACTGGCTGCCCCTCATCAACTTTACTAATTACATCCTCGAAGAATTCCAATAGATTTGTCAAGTATGATTTCCCTTTCGTAAATCCATGCTGACTGTCTAACTCTACCACTGTTTACCAAGTGCTCTACTATAAAATCTTTGATAACGGACTCTAGAATTTTCCCCACTATTGACGTCAGGCTGACTGGTCTATAATTCCGTTTTCTCTCCCTTTTTGTAATAGTGGGGTTACATTAGCTACTCTCCAATCTCAGCCTTCAAACAGTGGGAACTGATTCCTTCCAACTGCTCGTCCTGAAGATATCTGTTATACAACTACAGTTGAGAAAGTTAAATTGCTCATGGCGCTCAAAAATAAACTCTTACGGTAATTTTCCAGCGATCTGCTGAAAATCATGCTTTGTACATGTTTTCCATTACTTAACGTTGTTTCAGTATGCCAGCTTTAGGCAAATGCAAAACAAAAGTCAAAGTTCACTGGAAAATGCACTTTGAAGTAATACAGATCCTTCTAAATGTCCAAGTAGTACTGCATTGGGAAAGATTAAGCAGAATATTTGGCCTTTAAAGTAATTTACAGGTCATAGTGCTGCTCAGTTCAATGGCACCAGCACTCAAGATATAGATGATCAGACTTCTGATATCGCCACCATCTGTGTGACCATTTGGGTACCCATCTCATTCTTTAGAACTAGATTTCACTAATGATGCATTGATTAATCCTTCTATTTATATGTGATTAGGCTGCTGGACATTTGCAACAAGAGATGGACCCAAAAAAAGACAAAATATCTGTGAAATGATGAGTGCGCTTACTGTATATTTTTCCCAGGTTAGACATTCTGAGTGACTTCAAAAGGCCTATCTGGTGACTCTGGAGGACAGTTAGTGTTTAACTGCTCCCCTGTAGTCCTTGTCAGAAGTGTATATTTATCTACAGGAGCTCTTCGATCACACCCAAATACCCATTACCAAAGACGAATCAGTCCGTCAGTGTTTCATAACCATTACCCATGATCATCAATGTAAAGGTCAGTCCTCCCCAAAACACAAGGGATGTGGAGTTACTGGGGGAGGGCGTGGAGGTCAACGTGAAGGATGTGAAAGAGCAAAGAACATGTGCTGGAACAGAAAGCTGAAGATGGCTGGAGGTACGGAGGGGCAAAGTCATGGAAAGACTTAAAGATCAGCACCAGGATATAGAAGTAAATACGTCACCGAATGGGGACCAATGAAAATTGGGACAGAAAGAGGAAAGGCAAAGATGAGGGATTGCATGGATAGGAGACTTAGAGGAGCTGCAAACTGGGAAGGATGGAATTTTAAAGAAGACAAGAAGAAATCAAATTAATCAAGAGGGGGGTCAAGATATGGATAAATACTTCTGTAGTAGGAAAGGTTAACTAGAACACTGATAGGTGAAATTGCAGAAGAAACAACAAATAGTCTTGGGAGTGCCTAGTACGCTCTTTTGAAAGTCAACTTAAAGATTACAAAATGCAGCAACATCACACCATCGACACTGCTGAGTACGCACAGGTTTGACCAACCCTTCTTGCTCGGGGTGCCACATTTGCACATTTTTCTCACTTGGAGCGAATGAGTAAATTTTGGAATGAGAAATTTTGTGACAACAGCTTGAATTTAAAAAAGTGTATGTTTTAAGAAAATAAATAATTGCTGAACAAGAGTACAGCAATGTCATAGCAATAAATTAAGTTAAAAAAGCAATAAAAATTCACAGGGTGAGAGGGAGTCACACAGGGTGTGGGTGTGTGTCAGTGTATACACACATGCTGGTGTAGGGTGTTGTCCAGACCAGGAAGGTCTGAAGCCTGCCCTCTCTCATGCCACCCCTCTCTCTCCCCCCCCCCTCCATCCAGATTACCACTACTTCCGACCCAGTCCACTTCTATCAAACTTACCTTTCTGCTCTGATTCCCAGACAGAAACATATTCAAAACCTATCTGGTAACTGATGACATTTCACTTGTCCAATCACAGGCTGGTTTCACCCTACATAGGCAGCTAAAATCCATTAGCAGCCAATCAGCATCCAATACATTGAGGTCCCGGCATCACAGATGTCATTCTGCAGCCAATGCCATATACTACCAAAAAATGTCTGAAGGCACTTAATACTGCAAAGACTATGGGCCCTGACAATATTCCAGCAATAGGACTGAAGACACGCTCCAGAACTTGCTGCATCCCTAGCCAAGCTGTCCCAGTACAGCTGCAACACTGGCATCCACTCAGCAACGCGGGAAATTGCCCAGGTATATCCTGTACGAAAGGAACAGGGCAAATCCAACTCGGCCAATTACCGCCCCATCAGTCTACTCTCGATCATCAGTAAAGTGGCACTCACTCAGCAATAATCTGTTCACGGATGCTCAGTTTAGATTCCTTCAGAGTCAGAGTTCCTGACCTCTTTACAACCCTGGTACAAACATGGGCAAAAGAGCCATTGCTGTGGCTCTGGAGTCACAGGTAGGGCAGACCAAGTAAGGACAGCAGATTTTCTTCCCTAAAGGGACATTGGTGAACCAGATGGGTTTTTTTGACAATCGACAATGGTTTCATGGTTATCAGTAGATTCTTCCAGATATTTTTTATTGAATTCAAATTCCACCTTCTGCTGTGGCGGGATTTGAACCCGGGTCCCCAGAACATTAGCTGAATTTCTGGATTAATAGTCTAGCGTTAATACCACTAGGCCAACACCTCCCCTAATGTTGCTGTTGATTTAAAGAAGCTGTTGCTCATCCAGATTTGCTGTCAGCCAGGCAGTCAAACAGAGATAACCGAAGTGGGTGCTGTCATAATACATGTGAGCACTAATTGGAATTTGAAAATTGGGTCTGTTCTGAATCTGCTTGGTGGTGACGGATCTCTTTTGTGCAGTAAGCCCACTAATTATGTCATCAATGGGCAATGTGCATGCTCGAGAGTAGAAAAAAATCCGCAAAGTTCTGTGAGATGAAGCAGCATCAGAGAAGAAAGGCATCTAAATACACTGGCTTAATCTTTAAAATAAAAAAATCTATAAGCTTCCTACAGGAAGTTGGTGCAAAAGCAAAGAAAGGGTCACAGGATGAAGAGACTGCACGGTCAAATCGGGCTGTAGACAAACAGAATGGCAAAACGCCAGTCTGCTAGGAGTTATACCAGGTGTAATATGGGAAACATAAACACAGAATTATATTGCACTAGTTTAGTGATTTTCCACAATTCAAGTGACAAACAAACTGCACAAAAAAGATCAGTCACCAGGCAGATTCATTACAGACTGGATTTTCAAATCCTCAAAGGAACTGAATCCTTGGAATAATCCCATTCCTCTGCCTATGAATTGTACGCTGGCTTGTGCAGAACACAAGGGTGTGCAGAGGCTTACAGATACGTACAGAGCTCTGCTTCCAGAACACATGTTTAAATTATTTGGAACACAAGCTGGAGCATCCAGACAATATTGCAAAAATCCTTGGTAAAGTTGGACTCTTTTTACAGCTTCAAGCACAAGCAGGATTAAATGGACTCTGATTTGCAACAATGTGCTCTGCAGGCAAGTTACAGACTGGTGCGTAACATCGTAAAAAGTGACCACAAAATTGTAACCTAAGAAAGTGTGGAAAATAAATGAATAAAACTGATGAGCAACCCCAAAAGAAATTCCATTCAAACAAGCTTGGAGTTAATTGTAGTCAAACTCACACTCGATCTCCTTGTTGAAATGAGCATGTGTTGCTCTCACTTCTCGTCTAGCAACTTGAGATTGTTGTTGATGCTTTCTCTGAAGTTTGTGGAGGTAATAACAAATCAAACATAGTTCTTAACTTTCTCTTTAAGAATAGTAATGCAGGTGAACTGAGGGTAGTCGCATGAGCAGTGTTTCTTATAAGATGCTAAAAAGCTATTCACGATGTGAGAACGAACCTTGCTCTCTTGAAACTTTAAAAGAATGTTTTTAAGGATTGTACAAATCTTTCAGCTAATCCATTGGTTGGTGGATAAGGTGTGGATTTTATATGCTCTTATATGCTGAACACTATGTACTTTTGAGGTAATCCTCAAACTCCTGGGAAGTGAACCATTATCGCTAACAATCTGTTCTGGTTTACCAAATCTTGCAAACGTTTTGTCAAGTTTTTCAACCGTTTGTTCAGTTGTAGCAGACCTCGTGATAACTTCTCGCCGCTTATGACCAAGAACACGAAACCCTCAAATGCACCAGAAAAATCTACATGCAATCTTTGCCACAGAACTTTAGGCCACTCCCCAAGGGTGAAGGTGCAAAGCAGGCAGCATATTTTTTAGGATTAACATTGTCCCACTTTTTCTTCAATCTGAGCATCCAGACCCAGCTGCTAAAAATAACCACTTGCTAATTCCTTCGTCTAGACTATATCAGGATATCCTTCGTGTAGTTGTTCTTCCACGCAGTGTACGAGGAATGATCACTTGGATTCCCCATAATAGACACCCACCTCAGACAATTAACTCATGCTTTCTTGACACTAAAATCAGGAGTTGTATGATGCATTCCAGCTATTGTTCTTTTCAATACCATATGTAGATGTAGAGCTGTAGAGGAAAGGATTGCAAAGATGATTCTGGATAGGAGTGAAAGTAACAGGGTAGTTGTTATGGGGGACTTTAACTTTGCAAATATTGACTGGAAAAGCTATAGTTCGAGTACTTTAGATGGGTCAGTTTTTGTCCAATGTGTGCAGGAGGATTTCCTGACACAGTATGTAGATAGGCCAACAAGAGGCGAGGCCACATTGGATTTGGTTCTGGGTAATGAACCAGACCAGGTGTCAGATTTGGAGGTAGGGGAGCACTTTGGTGATAGCGACCACAATTTGGTTACGTTTACTTTAGCGATGGGAAGGAATAGGTATATACCAAAGGGCAAGAGTTATAGCTGGGGGAAAGGAAATTATGATGCGATTAGGCGAGATTTAGAATGCATAGGTTGGGGAAGGAAACTGCAGGGAATGGCACAATTGAAATGTGGACCTTGTTCAAGGCACAACTACTGGGTGTCCTTGATAAGTACGTACCTGTCAGGCAGGGAGGAAGTGGTCGAGTGAGGGAACCGTGATTTACTAAAGAAGTTGAATCTCGTGAAGAGGAAGAAGGAGACTTATGTAAAGATGAGACGCAAAGGTTCAGTTAGGGCGCTTGAGAGTTACAAGTTAGCCAGGAAGGACCTAAAGAGAGTGCTAAGAAGAGCCAGGAGGGAACATGAGAAGTCTTTGGCAGGTAGGATCAGGGAAAACCCTAAAGCTTTCTATAGGTATGTCAGGAATAAAAGAATGACTAGGGTAAGATTAGGGCCAGTCAAGAACAGTAGTGGGAAGTTGTGCGTGGAGCCTGAAGAGATAGGAGAGGCACTAAATGAATATTTTTCATCAGTATTCAAGCAGGAAAAAGACAATGTTGTCGAGGAGAATACTGAGATACAGGCTATTGGACTGGATGGGATTGAGGTTCATAAGGAGGTGGTGTTAGCAACTCTGGAAAGTGTGAAAATAGATAAGTCCCTTGGACCAGATGGGATTTATCCGAGGATTCTCTGGGAGGCTAGGGAAGAGATTGCAGAGCCTTTGGCTTTGATCTTTATGTCGTCATTGTCTACAGAAATAGTGCCAGAAGACTGGAGGATAGCAAAGGTTGTCCCCTTGTTCAAGAAGGGGAGTAGGGACAACCCTGGTAATTATAGACCAGTGAGCCTTACTTCTGTTGTGGGCAAAGTTTTGGAAAGGATTATGAGAGATAGGATTTCTAATCATCTAGAAAGGAATAATTTGATTAGGGATAGTCAACACGGTTTTGTGAAGGGTAGGTTGTGCCTCACAAACCTTTGAGAAGGTGACCAAAGAGGTGGATGAGGGTAAAGCAGTTGATGTGGTGTATATGGATTTCAGTAAAGCGTTTGATAAGGCTCCCCACGGTAAGCTATTGCAGAAGATACGGAGGCATAGGTTTGAGGGTGATTTAGCAGTTTGGATCAGGAATTGGCTAGCTGTAAGACGACAGAGGGTGGTGGTTGATGGGAAATGTTCATCCTGGAGTTCAGTTACTAGTGGTGTACCGCAAGGATCCGTTTTGGGGCCACTGCTGTTTGTCATTTTTATAAATGACCTGGATGAGGGCGTAGAAGGATGGGTTAATAAATTTGCAGATGACACTAAAGTCGGTGAAGTTGTGGACAGTGTGGAAAGTTGTTGCAGGTTACAGAGGGACATAGATAAGCTGCAGTGCTGGGCTGAGAGGTGGCAAATGGAGTTCAATGCGGAAAAGTGAGAGGTGATTCACTTTGGAAGGAGTAACAGGATTACAGAGTACTGGGCTAATGGTAAGATACTTGGTAGTGTGGATGAACAGAGAGATCTCGGTGTCCATGTGCATAGATCCCCGAAAGTTAGTACCCAGGTTGATAGGGTTGTTAAGAAGGCCTACGGAGTGTTAGCTTTTATTGGTAGAGGGATTGAGTTTCGGAGCCAGGAGGTCATGTTGCAGCTGTACAAAACTCTGATGCGGCCGCACTTGGAGTATTGCGTACAGTTCTGGTCACCGCATTATAGGATGGATGTGGAAGCATTGGAAAGGATGCAGAGGAGATTTACTAGGATGTTGCCTGGTATGGTGAGAAGGTCTTACGAGGAAAGGCTGAGGGACTTGGGGTTGTTTTCGTTAGAGAGAAGGTGGTTAAGAGGTGACTTAATAGAGGCATACAAGATGATCAGAGGGTTAGATAGGGTGGATAGTGAGAGCCTTTTTCCTCGGATGGTGATAGCTAGCACGAGGGGATATAGCTTTAAATTGAGGGGTGATAGATATAGGACAGATGTCAGAGGTAGGTTCTTTACTCAGAGTAGTAAGGGCGTGGAATGCTCTGCCTGCAGCAGTAGTGGACTCTCCAACATTAAGGGCATTTAAATGGTCATTGGATAAACATATGGATGATATTGGAATAGTGTAGGTTAGATGGGCTTTAGATTGGTTTCACAGGTCGGCGCAACATCGAGGGCCGAAGGGCCTGTACTGCACTGTAATGTTCTATATCCAAGATATTCCCCATCACAGAATAATCTCTGGTAGTTTCGAGAAGCTGTCACAGGCAAACTAGCAAAAAATAAACTTTAGCAAAACTAGTTGGTGGCATCTGCTCAAGAGGTAAAAGTTAGCGTGACAATGCATTAGCATGGCACTCTGACTGGTGATACTTAATATCATATCAACATGAAAAAAAAATCAGGGACCTTCTTTGCAATTGGCTAGTAGCTAACAATGGTATGCATTCATACAGCCCAAGAATAGTTAAGGGTTGATGATGTCAAAAATGTGAAATGACGACCATATAGATAATAATGAAACCTTTGCAGACCAAAAATTATATTCAATGCTTTTTTATCTTGCTGAGTTAGATTTAGCACTTAATGCAAAGCAAAAGCTATTGGTCGTTCTTCGCCCAAAGGAAGAATGTGTGACACTATTCCATAAAGTGAAGCGTTGCAAGCAAGCAGTAATGGTAGCTTTTGGTAGCTTTGGATTAAAATGATCAATACTTCAGACTTCTGCAAAGCATCTTTGGCTTCTTTGTATGCTTTCTTAAATTCTGTTGTCCAGTCCCATGACTGTTTCACACAATAGTAAATTATGCAATGGCTTCAACATTGTAGCTTCAGAAAATATTTGCCATAAAAATTTACTAATCCAAGAAAGGACCTCAATTGAAATCACATTCGTCAGATGTGGTGCCTCTAAAACAGCGTCCATCTTTTTAGGTGCTTTATGTAAGCCTTTACTAGCAATAATATGACCTAAATACTGGCCTGATGCCGGGAAAAAGGCTCACTTTTCTTTCTTGATATGCAGCCCATGTGCTTGAAGATGTTCCAATGTTGCTTCTAAATTATTCAAGTGCTCCTGTTCTCTGGACCCTGTAGTTAGACTATCAGCTAGGTAACATTGTACACCAGAGAACCCACTAAAACCTGATCCATTGATCTTTGGAAAAGGGCTGGTGTAATGTAATTACAAAAGGTAATCGCTTTGGAAAAGGGCTGGTGTAATGTAATTACAAAAGGTAATCGCTTATAACAAACAAGACATTGGTCACTTTGGAAAAGGGCTGGTGTAATGTAATTACAAAAGGTAATCGCTTTGGAAAAGGGCTGGTGTAATGTAATTACAAAAGGTAATCGCTTATAACAAACAAGACATTTGAATAACAATGGTTGCGATTCAGCAGCTACATTCATCTGTAAATATGTTCGTGAAAGATCAATTTTGCTGACTTTCTGCCCACCTGATAACTCAGCAAACAAATCTTCAATTGAAGGAAGTGGATATCAGCACACAACACTGGATTTATGGTTTTAAAATCATCATCACAAATACAAACTGAACCATCGGGTTTCATGATGGGTATGATGGGGGGTAGCCCAGTCACTCATTGTAACCAGCTCTAACATGCCAATGTCAACAAGTCGTACTAATTCTTCTTTGACTTTTGGGATGCATTGCAAATAACATTGGCTCTTGCTTTGAGACTTTTTGGTTGACTGTTAGGCTTTATCTTGCGTTTCACTTGAACTTCCTTCATTAAGTCAAGTGTCTCTTTGAATACACTCTTGTATTTATTCAGAAGATGCTGTAGGTGTTTTGACGTGGATTAGTCTGTTGACAGCACTCCAGTTAAGCTTTATCTTCTCCAATCATGACCTCCCAATTAGAGCTGGAAAACTACCACAGACCACATAGAGAGACAACTCTGCTATTTGTCCACTCAACTCTATGTCGTGCATGATCTCTTCCGTGTATATCCTTAAAATCAAATCAGTTGATTTTATAGTAAGTTGCTTCAGCTTTTGCTGGTATGTAGCCTCAGGAATCAAATGTACAACAACACCAGTATCAACCTCCATCTCATAAGGTTGTCCCTTAACTTCAGAATCACCCAGAATCGATGTGATTCACCCTATATGGAGAAGTTGTTCAGTTGGATCCCCATATTTATGGACATTCTCTGCTTCACAGTCATAATTCTTTTCTTCCATGTTGTAAATTATTTTTGTAGAATGCAACTTGTTCTTCTTGGAAGTACCCAGATTCTTCTTCTGAATATTCTTCTCACGGGAAGCTGGTCTAGCCTAACAAGCTTTTGCAATGTGACTCATTTTGCCACAATTCTTGAATTGACTACCCTTGCTCCAGCATTCACTTGGTGAATGGCCCATTTTGACACATCTGTGACATGCTTGTTGCTGTTTTGACTTATCGGCCGGTCTCAACTTGCGGATCTTCATTCCTGCACTAAATTGTGAACACAGTAAGAGTTTTAACAACACCAGGTTAAAGTCCAATAGGTTTATTTGGTAGCAAATTTGCTACCAAATAAACCTGTTGGACTTTAACCTAGTGTTGTTAAAACTCTTACTGTATTTACCCCAGTCCAACACCAGCATCTCCACATCATGACTAAATTGTGAAGCCACTTTAGCAGCAGTTCCATCAATACTAATTTCTACTGCTGTCTTTAAAGTCTTCAGTAAACAATCTTCTTTGAATAGCCACATCTTGGAGACCACAAAGTAGACGATCTCAAAGCGCACCTTCTAATGATCTGCCAAATTTGCAATATTGTGCCAGCTTTTTTTTAAGGTTACCACAAACTGAGCAATGCTTTTGCCTTCCATTTGCTTACTTCAGTGTAACCTGAACTGTTCTGCGATGACCAGTGGCTTGAGAGTAATGCTCGTCAAGGATCTTTGTCAAGCAAGTTTTGGTTTTTGGCTTTGCCGGATGAACCAAGCTCCAGAACAAATTAAAGGTTTGCGCTTCCTATTGCACTGAGAAAAGCTGTTATGAGCAATCATTTGCAATTTTATTCGCTTGTACAATATTCTGAAATACTGCCTAGGAATTCCATCATTCATTTTCTTAATTGAAAAGACCCCTGGATCCTTCCTGGCCTGTCATTTCTCTTGCGGGCACTAGCGACTCAAGACTCCTCAATATATATTTTATTCACTGTTTTCCCAGTACTGTACTTTTTACCCTGGAGACCATTGACTTTATGCATTTTTTTCAAATGGTCCCAGATGTACAGCAAAGCATCCATTCTTTATAGGTATGCCAAATAGTGCCTGGAATTTCACCCATCTCGGATTGGAAAAAAGCTCTCCTTTAAAACCACAGCAAACTTTTCCTTACTTGTCTTCCTGCACTGGCCCAATCTTTAACCTTGTTGTTGCTTCTCCCCAGCCTTCTAATATTCAAAGTGCGAAGACCCACAATTTTTTTAAAAAACCTTTTTCTTTTCTCAGTGTTCTCAATGAAACAAAATCCTGCCTCATCACCAATTTTCTTTCTGTAATGTCCTAACTATGTTAGAGGTTATGTGTTTTAACAAAAAGAAAAAATGTGGTTTGCACATGTAGATTCAAACTGACAACATTCCTATTCTAGGAGTTCTGGCCTGTACAATCTGAAACCAAAACAGCAGGGATCTCAAACACCCTAATGACATCAACATCAAATCATGTGATCAGCTCTTAAAGCAATCTGCAACCACTTAAATATACAACATCGTTTCCAAAATTAAGGAAAACTTCCAAATTAAAAAGTACTGATTTGCCTTTCTACCTTAGGGCAGACTGTGTGTCAGCCTGCCATAGAGATAGTGATTTGGGTGAAGTCTTGGTTGGTAAGTTTTTTTTGTTTAACTTGCATACATGTTTGCTGACAGAAGCAAGCAGTTCAGTTTGGAAATAAGCAGGCTTTGCTTTGATAAAGACTGTATCTCATGCGATTGAGGAAGTGATTTTCAGTTGGGCCTGCATTTCAAGTAGAGAAAATACTAACTTTGTTGCTCACTGCATGGAATATCTTAGTTTGGATTTCATGAGGGAAAAACAGCAGCAAGATTTGCCTAGCTTAAAACTGAAAGGAGAGATCTACAGAGGTCCTCACAAAGACTTCTGGTAGAATGCAGTCAAAAGTTAACTTGGAAAGCTGTAGAAAGGCAGTTGGATATCTGCTTGCAACCCGGAGGTCAGTAAAGGAAGGTGCAGAGCTGCATCACGAAAAGCTAATGGAAGGGCTCCAATGGAATCTTAACTGAAGAATAGCTGGAATATGAAGCAGAATTCAAGTAAATTCTGGAAGGCCACAGCATACCTTTTGGGTTGATCCCAAAGTGAAAAAACCTTCAAGACTTATAAGATGAGAACACTTAAGAAAATACACATTCTTTAATGAGATGAGTGTCACCAGTAAGGTCAGCATTTGTTGTCCATTCCCACTTCCCTTGACAGTGACTTGCTCGGCCATTTCAAAGGACAGTTGAGAGTCAGAGTTCATAGCATAGGTTTTTTATGAACTTTAGTGTTAAGCAATAGTGCTTAAAGTAAAGACTGTTTTTGTTAAAAACATTAAATATTGTGACATTGTTTGGTTAATTATTGGGTTTGGATTTCTTCTTTAAATGCTATCGGTCCCCAACAGTATCACAACAGGGGGAAAGAGGGCGAGTACAAGACAGTGACAAAGAAGAGATGAAAATTCAGACATTTAAACGAGAAGGGGATATTCAAATCAAATCCAATTTCTGCTGATATTAAACCCATGGGAATTTAAAGCTGAGCTATTTTAGTGACTTAGGTAATTTAAGAAAGAGATAGATTTAATGATAAAGTAGAAATTTCACAAGGTCTTGGTAAAGGGATTCAAATAATGCTGTAATGAGAAAGCAGAATGAGAGTATCTGAAAGTTTATATAATGTCGTGTGGATTATCAAGCAGCACACATCATGCTAAAAAGGCAAGTCTTTGTCATCTCATGTCTCAAAGGAATAATATAAAATGGGGGTTTATAGGGAATACACTTGCGATTTCTCTTTAACGACTTCCATTTATAGAGCACATTTAATGCAGAAAAATGTACAAGGCGCTTCTCTCAATCATTCGGCACTGAACCGAGAGAGAGGATAGTACGAGTGGTAAACCATCTCTTGAACTATTAAGTTTCAAAGGAGAGGAGGTGGGTAGAAAGTGGAGGGGGGTGGTGGGGGTGTTTGCTTCTGGGGAGAATTTAGAGCTCGAGACTTAAATAATTGAGAGCATGGCCAGCGGATAAGCCTATCCCCCCAGTTACACAGTTCTTGGAAAACTAGCATTCATTAGTTCAAGCTACTTGTTCTCCAACTCCCAAAAATATATAAAAGCAGAAAATGTTTGAAACAACTAGCAAGTCAAGCAGCATCAATGGAGAGAGAAATACAGTTAACGTTTCACATCGGTGATCTTTCATTCAGAACTCAAAGAACATATTTGCCCAGTATACACCCTTACCTCATGTGGACCAGAAATACCATAGAAATGCACAAATTAGAACAGGGCACACAAAGAAATAACCCCCAGAGCTTAAAAATGAAGTCCCACAAACACACAGCGTGAAGCAAACAACAATCGATTCGAGACCTATAGTTTACTGAGAAATATTTTTTATTGATGCCTGTGGGACCTGCAAATTATGTTCAGATTGCTCACCTTAAGAGCCACAATCAACTTTCATTCATAGTAATAAAAAAATGCAAATACTGTAAATTAAATGAGAAAATGTTGGATTATGCTACAGGTCCACTTGTAACCTGAAACATTGACCTGTCCATTTTCTTCAGAACTTGATGGATCCGAGGTACATTTGCAGCTTTTTGCCTTTTCATTTGCCTTTGAATTCTTGTCACTGCATCAATTTTGTACAGTGCATCAATTAACCAGCAGCACATATCTACCACATTTAAAGCCAGAGGTGGCTATTTAGACAGAAACTGGTAATGTTTTCCAGGTGCCCCCCTCTCTATTTTCTTTAAAATTGATTTATTAAGGAAACAGCTGCAATTACAACAATATAATTTAGAACACATTTCCTGCTAAATCATCCATTTTATTCTTTACGCACCACACTCTGAAATAATTAACACTGCAATATTCTCTCCAATCTGAAATTATTCTGTCAGAACATGGGCTTCGTAACATTATTCCAGTGTATTACAGTATAATGTATAAATATGCTTCTAACAATCTGTCATTATGGTGACACCTAGAAGACTCTCCAGGATTGATGAGGGCAGACTCTGTAATCATCCAGTAACTCAAATGAAAAATACAAGTGCTGAGACTTTTAAAAATATTGTGTTTCACATATAAAATAATAATTACTGTTATGACATTTGATTTTTTTTTGACAGGTTAGAACAGATGGGATTTTTCCAGCCTTCTCCAAATCTGATTTCCTTACATTTTCCTGTCGTGTGGCTCAATATGCGTCAAAAGCCTTTTTTATCCTCTCCATCTCCTTTTCTATTGGGGTCTATCAATTTAAGACGACGGACAGGGTTAATTGTCCTTGGCAATGTTTGCATGAGTGCAAAAAGGCTTTTTTGCAGGAAGACGATGACAGGCAATGTTGAAACCTGACATCTAATTTCACACGCCCAGATTCTTGCTTGTGACAATTAAACAGTACCTGTCATTTCAGCAGACTATTTATTTCTTAAAAGGCCGATAACCTGCCTTAATTTAAAATAAGTCTTAAAAATTAGGCACTTTAGTTGGACTTCAATATTTGTTTGAGGAAAGGGCTGGAAGCTCAATCTTCAAGCTTTTAAGAGTGGTGTCATTGATTCATCTAATAAGTGAGGGCTATCACACTTTTCTCATTCCAGCAGTGCACAGCAGCTAGGCCAGGAATAAGAGAGTTATCAAGTTAGTTGCAGAATGGCAAAATACAAGTAAAGCTCTGCCGGCTCTGTTCCAACAGTGACGTTCATTAAAACACCCTATAATTGATCAATTGCAATGTTTCTAGTTATCTTTAACCAGACACCTTATGGCTTTGTGGAATGAATTATCGGAAGTTTCATGCTTTGGGCGCCTTATTCAGTTTTCACTGGGATTAAGTGGCCCAATTTTATTTTGCTCACAACCTTCCAAATGTTACACTGAAAATGTTCCTCCCACAAATCCTTAAGGTGGTAGAACAGAGTGCTAAGCTTACTGCGTCATCTAGGTTGCTTAGAACAGTTTAAGGACAAAGCTCCACGTAAAACAACAGTGCATCATTTACAGCAGCAATTTGAATTTGCTGCTCCTAGCTCAAAGCTCATGCTAAAGGGTCACCGTGGAATTTTTTTTTCAAATCGTCTCTTCCATAGCTCAGCTTCTAGCTTTTAACTTAAAAGGAACTCATTCTGATGAAAGTGACAAATAAACATTCTTGTTGGAGAACATTCCAGGATATCACTTTATGAATGGGCCCTAAAACGTTAATGACCACATTAAAATAAAACTAAACAGAGATTGCAAATTTTAAAAAATGTTTCTGCCCCATGCCAAACAAAAAGCATCAACAAAAAGGGTTCCCGAGCTTGAATAAAAGCCTTTGATTTCTAGTCCATAATGTTCACAGTGTGCAAAGGCATGATTTGGTTTGCCTGCAATGTCCTCCATAAGAAGCAACCCAGAAAAACTCGCCATCTTGGCTCACTTAATGAATGCCCACTTAATTAGGGTAACAGAGGGCATAGCAACCTAGAAAGTTTGCACTTTCAAATAGGGACAAAACTATGATAAATGAAAACGGTTAAATAGCAACTTTGTTTATAACTTGTCAAATGTTCAGATTCCTTATATTAGAGGTTTCAATAGAAACCTACACACTTACAAAGGAGTAGCAAACCGAAAGGTTGAGGGGATATCAGAAGCTACATCAGAAAAGCGATTTATTACAAATATTTCAACCTTTTAGCCTGTTATTACTTGACAAAGAATCGAAGAGTGGGCTGCAGCAATGTTGATTTTTCTTTGACAGTGTTGGGAGTGAGAAATAAAGAGCTTCAAGCAAACTACAGTGATTGGAAGTGCCCTGATACTGGGTTTTATCTTGCATTGCAGAAGACTACCTGTTTGTGACACTGCACTCACATTTAAACCACCCTGAATATTCCCAAATAAGGGGAGAAGAGGAATAAACAAAAATGTAAAGATACAATTCACTTTTCAACCCACGTGCCCTTTAAGTAGCAGATTTGAAACTCACCTTCTTACTCCTCATGTAAGACAGCCGCCCTTCATGGGCATCTGGATACGTACAAAACAGATACGTTGTGATAGCGTGTTTCAGGAATGAATCGCCAAGCATCTCCAGACGCTCCAGATTGAACCCATCGCTGGCATTTGACAAGGTCAAAGCTTGGAGAATCAGACCGGGATTAGGGCCGAGGGTTTCGGTTGTATATACGCCAGGGGGGCAGTCGCCCGAATCCAAAATCCATTGCGGAATTGCCAGAGGCTCTGAGGAATTGCAGGAAACTGCCTCTTTTGAGCAACAATCTGAGGTAGATTTATTAGTAATTCCGTCTAGGTTATTACTTTGTAGATTACATTCAACTCGGGGCTTGGGCTGGTTCTCACTGTGGTGTGTGTTACGCATGGGAACTGAGGTAGCTGGTTGTACAAGTAAGTCATGCCTGTAGGAATTAATTTTATTTTGATGGCGAATGCAACCTTTATTTAGCAGTTCAGCATTTCCATTGGTTAGGTTTTCGGTACAAACTATGCCATTTACTAGTATTGTGCTCTTGGTGACTTTGTCAGCACTGAAGAGCTTTTTGGGTGACAGACTCTTGGTGGATGTTTTGCTGTTCATAGACTGAAGATTCTCCATGAAGGAGCTCTCATTGATAGCACCTCGATTTGCAGCATCGTCAGGGACTACAGTTGTGCTGTGCATACAGTAACTATCATTTTCATCTGTACTGGAGCTGGTTGTCAAGATGTAAGCTTTGCTGTCTATGGACTTTTTCCACCCAAAGTCAAGGTTGGGATACCTAATACAACAAAGATCACAGGTTTACAAAACAAAAGTCAATAAATTTTGCAGAAAAAAATCCACATAGGTATTTAGAAATAAACTCAATTTCTCCATAAGAGAAATTCAGAACTCTATCAAGCTTTTTAACTTGAGGTCCTTCAGTCAACATTAAGAGTCAACCACATGTCGGGATTTGAGTTACATGTAGAGCAGACTGGTTAGGGATGTGAAGCACTTTAGTGAAACAGTTGGGATCTTATCATTTCCAAATAATTACACATTTATTGGGTTGAATTTCCCCATTTCACCATGGTAGAATTTCAACTCATGACTTCTGGGTTGCTAGGCCAGTGTAACTGTGATGTCACTTCCTCCCACTCCTGCACTGAAAGCAAAAATCATACTGACTCCTACTCTCTCATTCTATTGCAGGAACACAAAGATTTTGTCTTTCTCCTAGAATCAACAGGCTTTTATAATCCAAAGTTTGATGCCATCTAACTTTAGCTTCATTTTCTCTTCGATCCTTTTCAACCTTGCTGTCCTGAACAAATCTCTTGGTCTGACAGTCAGTACACACTGCATATCAAAAATCTGATTCCTCCATAACTTATCGAACAGGATGTGTGCCACTTGCTATACGTACGTATGACAAGTCGACAAGTCACCAAGTCAGATAGAGTTTCCAAATTAGAGACTGCACCACAACACAGCAAGTGCTGTAACATCTTTAGAAACATAGAAAATAGAAGTAGGCCATGTGGCCTTTTAAGCCTGCTCCACCATTCAATATGATCATGATGATCTTGCATCTGAACACCATATCCCCACACTTTCCCTTTACCCCTTGATGCCTTTTGGTCTAGAAATCTTAAATACACAGTGACTTGGCCTCTACAGCCTTCTGTGGTAATGAATGCCACAGGTTCACCATCTAAGTGAAGAAATTTCTTCTCATCTTTGTCCGAAATGGCCTATCCCTTAACCTGAGACTGTGACTCTTTGTTCTAGATACAGCAGCCAGAGGAAACTATATCCCTGTATCCTGTCTGTCCAGCCTTGTCAGATTTCTAAACGCTTTAGCGAGATCCCCTCTCATTCTTCTACATTATAGTGATTATAGGCCTAGTCTACCCAATCTCTCCTCATACAACAATCCTGCCAGAGAATCAATCTGGTGAACCTTTGCTGCACTCCCATTATGGCAAGTACATCTTTTCTGAAGGAGACCAAAACTGCACACAGCGCTCCAGGTGTGGTCTCACCGAGGCCCAAGTAGTAAGACATCCTTGCTCTTGTACTCAAGTTCTTGTTCACTGAAAACCAACATACCATTTGTCTTCTTAACTGCTTGCTGCACCTACATGTACACCCAGGTCCCTTTCTATATCAACAATACCCATTCAATCACTATTAAATAATACTCTGCCATTCTGCTTTTACGACTGAAATAAATAACTTCACATTTATCCACATTATATTGCATCTGCCATGTATTTGCCCACTCAACTTGTCTAAATTGCCTCAAAGCCTCTTCCTCCCCAATCATAAATTCACTTAGTTCTCTGTCATCAGCAAACTTGGAAATATTACAATTTATTCTCTCATTCAAATTGTTGATTTTTATATATAAATGTATACATTACATACATCTTTTAGAGAATAGTTTTGCAGTTTTACCTGGCAAGTAATTTCACCAAATGATTAAAAGTTAATGTAGCTGCAGGCTAATTTCAAGATTCTCATTCCCAGAAATATGCACAGGATAAAAAGCAAAGGATTCTACACAGCTTTGTGCTTTTCATGAAGGTACTGTGTTTAATTAATTTATTGTTGTCACTAAAGAGGATCAGCCAGTCCAACTCGGCTCACGAACTGAAGCAGATCTGCCCAGTTTACAAACCTAGTCACACAGGGGTACCCCATCTTTGTCTGCCAATCAATGCATGCCACAAAACCTCCGAGACCATGTATAAAGTTTAAAGCTGTGTACCCAAAAACTTTCATCTCTCGCAAGTTGTTGACACTAACAGATTGTGCTCTTCTGATATAGGATTTATTAAGCAATGAAACAACAATGCATCGTAAGTTTACAAAATTCAAGACAACCCATAGTAGGAACTATCTTGCCAAGTATTATATTGTCAGGCTTTCGAACTGCACTTTAGACATCACTGATTATACAGTGCACATTCATACAGCCAAAACACTCTTTCTTCCTTGCATTACTTGATGAAGAATTCTTCATAATAGCTGCAGTACTCCCAATAAGTTCAGTGAACCCAACTTTTAGCTGACTGGTGCAGCGATTGCTGAAGCCTTCAGGCATGCTTCAATCTAACCAATCACTTAAGTGAGCAAACATTTGTACAAGTAGTAGGGATTTCGTTGTAATATAATCTTCAGGCTGTGATGGCTAGATGACATAATGTTAACAAGCCTCAAGCCAAGTTGTACATATGCTATGTATAGACCCTCCCTGAAGTTCGATGCAAGTTAATTCTCAAAAAAATGCATACAAGGTCACAAGGATGAAAACCCATTCAAATGAGACAAACTTGCCCAACAGAAGTTAACATTTTTAATTTAAAAAGCATACCTTGAACATTACACAATCAGACACTCAAGGACGAAGTTCAAGGTTGCAATCAAATCTTAAGAGTTCAGATGACGTTATAAACAACTTAATATTTGACTTCATGGTTTTAGGAAGTCTGAACCCTTTCTATTAGATTAGAGCCCTGTACATTCCTTCCCATGAGAGTTGCTATTTTGTATAATACAATAATCACTATAAAAACTGTTGCGTTGCTGGTGTTTACTCTGGACTGTTACCAGCATTCCTGATTTGAACTTCTTCTCCTATGTCAACTGTAGTGATGCTTGGTGCAAACACACTTACTATGATGTGATCTGATACTTCCAAATTCTGCAAGTTAAGATTCATAGGTTTTCAAAAGAACAGGTTTGTTGTTTCAGGAACTTCGAAATGAAGCTCTCTGCAGATCTTGAAGATACATTTGTATATTCAACATTGCATTTTGCTTAGAAACTAATGGGTAAATTTACAGGGTACAGAAATTTAAAGACACCATGTTGTGTTTTTCATTTTACTCTTGGTTTGCAGTTTTAAAATAAATACTAATTATTCCTCGAGTCCTCATCCAGATCACCCATATTCAATTCCCTGGCCAAAGAGGGCACACTGGCTGTCCTTTACTGGTGACAAATTCATTAAATCCACAACTGCCATTCAATACCATCATTGATCTTCGACTGCAACTCCATCTCCTGTCCTATCATCATATCCTTTAATATTCAAAGAACTATCAATCTTGTCCTGAATATTTTCGATGGCGAGGCATCGATAGCCCTTAGGTCTGCAGTTCCAAAGATACACAACCCCCTGGTGAAATTTCTTCTCATCTCAGTCCTAAACAGCAGACCCTTTATTCTGATACGGTGACTCCATGTTTTGGATTCTTCAGCCAGGGGCAACATCAATCCAGTTAAGTCGCTTAATAATTTTGTGTGGTTCGATGAGACCACTTCACATTTGGGGATGCCGTCTTTGGGATAAGAGATTAAACCAAGATGTCCCATCTGCTCCCTCAGCTCGATGGAAAAAAAATCCCATGGCATTATTTCCAAGTTGTGCTATCAACATCACTAATACACATTATTTAGTCATTATTATCTTGCTGCATTTTATGGATGCGCCGTCTTTGAATACATTTAAGTTTGGGAGAGACTGATTTTTGGTGTGTCAGATTTAAGGTACATGGGGAGCAGACGAGAAAACGGAGTTGAAGTCCAAGATCAGCAATGACCGCGTTGAATAGTGAAGCAGACTTGATGGATCATATGTCCTGCTCAAATTTATGATCTGGTGACCTTACTGTATAAAACTGGCTGCTGTATTTCCTAATTACAGAAGTGACTTTACTTCAAATGTACTTCAATGGCTGTAAAACGCTTTAGGTCATCCTAAAATTATAAAACGCGCTGCAGAAATGCAAGGCTTTCTTTTTTCATAACAAACAAATATACCCACCTGAAGTTTGAAGGAAGAGCCTCAATTCCCACACCCGCTTCCTTTGCTGTTTGGGCTCTCAACTCCTCCGCTGTTAACAGACAGTGCAGTCGATACAAAATACTGGGAAGGCAGACTGCCTTTCTCCACAAGGAAGCTGGGATTGGATGAATAGCACAGAGTTCTGGGACAAGAATCTTGAGAGAAATAGAGCAGAGTTAACAAAACTGCAAATTTAATCTCCATTGGAACTACAACAGCAAATATATCATAAAGCCGCAATGTGGAAAAAATTCTCAGTCCTTCGAAACATTTTATTCCAGCATTTTCTGCTTTGATTTCGATTTCTAGATGTATTAATGAAAATGCACAACATCATCGTAAAACATCAGTTTTATACTTGTTTGCACCTTTTTATTTTTTGGGGTGACCAAGAACCCTCCCCTGCCGTATCAATCTCTTTGCTGAATTATCCGTCCAAGTGACTGATGGCTGTGCTGGTAAAAGAACACTTCTCTATTATGTGTTGCATTTGTGGCCACAGACTCTTTCAAAATAGTGTTACGAATCTTTTACATCCACCTGAAAGAGCTTGTTTCAACATTTTACCCAAAAGTTGGCACATCTGTACTACTATCAAGAGGAGGGGATGAGTCTCCCAGCAAGGGGAGGCTTAGGTAATCTGATGAGGAGAGACTTAGAAATCCAAAGAGAAAAGTCAAAGTATCAGAACAGTATATTGATGTGGGTAAAGACAAGCAGAATAGGACAGAGAAAAATAGGGAGTTTAACAAAAAATCTACAATAGCAAATAAGATCATTGCTGGGGATAGAAGTTAAAAATGAAATTGAAGGACCTTTATTTAAGTTCACAAAGCATCTGTAATAAGATAGATGATTTAATGGCACAAATAGAGGTAAATGATTGAAATAAAAGTTGTTGTAAAACACATTTGGCAATTTGGCTCATTCAGCAGCACCCATGCCTCTGTTCAAGCCCTTTGCGAGGACATGAGCACAATCTAATCAGATTCCACTGTAACAATAGAGGCACTGATGTACTGTTAGCCGTTAGTGCGGACAATCGTTTTACGAGCACTATTTAATGAACAGTCAGTTTTCTCTGCCACTACCAAAACTAGTTCAATAGGTCATTCACCTCATGGAAACCTGTGCTAATATCCTTCTTCTGTTCCAGAATTTCAAATGATCATTTTGGAGCAAGAAACAACTTGCTTTTTAGAAAGAATTTGCATTGACTTAAAGCCAGTTTTTAAGAATCATAGAATCTACAGCATGGAGACAGGCCCTTCGGCCCAAACTGGTCCATGCCAACCAAAAGGCCCATCTTTGCTAACCCCATTTGCCTGCATTTGGCCCAGATCGCTTTAAAACTTGCCTATCCATGTATCTGTCCCAATGCCTTTTAAATGTTGTCAATGTCCCTGCCTCAACCACTTCCTCCGGCAGCTCATTCCACACACGTACCACTCTGTGTGTGAATAAGTTGCTCCTCAGGTTCCCATTCTTTCCCCATTTAACTTAAACCTATGCCCTCTTGTTCTCAATTCCCCAACCCTGGGAAAAAGACTGAGCGCATTCACCCTATCCAGGCCTCATGATCTTATACACCGCTACAGGATCACCCCTCAGTCTCCTATGCTCCAAAGAAAAGAGTCCTAGCCTGTCCAATCTCTCCCTATAACTCAGTCCCTCGAGTCCTGGCAACATCCTTGTAAATCTCTTCTGCACTCTCTCCAGTTTAATAACATCTTTCCAAAGCAAGGCAACCAAAACTGAACACAATACTCCAGGTGCGGCCTCACCAACATCCTGTACAACTACAACATAACTTCCCAACTTCTATACTCAATGTCCTGACTGATGAAAGCACAATGCGTCAATCAAAAGTCCAAATTATGAGGATAAGATGACTGCAGTCACATTGCAATAAATTCATCTTTGGTGGAAAAAAAAAATAAAGAAATACTACTGTTGAGCAAACTTGGCATCTGTTCTTAAAGTTCAATTGCTTACCTAGAGTGCAGTCAGTATTAATATTCCACTCAGCCTAGATCAATCAGATCGTTAACTATATTAGATGTTTTAATATGAAAGGGTTCAATTCTAAATTCCTAAATAAACATATTCATAGAACCAATAGAAGTCTACATGTCTGAAAGGGGCTTATCGGCTTATCTCATCTGTGCCAATGTTTACTAAAGTAATCTAAAAGCATTATACATAATCATTAACCATTTTTCTCATAGCCCGGTATCAACCTTTGCATTGATGTTTATCCCAGCTTCTGAATGTGATAAAGCATTCCCAGAATATATCAGGTTGTGTAACATGTTTGCAACAAACAATCATGTTCTAGGATTTTGTTTGAATGGCTTCCCATTAAAGACAGGCATCATCTGATTCAAAGGTGAATTCCTCAAGCCCTCTCCCAATCCATGCAATACTGAACACCACATCCATGTTTAGACAGCAGACAGCCCAGTTCACAGACTTTCACAATGCCTTGGGTCCAGGTACTCAGTTGATATGCTTTGTGGGTGGGCTTTGGCACACTGAGCCTCATGTTTATGCACATTCATACAGAAAGGTCTGGACATTTCCATGGGCCACTGCCATGCCCACTATCAGTAACAATAAAATCATCCAGCCAGATCAAGTTTGAACACCCAATGCTATGCTGACTGTCAGAATAGATAGTCCATTGAGCCACCCCGCAAATGTAGCTTGGTAGCACCCTCACCTATTTCACTGGTAGAACCTGATCCAATTTGCAGCCATGCCATTAAACAACGGTTTCAGTGTCCTACATACCTGTTTGTTTTGCAGACTTTCCCATTTGGCCTTGCGCTTCTCTGCACTACTTAAAGGAAGTGCCTTTCCTTTCTGATTCAAGTGTCGAGGAGTTAAAAGATTCAGTCTGAGAAAAGGGAGACAGAAAGTCCATTATAAAATAACAGGTCAGATATATTGCAGTTTCATTTTAGTAGGTTGAAGTTCGAACACATTAAAATTTTTCTCTATCTTCATAAACTTTGGCCATTTTGTCCAATGACAACCACATAACCAAATTCACAAAATATTTTGATATGGAGTTTAACCATTTGTGCAACACCTGAACAGGAAACAATGGTTAAAAAGGCAAAATACTGCAGATGCTGGAATCTGAAACAAAAACAGAAAATGCTGGAGAAACTCAGCAGGTCTGACAGCATCAGTGAAGAGAATAGAGCCAACGTTTCCATTCTGGATGACCCTTCGTCAGAGTAATATATCCTGTTCAGCAGTGTGATGCAATAAATATCACCATGACTGAGGCTTGGGACACTCCAGAGAAGACACAGACAGAATGAAGACAGAATGAAGACAGAATCATTCCCACAGCTGAGTATGATATTCAAACTCACCCTTGCATTTAAAATAAAATGCCACGGTGCACTCTTATTGTAAAATTTCTGTCTTTCATACAATGGCTGTACACCATTCAGCCTGTCGCCCCCGTTTCACCATCATGGTTGATCTCAAGCTTCAACTCCACTTTCCCACCCACTCCCCATATCATAGAAACTCTACGGTGCAGAAAGAGACATTCGACCCATCGAGTCTGCACCGACTACAATCCCACCCAGGCCTTATTTCCGTAACCGCAAATATTCACCCTGCTAATCCCTCTGACACTAGGGTCAATTTAGCATGACCAATCAACCTAACCCGCACATCATTGGACTGTGGGAGGAAATCGGACCACCCGGAGGAAACCCACGCAGACGCGGTGAGAACATGCAAACTCCACACAGAGTGACCAGAGGCCAGAATTGAACCCAGATTCCTGGCACTGAGAGGCAGCAGTGCTAACCACTGTGCCACCCACATATCCCTTGAGAATTCCAAAGATTCACAACTCTCAAGTGAAGACATTTTTCATCTCAGTCCCAAATGATCAAACCCTTACCCAGAGATTGTGCCCACATGTGGTAGATTCTCCACTCATCTGAAACAATCACTGTGTCTAGCCAACAGGCATAATCAGAATAGAATCATAGAATCCTAACAGTGCAAAAGGAGGCCATTCTGCCCATTGAGCCTGCACTGACAACTATCCCAGCCAAACCCTAACCCCGTAACCCCATGCATTTACCCTGCTAATCCCCGACAGTAAGGGGCAATTGAGCATGACCAATCAACCTAACCTACACATCTTTGGACTGTGGGGAGGAAACCCACGCAGACACTGAGAACAGGTAAAGTCCACGCAGACAGTGACCCCAGGTCGGAAGTGAACCCAGATCCCTCGTGCTGTGAGACAGCAGTGCTAACCACAGTGCCCTGGCGCTCCAAATTTTAAGATAAAAGCAAATTACTATTGATGTTGGAATCTGAAACAAAAACAGGATATGCTGGAAAATCTCAGCAGGTCCGGCAGCATCAGTGGAGAGAGATCAGAGCGAATGTTTCAAGTCAGAATGACTCTCCATCAGAGTGAAGTTTCTGAGATTCTCATCAAAACCTTGTCGGTTTCAATGAGATCGCCTCTCATTCTAAGTTTCAGAGAATATGGGTCTAATTTATTCAGCTTCTCATCTTTGCACAACCCTCTCATCTCGTGAACCTTTGCTATACTGCCTCCAATGCAAATGGGTAAATAGCCTACTCCCAAACTTATCCTTTATAATGAGCTATTCAGAGACTCAAAAAGCCGCTTGGCAGTTGCTGCTAATCACCTCCCTTTGGCTACATGGTGAACTACTGGAATTCAGTGCAGTGAAAGAGTGAGAACATAAAAATACTCTTTGACGTGGGGATCTGGAATGCACTGCCTGACAGTTTAGTGGAAGCACATTCATAACTTTCAAATGAAAATTGGATAAATAATTGGAAAGAAGTTTGCAAGATTGTGAGGAAAGAACAGGGGAGTGGGACTAATTGAACAGCTTTTTCAAAGAGCACAGCCTCAATGGGCTGACTGGCCTCCTTTGGTATTATGTTTTCTTAAGTGGTTCAGCTCAGGAGGAGCCCCCAACTGACTTCTGGCACTCCCACCAAAGGTGAACTAGATAAACACTTGGGAGAAAAGTTTGCAGGGACATGAGGAAAGAGTGGACGTGAGAGAGTAGCTGGATTGCTCTTTAAAAGAGCTGATGCAGATTTACTGGGCCAAATTGCCTCTTTCTGTTTTGTACTATGATTCTGAAATGGTTGGGGTGAATGTGCGAGAGAAGCTATGGTGATAGGGGGGTACTTCAGGATGGCAGTGGTTGCTGGCAGGGGCCTTAGCATCCCTGAGGCCAGGAAGAAACAAGAGGAAAAAGTCAGCTAAAAATCATGTTCCTGATGTGGACACTGAAGACAGACTATGGTTTAGGCTTATGCACAGGTGACTACTTCCCTCACGGAAGTACCAAAATGCTGCCAGAATCCAAGGACTCATCCTCCAGAATGAGCTTGAAGCTTCAGGACAAAATAAGTCTTTAATTTAAAATATCAAACTAAGCATGCCATTTTGCCACCACTGGGTGGCTCCAGAGGGCTCTTTAGACACTTTACACGAGCATATTTACACAGCTGTCTGACATTTTTAGAAAAAAGCTAGATAACAGTGCAAATATAAAATTCTTACCTGGACGATGTGTGGTCCACATCCAGCAAAGGCTGGTTCAAGTTGGTCAAATCAAGGTTATACTTGGTTTTATAATACTCTGCAAACGTTTCGTACTCAGGGGAAGGGAATTTACTGAGAGGCGTGAGATCGGTGTACACATCAGCTACGTAGAAGCGATGAGGCTGGTCAAAGTTGCGATACCTACGCACAAACAATACAATTTAAACAGCATCAAGTCTTCTGAACAGGGAGTTATTAGTCAAGTCTGAAATTGACCAGACCAGCAGTGTTTAGAAAAACATGTTAAAAAGCTACATTTTGTGCATCAACTTTGATTTAAAAATCCTCAGCATAGTGAACTATTCTAAGGAGCTTCATGACAGCATTATAAAACAAAAAAATGACCCCAAGCCACATCTGAAACTGGGACAATTGACCAAAAGCTTGGTCAGAGAGGTAGGTTTTAAGGAATATTTTAAAGAATGAAAGAATGGTAGAGGCAGAGAGGTAAAGAAGTTGAGGGGGAAATTCATGAGTTTAGGGCCAGGGGAGCTGGAGGTATAGCAATCAGTAATCGAGCAATGAAAATTGCCTGTGTGAAGGAAGGACTGAAGGAAACAAATCTGAAGTGTACAAATACATTGCTGAGAATTGATGAGCAGCCGGGGGTTGGGGGGGGATGTAGTGAAGTCAAGTTTAGTGGCAAGGAGATACACGTGCTAATTATTCACATTGTAAAGTTATTAATCTTATGAAGTCTCTTCTCACAAAGTATAAATTGTAATTCCTTTTACACCTGGCATTCTTGCAAATTGTGCTATTGAAAGACGAAAAGTTTTGACAACGTGCTTCTGTTCAGTAATACTCTCTACCAAATGACCATTCGTAAACTTTAATTTCTTAGAGATCATGGTGACTAGCTGATAAGCAGGGAAGGGTTTCGTGGCACTAATCTTACAAAGTTTAAATGACAAAACAAGACTACGAAATTCAAGATTTTACTGCCTTGAAATCACATCACTGTACCTTTTTAAAAAAAAATAAATGTACTGTGGCCCTTATTTGCAGATGCAAGATTTTTTTTGTCAATAGTGGAAAAAGGTAAAATGGCCCAGATACTCAGTGAAGATGCACAACAAGTGGCACCGGAGGGGACAAGTGCCTAAAATTACTAGCTGTAAAACAATTGAAAACAAGGAAAAGAGTGTAAAACTGATTGATTAAAGCGAGAACAACAGTTTTCCTACCGTGGAATGATAACTGCATCCTGGTAGTCTTCCAGATTAAACATGAAGGGCTTCTCTTTAGTATATTGTGTATTGGGAATGCCTGTCCGCGCTTCTGACCTTTCTATATCTTCCATAAAGGTGAAGTCAATATCCAAATGGCTGGAACCATCAACTACACAAAAAAAATTACAAACTAGTTCTTTATGTAGCAATTAAGACCATTCAGCTAACTAATGCAATCAGATGCAAAAAGATAAGTGGAAAAGTGAATCGTGTGGAGGGCGTAAAAGGTCTGCAGAGAGATTTGGATAGGCTGAGTGAGTGGGCGAGGATCTGGCAGATGGAGTATAACGTTAACAAATGTGAGGTTATTCACTTTGGAAGAAATAATAGCAAATTGGATTATCTAAATGGAAAGAAATCACAACATGCTGCTGTGCAGAGGGACCTGAGGGTCCTTGTGCATGAGACGCAAAAACCCAGTCTGCAGGTGCAACAGGTGATCAAGAAGGCAAATGGGATGTTGGCCTATATCGCAAGGGGGATAGAATATAAAAGCAGAGATGTCTTGCTGCATCTGTACAGGGCATTGGTGAGGCCGCAGCTGGAATACTGTGTGCAGTGTTGGTCCCCTTATTTGCGGAAGGATATATTGGCCTTGGAGGGAGTGCAGAGAAGGTTCACCAGGTTGATACCAGAGATGAGGGGTGTTGATTATGAGGAGAGACTGAGCAGATTGGGTTTGCACTCGTTGGAATTTAGAAGGCTGAGGGGGGATCTTATAGAGACCTATAAGATAATGAAGGGGCTGGATAGGGTAGAGGTGGAGAGATTCTTTCCACTTAGAAAGGAAACTAGAACTAGAGGGCACAGCCTCAAAATAAAGGGGGGTCGGTTTAGGACAGAGTTGAGGAGGAACTTCTTCTCTCAGAGGGTGGTGAATCTCTGGAATTCTCTGCCCACTGAAGTGGTGGAGGCTACCTCGTTGAATATGTTTAAATCACGGATAGATGGATTCCTGATCGGTAAGGGAATTAGGGGTTATGGGGATCAGGCGGGTAAGTGGAACTGATCCACTTCAGATCAGCCATGATCTTATTGAATGGCGGGGCAGGCTCGAGGGGCTAGATGGCCTACTCCTGCTCCTATTTCTTATGTTCTTGGGGTCTCAAGTGATCTAGTAAGTGCCAATCCCAGTCATATTCCCAAATCAAAAGAGAAAATGCTGGAAAATATCAGTAGGTCTGGCAGCATCTATAAGGAGAGAAAAGAGCTGACGTTGCGAGTCCAGATGACCCTTCGTCAAAGCGTTGTCAAAAACATTCCCAAATAACTGCTCAGCTGCTGGAGAAGCACTACTCGTTTTGACATCACCAAGCAGGCCTCCAGACACCAACGCCACGCATCCAAACCTATTCCAATCAACTGCCATCCTGCAGTGTGCGATCCAACCTTTTAGCAAGGATTATCTTTAAATATGTAGAAGGTAGAGCCAGATAGCACTAAGATAGTTATGATGCTGCTTTGGTGTTCACCACTGAGTGATCATTTCGTTATTATAATGATCTCATCTGATCTTTCCTAAGGGCAAAGTACTAGAAGAACAGCTTGCACTTTGGGAATCCAAGACCAGTGAAAAAACTCAGGCAATGAAGGAGACAAATCGGAAAGGCAAAACAAAATAACGGCAAGTAAAGCAGACCATGGTGTATTCGTGCCTTTGATAGTCTACAGCTGTCAAGGAAGCAGTCTCTGGAACTTTAGCCTTACCTAGCTTCATACTTGGTTTATAATCTCATAAATGCTGTTGTGCAAGTGCGATATTTAATTCATTCCCATCACTATCAAGTGTACCTTCCAATACTTCACTCAAATGTTACACGGATCAAAATGCTCTACCAGACATAATAAAGCATAATTATGGTTGCACAGTAAAGTGTTTCAGACATTGAGTGGAAGCATTACAGCCCTGTATTATCCTCTACTGAAAGCCTATTTAAAAATGCTCCCAATGCAGCAAAAGTGAAAGATTGTTTTTATGTGCACCAGCTCAATATTAAGCTTCACTAAAATATCAGTGAAGGTGCTCTTCTTGCAGTGGTAGCCTACTTCTGAGCCAGAAGTTTTGGCTTCAGATCTCGCTCCAGGAGTTGATGGCCATGGCCAAAGTTTGCTTATCAACCTGTAAACCCTTCCTATACGTCTTTGGCAGGTGGTCAGAGCTGGGAGAATTTCCTAATCAGACATGCTTGAGGCTGGTTGGCACTCAAGCTATAGCCTTTGGTGACTGGCTGGCGACCTGCTCCAGGAAAAACTAGCTACATGCTCTGCCTTTCCTTGTCACAAGATACAGGAAGTGGCTAAGCCCAAATAAAACACCATGGTGATATTACTAACCTTTATCGAGAGGTAGAACACAGTAGGCTGCATCAGCATCTGTAGGCTTGAATTCTAGTGCAGGTTTCTCCAGACGAAGAATGTGAGAGAAGATATACTGGTGTAGCCTAGTGATCAGCTCCAGCTGCTTTGTACTCAACGTAAAGTTTAATTTACGCAGTTCAATAGATATGGTAACCTCACCAGATCGAGTATACACTGGAAAATGAGGAATCTGCCAGGGGAGAAACACCACATTCATTAGGTTAAAAGGATTAAATCTTGTAGTATTAGCGTGACTTACTTTTACATATTTTATTCACTCATTCAAACTGCACATTATTTTGCCCCTCACAAACAAGACTGGAAAGGCTCCCAATGGTTCAGTACTGCCCAATATGGAATAAGCTACACATATCACAAGTTGTCAAGTTTGACATCCAAAGGCACTTCACAGGAATGTTACACAGCACAATATAACACCAAACCACGAGATATTAGGACAGCTGACTAAGTTTTGACAGAGGTAGGTTTTAACAAGAGGGATGAAATTAGTGGCTAGGACAATGGTTCCCAACTAGTGTGCTATGGCACACCGGTGCGCCGTGAAGACTCCCCAAGTGTGCCACAAAAGAATATTCAAAATGATTCAAAATTCATGTAATTAAACTAAAACTAATCTCCGTCTTCAACTCTGTGGTTGGAATCTCCAGGAGGCAATGAATCTTTGGCCTTCTTAGTATGTGCCAGCTGGGAAGGAGCCGCACATGCATGGTTTAGATTCTTTAATGTTGCTTGTATGCATGAGCAACAGGACTTGGAGCTGAAGTTTTTTTTTACACAGAGGGTGGTGGGTGCCTGGAACTCGCAGCCGGGGGAGGGAGTGGAAGCAGATATGATAGTGACTTTTAAGGGGCGTCTGGACAAATACATGAATAGGATGGGAACAGAGGGATATGGTCCCCGGAAGGCTAGGGGGCTTTAGTTCAGTCGGGCAGCACGGTCGGTGCAGGCTTGGAGGGCCGAAGGACCTGTTCCCGTGCTGTAACTTTCTTTGTTCTTTGAAGAGAAAGGTCCCATGCACCTGCACAAGTGGTGAAAATGCAAAAAGGTCGCAAAACTCTGGGAGAAGCAAGAGAGGCAGGGAGAGGTTAAATAAAACAGGTGTGAGGGGAAGGAGAAGTTAAAAATAAATTTCCCAGTAAGGGAAGACAAAGAAGAAAATAGAAGGAGCACCTCAAAATTATTTTGTCCAGGATAGAGGTATGCCATGATATATAAAAGATTGGGAACCACTGGACTAAGGAACAGAGTTTGTAATGGTAGCCACAGGTAGCAATGGTTACCTTTGGTAGCAATGGCTTCAATTTTCCCAATATTCAGTTGGAGAAAATTCCTGCTCGTCTATTACTGGATGCTGGGTAATCAATCTGACAGGTTAGAGATTGTGGATGGGTTGGGGGAGATGATAATGAGGTAGGTATCATCAGTGTCTATGTGACAATGAAATGTTTTCGTATAACGATAGAGCCATAGAATGCCTACAGTACAGGAGGAGGCCTTTTGGCCCATCAAGAGTGCACCGACAACAATCCCACTCAGACCCTATCCCCATAACCCCACTTATTTACCTTCATCTCCTTGACACCAAGGGGAAATTTAGCATGGCCAATCAGCCTAATCCACACATCTCTGGACTGTGGGAGGAATGATGTGGAGAAGGGGCTTAAGGCTCCGAAAGCTTGTGGCTTTTGCTACCAAATAAACCTGTTGGACTTTAACTTGGTGTTGTTAAACTTCTTACTGTGGGAGGAAACCAGAGCACCCAGGAAACCCACGCATACACGGGGAGAACGTGCAAATTCCACACAGTCACCCAAGGCCGGAATTGAATCCAGGTCTTTGGTCCTGTGAGGCAGCGGTGCTAACCACTGTGCTGCCCCACGGCGTGATGTTGAGGAACAGAAGGAATAAGAGGTTGCCAAGGATAGATCTTTAGAGGACACCAGAGATCATTGTACAGAAATGGGGAGAAACCATAGCGGACGATTCTCAATCGGGTTAGACTGAAATGGAACCATACAATAATATTTCCACTCAACTGGATGACGATGGTCTGATAAACCATTTCAAAAGATGCAGGAAGACTAAGAAGAACGGAGAAAGTTAGTTTACCTTTGTCATTGTCACATAGGATGTCATTTCTGACTTTGGTCAGTGCTGTGTGGGGTGGAAACCCAACTGGAAGGATTCATACATGGAACAATGAGCACTGTCCCTCATATGTAATTATACGATACTGCAATCTCTTAAAAATGGACAGAGTATTAAAACATGGCTCCCAGAAGTAACATATACTTCTCTTGTGGATTCCAACTGCTGTTAGCCAGACTGTCCTTATCTCAAGAAGAAATCACTAAGGAAAGTTACGTAAGTTGTAAAGGAAACAACTTTTGTGTGGTTGTGAAAGGAATGGATTTGGGGAAACGACAGCAAATTTGAGGACTATGGACAGGAAAGGAAGGTTGACAATAGGGCAGTAAGTTTGCAGGGATAAAAGGGTCAGGGAGAAGTTTTTTGACAAAAGTGCACCGTGTCTTCAGAAGGATATCCTCTCATAACAGAAATGGAAAGCCAAACTGCAGGATTGTTCGAGAATTGGGAGCAATCACCCAATTTCTCACTATACGGTCAACTCTATTTCTATTACAAACTCAAGGAGTTCTACAATGAACTACCTCTCCTGAAACATCCTATGCTAATGCATTTTAGCCCATCTGGAGTAGTTAGTTCGGTTTGTCAGATAACATTTTTTATTAATAAAAGGACCTGCCAAAATATTAGCACTAAATCTTTTGCAAACATTACTTTTGAAATTAACTCTCTTCCAACAAAAGTAATTGAATTTCTGCCTTGAAGCTATGAGGAAAACCTGCTGAATTTGCATCAAATATTTAAGAACAATGGAATACCAATGCACTACATCAGTGCAGTGCTAGAATAATTCAGTCTACCACTTTACAGAACTCCCAATCTCACTGACTCAGCTGCAGCAAAGCATTGAGCAGAGGCTAGTTGCTTTTCCCGAGAGTAAAGTAACTCTCATAAAACAGATCACCATATCATTCCCTCCCCCTCCTGCCTCTATGTGACATTCTTGGACGCGTTTGTGACTTAGTCAACTCAATAGTTGCTTGACCTGTGAGAAACTGATTTGACAATCCAGGGAGGAAACAAAAAGACTCTCCACCTGCTCATAACACCACCAAACTGTTAGATTATGAAAAGCTGATCGAGATACCCGAGGTATTGGTTTGGCAGTCAGAATTCCAAAACATCGAGTCGTATCTTCTGGAGGATACAATTTTCTCCTTCTGAAGTTGAGCTCGTCAGGAAGAGGAGTGGTTAACACCATGCCAATCACATACAGGTAACAAGGTTGGTTTGCTTTGGGATAACTGTTCCTCAGACATTCGGGAATCTAATCAAAGAGATGGGTGAGAGGGAGGTGGGAAGTTAGTGGGAAAGAAAACATATCAAAATATTTAGTTACGTAATGCATAGATACAATTTATACCAAGACATCTACAACAAATTAGGACAATATATTCACAGTTTGTAGATGCTTAAAAATTCATCAGGCACGAAGTTATAGTCAATAGTAAGTAGCTGGAAACTGGATGCTCTTTAAATAGAACCCTGTTACACTAAGCTCTGGGGTACCAATCTAACATGAATCAATGGAAGCTCACTGTTGTCAAGTTGTGAGTTCAAGGACCACTTCAGTCGTGATCACATAACGCAGGCTGACTGGACAGGTTTGTAGTCTCACAGGAAATCAAGTAATATGGGAAGAGGATGGGAAAATGAAGCTGAAGCTAAAGATTAGCCATTATCGTTTTGCATGACAGAGCAGGCTCAACAGTTTGTATGATCTCCTCCTATCTGTTAAGTGGGATTCTTCCCTGGTGAAATCCCCAACGGGATTCTTCCCTGGTGAAATCCCCACTTTTTAGATCAGATATTAAACTGAGGCCCTCAGCTCTGTCACTATTCAGGTGGACACAAAATATTCCACAGCACTATTTCAAAGACCAAGGGAGCTCTACCTGATCTTATGGCTAATGTTGATCCCTCAACTTACATCACTAAATAAATAATTATTTGGCTACTATAGCATCACTGTTTGTGGAACTTGCACAAAGCGGCTGCCATGTTGTCTACATTTAAAAAAAACACTAATATTCAAAAGTATTTCATTGGGCTGCAACATGCATTAGAACATCCAAGGTCACAAAAGGAGATATAAAAATGTTTTTTCTTTCATTCATTGTGGTGCAGAACTGTAGCCACAGAACAAACTGATGACTATTTTATGTCTCGGGGAGATTTTGACATTTCATTGAGAAATCTCTGCTGCTTAAGTAGTTGGAGCCAAAGCCAAGAAGAATGGCACCATGGAGCCAGGCTTAGATTATTTCATTTTACTCCTTTGTTGGTGCCCTGCTCACCCATCAATCCTTCAACTTGGTTTCCAAGTAATGAAAAAAACTCTATTCATCACAGGATGCGCAAACCGTATGTAATGGCAGGTAGGGGCATTGAATCTTAGGGCACGTTTTAATGATTTAACAATATCACTGGCACCTCTAGCAATGTATAATTTAACAGGGAAATAGTGAGCATGAAAAAGGCGCCAGGCTTAACATTCAGAATATTCTGCCTCCTCCAATTCTTGGGGCAGCACTAAGCCAGGGCAATGCGATACCAAACAAAGAGAAAGGCAAAGGTTATAAAGAGCAGTGAGACTGGACGGGTTGAGTACCTACTGGTAACTGCGTTTGAAGTGACAATGCAGGTCATTTACCAACGTTAGTGGATTCAGGTGGCAGGGGAAAATAACTGAGGGAATAAGGTTTCCTCTCATCCCTTAGAATGGGTCAAGGCAATCAAATACCAATCAAATACTTGTCCCATTATATTGGAAAACTAAATCACCTCCCAAATACCTTCCAGTGACAACTGTAGAGCAGCAGAGCGCTAGGACAAGGTTAACTGCTCAAATTATTGTGCAAATGAATAGGCTTTCACATGTGCACTCCAGGCATAGGGAAACAAGCTGATGGTACTTACTGCTTTAGGGTAGCACTGTCTCCGTTTTGTGGAACCTGGTCTCCCAGGAATACTGGTTTCTTCCTCATCGTGCAAATCGAGCTCTTCTTCATATTTCACAGTTTCTTTCCCAACTGGCATTAAGTGATCATCCAGTTCACCTGCACCAAAACAAAGGAGAACTATACTACATGCACCACATTTCCTGAGGGAATTGAAGACTAAAGTACGTCTTTGATCGTTGCTTACCTATTTTGTGCAGTCTTTCACAACAAAGAAGGGCTGCTGCTTTCTCAGCCAATCTTGTACATGGCATTGGAGGACCCTAGATACAAAAAAGAAAAGCACCTTCAACAGGTTTGTGACTACTTGAGCTTAAATTCTATAAGATCATATCATCTTGGGCAGCCTGGCTTGAAGGATGCAATTTAATTAATATGCTGGAGGCAGAGGAACAAGAGAGAAAAATAAAAACAAATATTATAGTGTCAGTGGTGGTAGCACTATTACCCGAGCCAGAAGGCTGTGAATTAATGCTCTGCTCTAGAGACTCAAGCAGGCAACCTAGATTGACCTAAGGAGTGCTGCACTTTTGGAGGTGCCGTCCTTTGGGTAAATGTTAAACTGAAGCCCGGTCTGCCCCTCAAGCGGGGATAATATATTTAAAAGGTAATAGGGTGGTATTCTTGATGTTCTGGCCAATTTTTACCCCTCAATCAATATCACCATGATCTTACAATTTATCTCATTGCTATTTGTGGGACTTGGCCATGTTTCCTAAATTACAACTGCAAAAGACACCATGAATACAAATTCTTTCTTTCCAAAAAAATCAAAATGCTGGAACTATGCAACAGGTTGGTATCTGCAGAGGAAAGACAACTAAGGATTTGCTTTTGCTTTTTAAGATGCCAGCTTATCTGTGTATTTCCAATATTTGTGGAGACAGAGGTGTTTTTTTAAAAAACTGTTCTTGAAATGTGGACAACGTTGAAGGTGATGTAGGGCCGCTCCTTGAACAGGAATGAAGCTTACTGCCATGAGCTTTCGGTCACAAAACTACATTCTATTCACCACACTACATTTTAAGAATTTAATCCAGTGCCTTTCAGTAAAATGTTTATGCTGGAGGACTACTGCCTTTTCTCAACCAGTTTGAGACAGTTTTGTTAATTGCCTGGATTGAAAATCTGATCTAAACCACATATAGAAATGGATAGAAAATGAATTACATTGCTTTCGATGTTAACATATATAGGAGTGGGTAAAAAATTGAATTGAAGTTACAAGGCAAGCAAGGTCCACATTAAAATGATTAATATCAAAAATGAAATGCTTACTCACAGTTACTGGAACACGGAGAGGTGAGTTGATTGGAAGGTAGAGAGTTGACTGGAAAGTACAATCTGGGAGTTCCTGTGTTTTACATTTTGGGGCCAAGTGTGTGAATGGGTCGCTTGGTAACCTGGCACAGTACCTGTTACAAATAAAAGTTATGATTGTTAGGAAATAGAGCTGGTTTAAACAATTTATATTAATATCGCGGGTATTAGAAATAAGGTACCAGCTTAAGTTGAATCTGTGTCTTTGTATTGTGTGCTAAGAAAGGTTAAGACTTTAGTTACTTTCATGTTAAACAAAGGTGTCTGCATTGTAATTAAGGGTTTATGACATAAAAGCAATTATAGAGGCAAAAAAAAACTCAGGTGCTGCTAAGGAACCAAAGGTCCTCACTATAAAATAGCAGCTGTTTTCACTTGGAACGAGGTAACTCAAAAACCTACATGCTATTCACAGAGGCTGCCAGTACAGGCAGGACGATATGGGGATGCAGAAAGCAGATCCCAGAAACTAAAGTACAGTTCGAAGGGAGAAGTCCCAGGTAGACTGAAGTAAAGAGCTGGAATCTGAACAAGGACTGTTCATTGAAGTTAAAGAAAGGAGCAGAGAGAGAGGCGGCAATCAAAGAGTGCTGCAAGCTGCAGAGTGGAGAAGTCAGCTAGTGAGAAAGGATGTGGAGATGCCGGCGTTGGACTGGGGTGGGCACAGTAAGAAGTCTCACAACACCAGGTTAAAGTCCAACAGGTTTATTTGGTAACACGATCTTTCGGAGCACTGCTCCTTCATCAGGTGAATGGAGGATTAGGTTCGCAAACAGGACATATATAGACACAGACTCAATTACAAGATAATGGTTGGAATGCGAGTCTTAACAGGTAATCTAGTCTTTACAGGTGCAGACAATGCGAGTGGAGAGAGGGTTAAGCACAGGTTAAAGAGGTGTGAATTATCTCATGATGTGGAGATGCCGGCATTGGACTGGGGTAAGCACAGTAAGAAGTCTCACAATACCAGGTTAAAGTCCAACAGGTTTATTTGGCAGCACTAGCTTTCAGAGCCCCAAACCCCTTCTTCAGGTGAGCGAGGACTCGTGTTCACAAACAGGACATATAAAGACACAAACTCAATTTACAAGATAATGGGTGAAATGCGAGTCTTTACAGGTAATCAAGTCTTAAATGTACAGACAATGTGAGTGGAGAGAGGGTTCAGCACAGGTTAAAGAGATGTATATTGTCTCCAGCCAGGACAGAGAATGATGATCCGGCACATCTTGCAGAGGTTTCTGTGGCAAGGCTGTGTGGTGTCATGGTCACTGTTCTCCTGAAGGCTGGGTAGTTTGCTGCGTTCAATGGTCTGTTTGAGGTTGTGCGGTTGTTTGAAGGCAAGTAGTGGGAGTGTGGGGATGGCCTTAGCGAGATGTTCGTCTTCATCGATGACACGTTAAAGGAGCTATCCCTTACGCACAAGCCCTCTGTATACACAGGACCCAGCCTTCAGGAGAACAGTGGCCACGACATCACACAACCCTGCCATAGCAACCTCTGCAAGACGTGCCGGATCATCGACACGGATGCCATCATCTCACGTGAGAACACCATCCACCAGGTACACGGTACATACTCTTGCAACTCGGCCAACGTTGTCGACCTGATACACTGCAGGAAAGGATGTCCCGAGGCATGGTACATTGGGGAGACCGTGCAGATGCTATGACAACGAATGAATGAACACCGCTCAACAAATCACCAGGCAGGAGTGTTCCCTTCCAAATCGGGGAACACTTCAGCAGTCACTGACATTCAGCGTCTGATCTTCGGGTAAGTGTTCTCCAAGGCAGCCTTCAAGACACACGGCAACGCAGAATTGCCGAGCAGAAACTGACAGCCAAGTTCCGCACACATGAGGATGGCCTCAACTGGGATCTTGGGTTCATGTCACACTACCTGTAACTTCCACGACTTGCAAAATCTCACTAACTGTCCTGGCTTGAGACAATTCACACCTGTTTAACCTCTGCTTAACCCTCTCTCCACTCGCATTGTCTGCACCTGTAAAGACTTGATTACATGTTAAGACTCACATTCCAACCATTATCTTGTAATTGAGTCTATATAGGCCCTGTGTGTGAACCCAATCCTCCACTCACCTGAAGGGGCAGCGCTCCGAAAGCTCATGCTACCAAATAAACCTGTTGGACTTTAGCCTGGTGTTGTGTGACTTCTTACAATGAAAAAGGAGACATCGGAGTAATCCAACGGTTGAGGGCCTTAACACAGAGTGAAGCAGAGGTGTACTGATGGTATGGTTGGATATCTGAGAGATTGTTTAAAAATCTGAATACACATGGCAATCCAGGGCAAAGGAATACCAATGGGAGAGGTTGAAATCCTGGATGTGGCTGCCTTGATGAAGGCATTTGAGAGAAAGTCTTGTGTGGGAGACTATTTCAAGTGTGTTCTTCAAGATTGGAGTTTGGAAACCCTTGTGGAGGCTTGAGATTCAGTGAGAGCAGTTAGCTCAAAGTGTGACAAGTATCTGGAGATTTCTTGAGAAATCCACAGGTGTTGTACTAGGTGGCATCTGTCATTTGGTTTCAGAGTGTGGTGTGACTGGCCACATTTCACTTATTGGTTTGTACTTACTGAGAATATTAGAGGATACAAGATATATTTTATAACTTGTGCAATCCATATAAATCTGTGTATGTGCGCGAAGGTATAGTGGGAGTGATGGAGTTGTGCATTATAGTTAATCTTTTCTAGTTTAATGAATGTTTCACTCTTTCATTAAAAGTTAATCACCATATCCTGTGACTTTGTTCACCCACGAAACAAAAAATAAAAGTTAAGAGTCATGGTTTCGCTCTGGGAACTGATTGCTCAGTGGTATCAGCTAGGATCATAACATGATGCACCTTAAAACAATTATACATTTGCCAGTATACAGCAAAGTTAGCATTTATTCAAAATTACATTTATGCAAATGTAACACAGGGGGATTTAGGAGATTTCATCGAATACACAGATGATTCAACAGGTCCTTAATATGTATCCTATTTCTACTCTGAACTAGGAAAACAAATGTACACAATTATATGAACTGTGGAAAGTGAAGTGGTCACAAAATGGTAGAAGTTGCAGGTTATATTTTAAAAGTACTGAAAATATTACACAAGTTACTTTTATTCAACTAAGTACCCTGGATATCATCACCCCTCCATGCACAAAATTAAACAACTCCAGTGGAAATAGCACAAAATTAATCTTATCTTAAATCTTATGCTACAATGATCACTGTCCCTAAGTGACACTTGGTTGACTTGACCCACTCTATCTCCAGAGTGCAGGGAAGATTCACGGGGATGGTTTCAGGGATGAGGAACTTCAGTAATGTGGATAAATTGGAGGGGTTAGGGCTATTCTCCTTGAAGATGAGAAAATTTAGGGGAGATTTGACAGAGATATTCAAAATAATGAGGGGTCAGGACAGAATAGATGGAGAAAAGTTGTTTCCATTGGCAGAGGGATGGTAGAAATTTAAAATAATTGGCAAAAGCAGCAATGGTGCCATGAGGAAAAGTATTTTTATCCAGTGAGTGGTTAGGACCTGGAATGCACTGTCCTGAGAACGTGACAGAGGCATATTCAGTAAGAGAACTGGATAATTGTATGAAGCTAAAGCATTGGCAGGAGTATGGGGAAAGAGTGGGATAATGAGACTAGATGAGTTACTCTTGCAAAGAGCCAACATGCATAGGATGGACAAAATGGCCACCTCCTGTGCAGAAACCATTCTATGATTCTTAAAAACTTAAGCACGGTAGTACAGTGGTTAGCACTGCTGCTTCACAGCGCCAGGGACCTGGGCTCAATTCCCGGCTTGGATCACTGTCTGTGTGGAGTTTGCACGTTCTCCCCACGTCTGCATGCGTTTCCTCCGGGTACTCCGGTTTCCTCCCACATTCTGAAAGACGTGCTGGTTAGGTGCATTGACCCAAACAGGCGCCGGAGTGTGGCAACTCGGGGAATTTCACAGTAACTTCATTGCAGTGTTAATGTAAACCTTACCTGTGACTAATAAATAAACTTTCAAAACTTAAGATTGGTGACATTGCTAACGCCTGAAAGCATCGAACCAATGTTTGGACTCTACCTGTTCACATGTCCGATGGCAGTGTTGATGGTTACTCGCGGACTCCCTTCTTCTGGCCTCAGTACATATGGGGGAAGCATATCATCATCATCGGTGACAGGTTCTACCTCCACATCAACTGAATCCACAGACTTTGAGCACTTGTTTCGGAGAATCTTAGTAAGGTACCAATGAAAATAAATACATGAACCTTCCAGAAAATATAGCTATAGGGCAATGTCTTGCAATTACTGCATTTTAAGTCAATCAATTCCAAGGCCTTTCCACACCCTTTCCTAAAGGCATTTCTACTTGCTGGAGATTTTCATCAATCTCTAGGCATTCTTCACAAGAAGCCTTGATGGTATCAGCAGCCTGATGAACTATGCATGGTAAATTCAATTTATCCGTCAGCCAACATTCATGCATGTACACTTGCCAGCAGAGGTCACTGGATGAACAGAAACACGAATCATGGATATTTTAAACATCAGCAGCTCAAAGCACTCAGGCTACTTGGAGCATCCCAGCCACTAGCTGACCTTCCGACTGGATAGTCAGCACCTTGGGTAATGCATTTAGAAGTTCAGAGGAGAGGATATTCAACAGCTGGCAATTTGCACACAATAGACTCATTAGCACTTGCACCTTTGAAGCTATTCTGGAACCAAAACCAGAGTCTCAGAAGTAGCTGATATACATTCACCGGAACAGAAGCAAACATCACAGTGGGAAATGGGGCAAGTTGGTGTGGTAACCTCAAACTTTTCATTCCCAGAACTCATGTTTAATCCATTATTCATGACAAGATCAAAGTACTCCTTTTTGAATGGCTGTGAAGTTTCTAAATGATCTGGATTTGGTGATTAGTCTTAAATGAGTTCCTTACGGGCATTGAGTTGCTCGGTGCAGTGCAAGGGTCAAACCTGATTACAGAAGTGCCAGCAGTAGACTTTCATCTGCACTGCTGACATTTCCCACCCTCATTTTCAAAACCTTTCCACCAAAATGTTAAATAATCTAATCATTAAAAGCACTGCCTGACCAAATTTGATCCCTGGTCTATGGTTTCAGTGACAGATAGAAGTTTGGCCTTTAAGCTCCTGGTTTGGGGAGGCATGTGGCAATTTAGCCGTAGCTCGACTCTCAGTTGTTATCCAGTGACCCTTCTTTATTGGAATAGATATACACATGTGGATGCTTGAAAAAGACAAGATGAGAAGTTGCCAACATTCATCAACTGTGCTGACACGTGAAGAACAATCACTATGGGAACAGTAATGTGCTGGACATGAAATCCAGAGATCTTGAGTTCAAATGTCAATAGAATTCAAGTAATCAGTGCGAGCAACAGAAAATACGAAAGCTGCTGGAAAATCCAACTGCTTCAATTTTTCCTTCAGGAAGCCTGCTCCATCGCCACAACCTACATTTGATTCTAGTCCAGCAAGTCACTGAGTTGTCAAGACAATAAACCTGGCCTTATCGCCATTTCTTGCAGCCCAAGAATAAATTGAAACAAAATCAATTCAGAAAGATACCAAAAAGTGCCTCTGGAACTCGTGACAAAAAAAATGACTTCTCTATGCTTTAATAATGATATAGCATTTAGTAAATTGCTCTATAATTCAATCCATGTTAATTCTGCTGTGCATCTTTCAGTCTGTATTTATCAAGTAAAAACCAGTTGGTACCTTTTCAATTGCTTTATAGGTTTTGAGGTCCTCTTTGAAGTCTTCAATTTTGTCAGAATCTGAAAGCATGATGTAGTTTGAGATGGGTGCTCGCGCTCTTCCTTTTGATTGCACATAAGAGCGATATTCTGTTGGCAAATCAAACCGAACCACCAGATTGCATTTTGGAATATCGACTCCCTCTTCAACAACACTGGTTGCAATGAGTAAATTGGTCTCATGTGCACGGAATTTCCTCAGCACCTACAACAATTTTTTGGAGAAAGAAAAAATGGCATTGGTTTAATGCAGTCCCAGAAGCTCAATGACTAGGTAACACAATGGGGTAGGGCACAATTTTACACACGATTCATTATAGAGTCATAGAGGTTGACAGCATGGAAACAGGCCCTTCGGTCCAACTTGTCCATGCCACCCTTTTTTTAAACCCCTAAGCTAATCCCAATTGCCCGCATTTGGCCCATATCCCTCTATATCCATCGTACCCATATAACTATCTAAATGCTTTTTAAAAGATAAAATTGTACCCGCCTCTACCCACTACCTCTGGCAGCTTGTTCCAAACACTCACCACCGTGTGAAAAAACTGCCCTTCTGGACACTTTTGTATCTCTCCCCTCTCACCTTAAACCTATGCCCTCTGGTTTTAGACTTGTTTGCTTTGAGTCTACTCTGCGTAAAATTACAGGCGTATTCAAGATAAACCAGTGTATAAAGAGAAGGCAAGATAATGGGAGAGCGCATCCGTCTTATATACTGTGGATTTTGAACTCTGAAGCTTCGAAATCCATCCACAAAATGGGGTCAACTTATAAAAGTATAAAAATGAATTGACAGCATGAATGTGGGTGATTGCTATTTTGAAACGCCATCGGCTTTCAATGCAAAGAGTGGGTGCGTCTTAAATGCCTGCACATCTTCGCACACAGTCTGTATCATCTGCTTGACATTGTGCGGTAACTATAAACTGGATTTGATTTCGAGAGCTAATTTGGATGTTGTTTGGGAAAAGGAAGTCTTATTGTAGATATATTTTGGAATAAGGAGTAATTTCTATATAAACTGTTTAGTTATTCATGCCCTTAAGTGTCTTAGAGTACTGTAGTCCTTTCCGTTGTGTAATTTTCAACTTGATAAATATTCTTAATAATCGTTTACATGACGACTGAACTGGTTCCTCATTGGGGTTTTACGTGATTGCCCAAAATAATCCAAAAATCTATACACCACCACAAACCAGTGTTCAAGTTGGGCCATCCTTGCAGATAACATCACCGTGGTCCGTGATACAGTGCACCTTTGGGGTACCTCCTAGTCCGATGTTGGGGAGACTGGAAGTTATGGCCCATCTTCTTTACCTTCTCAGATGCAAAGAGACCAATACCAGCTCCTTCACACAACTGAAATCACTGATTCCTGCCACTGGTCTAGTAAATTTCCACTGCACCTGCTCCAAGGTCTTGACATCCTTTCTAAAGTGTGGTGTCCAGATTTGAACGCAATAGTCAAGTACAAAACTAAATCTCAACTAAGTCAGGAGGCATGAAGATATCCATCTTGTAAAAAATTGAGCTTTCACAAACCGTCTTTAAAAAACCCCACAAGACTAGACTGAAGGCTACACTCTGGTATGACTGCAGTAGTGTGATGTTCTTAATTCCATCCTTTCCACTGATATCACTACCGACATACCTACAAACATGAGCAATTAACTCTAATATGATGTAGCTTAAAATGTTCTTTACAGACCACCTTCCAACCCACGATTGGAAGGATAAAATCCAAAATCTATAATTGTATTACAGGATCCTTTCACAATTCAAACAGAATAGAAAAATGTTTGGACCTACCAATAGGCTTGCTGTCATCTGGTGATAATTCTGTTTTTGAAGCAGCCACTAGATTGTTTTTAATCAGCAATTTGCACTTGAAGAAATGTTAACACATCTAATGGAGAGTGGCTCCACACAGTTGATATGACCTTCCGATTACACAAATTTCTTGTCCATATCTGAGAGTCACACAGCCTGTATGCTGATGTGAACTACAGTACCCTTGCCAGACAGGGACTGAATCTGTGACCATCCCAACAGAGAGTTTAGTTTCTCACTGGATATACCAGAGCATCCACAGATGCTCATATTAGACATTCTTGTATAATGTGCTCAGAAACAAGATAAAGGACATCACAGAGTTACAGCTTTAATAGAGGTAACATCCAAGTAGGGAAAGCAACACAGCCTTCAAAGCTGGGTGGTTTCTTTTTTGAAAGTAAGACAAGATGTTTTTACCTCTTCTTGTTTCCTGAACTCCACTTCCATCTGTTTGTTACGAGGCTGGTTCTTTCCAATGCCATGACCGGTTATGAAATTACTGCTGACGTAAGACAACTCTGGATCCTGCTTACCAGCTTCTTTTATCAACCTGGAGGTAAGATAACAAACTCAAGTTAAATTCTATGAAGTGAGGGGAAGAGGAGGAAAACTAATTAGCCCACTCCAAGACAAATATTATCAGAGTGAATTGGTTACAATAGCCACCACCTGCCCTTTCCCCCGCCAATCCAAAAATAGTTTCCCACTCATCATTTGCAGTGAAACAAGCAGTTCCTTTGGGTCAGAAACATTTTGTTTTGCTCCAAAGGTCTTGTGTGGAGTAAAGCAGGTCATTTATAATCTCCAAGTGATGTTAAAGCCACAGGTAGTTGCAAAATTTCTGAACCTTTATCCTATTTCATTCAATTCCAGTTAACCACACACACACACTCGATGAATGGTGCCAAAATCATTAAGGTGAAGCTGAGCGAAACCTCTTAGTTTTGTTCAATATTTGGAACCAAGCACTGCAGGAATCAATAAATCCAACAGAATGTATGTTGAACACAAATTAGAGGAAGTTGTGATCAAGCTCTTTCGTGCTCGTGTTCAATTCTGGTAGGATAGGGGGACACTAGTTCTAGAAAGTAAGAGGAATATCTAGACAGCCAGGAAATATTTTTGCATAATGAATGATTAATGTTCAGAATAAACTTCTTGACAGTAAAGTAGAGCTGAAAACTGAAAGCACACTTAAATACTACAATGGGGGCGGTTTTAGAATATTTCTGGATGGATAAATTTGGACAGACTGTATAACTCATGTTATACAGCCTCACATGCAACTATTTTGTGAATTCTGGTGCATGTAAAATCTCACATTTTGAAGACTTGTATTTATTCTCAATCTACTTCTACCCAATAATAGCTCTACAATTTTCTACTCAAAGACCCCAATTTCTAGCTCATTCTCGTCATCTCTGAATAATTTCCTTAAATGCATCCATTTCCTTATTAAAAGCAGAGTCTATAAAACTGCACATATGATTCTCAGCATGGTTTTGCCCAGGCTTCTACAATCTCTTACCTATTTAAGACAACTGCTGTATAGCGTCTCTCAACAAAAATAATCCCGCACAGTATATTGGTGAAAGGGGACGGGAAGTTAGTGTCAGTCTTCTCTTTCTCCTCTATTTCTTCGTCCTCATCCTCATCTTCAGAATCACTCCACGATACATAGTTGTCTTGGTTTCTGTTGTTGTACCACTCAACACTCTCAAACTGCTGCCGTTCAAAAGGTTTATACTCGTGCAGGATTTCCAGCAGTTTGCTGACTTTTGGTGTCACGTATTTCAAATCGAGTGCAGCAGGTGAGAAGTGCTCTTCACAGAGTGCGTGAATTTTCCTTAAAAGAGTGTCTGTAAACAAAAGGAACTTCCTGTTCAACTCCTCCTGCTCGTGCTTTATATATTTCTGCAGTTCTCTTACCATCATCCCAGCTACTTTATCTGCACACCAAGGCCCAAGAACAGTTAATACTGCACGGCAGTCTACCAGTACCTATGGTAATCAAAGAGACAAAACGATTCAGTGTGGAAGCTGGCCTCTCATTATTTGCATTAAACACACTTTTGTAGAAGCAGCACAGTTTTAAACTTTGAAAATAGAATTTTAAAATAATAAGTGAATGGGAAATCAAAGTACCAGACATCTCATCGCAAAAAATAACATTTGCTTTAGAAAATAGGATATAATATTAGCTCCATGATCAGTAAATTTACTGATAACAAACATGGATGGAGTGGTTAACATCTAATTCAGCACCAATTTAGGATACAGGATACTGTTTTCCATTAGGCACCCCTTCCACTACAGACACAAAATGCTCTATAACAGTGTTACACCCTCATCTTCGAGCCTGGGCAGAGTTTGTAACCTGCTGCTAAGAAATTTCAAACAAACATGCTACTGGAATCTGTCCTCAGCATTGCTGCCAAAAGAAACAACGAGTTTGAGCCTTTGTAAACTACGAACTATATTTACAAAGGAGGCATATCACACACTACATTCTCAGCACACACCTGTTTAGGGACTGAAGTTGGACCTCTATCATCACAATGTGCAGATATGTTATTGAAGTCATTAATAAAATTAAGTGCTTCATCCAACTCCTTTAAAAGCTTTTCATACAGTCCACTTTTATCCTCATATGGTCCACAATCAAGCACAACTTCATGAGGCTGAGAAGAGTACCTGTACGTAAACGGAGTCATGAATAAATTGAGTATAATATTCAACAATACTTATTCTGCATTTTTCTTCATTTTCAAAACTGAACTTTTATTAATTTTGTACAACAAATTAGACTAAATTTAATTTAATTACAAAATGGACATGACTTGATGTAAAAAAGTTCAAATCTCACAATAACAGATTCCAAATCTGAATTTAACAAATGCGGCAGTTTAAGGGCTGGCACCAGCAGAAAGGACATAAAAGCTGCTGGAATGTTATAAAAATCCAAATGCCTTTCAGCGAAGGAAACCTCCCAATCATACCATCTGGCCTGCATGTAACTTTTGTCTCATATTGTATGCTTCACTCCCTGTCCTCTGAAATGATCTATCAAACCACTCTGTTGTAAAAAGAAAATCACAATTAAGGAGGTGGGCCCATCAATACCTTCTGGGGTAACTACAGATGTGAGATAAATGTGACCAATTTGCATTATTCATGCTCTGGAAAGGCAACTACATGGCAGCCAAATAAAACAATGCCGTCTGATCCTGGACAGTCATCCTTCTAGGTTCTCAGAGCAATACAGCTTAACGATGGCCAGTTTACAATGTGCATGATCAAACGAGAAAATGGGTTGTGACCATCCAAGCACGTCTAGTATAACCCTTACAGCAAGTAGACATGGATCTATTTTGCATCGGACTGAAATCAGGTTTAAGATTCAAATCAGGCATAAATTGAAAGATGAATGTTAACCGACAATAACACCAGCCCTCAAACAAAATGAAGAATTAAGAAACTAGGATGTGTCTACAACTCACTTGTCCAACACCACCAGGTCAGTGGCAGTCTCTGCACTGCTTCTGAGAATCTTTTCCAGCTTCAGAATCTTCTCCTCCAGCTCAGAAGGATCACACTTACCATTTAAGATGGAGGCAGTTAGTCCCAAGATACGGGGGCAAGAGGGATTCTCCTCACACATCTAAATAACCAAAAACAAAACATTAAAACGACACTCATGAAAGCAATGAGGCTGGAGATTTTGCTTTTAAAAACTGCTGGAATGCTGCTTAATTTTTAAATCCATCAGACTTAGATCACAAAAGAATAACCAGATGTGAAGCTAGAGGAGCTGTCTTTGACAACTGGCTTCAGTGCCTTGGTTAGGGAGAGAAACCATCTTCCAGACCCCTGCCCCCTTGAATATCATTCAACAAATCCTTGCTGTGCGTAGTTAGGTAAAGAGATGGACTTGACGAGATTCAGCTGAAATACATCCTTCAGCCACTACCCTGTATCGTTAGCTTTTGCGTTATGTATGGCAGGGTCGCAAGTATCATACCCAGTCAAAAATAAATCAACACTTTGGGATGGGGAGGTCCGAGGAAGAGTAACTTTTCCAAAGCCTGCATCACAATCCTAACTTTTCACCAAAGCATTTTACAAGGAATAGGAATTTAAATGTTTCCTTGTCTACCATAATGCACTGCAGTTTATTTTCATCAGTCCAAAGCTAGTAATCGAGTTGAATACCCCAGATCATAAATAAGGAGCTCAAACACAACTGGTGCTGTACAATCAGACTCCAGGAGAACGTACTGTCCAATCACTTCATCCATGTTCAAAATCCTGACTTTGGCAGCACTACAATAGGGCCGGAAGTGAATTTTTAAAAAAATGATAGACAACAGATACATAGAATTACACTGCAAGCTAATATTCCTACAGCATAATCCTGTGAATTTTTGATATGAATTCAACTTTTGCATTTTCAAGTGTTGCTATGTGTTAAGTTAGTGTCATGAACCATGCGGGTGTCATCTGCGAGGGTGTCTCAACTTGAAACTTTGGTTCATGGTGATGTATAGTTTTATTCTGGGATGGTGCAAGGAGTTAACATGAAACCCCCAGTGAGAATAATCAGCCCAGTCATTGTGTAACAATTACTAAAGACTATTTATTAAAGCAAAGACAAATACACACAAATAGGACTGTAATACAAACAAGAACAAAGAACAATACAGCACAGGAACAGGCCCTTCGGCCCTCCAAGCCTGTGCCGCTCCCTGGTCCAAACTAGACCATTCTTTTGTATCCCTCCATTCCCACTCCGTTCATATGGCTATCTAGATAAGTCTTAAACGTTCCCAGTGTGTCCGCCTCCACCACCTTGCCTGGCAGCGCATTCCAGGCCCCCACCACCCTCTGTGTAAAATATGTCCTTCTGATATCTGTGTTAAACTTCCCCCCCTTCACCTTGAACCTATGACCCCTCGTGAACGTCACCACCGACTTGGGGAAAAGCTTCCCACCGTTCACCCTCTCTATGCCTTTCATAATTTTATACACCTCTATTAAGTCTCCCCTCATCCGCCGTCTCTCCAGGGAGAACAACCCCAGTTTACCCAATCTCTCCTCATAACTAAGCCCCTCCATACCAGGCAACATCCTGGTAAACCTCCTCTGTACTCTCTCCAAAGCCTCCACGTCCTTCTGGTAGTGTGGCGACCAGAACTGGACGCAGTATTCCAAATGCGGCCGAACCAACGTTCTATACATCTGCAACATCAGACCCCAACTTTCATACTCTATGCCCCGTCCTATAAAGGCAAGCATGCCATATGCCTTCTTCACCACCTTCTCCACCTGTGACGTCACCTTCAAGGATCTGTGGACTTGCACACCCAGGTCCCTCTGCGTATCTACACCCTTTATGGTTCTGCCATTTATCGTATAGCTCCTCCCTACATTATTTCTACCAAAATGCATCACTTCGCATTTATCAGGATTGAACTCCATCTGCCATTTCTTTGCCCAAATTTCCAGCCTATCTATATCCTTCTGTAGCTTCTGACAATGCTCCTCACTATCTGCAAGTCCTGCCAATTTTGTGTCGTCCGCAAACTTACTGATCACCCCAGTTACACCTTCTTCCAGATCGTTTATATAAATCACAAACAGCAGAGGTCCCAATACAGAGCCCTGCGGAACACCACGAGTCACAAGCATCCAGCCAGAAAAAGACCCTTCCACTACCACCCTCTGACTTCTGTGACCAAGCCAGTTCTCCACCCATCTAGCCACCTCCCTCTTTATCCTATGAGATCCAACCTTTTTCACCAGCCTACCATGAGGGACTTTGTCAAACGCTTTACTAAAGTCCATATAGACGACATCCACGGCCCTTCCCTCATCAACCATTCTAGTCACTTCTTCAAAAAACTCCACCAGGTTAGTGAGGCATGACCTCCCTCTCACAAAACCATGCTGACTATCGTTAATGAGTTTATTCCTTTCTAAATGCGCATATATCCTATCTCTAAGAATCTTCTCCAATAACTTCCCCACCACGGACGTCAAGCTCACCGGCCTATAATTACCCGGGTTATCCTTCCTACCCTTCTTAGATAACGGGACCACATTAGCTATCCTCCAATCCTCTGGGACCTCACCTGCGTCCAGTGACGAGACAAAGATTTGCGTCAGAGGCCCAGCGATTTCATCTCTCGTCTCCCTGAGCAGCCTTGGATAGATTCCATCAGGCTCTGGGGATTTGTCAGTCTTTATATTCTCTAACAAACCTAACACTTCCTCCCTTGTAATGGAGATTTTCTCCAACGGTTCAACACTCCCTTCAGAGACACTCCCAGTCAACACATCCCTCTCCTTTGTGAATACCGACGCAAAGTATTCATTTAGGATCTCCCCTACTTCTTTGGGCTCCAAGCATAATTCCCCACTTTTGTCCCCGAGAGGTCCGATTTTTTCCCTGACTTTTGAGACAATTAAATATATGAATTAAACACATAGTTTATATCAAAATTACCCCTTGCTCGAAAATGTACATCTGCGATCCCTGAACTTGAGACTTCCCCATTCCCAAACAACAGCCAAACTAAATTAAACTAAGTCAAATCCAGATTCCAGTTACCACACAATACAAGGCAGCTGATCAAGTCTTGGAAATGACTTTTCCTGGTGCAGTTAAGATTTTAAACTGTCTTTATGAAGATTTCTGCACTATTTTGCGCGAAGACTTCTTAGATGTTAAAATAGCCTCTTGGCTGAAAAATATACCTTAGAAATACCCTAGGGTGGTCTGTTTGTAATTTCACCGTGGCTGGATTCTCTATTGGCTGTTCAAATACAGTATGCATCTGTGACCCTGCCTAGAATAAATTGAATGCCTGCACCTACCACTACTTCCCCGTCTTCAATATACTCTAAGCTAATTTTTAGAATAATAGAATCCCTACAGTGCGGGAGAAGGCCATTTAGTCCATCGAGCCTTAACCGACAACAATCTCACCCAGGCCCTATCCTCGTGATCCCATGTATTTACCCCTGCCCCTGACATTAAGGGGCAATTTTACATAGCCAATTAACCTAACTGACACATCTTTGGAGTGCGGGGGGAAACGTGCAAACTGCACAGAGACAGTGACCCAAGGTCGGAATTGGTATTCCTTACTAAAGCTATTTCTCACATTTCACTGAAAGCTGCAAACCAGAACTTTTTCCTTCAATATCCCTTCTTGACAGCAAATATCACGAGTCCATAGCATTAAGGATACGCCTGTATCCCATATGATTTTAGTACCTTCTCCCATTTTATCCTGTCCACTTGGAAATACTTTACGCATAAATCGGGTGATTCTCCCATCCCACTGCTCTGATTTTTTAGTGGCCTGGGTATGCTTGGGGTGGGGGCAGTGATTGGGCCATTGGGGAGTGGTTGGGGGGGGGGTGAGAGAGCTGGCATTGTGGGGATCGTGGAACTGGCCAGTAACTGGGAGGCCGGCAGTGCAGGGCCACTGTGCTGATCTTGGCGCTGACAGATTGGCGCATGCGCAGTGGCCCACTCAGCGCTGTGCTGCCAGCCTCCCAGGCAGGAATAGACCCCGCCAAGTGGTTTCCAATGTGATTTATGCTGGTACACTCAGCAGTTTAGTGTGGAAGATTCTTCTCTGAATTCCCACCGAAAAAACTAGTGTGATTTAATCAAGTTTTCATGTGAATGCGACACTTCGAATTTTTTTTGGGAGAATTGCCCCCAAAATCTTTCGCACATCTGCCATCTGCTGGCCACTCTGCCCCTGTGCAAGTTGTGCACACGTTTTTGTCCCTCATGTTGGCTCTCGCTGTGTACCCATTCGACTGGCTTCACTTGCTCTCCGGTGTCTAAATTTATTTTTCCTGGTTTAAGATTGATAACCCCAACCGAACGACCGTTTAATCTCCTGTATATTGATCTTGTGTGGCCCAGTTTATTGCAGTGAGAATATCTAACCTTTTTTCATGTCTCAATCTTAGCAAACGTACTCTGAGGATGAAGCCTCCTTGGAATTTCTGACCATTTCCTCTCTTGATGGCCTGTCCTCTCTCTCTGCGAATCTCTCGCAGATTCCCAATTTCTAGTTTTCTCCAATTTAAAAGTGCATCTAAAGAAAGGCTTTGGTCTATGAACTAGCACATAGGTTGTCTGAAAGTTCTGCTGCTTGTCTGGTAGTTCTAACTTTCTGCTCCTCAACACAAGTTGTGACCATTGTAGGCAATGAATCTTTAAATTCCCCCAACAGAATTCTCTCCCCAAAGGCATCATATGTTTCTTCTATTTTCAGCGCTTGCACCCACCTATCAAAATTACTTTGTTTAACTCTTTCAAATTCAATGCAAACCTGTCCAGGCTATTTTCTTACAGCTGGAAACTTTGGCTGTAAGCCTCTGGCACCAGCTTAAAAGCACCCAAAATAGATTTATTTACTGTGATTTGATTTATTATTGTCACATGTATTGGGATACAGTGAAAAGTATTGCTTCTTGTGTGCTATACAGACAAAGCATGCCATTCGCAGAGTATTATAGGGGAGAAGGAAAGGAGAGGGTGCAGAATAAAGTGTTACAGTCGTAGCTAGGGTGTAGAGAAAGATCAGCCCAATATAAAGGTAGGTCCATTCAAAAGTCTGATGGCAGCAGGAAGTAGCTGTTCTTGAGTCAGTTGGTACATTATCTCAGACTTTATCTTTTTCCCAACGGAAGAAGGTGGAAGAGATTATGTCCAGGATGTATGGGGCCCTTGATTATGCTGGCTGCTTTTCCAAGGCAGCAGGAAGTGTGGATGGAGTCAATGGATAGGAGGCTGGTTTGCATGATAGACTGGACTACGTTCACAACCCTTTGCAGTTTCTTGCGGTCTTGGCCAGAGCATGAGCCATACCAAGCTATGATTAGAGTCATAGAGGTTTACAGCATGGAAACAGGCCCTTCGGCCAACTTATCCAAATACATCGGGAAAGATGCTTTTTATGGTGCATCTATTAAAAAATGGTGAGTTGTAGTGGACATGCCAAATTTCCTTAGCCATTTGAGAAAGTAGAGGTGTTAGTGGGTTTTCTTAGCTATTGTGTTGGGGTGGAGGGACCAGGACAGGTTGTTGGAAATCTGGACACCGACAAACTTGAAGCTTTTGACCATTTCCACTTCATCCCCATTGATGTAGACAGGGGCACGTCCTCCACAACTTACTGGTCATAATTCCCAACCTTTCCTCTGCCAAAGATGCAGAGACTTCGGTAGCACTACCTACAGTTGGGTTCAAATGTCTTGTGGCCATTTCTTCTGTTTAGCTATTTTCGCAAAAGCATAGAAAAATGTCTCTGCATCCCCACTAGTTTAGAACCACCTTCCTCTGCTGTCTGTTCGGTATCATTCGGTATCTGCAACCTGGGTATGGCGTAGGAAGTTTCTTTCATCCCTTGCAGCTTGCTCCATTTCCCTTTTAAATTCCCTCTTTTTCCTTTTGCTCCCATTGGGAAGCTCTCTCCCTTTCCTGCATCGCCAGCTTCTTAATTTCTACGTTCCTTTGTAATTGAAACCTAGCTAATTCAATTTCCTCACTTCTTGAAATTTTGGGTCTGGCTAACCCCTCTTGTATTTTGAAACGTGTTGCTATGCATTCAATTATCCCAGCCTTGTTAGCCCCTGTAGCCAATATTATTTCCAATTCATCTGCCAGTTCCATCATTTTTGTTTGGCACACCTTTCAAACTTGTTATGGAAAAGTTGTCTACTTCCAGGTAAGATCAAGCTAGATCAAGAGCCTTTTGCAGCTTTCTTACTTTAAATTACATGTTCTTACTTGGTTCCACGTGGTCCTCACTCACATTGCATTCAAAAAATCCTCTAAGAAAGATCCTGGTCAAGAGTCCTCAATTTTCTGTCACGAACCACGTGGATGTTTTCTGCGATGACGTCTCAAACGAAACACTGGTTCGTGGTGTATAGTTTTGATTTTGGATTGGCATGAGGAGTCACGTCAAACTCAGTGAGAATAACCAGTTTAGTCCTCATGTAACAATTACTAAAGTCTATTTATTAAGACAAATACACATAAATAGGACAAATACTCCTAAAAGGATTAACTACATGAATCACTAAACACACACACAGTTTATATAGAAATTACCACTTGTTCTAAAATATATATCTCTACGATCCCTGAACTCAAGACATTCCCGTTCCCAAACAACATCCAAATTAAATCAATCAAAAAATCAAATCCAGCTTAGAATTACCACACTACACAAGGTGAAATGATCAAATCTGGGAAACGTTTTTCCTGTTCCGGCAAAGATGCTTAAACTGCCTGAAGAAGATTTCTGCACTACCTTGCTCCAAGGCATCTTGGATGTTAAAATGGCCTCTCATCTGGGAGACGTTAAACAGGCCTGCCTGGGATGCTGATAATTACTCCTCTTTGATTCTTTCCTCTGCATTTGGGCTGCCTGCAACTCTCACATTTAGCATCTGTATATCTTCACTGATCTATTGGTTACCTAGGTAAGCTGTTTCCTGATGACAGCTATTTACACCTGATTCTATCTGGATGCCTGCTAATCTCATTACTGGGAAAGGTCGCATCTCATCATCCCACTAGGCAGATCCATGATATTAGCATACTATGGAGATTGTAACAATTAAGGTACAGGATGTTCCACTGCTTGTTACATTTTTTCCTGCTTATTGACATGGGTGGGATCCTGGGAGTGTTTTGATAAGTCACCAGATCAGTTCAAGGATCAGTGAGCAGTCATGTTTTTAGTCAGCAAGTGCTCCAGGTGAGAACAAAAGCCAAAGGACAGCAACAGGGATCAAATAAGTTGAAAAGAAAAGAGCAGAGAAAATGGAACAGAGTTAGGAGAACGAACTGCGGAGACAGACTAAGTGACGTGGGTCCCAGACACAGAAGATCCAGGAAGACAGCTGCTGCTTTTTGACTGTGCGCTGCGGGCCATTGGTAGGCCCATTGAGTCTGTACCGACTCTCCAACAGAGCATCTTACCCAGACCCTATCCCTGTAACCTCAAGTATTTACTCCGCTAATCTAAATTTGCACATCTTTGGACTATGGGAGAAAACCGGAGGACCCGGAGGAAACCCATGCAGACAAGTGCAAATGTGCACACAGACAATCACGTAAGGCTGGAATTGAAGCTGAGTCCCAGACACCGTGAGGCAGCACTACAAGCCACTGTACCATCGTGCCACTTGTTTGAGCGTAGTCGGGAATCAAGGGAAATGGCATCACAGAAGGTGAGATTGAAATCTTTCAAGGTTGGTCATTGTTGGAAGTTGTCAGAGTTGGAACAAATTTGAGAGAGAATCCCAAGGCAATGTCTTTGAACGTGAAGATTGGAAACCCTCATGTGAACGATGGAGTTTCCACGAGAATGATGACTCTCAATGTGACTAATGACCGGTAGGTTGTTTTGATCACAACTGTCATTTAACGTGTAGTAGTATGTCCAACAACAGTTTGCCTATCACTTCATACTTACCTTGAATGCTAGGGTAGAGATAGATATTACAAATTGTTTTATCTTTCTAACCTCGCATGGTAAAGTTTATTTCTGTTTTGCTCAAAATCTTGGGGCTTTCTTCACTTAGTAATGCCTTGAATCGCATTTATTTTAAAGTGTCATTGGTCCCTAACCAGATCTCAGCAACAACTTGGGGCCTGAACAAGTATTGTAATAACTTCAAAATGAAACAACAGAAGGGGCACTTTAACTGTACAGAAAAGTGATTAGGGTAGTTTAATTTATTCATTTCTCAACTAACAATGGCTATCATGAGAGATATCAGCAACCAGTAATTTGATGTACAATATTATATAAAGTTGCAAGGAAATAATGTCAGTACAAGCTTTGGTTATCTGTTGATTGTTAGTAAAACTGCAGCATTCACAATTCTACAGCCAACGGCACCCAAGTCATTGCATTTTAAAAAGGAAAACAAAGCAGATTTCTTTGGAACAATGCACTATGCCATGAAGAATTCAGCATAGGAAGAAGCCAGCAGCAAACCAATCAACATTTTTCACTACTTAGAGATTACTGTTAAGTGTATCTGAGCAAATATGTCATTTTACAAGTATTTAAACATTTTATGTTTAATCAGAGGAGACAAAGGAGTTGCAACAATTCTAGCCAGATGCAATAAAAATTCCAACAAATAGTTCCATAGTCTCTCCACCCATAGGGTCAGACAAATCAATCAAGCTGACAAGTTCAATAACACAAATGAATTCTACTTTTAACAAAGAGCAGTAATGGCAAATGAAGTCCAGTCATGAATCCTTTAGTCTGAAGACTTGCTTGCATCATGCCAAATGGAGGGGAGGCGGCAAGGAAGAAAAAGAGAATCAGCTGTTGCGCTTCTGTTATCAATTTTAAATATTAAGTAACGTGAGTGGACTCAGGGAGAACGCAGTCACATTAGGAATGATATTTGTCCAGATTGGAGCCATGCAGAAGAGAGTGCGTTGAATGCAACTATCCGAATTTAGACGTGCCTGTATACATAAACATCACATTCCCATGGGAATTTATGCACAAAATTCATTTAGCCAATTTGATTAGCTGTCTGTTTGAGTACAAGCTAAGCAAAGGGAAGCTATCCTGCTGAACGTGCTTGGCAGTGTTTTGTTCCTACTAGGAGAATGCTAATAATTAGGATCCTCACTTGTAGGATTTTTAAAAAAAACATTGTTTAAATGAAGCATTAAACAACATTCATGTACTACATGCATATACATCATACATCCACATTCCACATCATACATGCATATAAGCAGGGGCCAAGAAAATCAACATGGACACTGTCTCTCTTCCCATGTCACATCAGGACTGGCAAATCAGAGGCAAAAGAATTGCACCAACTTTCTAGAAACAGATTATGGGATGGAATAAGAGAGAGTGGAATGGGGAAGGTGCAATCCCTTGCCCCCAGAAAAGCACTTCTGTTTTACTACTCGTCACGTACCAAGTCTCTGCAAGGGCAAGGTGGTTCTTGTTCAAAGTCTTGCCATTCAACAAAACTCCAAACTGCAGATTCTACTCAATAAGATGCTAATAAAATAGTTCTTTATGCACTGGTCCTGCAGTTGTGTCAAGAATCACCTTAAGATTAACCCAAGACAGATGATACCTGGCAATTTGGCCTTTGACATTAACTACCAGTTTTTAAAATTAACAAAATGCCTTCAATGTTTTCCCCATCTTTTTACAGGTAGGCTCAAAACTATATTCCCTCACGATGTAAACAGAAAAGTGACTTTATAAATGCTGGAGACTCCTGATGGCTGCCCGTTACCTCTGCAAAAAAGACTTATTTAAAGCTGTTTATCTTTACTCAGTTAATGTCCCCAGTGGTGATAAGGCAGGAAAACGTGAGAATGTAAAAGATCAATCACAATCTTATTGACTGGTGGAGCAGACTCTTAAGTGCCACGTGGCTGATCTTGCTCATATTTATGTCCTTAATGCCCTCTATTCCGATGAAAGACAAAAAGTAAAACTCCTTTTCAGATTTAAAGCTTATATTTTAGTTTACATAGATTACCTTTTGATTTAATTTGTAGTTAGAACATTGGGGTCCAAACAAATCACATCAACATGGTTGATAGCATGTGAAAACATAGAATTGCATTGCTAACCAAACTTAATTGGGGAGAAATGTTCACAAGCTTGGGTTTTTTGGAAAGACATCAAAAATTAAGACATTGAGGGGTCAGACAGTTTAGACAGAAGTGTAAAGGAACTAATATCTCTCTGCAGGTTCCCAGCCCACCCCCCGAAATTCTCACTTCCACACAGGAATTTATTTATTTAGCGAATGCAAAGTCCATAAACCTGCTGTGTTGAGTGTGCTTAGGCCTCTGTTGAGTCTGTGGATTGGACACACTTCTATGATGTGGTACATCGTTTGCTCTCTTCAACAGGCACATAGGGAGCTGGCACTAATGTCCCGTCTGTAGAGGTTGGCCAGGCAGGGGCCATGGCCGGTCCTGAACCTGTTGAGGGTGGACCACTCTTTCCTTGGAAAATTGAAACCAGGCAGCTGTTGGGTTCAAGATACTTGTTTGTCGTGTTCAATGACTCCCATTCATTTATCTGGGTGGAATTTGCATTGAAGTCCTTTGTGTGAGGGTTTTTCCAGACTGGCCTTCTTGATGGGAGTCGTACTTTGGGTGGGCTGAATAGATCAGCATGAAGTGGCATGTGGGGAGAGGTGGTGGGCATTGCATGTTTTCTATAATTCTGTGGGTTATTGCAAGTCAGTGGACATGTGGAGGAGTGATGTTAGCTCAGACAGGGAGCAGTGTTGAACATAGTGTTCCAGTAATGATACGCATGGCAGCATTCAGCTGGCTGTCAACTGTGTGTGTGTGTGTGCGCGCGAGATCATTTTGACCAAACGGTGCAGTATTCTGCTACTGAGTGTGAGAGTGCGAGTGCTGAGGTTCAGAGGATGGTGGCAGTAGCACATAGGAACGAAACAATATAAACCTATCACACTCCAATTAAACCTCCCAGGGGTGCCACATTGGTGAGGCTGTAATTACAACACTTATAAATTTACAGATTCCAGTATGAACACTGACTTTAAAATGTTATTTATAATGGAAATTTCAACTGAACTTTGTCTGCAACTTCATAGGAGAATTACACTTAGTCTCAACTCCCAGCGTAGAACGTTATGGCAGATTTGGATAGCTAAATAAGGCTTGGCATTGTACCTTCATAATCTCTTGATAGGGATGTTCCTTAATTGCAAGGTGACATTCATCAAACACCAGGAGGTTGATTTTGGAGAGGAAAAGGTAGCCCCTTTTCAAGATGTACAAGAAGATGTGGCAAGTCATGACTAGCACCTATGTAGATAACAAAAATTAGGAGGAAAAGGACAATCACAGTTCAGATTTTATGTAAAGTGAAACAAGTTTGCCTTGTTAACACATAGGGTATTTACCATGCTGTTGTTTTACATCAGAATATTTACAAACTCAGTATTAGGACTATGATCTCTAACAATATGTTGAATCTGTGTTAAAATACCTGCTGTCCAATGAAACTTTTGTTCCATTCTTTGCTTGCCCATGACTCAATGTTTTCCAAGCTGGAATACTCCCCCACCTTCAGATCTGAATGGGTCTTGACAGCTGCTGCTAGTTGAGCCACAGAAGGTGCTAGGAGAGATGATGCTTTCAGTTACCGACTACATTGCCTTTCTAAGTACATTCTGAACACAAAAATGCTATTTAATAGAGAAGTTTCCAGATTTACAGCCAAATACGTTACCTGAACTAACTGCATCAGACAATGTTTGGTTATAAGTAGGTCTCCTGTTGCTTCATTGAGTTTGTACCCAAGATGACCTGATTCAAAGGTCCTAGGTTTGATTTTCCCTAAATATTTAAACTGTGACAGCGGTGGGAACACTGCTGCCACAGTTGCATGCATTACGCAAAAGCCCTCAATCCCGATTACTATCGCACTAAGCTACACACATATGGTCGTTGGGAGGGGGAGGGGAAGGGTATCCTGCAATTGAATACCTGCTGACAATTATTAGGTGTACTTGATATAATTCACCAAGACATTAATCCACACTCAAATACTTTCCAGAAGGGCTTATCTGTTAATAATCAACTCTAGGAATCTTTGCTCTTTCGTAGCTTAGGAGGTGCTGAGACTCACACACTGTAATCCAATGACATAGAACCATAGAAAATTACAGCTCAGAAACAGGCCTTTTGGCCCTTCTTGTCTGTGCCGAACCATTTTTTGCCTAGTCCCACTGACCTGCACTTGGACCATATCCCTCCACACCCCTCTCATCCATGAACCCGTCCAAGTTTTTCTTAAATGTTAAAAGTGACCCCGCATTTACCACTTTATCCAGCAGCTCATTCCACACTCCCACCACTCTCTGCGTGAAGAAGCCCCCCCCTAATATTCCCTTTAAACTTTTCTCCTTTCACCCTTAACCCATGCCCTCTGGTTTTTTTCTCCCCTAGCCTCAGCGGAAAAAGCCTGCTTGCATTCACTCTATCTATACCCATCAAAATCTTATAGACCTCTATCAAATCTCCCCTCATTCTTCTGCGCTCCAGGGAATAAAGTCCCAACCTATTCAATCTCTCTCTGTAACTCAACTTCTCAAGTCCCGGCAACATCCTTGTGAACCTTCTCTGCACTTTCAACCTTATTTACATCCTTCCTGTAACTAGGTGACCAAAACTGTACACAATACTCCAAATTTGGCCTCACCAATGCCTTATATAACCTTACCATAACACTCCAACTTTTATACTCGATACTCCGATTTATAAAGGCCAATGTACCAAAGGCACTCTTTACGACCCTATCCACCTGTGACGTCACTTTTAGGGAACTCTGTACCTGTATTCCCAGATCTCTCTGTTCAACTGCACTCTTCAGAGTCCTACCATTTACCCTGTACGTTCTTCTTTGGTTTGTCCTTCCAAAGTGCAATATCTCACACTTGTCTGCGTTAAATTCCATTTGCCATTTTTCAGCCCATTTTTCTAGTTGGTCCAAATCCCTCTGCAAGCTTTGAAAACCTTCCTCACTGTCCACTACACCTCCAATCTTTGTATCATCAGCAAACTTGCTGATCCAATTGACCACATTATCATCCAGATCATTGATATAGATGACAAACAACAATGGACCCAACACCGATCCCTGCGGCACACCACTAGTCACAGGCCTCCACTCAGAGAAGCAATCCTCCACAACCACTCTCTAGCTTCTTCCATTGAGCCAGTGTCTAAACCAATTTACTACCTCCCCATGTATACCTAGCGACTGAACCTTCCTAACTAACCTCCCATGAGGGACCTTGTCAAAGGCCTTGCTGAAATCCAGGTAGACAACATCCACCGCCTTCCCTTCATCCACTTTCCTGGTAACCTCCTCGAAAAACTCTAATAGATTGGTCAAACATGACCTACCACGCACAAAGCCATGTTGACTCTCCCTAATAAGTCCCTGTCTATCCAAATATTTGTAGATCCTATCCCTTATCACACCTTCCAATAACTTGCCCACCACCGACGTCAAACTTACTGGCCGATAATTTCCCAGATTTCTTTTGGAACCTTTTTTAAACAACGGAACAACATGAGCCACCCTCCAATCATCGGGCACCTCCCCCGTGAATACTGACATTTTAAATATGTCTGTCAGAGATTGGTGTGTGTAGTTTGAAAAATAAATGCTGGTGGTTGACCATAATCAATTTGGAAATAAAAGGGATTGAGTTTACAATATTAAGTTTCCTTTTCAGGTGGTTTTCATGGTATGCTTTGCTATAGTTATGTGGTGTGATACTTACCGGAACTAACCAAAAACACAGTCCGTGATCCATTCTTGTTGAACTGTCCCCTGATCTGATGAGATAGCTCCTTTGTAAGTAGCACTGCAATGAAAGTCTTCCCTGAGCCAGTATTTAAACAAACAATAGTATTATGTTCCAAAGCTGCTTCTAGAAGTTCAACCTGCAAAAGATAGCAATGCAATTGGTCCAGGAGCAAGGTTAAAACTGATGAAATGCTAATAATTTTTCTTCCAATCTTTTTCTCTTTCCCTCCACACACAAAGCCTACACTTTTTGCAAGAGCTGGGACAGCTACTGCAAGTGGCTTGTCAACTGTAGTGGGCATTACACAATTGGGCCAATCATGTCCCGAACAAAGTGGACACAGTAAGAAGTCTCACAACACTGGGTTAAAGTTGTTGATGTAACTGGTGTATAGCGTCGGTTGAAGGTCCTGTGCGGTGAAGAGGTCTTCACTGACCCTCACAGGACCTGTGATTATCCCTCTCTCCACTCACGCTGTTTGTACCTGTAAAGACTCGCATTTCAACCATTCTTCACGTTCCAATCTGTAAACATCTTGCAATTGTGTCTTTGCTTATATATGCCATGTTTTTGAGCCTACTCCACTCACCTGATGAAGGAGCAGCGCTCTGAAAGCTCGAGATTCCAAATAAACTTGTTGAACTTTAACCTGGTGTTGTGAGACTTCCCACTGTGCCCAACCCAGTCCAACGCCAGCATCTCCACATCATAGCAAAATGGATGCAGGCCCAGGAACATGAAATGAATTTCCCTATCTAGTTCAGAGCAACAAGGACAACGGTGGGACCCTGGTAGTTACAGACATGTTTCTGGTCTACATGTATCAATAACCCTGTTCATCAACAGAGCCACTGGAAGAGCTAGGATACATAGAATCGTAGAGCAATAAAGCATGGAAACAGGCCCTTCGGCCCGATCAGTCTATGCCAACCATGGTACCCTCTCCACTAGTCCCAATTGTCCGCATTTGGCCCATATCCCTCTAATCCTTTCCCATCCATGTACTTATCCAAATGCTTTTTAAATGTTGCTATTGTACAATATACGCATTTCATATATGCACCATCCTCTGCGTGAAGTTGCCCCTCAGGTCCCTTTAAATCTTTCCCCTCGCACCTTAAACCTATGCCTTCTAGTTTTCAATTCCCCTTCCCTGGGAAAAAGACATTTGTTTCCTTGAAACCTACTTCGCTGTCACTGAACCCAGCAGCGTATGGTTAGGATTCAAGGTCACTCCGTTATCCTTCCCGAGACAGTTAGGAACAGGAACACACATATAGTTTAGATAAACACTAGCTGTCACTGCTGGTGACAATGGAAATAACTTGAACTAATGCATGTGGAGGAGTACACACCAGAACAATAATTTTACCTACAGTGTATGAGTACAATGGCCCAAGTAAATTTGTAACACTGCACATAAATCATGGCATATTAAAATCCAGTACTAAGGAATGGGGGAAATCTGGCATCAGTGGACTGATCTACGAACTATAAAGTTGCATCTGGGATTGCAAATAAAGGCATAGAATAACTTACTTTTAAAATAGCACATTCCTTTGGAGAAGTTGCTGAAGTTTCATTTTATTTTGTTCAACGCATTCAAATACAGTTTGCAGTTTACAGTTATTCATGTACTAAAAGTATTTTACAGAGCCATCTTTGGGTTTTCCATACATGATGCTCATGTTGAAGCCATATTTCGTGGGTTGTCCTGTTCCCAGAAATGATTTCAAAGTAAGCATTGTCTAAACTTGTGTTATATGGTTGACATTGTTCTGTCTAAAGGGCATGTTTGTGCAGATGGAACAAATTATTCTGGGAAACAGATCAGCCTACAGTGAGCTTCTGACCAACAGAATAATGTTTTTAGGGCACAGGGAGGGGGAAAACGGGGTTGGAGGGAATGAAGATGAAATTATAACATTTATAGCTCAACACATATTTGCTGTTTTGGGAATTCTAGGTTAAAGGGCAAACACTAGTCTGAGAAGATCAACAATCTCTACATGTGCTTACTGTTTTTCAAAAAACACATACCTGATATTTCCTTGGTGTAAAAATGTTATCATGGATAGCTTCCTGCTGCCACGGCAATCCAAAAAAAGGACCCATTGGTGATGAAGCAGGTGTCATGAGCTGTAATCCTGCCATGCTTAGGTTTCGCAATGCGGTCTTTTCATTCATCCAGTGTTTCTGTCATTTCATATGCTCCAGCAAAGTCTGAGAAGTAACCAACCACAAAGAAAGCTCCTTTGTAATTCCAGGACATCAAATACAAACTTCAAAATTGAGAAATACAACTTTATTTGACCCTAATTGTGGCTCTATGCAATGTTATTGCAAACCATATTTTCATGGTACTTGGGTTTTAATACTTTCATCGTGTCATGTTTATTTCTATAAGAAAATAAAACTAATTAGGATCAAACATGCTAGAAATTACTCCGATATTAATGGATCCATTTAACACTGCTGGAAGTATTAATTTGTTCCGTTAAAATAACTCTATTACATTAACAAAGAGGGATGTCACAAACACGTTGAGCATTGGTGGTGCTATGATAATCAAAAGTAAAAGATTTTAAAATCAAGATCTAAAAAGAAAAGAAACAGCAAGTTGCTGTTTGGGTTCAATCCTTCATTAGAACTTGGCTTTAAGGTTTGGTTTACATGATGCAACTGACTTTATCCTTCCTGAAGCTACTTGAGAATAAAAAATGTTTGAAATAAACATTTCCTTAATCAAATAATTCTCCCACCTGCCTCTGGATTCACGTGGAGTCAGAGAGAGATACAAATGGTGATCCAGATTTGGAATGAATATAGAATACATTGCTAGTTAGGGTTATTGTGTGGGTTGTAAAATTATTTCACTGAAGGCAGTTCTATTCATTATAAAAATGCTGCTAAAGCTTAAATAACAGGATCTACTTTGACCAAGTTATTCTAACCTTGTGTAGATAACTAGAGAGGATTATTGAACCAATATGAGGAATGTTAAAAAGAAAAACTGACGCATTGCAGCAGGCACGGAGACCAGCATCTCCCAAATCCATGTCCATCTAACCCAAAATTCATCTAACTCGGTCGCATTCTATTCTCCTGGTTCCATTGTTATCCACCCAACCATAGCCAGAGAGTTCCTGAATTGGCTTCTCTTCCCATTCCTGCAATTACTCTGCTGGATCGACAAGGATCTATCCTTGGCCATCTGGTAGTTCACATCCACATGTTTCTTCTCAGTGATCTGAAAGTACGTCCATTTCCACATGCAAATGCGTCATGGTCTACTAAATAGCAGAACAGGCTTAAAAAGCTGTATATCTATTTCTGTCCCTGGGTTCTGAAGCAGTCTTTTCTTTTTGCAGATGCCAAGTGGTTAGTCTGCATTTTCACAGCATGATGTGGAGATGCCGGCATTGGACTGGGGTAAACACAGTAAGAAGTTTAACAACCAGGTCAAAACCTGTTGGACTTTAACCTGGTGTTGTTAAACTTCTTACTGTTTTCACAGCATGCCAGATTACCATAATCAATTTATTCAATACAAACCATTTTTGCTAAGGGCCCAAGCCACCACATGACTAGAAATTGGGCACTGATGGTAAATGGACAATGCTTACAGGACAGCTGAAGACAATAAATTATCTAGAGCAGACTCAAGATTGGCAATAGCATCAAAACAGCTCAGTCAGGCACAAGTCAGGAGTGTGATGGAATACTCTCCACTTGCCTGGATGAGTGCGGCTCCAACAACATTTATGAAGCTCGACACCAACCAGGACCACGCAGCCCTGCTGATTGGTACACCTTCAGCAAATCTTCAATCCTCCACTACCAATTAACAATGGCAGCATGTGTATCATCTACAAGATGCACTGCAGGAACTCAGCAAGGTTCCTTGGACAGCACCTTCAAAACTCACGACATTACCAGCTAGAAGAGCAGCAGCAGATACATGGGAACATCACCTGGAGATTCTCCTCCAAGTCACTCACCATCCTGGCTTGGAAATATATCACCATTCCTTCAATGTTGCTTGGTCAAAATCCCTAACAGCGCTGTGGGTATACCTACACCTCAAATGAGGCAGCTCACCATCCCTTCTGAAGGGCAATAAATGCTGGCCTAGCCAGCAAAGGCCATATTAGAACTGTAGAAAATTACAGCTCAGAAACAGGCCTTTTGGCCCTTCTTGTCTGTGCCGAACCATTTTTTGCCTAGTCCCACTGACCTGCACTTGGACCATATCCCTCCACACCCCTCTCATCCATGAACCTGTCCAAGTTTTTCTCAAATGTTATAGAACATTCTGTAAATTAATTTCTAAATATAAAATTGGCTGCCCTAATCATCATTTCAATTTATGTCAGCTGGTCACAACTCCCCAATTTAGTTTAAAGTTATGATCAGAGTTTTCTTCATGTGAACAATACAAAAGTGCATCATCAGCTGAAACTAGACACCATGCTCCAAATGAAGTATGGCTGGCATCACATAAATGCTTGGCCGCATTTTTGTCAGTTCCATTTTGCAAGCTTTAGTACATAATCAGCACTCAAAATGTATATCCCTTGCAGTCTGAAACAGGAAAATTTATAATAGAGAACAAGGAAATGGTAGAACAATTAAACAACTACTTAAGTTCTGTCTTCAAGGAGGAACAAACAAATAACTTCTCAGACATGCTAAGGAACCATGGGTGTAGTAAGAATTGAAGGTAAATAGCATTACTAGAAAAACAGTGGAGAGATAATAGGAATGAAAGATGACACATCTCAAGGGCCTAATAAACTACATCGCAGGGTATTAAAGGTGGTGGCCATGGAAACAGTGGTTGTGTTGGTTGTCATCTTCCAAAATTCTGCAGATTCTGGAACAGACCCTGCAGATTGGAGGGTTGTGGGTGTCAAATGTAACCCCGCTATTTAAAAAAGGAGGGAGGAAGGAAACAAAGTTAGAGGCCAGTTAGCCTATCATCAGAAGTAGGGAAAATGTTAGAATCTATTACAATGGATGTGATAACAGGACATTAGAAAATATCAATAGGATTAGACAAAGACAACATGGATTAACGAAAGGGAAATCATGTTTGACAAACCTACTGGAGTTTTTTGAGAATGCGACTAGCAGAATAGATAAGGATAAACCAGTGCATGTGGTGTATTTTGATTTCAGGCAGCTTTTGATAAAGTCCCATGCAAGAGGTTAGTATGTAAAACTAAACACGAGATTGAGTGAGATATATTGATATGGATTGAGAATTGGTTAGCAGACAGGAAATAAAGAGTAGGAATAAATGTGCATTTTTTGAAGTGGCAGGCGATGACTAGTGAGGTCCCCCTGGAATCATTGCTTGGACATTAGCTATTCACAATATACATCAATGGTTTGGACGAGGGAACCAAATGTAATATTTCCAAGTTTGATGACAACAAAGCTTAGTGAGAATGCAAGTGGAGGATGTCGAGAGACTTGAAGGTGATTTAGACAAGTTGAGTGAGCGGGCAGATGCAGTATAATGTGGATAAATGTGAACTTTTCCACATGGAGAAACAGAGGGGGAAATGTTGACATACAAAGGGTGCACTAGTACACCAATCACTGCAGGTATTGCAAGCAATTAGGAAGTCAAATGGAACATTGGACTTCATTGAAAAACAATTTGAGTTCAGATCCACAGACTGATTTCTAGGATGGCAGGATTGTCGTGAGGAGAGATTGAATTGACTGGGCCGATGTTCACGAGAATTTAGATTGAGAAGGGATCTAATTGAAATGTTCTGACAGAGCTGGATGCAGGGATGTTGTATTGTTTGGCTGGGGGATGTTTAAGACAAGGGATCACAGTCTCAGGCATAGGTTACTTACGACAGTGATAAGGAGAAATTTCTTCACTCAGAGGGTGGTGAACCTGTGGAATTCTTTACTACAGGAGGCTGTGGAGGCCAAGTCACTGAATATATTTAAGAAGGAAATATAAAGATGTCAAGAGGTCTGGGGAGAGCACTGGAGTTTGATGTTGAGATAGAGGATCAGTTATCATCATATTGAATGGCAGAGCTGACTCGAAGAGCCAAATGGCCTACTAGTAATCCTATTTTTTGTGTTTCTTTGATTAACTGTTTTAATTGTTCTACCACATTGTCCAAACATTGAAAATGACACTTCGACAAGCCTTTCAAAAGGAGGTTTTAAACTGGAATCTTGGTTGGTTTTGATTTCAGAACATTGTTGCATCTGAACTTAATGATAAATCTAGTCCTCTTATCCCAAAAGCATGCCTCATTTTAGTCGTGTCTGCAGATCAACAATTTATCCCCCAAATAAAAAAAATTCATAAATGTCTCACAATGTAATTCTTTCAAACTTTGAACCAAGTGCCATTACAAATTCAGCCTAATTATCCGTGCTCAAATTCTGCTCCTTTTTACTACTTACATTTTCACAGACGTCTACATTTGTCCTGTTTGCGTTAAATGTTAGCATCGTGAGATCTGTATCCTTGGCATAATCACATCATTGTTCAACTTTCAATTCCTGATTTGGTGGAGAAAAGAAAAAGTGAAAAGGAAAATAAAGTTATTTAACTTTAAATACTACAAGTCACAATAAAGAAAGTAAACCAAACAATTTTCACTTCTTAAAATATTTTTTGTCACCTATTCTCATTTTATATCTATATCATATATTCTCCGAGAAGTAATGTGCACAGGAATGCAAGAATGCAACAAAAGCAAAAATGCCCTGGAAAGAGTGGACAGGTTGCCTGGTCTGAATGGCTTGCATTCCCAGTTGCTAAAGGAAGTGGGAGTGAAGACAATGAAATCCATAACCTTCCAATCTTCCCTACCCAAGAATAAGGAGGAAGTGTCGGAAGACCGGAGAGTGGCAAATGCAACATTTATTCAAAAAAAAAAATTCCTAATAGCTTTAGATCAGTCAGTTTATCAGTGATGAGTAAGGTTTTAGAAATAGGTTGGGGGAAAATTCAACAGGCACTCAGGAGACTTTTGAGTTAATTAAGGAAAGCCAGCACAAATTGGTAAATGGCAGATAATGCAAGGATCACTTTGATATAAACATATGACTTAATACTGGAATACAAAGTTCAATTTCAAAACTGTCAGATGATACCAAACTTGGAGATATGGCAAACAGCAAGGGTGATAACAAATTGACTGCACAGGAGAGAAGATAGGCTTACAGGATGGGCAGACAAATGGCAGTTGAAATTTAATACAAAGAGGTTGGGGTGATGCATTTTGACAGGAAGAAGTGTACAGGGACAGAGGAACCCGAAGGTTCAAGCACATTAATCTTTAACATAAATATAAAAAATAGTAGGCCATTCAGCCCTTTGAGCCTGCTCCACCATGCAAGTTGATCAGGGCTGATCCTCCATCTCAATGCTACACACTAACACTTTCCCCAGACGCCTTGACACCTTTAGAGTCTAGAAATCTATTTCTCTTCAAAAGTATATTCAGTGGCTTAGTTTTCACACTTCTGTGGCAGAGAATTCAATAGGTTCACCACCTTCTGAGTGAAGAAATTTATCATCCCAGTCCTAAATGGTCTACCAAGTATCCAGAGACCGTGGTCCCTTGTTCTAGGCCTTCCAGCAAGAGGAAATATCATCCCTGCATCCAGTCCAGTCAAAATTTTAAACGTTTCAACTAGATCCCACTCATTCTTCTAAATCCCAGTGAATATAGGTCCAATCAACTCAATCGTTCCTCATATGACAGCCCTGCCCTCCTAGGAAACAGTCCGGTGAACCTTTGCTGTACTCAGTCTATGGCAAGTATATCCTTTCTTAGATAAGGCGACCAAAACTGCACACAATACTCAAGGTGTGGTCTCACCAAGGCCCTCTATAGCTGCAGTAAAACATTCTTGAAGTCCTGTTACAATGAAGGCCAACATACCATTTGCCTTCCTAACTGTTTGCTATACCTGCACGCTTACTTTCAGTGACTGGTGTACTAGGACACCCAGTTCCTTTGTACATCAATTTTTCCCAATGCAACACAATTTAAATAATACTTTGACACTCTCTCCATCTGAAGTGGGAAACTTCACATTTATACAAGTTATACTGCAGCTGCACACATTTGCCAACTCACAACTTGTCAAAATCATCCTGAAGCCTCATAACATCCTCCTCACCTTCCAACCAAGTTTTATGTCATCAGTAAACTTAGAAATATTACTTTTGGTTCCCTCATCCAAATCATTGATGCATATTGTGAATAGCTGGTGGCCAAGTACAGATTGCTGCGGGGCCCCACCAGTCATTGCCTGCCACTTCAAAAAAGACCCATTTATTCCTACTCTGTTTTCTGCTAACCAATTCTCAATCCATGCCAATACATCACCCCCAATCCCAGGTGCTTTAATTTTGCACACTATTCTCTTATGTGGGACTTTATCAAAAACTTTCTGAAAATCCAAATGCAGCATATTCACTGCTTCACCCTTATCTATCCTACTGGTTACATTCTCAAAAAACTCCAGGAGGTTTGTCAAACATGATTTTCCTTTCATAAATCCATGTTGACTTTGTCTAATCCCATTAATATTTTCAAAGTGTCCTGTTATCACATTCTTTATATCAGACTCTAGCATTTTCCCTACTCCTGATATTAGGCTAACTGGTCTGTAATTACCAATTTTCTCCCTCCTTTTTTAAATAATGGGGTTACATTTGCCACTCTCCAATCAGCTAGCTCTGTTCCAGAATCTACAAAATTTTGGAAGATGACAACCAATACATCCACTATTTCCATGGCCACCTCCTTTAGTATCCTGGAATGTAGGTATTTGGAGGTGACATGTTGAGAGAGTAATTTGGGTTCCATAAATAGAGGTATTGAACACAAAAGCAGGAAAGTGATGCAGAATCTTTGGAAAAGCTCTGCTCAACTCACAGCTAGGGTATATAATACAGCTCTAGTCACCACACTTTAGGGTGGAAGCAAAGGACCTGGAGAGGATGCAGATGATATTTACCAGAATGGGGATAAACAATTTTAGCTATAAGGTTAGGTTGGAGATGATGGGAGTGTTCTCCTTGGGACAAAATGAGATTTGGGGAGATTTGATAGAGGTGTACAAGATAATGCCAGGGTTAGAGAAGTAGATAAAGAAATGCTGTTCCCACTCACTAGGACTGAGTGATATTGTACAATGGCTAAGGAACATGGAATAAGGTTTTGGTGAGAGATGCCAAACTTTTCATGAAAAAAAGTGGTAATGACCTTAACACTCTGCCTATGAGGATATGGAAGAGAAGGCAATTTTAGAAGGAAATTGGATGGTTATTTGAAAATAAGTTTTCAGGCTACAGGGATAGAACAGGGTCTGGATTGCTCTACAAACTGCTGGCATCGACTTGATGGTCTCTTTCAGTCCCTCAATGCCTAATTTTTGATGTGATTAAAGGATGTTTAACTAGTCTTTATCGTTCAAAGACATTTGGTCTATTGCAGTTATATTGATGTTAACCTTTCAATTTTATTTACTTGAATTTCACGACTCTGCCCTTTTTACAGATGCTTTCATATTCTCCAACTTCAATTGCTCATCTATTTCCCTTTAAGGTCATAGTTTCTGCCTCAATAGGCACTGGTGATGAAGCATTCCAGGTTCTAATAATAGAATGAAAACATTATACCTAATTGCCCCCTATACTTTGTTCATGCTAAAGCATAACTCCTTATCAGTTTTCCAACCTTAGAATTAACCTTTCATTTAACTTTCTCTCAAGTGTTTGTTTTAAGTCCCAATTCTTCATGTCTTTCTCAGCTGCAATCACTCATTCCTTCTAGTGGCCTTTTCTGTACCTGTTTCATGGCTCTCCTGCCTTCTCTTCTGTCTAATCTGTTTCAGATAAAGCTCGGCACAACATCGTGGGCCGAAGGGCCTGTTCTGTGCTGTACTGTTCTATGTTCTAATGATCTCTCAGATTTTTGGAACAGATGAACATCAGATTTAGGAGCAGGAGTTGACAACTGAGCCTTTCGAACCTGCTTCATCATTCAATATCATGGCTAATCTGATTGTAGTCTTACTCTACTTTCCTGTGTGCACTCCCCAACAACCCTTGATTCCCTTGTCTATCAAAAATCTATCCAACTCATCTTTGAATTTTCCACTGCTTTCTGAGGAAGATAATTCCACAGAATAATAAACCCGAGAGAAAAAATATTCTCCTTCTCTCCGCCTTGTTCTTCAACTGCGACAGTACAATACACAATGAGAGAATTTGTGCTTGAGGCAAAATGTTTGTTTCATACTGTGCCACATGATCCTCTTCCTAACTTTGAATAGCTCTATCACCATCACCAGTAAATGCTCTCCAAGTCTTGTACTTTTACCTTCATGTTGAGCTCAACATCCTATCTTGACAAGACACAAATTTGGAAATCCAAAATTGCAAACGCAATGTTGGGTGCTTCATCATTTAAGGACAGGATGTTGAAAGATTTCAACTAACCAATATTCCAAATGCCAATGTGAATACAACAGTTCACAGTAGTTAATTGGTTATAATTTCTCGGACTGCACTAAAATTCTTAAGTGCCTGTCTCGTCCAACCTTTCTCTCACAGGCTGAGTGAGATTCAAGCAGTACAACAGTTTCCTGACTCAGCGTGAAGTGCAAAAGGAGGGAGCAACAGAGGACATGCCCCCTTTTTACAAGCAAGTTTAAATGTCCCATTGAAAACAATAGGCTAGGGAGAAGGTAAGTGAATGGGATGGGGCTTTTGACACAAGGCGGCCTTCACGACACACGACAGCGCAGAGTCGCTGAGCAGAAACTGATAGCCAAGTTCCGCACACATGAGGACGGCCTAAACCGGGATGTTGGATTTATGTCACATTATCAGTAACCCCCACAGCTTGCCTCCTGGGTTTGTAGAATCTCACTAGCTGTTCTGTCTGGAGACAATACACATCTCTTTAACCTGTGTTGAATGCTCCCTCCACCCACATTGTCTGTACCTTTAAGACCTGGCTGGCTGTAGAGATTCGCATTCTAATTAGTATTCTGTAACTTGATTTCTGTGTCTGTGCACTGTTTGAGAGCACATTTCCACTCCATCTAACGAAGGAGCAGTGCTCCGAAAGCTTATGGCATTTGCTACCAAATAAACCTGTTGGACTTTAACCTGGTGTTGTGAAACTTCTTACTGCTTTTGACATGGGCAGGGAATCAGAATCGGTGGTGGTTGGGGTGGAGTTCTGTGCATTTAAAACAGTTACGCTGAATTTAGAAATGTTACTTCTTCTAAAGTAACCATTACAGTCTCACAGGCAGAACCATCCTGAGATAGCAATTTAAGTCACTTTTTCGGATGGAACCTCAAAGGGATTCCCCAACACATCAGACGCTGAGAAGCCAGGAAGTTAGGGGTCATTATGTTGTCAGTAGCCATCGACATACCTTGAACATTGATGTGTTGCTGGTTTGAGTCCAAGGCAGACTTCCTTTGAGCAGGAATAGCCTAAGAAAAGAAAAATACAATTATACATTGCTCCCACTGACAGGCCATCTTCCTGCACTTTAGATATTGATATTTTGATGGAACACGCAACACATGCTCAGCAATCATGACATTTGCTTGTTTGGACAAAAGGTAGATTTGGATGACACAGTAATATAACAAAATGTCCGGTCAGCTTAGGAGTAGCACTTTTATCTTATTCAGAAAGTCTAGGCTTCAAATCCAATACCAGGGTCTGAGCACATAACTTAGGCAATACTGAGGGAGTGTTATAATGCTTTCCTGACGAGACGCCAAACAGAGGCTCTGGTTTATACATGACAATTCAAAATTCAGCAGAGTTGTCTTGGCCAACATGTATGGCTCAGTGTTATTATCACAAAACTATTAATCCAGAAACCCAGCTAATGCTCTGGGGACCCGGGTTCGAATCCCGCTACGGCAGACGGTGGAATTTGAATTCAATAAAAAATATCTGAAATTAAGAATCTACTGGTGACGATGAAACCATTTTCGATTGTTGGAAAAACCCATCTGGTTCACGAATGTCCTTAAGGAGGGAAGGAAATCTGACATCATTACCTTGTCTGCCCCACGTGACTCCAGAGCCACAGCAATGTGGCTGACTCTTAAATGCCCTTCAAGGGCTACTAGAGATGGGCAATAAATGCTGGCCAGCCAGTAATGCCCATATCCCAGGAATGAATAAAAATAACACTGCCATAATAGATGCCATTATCTGATTGGGATCATTTTTTGCCTGAAACCAATTACTATACACGGAAAGAAATTATTTGTCTGTCACGTGCTTTTGGATTTGCCAATAATATGAAAGCATACTTAAGTGCGTGGGATCAGCATTATAAAAGAAACTAAACTTAAATAAATACCATCTGAATCAACACTACAAAAAATGTGTTACTGGAGCGTTTACTGCCCAATGCTGCTTTAAGTACCTATAGCCCCTAGAACACTGTACGGATTAACTTGACAATTATCTTTTAAGCAACACAATGCTTTGATTGAAAATTGCTAACTTGGCTTTGTGTGAACTAGTGGATGTTAGGCCTCTAAGATCAGTAACAAATGTTTTAACTCTTTGACTACTGGCTGGCTTGGAAAAGTTCCCAGCCCCTAAACCAAACCGTACTGTTAGCTGCCAGGCTCATTCACTGAGACAAATAAACACAGTAATAATACTAAAACATCAGAGTTTAGGGTACAATTAAACCAAAATGGTAAATATCATCTCATAGGAAAATACCACATGCTATTTTCTTTCATTCACACTTTCCTTACTCATTGATTTGTGTTTTCAATTCATCGTGTTTTCAATTCAGTTTAACCTTATACCAACCAATAATCTCCTCAATATTTTAAGTTCAAAAGATCTCAATAGCCTATTTTTTTGCCTATTCTTTGGGGTGGGGAAATTACCATTTGAATAGTTTATGCTGACTACAAATTCAGCCAATAAAAATAAAGAATCATTGCAGATTGAGACATCACAACCATATCAACCTTTGATGCATCTTCCCACACAAACAGTAAACTCGTGCTGACCCTTAACCCCCCAAAAGGGCATGACCATGCAAGAAAATTCATCTTAATTCTGCTGGTGCAAAGACTGTATTTGTAACTCTCCCCTCACTAAATAGCTGCAAAAAAACATTCTTCAACTAAGTTCCAGAACTGATCATTTGACTGCAGGAAACAATAATTATTTTCTTCCTTTTCCTCCTTCCCCATGTTAAAAGTTTTGAAAGAATAATTCTAACAGATCCATAAAGCCACTTCACATCTGAGAGAATTAGATAAACATAAAGCAAAATATTAAAGGGTGCATCAGGCTCGTTGACCATTCATCCCCTCAAGCCTCTTCAATAAAAAACACAGGAATGACTGACCAAATAGCCTAATTTCTACAGTTAATAAATGCAGCGTGAATTTGTAAACTATTTTTTCACCCCTTTTATCCACAGGTTGCGTTGGAGCTGACATGGGAAGGCTCATGACTTTAAAGGGCTGGTGGCAATCTCAAAATGTCCTCACGTTAGGGCTAACAGCCAGGTGTGAAGCTTGATCTACGTTGCTTGATCTACTGACTCAGGTCAGTCTCATTACACCCCATACCACAACAATAACTTGCACTTTAACATAGTAAAATATCCCAAGAAGTTTCACAGGTGCATTATCAAACAACGTTTAACATATCACCATATAACATGACATTTGCACAGATGATCTAAAGTTTGGTCAAAGAACTAGGTTTTTAAGAAGCATCTTAAAAGGACAGATGGAGAAGTTTAGGGAGAGAATTTCAGAGCCTAAGGCCTAGTCAGCTAGAAGCATAGACTCCCAATGATCAGAAAACTGCCCACTTCACCAGTATGGCATTGTAGAATGAACTATTGTGTGACCCATGATGTTGTCCATCCTGGTATGAACATAAAGACAGTTTTGTATTATGAATTCAGTCCCAAAGGAGCTGGATTTCAAGGTCTTATAATGCTGGTGTCAATAGTGTGTTTACACTCAAGTTCCTGAAACTTAGGTCTCATGCAGCCAGGTCAACCTTAATGTAATGCTGCCATATCTGCTAAATTCACTATTTCGGAAACACACTTTGAAACATACCACTGACACCATGATACAAAGGAAATTGGCACTAGGAAACTCCACGTAAGGGAGTATTTTTTCATTTAAGTATGCATATCTGTAATATATTCTTCTGCATTTACTGTTGATTAAATTATTTTTGTTACTGATGCACCATCTAGATCAGAGACAGGCTACATAAACCAGGTTCTGAATTTACCAAGTTATGCCAAGGAATTTTCTCACAATCCCTATGGATCATTCACAGAATGGATTAAAAAGAAAGAAAATAAACAGATTCAGAAGAGTGTCAATGAGTCTATCACATGGCCTAGCTCTACCCTTTTAAGGTGGTGGGTGGGAAAAGGCACACTATTAAAGTACCAAATTGCTCACATTAGCCACATTGTGTACATTTGCATGCTACACTCGAGATCGGAGTGGAACCAGTGGAAAGGTACCTGAGGCACAATTTTTGTTCCAATATAATTCATCCTTCCCCAGATAGATGCAAGAACACTGCCCCATCCAAAGTCACAGCATTTTATTCATGGTAGCTTAACAATGGGAGAAATACCATGGCTTTCTTGGCAGACTATTAAAAACTACGATTTTAAAAAAGCAACACGAATAAAAATGCAGTGCACTGTAGGCCTCTGTACAAAAGATAACTTCTAACCAGACAGGTCACATACCAAAAACTATGTCTATCAAGTTCAAGTAGAGAAAACAGCAAGCGTAACCTGCATTAGCATGTTAATAGCGCACAGCACCTACTGGAACAAAGCATTTCTCCTGCAAACGGCCATCTCTCACATTCTGAAGGCCAAAGGCAGCTGCAGCTTCCCGTGTGGATGCCAAACAATGGAGCACAGCGAATGGTTGCTGCAGCAATGAACGTGACCTTTGCAGTTTTGTCGTAGATTCCGGCACCGGCAGTCACGCAGCTAAGTTCAAAGAATTTAACCAAGAGATTTTTTTTTTAAATTCCACGGCATTAGGAGCAGACTACTCACCAGAGAAGTAGACGTACTGAATATGCTTCACCCTAGGAGCTTAGGAATTCAAGATAAAAATTATGCGGACATCACAATTCGCGCAAGCCTGCCCTAGCTACCTCTGCCACTTCACCGCCCCCCTTGCTTTAAAAGACAGGTAGTCAACATCACTGACAAAAATCATAACTGTAAACTTGCGTAAAACATGGCATGAATGGCAACAGAATAAAAATCTACAACTAGAAAGGGGGGTGGGGGAAATAAAAGCCACACAAGACAGCTGCTCCCTCTACAGAAACAAATATGGCGGCAGACTGACCCCCAGTGACTTTGACATTCAGCGTTCGACCAATTCCCAGCTTACAATTCAAAGCACACTCTTCTCAGCAATAAGCCACTAATTAGCTGCTAGCTTCTGCTATTGTGAGCAACAATAACTCCTTTGAAATCTTTGGACAGTAATGCAGGATCATGCAAAATATTCACACAAACACACACTCATACTCCTTAAGAGTAGCTGCTTCAACGCCAACAACATTCACAATGCATAAAGCTCAGAAACATCCTGCTGCTTAGTTAAGCAGCATGACGCTAATCACTTGTATGCAAAAATGTCCGAAAATTAATTGCATCAGATTTAAACAGTACAAAAGTGAAAGTCTGCAGGAACGGATTTATTCACCTATTCCAGCTTTTCAGGAAATACCAATGGCGTCCAATCTCAGCTACAGTTGTAATAGATGGCATTGCTTGAAGCATGTGTGCACACCTTGGGGTGAACTACATCTTCCTTGGAACACAGGGAGCTTAACAGACGGTGTATTTAGTTACCGAATAATAACCCTTCTTTATACTGTATTTATATTAAAATACTGTATTGTGCTAAACACAACCTCATCACCAAGGTTTTAGTGAGCTGCATTTTTAAGATAGCACCCCTAGTGTAAAATCAACTATATTGACGCCAGAATATGTCAATTCTTTTTTGTAGTATGAGTGAGACGTTTTGTCAACAGATCAGTGTCCTTGGCTTCAGTATGCAGGGCTTTTTGTTCAATTATTACAATAAGATTTTGAATCTGGACCACTCTACCATTCTCAAATTAGGCTCCTTTTGTATTACTTGCACTTTATAAGTCACAAGCTACACACAGAATGTAGAGGTCTTTTGTAAGATGTGGAAAGTCATTTTTAACTCGGGAGAGAATGCACAGTGTCAAAATAGAGTATTGCACCTCTGTTTTAAATCATAGAATCCCTACAGTGCAAAAGGAAGGCATTCGACCCATTGAGCCTGCACCAACAACAATTTCACCTAGGCTTTTTGCCTGTAAACCCACATATTTACCCTGACAGTAAGGGGCAATTTAGCATGGCCAATCTACACAACTTGCACATCTTTCGAACCCGGGTCCCTGGCACTGTGAGGCAGCAGTGCCACTCTGCCACCGCGCTGCTTCTTCACGTAGTGAGCACTTGATCTCAAAAAGGAACAACACTGATGGCACCCCAGACAACATACCCCTCAGTGCTGCCTTACTGAAAGTTCCAGAGCAGTATTCCCAGGGGGACAACGTGACGGGGAGAGGAAAATGAAAGCAAGAGAGAAAACTACAAAAACAATCCAGGAAGTGTTGTAAAAAAATTTATTAAGTCACCAATCTTGGAACTCCCTTCCTAACAGCACCACATAAAATGCAGTGGTTCTAAACAACTGCTCCCACCACATTCTCAAGGAAATTAGTGATGGACAATAAATACTGACCTAGCCAGCAATGCCCATATCCCTTGACAGAATGGATTAAAAAAACACATCTTCTAGAAAAAGGTCTTGAATGTCTTAATGACCAACTTATTGGGACACCAATAATGACACAATACAAAAAAACATTAAAAATTGATTTGAGTTAGAACAGACTGCGGCTAGTTGCTGCACATCTTTCCTCACCCTCGGGTGCTTCATGGCTACCCAATTGTTCTTACATAAGTAATAGTGACCCAGCATGGTATAATGAGAGCAAGTGCACAAATCCAAGGTTCCTTACACAGACTTCTCATGGAGGAGGCATGGAGTACAAGCCAGGAACATTGTCCTGAAAAAGGATGGAAAACCTGACGGCAACTTATGCCTGAAGAGCCACCTCCCTGCAGTTCCACAGCAGCGCTAATCACCGTCTTGGGGTAAATCTGCTTTCTGCCCTTTCAGACTCAAGTTAAGGAAAAGCAGAATCCATAACAAAAGGCCAAGATGCAGTTGCTACTATTAAGCATTTGATTGTGTGCAACACTTCCAGTAGAATAAAAAAGGTTTAATGCACCAGCACTGTTCCATTACTGTGCTTAGCATAGGAGTAAAGCACACGATCACCACAGCCAACTAAATGAATTATGATGCCTTTTTCACTTGTCCAATAAAACAACCAAAACACCATTTCTCTAATATTACAAAATGAGTTCTGCATGTCCTGGTAATACCCATCAGAAAAAAAATAGTTCCACTGTACCAGTCATATAATGTTCTCACTTCAGGTCCCATTAACAACCTTTCTCCATTTCACACTATCTGTACTGCATGCTGCACAACAACCAGACTTCATTTAAATCTTGTTCAGCAGGAAGGTAACTCACTGACAATAAGAAAATAAAGTGCCAAAAGGATCATCACTTGTACCCAGCCACAAAAGAAAGAATCAGAAGTGAATGACATAACTCCCTGGTGCTAAAATACACTACCACAAACTTACCATCCTCTGCACTCCACTAGTGCAACACGTTTACCGTTCAATGGTACTGGACTGCCTCAGTAAGCCTTCAAATGTTTGGAGCAAAACTACACACCAATCACTGTACATGTCTGAACCAACATGAGTGTACATAAGTTAACTTTCATTCCACAACTAAATTAAAGGAGATGGGGGCAGCAGCAAATATTAGCACTGGCAAAGGATAAATATTTGCGCTGTCAGTTTGTTTAACTGATGAAAAGCCCCATACAGTGATTTTACACAAAGGTGTACTAAAAACTGAAGGTAGAGATCAATGTTATAAATGGTTTATACCACAACTTAGTTATTTGATAGTTTTATTCTCAGAAGCAGCTCAATCATTTTTGTCCTCTATATCATCCAAATAGCTGTTAAGTTTCTGTCTGGCAACTCGCTCATAAATCGTCCTTTTTTCCTACATAATTTACCCCCATTTAGTTTTTTCACATCAAGAACCATCCTTCACCAGTGACCGAACTACTGCCAAGAGGCATGTGGGGACACCAGAGTTACTATTTTTATTAAATGCCAAAATCAGAAGGAATCGCAAGCGGTGGAGGCTCTTAAGCATTATCTTTAGCTGTGCATTATTAGAATATGTTGTTGGAACTGTGAAAACAACAGCAATATTTCCAAAGTATGCTGTCACAGAATGATTCACTAAACTGCTATTGTATGTGTTAATTCCTACCCGATTTATTATGGCCAGTGTCCAGGAACACCTAGTTTAAAAAAACAGGTCCCGGGGATTGGTTAAGAAAGGTCAGGCATGGTGGTGTACTCTATTTTGGGCACAAAGAAATCCAGAAATGTCGCACATTTAGCTTCTACTGGTTCATGATGTTTGAAAATTAGTTCTAGAGAACAGAGCCTTGTCATTGTGCCTGCTCTCCAGGATTATCGTAGGAGGAGCAGTATTTTGCCAAAATTGCTCATTTTCAAGTGTAATGTTCAATAGTGTAGACAGACTATCCAAAGACAGGAGATATAACAGGCAAGTCCATTCCTGTCCTCCAGCAACAGTCACTGACTCAAAATTGAAAGCAAGAACGCTTAGACATTTTCCCCCTGCCTCAGAGATAGCAAGTTAAAATTTGCACTGAATCTGCCATTTTGTTAGATCACTGAATTGTTGCAGTGTCAGACTTTAGGAAATTCTTCCTTTGCATGGTTCAATTTCACAGGCAGTGCATTTGTTATGAAAATATCAGAAATATCATTCGCTTCAAATAGTATCAGATGGAACAATTATTCGCTTCAATCTGAATTGGTCACATGCTATTTTTTGCGCTTATAAAAAATTAATGCAAAAAACAGCAATGGACAGCATATACCATCTTGATTTAACGTCATAGAAGTTACACAAGATTAATTTTACAAGTTTACAGTGAGGAATACTAATTCTTAACTGAAACTTGACTTGACTGCTCCATTATAAATAGATGTTTATAAAAACTGTACATCTTACTCCTATCAAGCACAAACATTCACAGCCTGGGAGCAGCCAGCAAAAAGGTTATTTTTGCAAGCACAGAGCCAAGAAACTCACTCTGTTAATAAGTTGTTTTTGTACTTATCAACCTCTTACTGTAGCTAAGGAAACATTCAATATCGGCCGAAGTTATATCAAAGCAGCTGAGCAATTTGAACTCTGAATTCTGTGACACTATCACTGCCAGTTTTAATGAAAGACATATGCAGAATAGCCTTAAAATATGCTACTGTTTAAGAGGTGTGTAATTTTGATTAGGTAAATAAAGAGAGAAACTATTTCCTCTGGTGGTGAAGTCTTGAACAAAGGGTAAAAAACCTTCAAATTAGGTTAGGCTGTTCAAGGGTGATGATGTCACCTTTTCATACAAAAGGGTTGAGTCCAGGTCAAATGAAAATTTCAAAACTGAGATTCATAAATTCTTATTAGATAAAGGCATCAAGATATATAGAACCAAGAGTAAACACTGTAAAGATATAGATATGGCAAGTAGAGTGGTTTTGCTACTGGGCTAAATCTCCTGGAGGTAGGAATTAGCACGGCAATTGTAAATTTGAATTGTTTTTAAAATCTGGAATTAAAAGTAATAATGCTTAGTGTGACCATCAAACCATCAGATTGTTATAAAGATCCAACTGATTCTGAATGAAGTCACACTGAACTTGGTGTCAACCGTTTCTCTCTCCACAGACGCTGCCAGATCTGTTCCATTTTTCCAGCATTTATTTCACAATTCTTTTTTTAAAAAGAATCCCAATAGTGCCATTGGGTCTGCACTGGCTCTCCAAAAGAGCATCTTACCCAGGCCCAGCCTGTGCCCTATTCCCATAACTCCACATTTACCCCGCTAATCACCCTAACCTACACATCTTGGGACATTAAGGGGAAATTTAGCATGGCCATTCCACCTAACCTGCACATCTTTGAACTGTGGGAGGAAACTGGAGCACCCAGAGGAAACCCATGCAGACATGGGAAGAACATGCAAATTCCAGTGTCACCCAAAGCTGGAATCGAACCCATGTCCCTGGCGCTGTGAGGCAGCAGTGCTAACTAATCACTGTGCCCCATGCTGCCCATAATATCCAGTAATACCCTCTAAATCAGTAAGATTCTGTCCTTCTCATTCTGCGCTATGTGTGACTCCCAATCCACTTTACATGGCTGATTACCTGCCCTCTGATCTATTCAGGTGTCTCAGATGGACTGCAATGTTTCAAGACAACAGCTTATCATCTTGTCAAAGGCAATAAATGCCAGCCTTACAATTGAATGATTTAATTGAATGGGAGAGCATACTCAAGGGTGAATGTTCCTATTGGCAGCCAATGGACACAGGAACAATGGATGAATGAAACTTCAGCAGGGATGCATTCAAGCTTATGGAGTGTGACGACTAGTCCCAAGTTCAATTCTTTCTCCACAATTCCCCAAAACATATCATATCTGACTCAACTCAAATAAAAGGTATTATCACATTCTGTACCAGCCAAAGAAGGTAAATCAAATAAACCTCCAGTATACCAGTCATAGACCTTCCTTAGTATAATATTTCCTTTGAGGAACCATTTTGTTCCAAACCGTATTCGGTTCTCGAGCCATGTTCCTCTGTAAGCAGCAGTCTCACTGATTAACAGGTAGTCATCCAGTGCTTTTGCAAAACTGCCAAAGACCATGAGAAAAGGTAACCAAAAATATTACTTGTTCATTGCTGATGAAAGTACAATTTTAATCTTTTAAAGACAGGTAAATATTATACCTTCACAGCTCTCAAAAATGCCCACAGAACATTAGCAAAAGGATAAATATATCATTTAGTCATTTTCTTGGCCATCTGTCTCTCCACTCATTCATTCCTCAAAAGATGTAATGGCCTCTGCTTCAGCCATTCCCTGTAAGAGAGTATTTCACAAATTCTTAACAATCCTTGAGCAAAGGGATTTCTGTTAACCTCCAACTCAAAACATTGGCCTAAAATCAAGAACCAAAATTTGTATCGTCTGTGTTTCCTACATGGCAAACAGAAATTTAATTATGAATCAGTATATTAATGCTGTACATAAAACCAATTGTCAAAAGCTAAAAGTGTGTTGGTCCACCATTACGTGCATCTTAATAACTAATCAGCTGTAATTTTAAGCCCTTTCACTTTTCTGGTTGCACCGTTGTACACAAGTATACAAATTTTCTACTGCTGACTATTGGTAAAGGAGCTGCAATACATCAGGAACAAGAGGTCAATCAATTTACAACCATTATAATCTTGCCACTGAGTTTATTCAAGAAAATAGACAGGCATTTGCACACTGGTAGAAAATTCACTAATGCCAATACACTTGTTATGCTTAAATCATCTGCAACTTCTCCCATAGCCAATGGCAATCTTTCACTCTAGCAATAAATGGACTCTTCAGATTAAGGACAAAAGTCTCAGAATTTTTTCCATGCCCACTAGAGTACTTCATTATGCTGGAGATGGTCATACACCACACTATGATTTCTGGTCACTAGAGTTTTTTGCTTCCTTGTTCAGGAGCCAGCAGAGTGCACTTATCCAAGTTCATTTTCAAGTCCACTAGTCAATCACATTACTCAGTGAATCAAAAGCTTAAAAATCCCTGACATAATTAGAGTCAGAATCATAGGGTCATAGAGGTTTATAACATGGAAACGGGCCCTTTGGCCCAAGTTATCCATGCCACCCAGTTTTTAAACCACTAAGCTAGTCCCAATTGCCCACATTTGGCCCATATCCCTTTATACCCATCCTACCCATGTAACTGTCCAAATGCTTGTTAAAAAGACAAAATTGTACCCGCCTCTACTACTGCCTCTGGCAGCTCATTCCAGACACTCACCATCCTGAGTGAAAAAAATGCCCTTCTGGACCCTTTTGCATCTCTCTCCTCTCACATTAAACCTACGCCCTCTAGTTTTAGACTCCCCTACCTTCGGAAAAAGAGCCTTACTGGAGCCATTCACTGAGTTCTCCACAGTCACTGTACTGTGGTCTTTTTTGATTTTGGTTTCTCTGCCTTTCACTTTTCCCCTTACTGCCTTTTGTTTCTGTCCCCACTTTACTTCCCTCTGGCTTCCTGCATCAGTTCCCATCCCGAGTCACGTTAGTTTAAATTGTCACATTTTAGCATATCCGGGTTTCCCCAGCTGCCCTGGAGTAAAATTTCATTTGATTTTTGTGAATAAATAATAAAACTTTGTTTTGCTGACCAGGTGTAGCCTGAGCACTCATTACTTGTTCCAATCAGGGCAATAATAGAGATGGCATCATTGGGCACCATGCTGAATAGATAAAAGGATGAAAAGGTTAACCAGCACCCATGGCAATGGCTATCCAGTGGACCATGCTGGAACATGTGTACACACAATGACAGGTTAAGCTCAGTTATAATCTCCCCACCAGCAAACTGTTTTCTGAGGCTCAATTTTGAATCTCATGCACATAAAATGGCCATTTGAGGGAGGTTTCACCCACCAGCACAAGAAGCACAGAACAAAGGGGACAGGAAATGTGAATAAGGCATACCTGTTCCAGGCTTTATTAACAGTGGCATTGAGTACAATATCAAGGAATTTATGATGAACTTTTATAAAACACTCACTCATCTTCAATAGTGGCAAATTTTATGTCCAATTCTGTGCATTGCACTTTAGGAGGGAGACAGAGGGTGTAGAAAAGATCTACAAGAATGGTTCTAGAGATGAAGGTCTTAAAGTGCAAGGCTAGATTGGAAAAGCCAGGGTTGTTCTCCTTCGAGAAAAGCAGCTTGAGAGGCGATTTGATAAATGTGTTCAAAAATCATGCAAAGTCTGGACAGAGCAGATGGAAAGAAACTGTTCTCCACTGGGGGAAAGGTTGAGAACCGTGAATACTCAATTAAGATAATTGGCAAAAGAACCAAATATGGGATGAGTTTAGGATTTGGAATCCATTACCTGAGGGATTCAATTAGAATGGAATTGGATAAGCACTTCAGTGGAAAATGTGCTTGTCCAAAGGGAAAAGGTGAGGGAGCCAGCACAGACTAGGAAGGCTGAATGGCATCCTTCTGTGCTATGATCATTCTTTGATTTATTATATGATTCATAGTATCATAGACTACCTACAATGCAGAAAGAGGCCATTAGGCCCATGGAGCCTGCACTGACAATCCTAACCAGTCCCTGTAACTCAATGCATTTACCCTTCCAGTCCCTCTGACACTAAGGAGCAATTTAGCATGGCCAATCCACCTAACCTGCACATCTTTGGACTGTGGGAGGAAACTGGAGCACCCAGAGAAAACCCACACAGACACCAGGAGAACTTCCAAACTCCACACAGACAGCGACCCAAGGCCAGAATTGAAGCCAGTTCCCTGGTGCAGTGAGGCAACAGTGTTAACCATTGTACCACCCTATTCTATGACAAAGATTGGAGGGGGGTTGAGAAGGAAATTTCAGTGGCACCACCCTTCTGCTTCTAAAAACACTCGGGGAAGAATCCGTCATGGCCAGTAATTAAATTAGATTTATTTCCATATGTAATACTGACTATAAATCATTTGGGACTTTGTCACTTCTCTGTTGTCTTTTCAGCACATGTGGGTGAGATATTTATCATCCTTGTGCGAGCCTGGACAGATTTTCCAGGTGTACAGTGGCCCATGTGGAGCACTGCAATTGATTACCACAAACTCCTCACATTTATACTTGGAAATCTTAAAAGCATATGTAAAAAAAATTCTTACAGGAACTATTTTGTTCTGACAATCCTGTCTAATTCTAAAATGATGCACACAATCCAAGACATCAATATGTCAACACGGCAGTCATTACATTCTCCACCCCTAATATGCTGGCTAGACAGAGGATCCTCTGGGAGGAAAGAAATGCATAATTCATTCTACTCCCTTATGGCAGCTCTGATATGGCTAATGAATATCTTTTAAAGAGCCATTGTTTTATACTTTAAAATGCTAAACGAATATGCATCCACATTTAGACTTGGGAAAGTACACCACGTTTTGAGATTCAGAACAAAAGACAAGTTGTTTTCATTTTGCTTAAGCTGTGAAATGAAGTCACACCTTAACACAAACAAAGCCTATAGACTTACTTCACAATATTTAATGACTATCCAATAACTGAAAGTGGGTCAGGGATATTTTCTAATAGCATGGTGTCGCAAGTGACTTCAGTACACAAACTGTTCTCTATTGAGAGATTACTTCAAAGTGGCCTGTGGTCTACAACTTCCTCTGTCAGGATGGAGGGATTCTGATTTTCACTGTGCTTCATTGATTTGTTATGCTTTTGGTACAGACTTGAGCCCAAACCAAAGGGAAGAAAGAGAGGAAATGGAAAAGACAAGGGAAGAATATAAGAGCAAGATGAATGAAAATCAGGTTATCCTATAGAACCAGAGGAGATCTTGTGGGGCAGCGGATAGTGCCCCTGCCTCTGAGCCAGAAAGTTCCAGGTTCAAGTCCCACTTCCAGGGCTTGGCAGCCAGGCAAGGTGCATTCGTAATGCGGGCCAGACAGAATGATTACCAACTTGTAAATCTGCTGAAAAAAGAGAGACATGGTATCCAAAGCTTTTCATCTTGCACTCATCAGGATAGCTTAAGAATTTTCCAACCATAAAGAGGAGTCATTTCCTGATTCATTCCCCAGAGCAATGCCTTGACCCGAGTGGACCAGCTTGGTTTGAATTTGAACAAAGCTGGTCAGTTAACTGTTCCATGCTGCATTCTTATTGGCAACACCTCCACGAAAGTCCACTTGCCAACCAGCGCACTGTTCTCCCCAGAGATCAACCTTGGTTCAATGAACAATGCAGGAGGGCATTCCAGGTGCAGCACCAGGCATACCTAAAAATGAGGTGTCAACCTGAAGCTATAAACACAGGACGACCTGCATGCCAAACTATAAAAACAGCATGCAATAGAGAGCTGAGCAATTCCACAACAGATCAGATTTAAGCTCTGCAGTCCTGCCACATCCAGTTATGAAAGTTGAGGAACAGTGGAGGATTTTTAAGGAGATTTTTCTCAGTACTCAGCAAAAATATATTCCAGTGAAAAAGAAGGAATGTAAGAAAAGGGATAACCAGCCATGGATAACTTAAGGAAATAAAGGAGAGTATCAAATTAAAAACCAATGCATACAGAATGGCCAAAATTAGTGGGGAACTAGAAGATTGGGAAGACTTTAAAAAACAACAAAGAACTACTAAGAAAGCAATAAAGAAAGGAAAGATAGATTATGAGGCAGCCCAAACACCTTAAACTTTCACTCCATCCACTTCTGGCACACCTTAGATCCAGTGCGCACCAACTCGTCAAGGCTTCTTTGATGGCACATTCCAAATCCAGATATTCTACAATCTGAAGCACAGAGGAACCACCACCTGCAAGCTCCCCTTGAATCACACACCATCCTGACTGGGAAATATATTGTTGTTCAGTAAAATCCTGGAACTCTCCACCTAATAGCACTGCTATACCTCAGAGATATTGGGATTTCAAGAAGGCAGTTCACCAATTCAAATTGCTGACCTTGCCCACATCCAATCAAGAATAGTGAAGGTCCTGGAGTTAATGAATGAAGCTAGCCTTGCTAGTTTAATCAAAAAGGAAGTGTTGGATTTGTTGGAGTTGTTCTAAATGAACTGGGATTTAGTTTGAAATGGACAATGGTTCAGTTGTTGATAATCTGCAGGTGAATGCCCCGGTCATGCTGAGACTTGAAGCTATCCTATGACAGATGTTGGGCTAACTGACGTACACTTCCTTTCTTGAATAGGGGGAGTTTGTTACTTTCTAATCTGATGTCACCTTTTCAAAATGGAGGGAATTTTGAAAAATTGCAACTACTGCACCCACTATTTGGCAGCCATTTATTTTAAGGCACTAAGGTGAAGTCCATCCTGAGGACTTGTCAGCCTTTCGCTCTAATAGTTTTCTCAGTACCCTTTCTCCGGTGATAATTATTTTCAGATCATCATGCCTTTTACATCTCAAATTACAACTATTTCTAGGACATTATTTATGTCTTCCATGTTATTATTTTGAAGAGTAACCACTGTTAAATTGGGAGACGTAACAGTAAGTTTGAACATAGATCTGATCAGCACTGTTTTCCCCTGGAGTATATACCAATTGTTAATTTGGCATTCCTGTGTTTGTCCTGATGAGTGCATGACAAAAAGATTCAGCAACATGTGCTACCAAGCAACTGATAACAGAGTGGATCCAAACAAGCAATCCCACTGCACTGGAAAGAAATGCTGGAGCAGGATGGTGCGGTCAAACGTGCCAAAGTCTGTAGAGGGATCAGGAAGAATGAGGCGAGCCAGTGCATCACTGTCATTAACAGTTTGCTCGTAGTTGTTTCAGACTATTTCAGTGCTGCAGCAGTGACAGAAACCTAACGGGACAGATTTAAACACGGATGCTCTGAAAAGATAAGTATGGATTTAGGAAACAATATACTTGGACTTGAGAGGAAATAGTTAGAGATGGATCAGTAGTTTGCAAGGGTGGCACAATGGTTAGTGCTGCTTCCTCACAGCGCCAGGGACTCGGGTTCAATTGCAGCCTTGGGTGACTGTTTGTATGTAATTTGCATGTTCTCCCCGTGTCTATGTGGGTTTCTTCTGGTGCTCTGGTTTTCTCCCACAGTCCAAAGGTATCCAGGTGAGGTGGATTGACCATGCCAAATTGCCCCTTTTATGGCTACAGAATCACAAAGCATGGCAAGGGCAGGAAGACATTGATGTGATAATATTAATTGTTAAAAATCCATCTGATGGCTGTAATTTGCTCCAGGTCTTGCTCTCTTACATTTTGCTGATATATTCTGTGCTTCAGCTCCTGCACTCTATTCTACAGGTACTTCAAGTTTACACCCGGTACCCTTCTCTAAAGCTGTACTTTTATTATTAAGGGATCCTGTAATTGTGTTTGGCTATTAAATGTGTATATTAGCAGATTAGAATGCAAGCACAACATTCCTTTAATTTTGAGCTTGGGTGAAGCTAGCCAGTGCCCTCAAGTAGGTGTTGAAACCCAGTTTTTGCTGATGTAATAAGCAGCCCCAAGTGTGATCCTGATTGGCACTAAATTAGTAGCCCTGTGCAGCATAAAGCAAGATCCCTAATGCTACAATATATCCAAACCAATTCCTACAGTTTTGTTACCAATGGTTTATGCATATCCCAATAAAAAAGTTAACATTTTCTTAAACATCAGTACTTCATACTTTTAAAACTGGCAAGGGCGCAAGAAGAAAATGGCAGCAACACTTCTTGTAACTAGTAATTATTCAAACACTTACGCCAGAGGGATCCCTTCGTAAATGAAGAAAGGTGGACCAAAATCAGTTATTTTCAGCTTCAGAGCTCTATAGCCAGCACCCAAGTAGGCCACCAGTTCAGCTTTTAGATTAATGATGAGCCAGGAGGAGGAAATAGAACTGGAACTCTAAGCAAACTTGCTTTTTTTCTTTGTCATTTTAAACTGAAGCATTGTAGCTACTCACCATGCATCAAAATATTCACGGTCTCTTGATAATTCCAATGAGAGAACAATCAGAGATCTGGTCTCAGGCTTAAATATTACTTGGCTCAGTAAAGAACCTGAGCTCACAAATCAATCCAAAGCATACATGTCGAGAATGCCAGCTGTAAAAATCTATGACAGGTTCTAAAACATTACAGTTGATGGTAAATGCTACAGCCATGGAAAAGTTGGTCCACAAATCATCCTGGAAAGTTCCAGCATCTTGCCACATGTTCATAGCTTGTGTGCATATGCAGGCCTGTTAAGGAGCAAATGACCTTTAATATTAGCTAGGCTTTGTTAAATGTTTCCAGGGTATTCTTTACACACAAGCTAAAATACCACTACTTTTCAGAGTCCATGTAAAGAGCGTGAAAACAAAAAAATGAATGCCAGAAATCTGCCATCTGTCCTCGACAGCAAACTCCACCAACTTACAGGCAACAAACTTTCATCTGCAAGTGCATTATGTCACTAGATGATGTCAGCTCCAGTTTAATCATTCCCACTGCCATTGCTTCAAAATATTTAATCAATAATGTCTGAAAAAGTTTAGATCTCAGTTTGGCAAAGTCAAAATTAGGAGAATTCTCTCCCAATTATGCAATGACATCTTTGGAGCTTAACCCACTGAAACCATAGATTACCTACCACTGAAATACAGGAAAGTTCTGTACTGTTTGTTCAGCTGTGACTACCCCATCCATTGCTTGCAGATATTTTTTTTTAGAAGAATCTCAGCCCCACTGACACCCATTGATCATGTTTATGGATATTTCAAAACAGAACAATATTAGCAGCATTATTTTAGGAATTAGATAAGATTGTAGACCCATGACTAAATTCCAATCAATATACCTAAAGCATTACATGTACAATTAATAATTTTCGAATGCAGTGACTATTATGCTGGTAAATATGGAAACTATTTTGCTTATGGCAAGAACACACAGAAGCAAAAAAGATAATCAGTTTCTGGCAGTTTTGGCTGAAGGAGAAATTTTAGCCAAAATGAAAACTTAATTTTTCTTCTTCAGAATCTTCGATATCTAAAGAACTCCAACAATGCAGCGTACTCTTAGCACTGTGGAGTGTACAATTTGTGCAAGAGCTGGAGTGGGAACAAGCCGCTATTTCAGTAAATGAAGATAATGGAAAACCAACCAAATTACAATACTCTGTTCTTTCATTCTTACATGCGTGACATGGGACAGAAGATAACAGATTATGCAAGTTCTACATAAATTTGTATTTATAGGAATATCGAGTAAGGATGCTGCTATTCCTATTCCTCATTCAATCTGCAAATTGTATTTTAACTGATTACACTGATCCAATTAGTGACCAAGAATAATGATTTAGTAACAAAAGCATGATGTTAATTATTGGAATGTAAATAATTTATTCCACTAGCAGGTACCCAGTTCTTCAGATCACACTTTCCAAACTTTAAAAACAGCTAGGAGTATTGGCTCATCAGGGAACAGATTAAGCATAGCTGAGTCAGGGTCAACAATGCTGTAGTAAAACAACACACATCACTGATGTGTTTAACATCCTTGGGGGTGAAGATGGAGGAGGATGCATAACGGACCACAAGGAGTTTTGGGGTATTGGAGAGGGGACAGCAATGGTGGAGGAGGTTATGGAGAATTGGAAAAGGCCAGGAGAGATTTAGAACAATGTTGATAATTTTAAATATGGAGGTGGTATAAGCCAAAAAAAGGGCTAACAGGACTTGATGTAGAATAGGATGAATATCAGTTTCAGATCAGTTTAGGGGGCGGAGGACAATAGGCCAATAGATCAAACAGAACAAAGAAAATTACAGCACAGGAACAGGCCCTTCAAGCCTGCACCGACCATGCTGCCCGACTGAACTAAAGCCCCCTACCCTTCCGGGGACCATATCCCTCTATTCCCATCCTATTCATGTATTTGTCAAGACGCCCCTTAAAAGTCACCATATCTGCTTCCACTACCTCCCCCAGCAGCGAGTTCCAGGCACCCACCACCCTCTGTAAAAAAAAAAACTTGCCTCGTACATCTCCTTTAAACCTTGCCTACGCCCCCTAGTAATTGACTCTTTCACCCTGGGAAAGAGCTTTATCCACTCTGTCCATGCCCCTCACAATCTTGTAGATTTCTATCAGGTCGCCCCTCAACCTCCGTCATTCCAATGAGAACAAATAAAGTTTCTCCAACCACTCCTCAAAGCTAATGCCCTCCATACCTGGCAACATCCTGGTAAATCTTTTCTTAACCCTCTCCAAAGCCTCCACATCCTTCTGGTAGTGTGGCGACCAGAATTGAACACTATATGCCAAGCGCGGCCTAAGGTTCTATACTGTAACACAACTTGCCAATTTTTAAACTCAATGCCCTGGCAAATGAAGGCAAGCATACCGTATGCCTTCTTGACTACCTTCTCCACCTGCGTTGCCACTTTATGGCCTGTGTACCTGTACACCCAGATCCCTCTGCCTATCAATACTCTTAAGGGCTCTGCCATTTACTGTATATTTCCTATCTGTATTAGACCTTCCAAAATGCATTCAGAAAGGTCAAATGTGGACATAACAATGGAAGAATGAGGATTTCAGCTGTAAACAAGCAGAAGCAGGGGCACTGATGGGAATTGTTACAGATAGAAGCATATAGCTTTTGGGGTGGACTGGATATTGGATTGGAAGCTCAACTCAGGATCAATATCAGTAAGATTGAGTGTCGGTGGACAGAATTATTAATAAATCAGAAAGAAATATGTACAAACATAAGAAAATAAAAAATTAAACTAGGAGAAACATGAGCAAGTGTAGCATAAGAACAACAAAGTACAAAGAAGAAAAAGTCTCAAAGTTGGCAGCACCTGACACTGGAATACTTTACCAAATTCCCAGTGACATCTCTGTAGTGAGACCAGCAGACTAAGAGATATACTACCCAGATTGAAATTTAGAGTGAAAAAAAAGATAGTAACTCAAATGACAGCCTCAATCAAAAGTGTTATTCTGCTTCTGAATTCAGTATGGCCAGTTTTGAGGACCCATTTAATACATTGCTTCCATCTGTACTCCTCACTGATTTCAACACCACTGACAAAATAAATCAGATAATGCTGAGAATTCCTTAACAACTATTCAATATTAATTGCCTGATGTTAAAGATTTTGAGGCAAGAAGTGAACTAGATCGACACTGCTGACATTGTGTTATGGTGCAAGTGCTCTTGCAGCTGATTGCACAGGTATTCCTGTAAGCCACAGGACTGCTCATTTAGCTGCTGTTTTATCCTGAGTTGTGAACTTCTATCTGCAAGAGTACCTTTACATTTTGCCTCAATTTTTTCAGATCCCAGGCCTGCTGAAAACTTGGGGGTCCAATGAATTAGAAAGCAATTTAGTTTAGATTCTACATAAACACTACATGCTTCAAGGAGAAAATCAGATTTATTTTCCAAAAAATGTGGCTCAGTGGTAGCATTCTTACCTCCGAGTCAAAAGATCATAGGTTGAAGTCCCACTATGGAAACTTAACATAATCTAAGGTGGTGATTTGATGAAGAACAATGGGAGTGCTACATTGTTGAAAATGCCTTCTTTGAAACAAAATGTTAAACCGAAGCCGTCTGCCCACTCAGGGCAGGGCTTGAAAAATATCCCATGACACTATCCTAAGGCCAGTAGGGAGCTCCCGTGTGCTACCTAATATTCATCACTCTATTAAAACAGATTAGTTGGTCACTTAATTCATTCCCATTTGTGGGACTTGGCTTCTGCATTTCCCTATATTATAATAGCAAATACATTTCAAAAATGCTCTTGACTAAAACGCTTTGTAATGTTCTAAACAACATACATAAATACAAATTCTTTAACTGCTGCTACTGGCATACCAGTACTATACAGTAAATAGAACAAGATTTTGCCACTGGAAACTTGTTAAACAATCTTCACATTTTAAAAATGCCACTAATGTAAGTTCAAATACATGTGGCCTGGTCAAGTTCATTAGAAAAATTGATCGATTTCAAGGCATGCAATTGTTCGATCAAGAGCAGCTAAACAGGAAAAACTGTTCTCTCCCCTATCATCTGCACAATTGCCAATACAATACATTACTATTTATTAAACTTTTACGAACAGGCTTCACTGAAACCAGCAATCCTAGGAAACATTTTCGGGACTGTTGTTAATTTCAGTAAACAGGAGCACAACAGTAAAGTTTTTAAAACATCAAGTACACGAACGCATGATTTCATCTCTGTGCTCTGAAACACTAGATGCTGGAAATTTGAAATAAAAACAAATGCTGCAAATGTATCTCAGTAGTGGGCGGTACGGTGGCACAGTGGTCAGCGCTGCTGCCTCACAGCATCAGGTACCCAAGTTCAATTCCCAGCTTGGATCACTGTCTGTGTGGCGTTTACACATTCTCCCCGTGTATTTCCTCGGGGTGTTCCGGTTTCCTCCCACAATCTGAAAGACGTGCTGGTTAGGTGCATTGACCTGAACAGGCGCTGGAATGTGGAGACTAGGGGAATTCCACAGTAACTTCATTGCAGTGTTAATGTAAGCCTTACTTGTGACTAATAAATAAACTTTACTTTTACATTTTTAGGTTGGGCGGCATGTGGAGAAAGAGTTAATGCTTCAGGATGATGCTAACTTTCTCCACAGATGCCACCAGATCTACTGAGTATTTACAGCATTTTCTGTTTTTATCTGGTTACTGAGCATACTAAAAAGCAGCCAGCATAATCAAGGACCCCACGCACCCCAGACATTCTCTCTTCCACCTTCTTCTGTCAGGAAAAAGATTTAAAAAGTCCGAGGTCATGTACCAACTGACTCAAGAACAGCTTCTTTCCTGCTGTCATCAGACTTTTGAATGGACCTACCTTGCACTAAGTTGGTCTCTCTCTACAGCCTAGCTATGACTGTAATACTACATTCTGCACACTCTCCTTTCCTTCTCAAGAATGGTATGTTTTGTATAGCGTGCATAGTACTTTTCACTGCATACCAATACATGTGACAATAATAAATGAAATCAAAATTATTTATTTTATCTTCATTAGTGTCACAGGTGGGCTTACATTAATAGTGCAATCAAGTTGCTGTGAAAATCCCCGAGTCACCACACTCCAGCGCCTGTTCAGCACACTGAGGGAGAATTTAGCATGTACAATACATCTTCATGTACTGCACATCTTTCAGACAGTGGGAGGAAACCGGGGCACCTGGAGGAAACCCACACAGAGACGGGAAGAACATGCAGACTCCGCACAGATAGTGACCAAGCTGGGAATCGAACCCGGGCCCCTGCTGCTGTGAGGCAGCAGTGCTAACCACTATGCCACCCAACATTCCTCAACCAAGCTGAATTCACCAATGTAAAATTGCTGAATTATAAAATTTAGAAATAGAGCAAAAAAAAGTTAGACAAAAGCTAGTAAGTTATCTTAGTGTGCCTAATGGAAGGTTCATTTTTTAAAACTCTTGATTCCTCTGTGTTGAGGCAAGAAAAAGAGCAAATTAAGTACCAACCAGTACTCTTGACAACAACTGTGCACAAATGTATGACAAGGTTAAGAACCACTTGACTATGATTGTCAAATAGACAGTTACCTGCCACTTAGTAAGCTGATCATCTGTAGAGAGTCTAAGGAAAATAGTCCAACAGGTGATACATAATGGGAACGATCCTGGTCTCTCGTATATTCCAATTTCCTTCATCCCACATTGGTGGCTAGTTTGCTCTAATGGCGCAAACTCTGAAATTTTCCTCTAAAACGCCCTGTCCACCACTCAAGTCTTTTAATAAGCTCCTTAAAACCTACCGCTTTGACCAAGCTTTTAGTCACATGCCCTATTATCTCATGTTGCTCTGCTCAAATTTTGTTAGATAACAAAGACACCTATGTCAGACTCCTATTTATTGACTACAGCTCAGCCTTCAACATCATTATTCCTACAAAACTCATCTCCAAACTCCGTGGCCTAAGACTCAGCACCTCCTACTGCGATTGGATCCTTGACGTCCTAACTCACAGACCGCAATCAATAAAGATAGGCAAAAAACACCTCCTCCATGATCATCCTCAACACCAGTACCCCACAAGGCTGTGCCCTCAGCCTCTTACTATACTCCTTATACACCTATGACTGTGTGGCCAAATTCTGCTCCAACTCGATTTTCAAGTTTGCTGATGACACCACTGTATTGGGTTGGATCTCAAACAATGACGAGTCAGAGTACAGGACAGGTAGAGAATCTGGTGAAATGGTGTGACAAGAATAATCTCTCCATCAACATCAATGAAATGAAGCAGATAGTTATCGACTTCAGCAAGTGAAGTTCAGAACATCCTCCTGGTTACATCAATCGTGATGAAGTGGAAATGGTCAAGAGCTTCAAGTTTCTAGGTCTCCAGATTACCAACAACCTGTCCTGGTCCCTCCATGCCAACGCTATAGTTAAGAAACCCCACCAATGCCTCTACTTTCTCAGGAGGCGAAGGAAATTCAACACGTCCACTATGACTCTCACCAATATTTACAGATGCACTATAGAAAGCATCCTTTCTAGATGCACCACAGCTTGGTATGGCTTCTGCTCTGAACAAGACCGCAAGAAACTACAAAGGGTTGTGAACGTAGCCCAGTCCATCACACAAACCAGTTTCCCATCACTTCCAGCTGCCTCGGAAAAGCAGCCAGCATAATCAAGAACCCCAATACCTTAGACATACTCTTTTCCACTTTCTCCCATTGGGAAAAAGATACAAAAGTCTGAGATTGTGTACCAACCAACTCAAGAACAGCTTCTTCCCTGCTGCCATCCGGATTTTGAATGGCCCTACCTTATATTAAGCTAATCTTTTTCTATACCCCAGCTATGACTATAACACTATATTCTGCACCCTCTCCTTTCCTTCTCCCCTATATACTCTATGAACGGTATGCTTTGTCTCTACAGCGTGCAAGAAACAATACTTTTCACTGTATCCCAATACACATGACAATAATAAATTAAATGAATAGATAATGCTTATGTGAAGCACCGTGGGATGTTTTGCCACATTAAGGGTTCTATATAGATGCAAGCCATTTTTGCTGAGAATATTTTCTGCGGAGAATAAGGGGATCAAGGGTTATGGGGAAAAGGCAGGAGAATGGCGATGAGAAAAATATCAGCCATGATTGAATGGTGGAGCAGACTCGATGGGCCGAGTGACCTTATTCTGCTCCTATGTCTTATGGTCTTGTGCTAGCCAAGCAGAAGGCAAACCCCCCTCAGAAAGGTGGGGTGGGGGTAGAAAATTGGATAAGAGCCAAGGAGAATGGGAGGCAGCCTGATCAGGAAAATATAGAAAACGAAAAGGGATGTTACCAGAATCGGGAGAAATCCCACCAACTGAGGAATATCAAAGAGCTGGCGACGGGTCAGGTTTCCTGGAAGAATGAGTTTTAATTTAAACCCCGGATCAGCAGTTGCTGTCCAGCCATTCCCTCCCCTGCGGCTACACATGTCCCGCACGTTTATGAAGCTTGGTGTCCTCCCCATCCCCAACTCCTACCGTGCGGGCCCAGGGAGCGGTGTCTGAACCCCAGGGTGGGGGAGATTGGGGAAAGAGGACCCCCCCCCGCCTGACGCGGTTTCCTCGCTCCCAGCTCCCGAAGCCCGAGCACTAGGCCTCACAGCGCGACCTTGGCCTTGGGGCCGCCTCTTAACTGGCGGCGGGAGGCCCAGGCCGAGCCGGACTAAATAAAACACATATAAAAATGGACGATATTTATAAAGAAAGAAAGAAAGGGGGGGGGGGAGCACGAACTTCCAGCCGGGGAAAGGAAACCCGGGGGGGGGGGGGGGGGGAAGAACCGCAATTTTCCCCTCAAAACTCTGACTGGAAACGTGCAGAAAAACAATAATAAAGAGGAGAGATGATGGATTCAATGGGACGTGAGGGGAGAGAGTGACGGTTGGTGCAGCCGCGCGAGCCCCGGGTTCGCCCGGGTTGTGCGGGAGGGAGGGGGGGGCGCGCGCGGAGCCGCCGAAGCTTCTGGAAAAGCCTGGCGGTTGGCGCGGGACACGCGGCGGTTGGAGAGGGGCGGCGGGCCGGGGGGGGGGGGGGGGGAGCAGCCCTGTCCCGGATTAATCAGCTTAAATTCATCTTAATGAATGGGAAAGCACAGCGGGGAGAAGTGAAAGGGCCGCACGGACGGAAGTGTTGGAGCTTACCCCCGGCGGCACGGCAGCATTGGATGTGTTTGTTGTTGTTGTGTGGAGAGGGGGAGGAGGAGGAGGATGATGGCGGCACTTTCCAGTTCCTCGCTCGCTGACCGACTCCACTTTCAGGTAACTTTTTTTTAATCCTTCCCCCTGTCGCTTTCCCGATCTGATGTTTTGCGGTTTTTTTCCCCCTTTTTTTTCTTATTTTTAAAAAAAATGTTCCTTTTCTCTTCGCTCTCTGTGCTTTACCAACCCCCCCCCGGACTGCGCGCGCACTCGGCCCCACACACACAAACCAACCAACTCCCCAGCCCTGAGTCCCCCCGGGGGGGGGGCGGGGTTAATGAGCCGGCACTTCCTATTGGTCCGCAAGGTTAAAGGGCAAACCTGCTATCCAATGGGCTGCTGCCTCGGGCCGGGTGCGGGGCAGCGCGGCGGATAGACCCTATTCACACGCCGCCATCTTGGATGCCACCGCGCCGCCATTTCTGTTGGAACGCCGAATCCCAGTGAAAAAACACCTCCTCCTGCCCCGCTCTGCGCCTCGGCGGGTTAATCGTTCGCCTCCGCGTCGCCAGCACCCGGGTCCAAGCCTCACGCCAGCACAGAAATCCGGGCTGAGACTCCAATGCAGTACTGGGGGGAAATTTGGCGTGTCAGCTACGACTCTCACCAACTTTTACAGATGCACCATAGAAAGCATTCTTTCTGGTTGCATCACAGCTTGGTATGGCTCCTGCTCTGCCCAAGACAGCAAGGAACTACAAAAGGTCGTGAATGTAGCCCAATCCATCACGCAAACCAACCTCCCATCCATTCACTCTGTCTACATTTCCCGCTGCCTCGGCAAAGCAGCCAGCATAATTAAGGACCCCACACACGCCAGACAGTCTCTCTTCCATCGTCTCCCGTCGAGATAAAGATTCAAAAGTCTGAGGTCACATATCAATGACTCAAGAACAGCTTCTTCCCTGCTGCTGTCAGACTTTTGAATGGACTTACCTTGCATTAAGTTGATCTTTCTTTACACCCTAGCTATGACTGTAACACTACATTCTGTGCACTCTCGTTTCCTTCTCTATGAATGGTTTGCTTTGTACAGCGCGCAAGAAACAATACTTTTCACTGAATGTTAATTACATGGACAATGATAAATCAAATCAAGGGGGAGTGCTGCATTATCGTAATTTGGGAGACCCCCTAAGGGTGGCCTTTTCATTTGATTTATTATTGACACATGTATTGGGATACAGTAGAAAGCATTGTTTCCTGTGCGCTATACAAAAATACCATTCATAGAGTACATAGATGGATGGCACGGTGGTTAGCACTGCTGCCTCCCAGCGCCAGGAACCTGGGTTCGATTCCCAGCTTGGTCACTGTCTGTGCGAAGTCTGCACGTTCTCTCCATGTCTGCGTGGATTTCCTCCGGGTGCTCCAATTTCCTCGCACAGCCCAAAAGACGTGCTGGTTAGGTGCATTGGCCGTGCTAAATTCTCCCTCAGTGTACCCGAACAGGCGCCAGAGTGTGGCAACTAGGAGATTTTCACAGTAACTTCATAGCACTGTTAATGTAAGCCTACTTGTGACATTAATAAATTAACCTTTAAACACACTTTTTTCCATCGGGAAAAAGATACAAAAATCTAAGATCACGTACCAACCGACTCAAGAACAGCTTCTTCCCTACTGTCATCAGAGTTTTGAATGGGCCTATCCTATGTTAAGCTGATCTTTCTCTACACCCTATATATGTGTGTGTATATATATATATATATACACACACACACAATAAATCATATCAAATCAAAATGCATCGGTATGCAGTGAAAAGTATTGTTCCTCGCACGTTATACAGACAAAGCATACCATTCATAGAGTACATAGGGGAGAAGGAAAGGAGAGGGTGTAGAATGTAGTGTTACAATCATAGCTAGGGGCTTTAACAGGTACCTTCACATCCTCTTTGACCACAGGCAAGGTTTCGGAGAACTGGAGAATGACCAATGTTGTTCCCTTGTTTAAGAAAGGAAGCAGGGATGATCCAGGAAACTATTGGCCGGTGAGCCTGATGTCAGTGGAGGGGGAGCTTTTGGAGAAGATACTGAGGGATAGGATATATGCATATTTGGAAGAAAATGGACTAGATAGTGACAGGCAGCATGGTTTTGTATGGGGGGCGGTCATGTCTCACGGACTTGATTGAGTTTTTTGAATGTTGCTAATGTGCCTACCAGCTACCATGTGACAAAGATAATTGAGGGAAGGGCTATTGATGTAGTTTATATGGACTTTAGTAAGATGTTTGACAAGGTCCCACCATGGCAGACTGGTACAAAAACTAAAATCACATGGGATTCGGGGTGGACTGGCTTGGTTATAGAAGTGATGTGGAGATGCCGGCGTTGGACTGGGGTGAACACAGTAAGAGTTTTAACAACACCAGGTTAAAGTCCAACAGGTTTATTTGGTAGCAAATACCATAAGCTTTCGGAGCGCTGCTCCTTTGTCAGATGGAGTGGAAATGTGCTCTCAAACAGTGCACAGAGACACAAAATCAAGTTACAGAATACTGATTAGAATGCGAATCCCTACAGCCAGCCAGGTCTTAAAGATACAGACAATGTGGGTGGAGGGAGCATTAAGCACAGGTTGAAGAGACGTGTATTGTCTCCAGACAGGACAGCCTGCAAGTCCAGGAGGCAAGCTGTGGGGAACTTGGCTATCAGTTTCTGCTCGGCTCTGCTCGACAATCACCAGGCAAGACTGTTCTCTTCCTGTGGGGGAGCACTTCAGCAGTCACGGGCATTCAGCCTCGGATCTTCAGGTAAGCGTTCTCCAAGGCGGCCTTCACGACACACGACAGCGCAGAGTCGCTGAGCAGAAACTGATAGCCAAGTTCTGCACACATGAGGACGGCCTAAACCGGGATGTTGGATTTATGTCACATTATCAGTAACCCCCACAGCTTGCCTCTTGGACATGCAGGCTGTCCTGTTTGGAGACAATACACATCTCTTTAACCTGTGCTTAATGCTCCCTCCACCCACATTGTCTGTATCTTTAAGACCTGGCTGGCTGTAGGGATTTGCATTCTAATCAGTATTCTGTAACTTGATTTTGTGTCTCTGTGCACTGTTTGAGAGCACATTTCCACTCCATCTGACGAAGGAGCAGCGCTCCGAAAGCTTATGGTATTTGCTACCAAATAAACCTGTTGGTCTTTAACCTGGTGTTGTTAAAACTCTGACTTGGTTATAGAAGACAGAGTAGAGGTGGAAGGGTGTTTTTCAGAATGGAGATCTGTACGTAGTGGTGTTCCACAGGGATCAGTGCTGGGACCGAATGATCTGGAGGATAATGTGGGGGGGGGTCTGATTAGTAAGTTTGCGGATGACACAAAGATTGGTAGAATTACTGATAGTGGTGGGGATTGTCAGAGGACACAACAGGATATAGAAAGATTGGAGACTTGGGCACGCAAATGGCAGATGGAGTTTAATCCAGACAAATGCGAGGTGATGCATTTGAGGATCAAACGTAGGTGTGAATTATACTGTAAATGGCAGATACCTGTTAAGGCCCCTAGCTGTAAATGGCAGAACCCTTAGGAACACTAATATACAAAGGAATCTAGGCGTGCAAGTCCATATTTCCCCAAAAGTGGAAACAAAGATGGCCAAGGTGATTAAGGCGGCATATGGCATGCTTGCCTTCATTGGCCAGGGCATTGAGTACAAGAGTTGGGAAATCATGTTGCAGCTATATAAAACCTTGGTTAGGCAGCATTTGGAGTATTGCGTGCAGTTCTGGTCACCACACTACCAGAAGGATGCGGAAGCTTTGGAGTGTGTGCAAAGAAGGTTCACCAGGATGTTGCCTGGTCTCGAGGGTGTTGGCTATGAGGAGTGGTTGAATAAACTAGGATTGTTTTCACTGGTAAGACGGAAGCTGAAGGGAGACCTGAAAGAGGTTTACAAAATTGAGAGGCAGAGACAGGGTGGATAGAGGTTTTTTCCCTAGGGGATTTTCACAGTAACTTAATTGCAGTGTTAATGTAAGCCTACTTGTGACACTAATAAATAAACTAGGGTGGAAATATAATTTACAAGGGGGCACAAATTCAAGGTGAGAGGGGGGAGATGTGCAGGGGTTGAGATGTGCAGGGGTTTCACGCAGAGCATGGTGGAAGCCTGGAACACACTGCCAGAGGAGGTGGTAGTGGTGGTAGGCACATTAGCAACATTTAAGAGGCACCTGGATGGGTACATGAACAGAGATAGAATAGAGGGATATGGTCAGAGTACGGGCAGAAGGGTTTTTTGTTAAGTTTAGTTAGGGCATCATGATTGGCACAGGCTTGGAGGGCCAAAGGGTCTGTTCCTGTGCTGTACTTAGTTCTTCTTTAAGCTCACATCGGGAGCAATGAATACAGTAGACCAAATTGAAGGAGGTGCAACTGAAATGCTGCTTCACCCGAGTGTTTGGGGCCTTGACTGGTGAGAAGGGAGGAGGTAAAGGGGCAAATCATAGAAACCCTACAGTGCAGAAAGAGGCCATTTGGCCCATCGAGTCTGCACTGACCACAACCCCACCCAGGCCCTACCCTCTTATCCCTATATATTTATCCGCCAATCCCTCTAACCTATGTATCTCAGGACACTAAGGGGCAATTTTAGCATGGCCAATCAATCTAACCCGCACATCTTTGGACTGTGGGAGGAAGCCGGAGCACCCGGAGAAAACCCACGCAGACACGAGGAGAATGTGCAAACTCCACACAGACAGTGACCCAAGCCAGGAATCGAACCCAGGTTCCTGGAGCTGTGAAGCAGCACTGCTAATCACTGTGCTACCGTGCCACCTTCTCCGATTTCAAGTCAAGGTGCCGTAAGAAGGGGATGAGGAGTTGGGGGTGATGGACGAGTGGACCAGGGTGTCACTGAAGGAGTTGTCCCATTGGAGAGACCTAGATGATCAGTTTGGATTCTGCCAGGACCACTCTGCCCCAGACCTCATTACAGCTTTGATCCAAACATGAGCAAAAGAGTTAAATCCAAAGATGAGGTGAAGCAAGAGTCACTGCCCTTCATCAAGGCAACATTTGACAGTGTGGCATCAAAGAGCCCTAGCAAACTAAAGTCAATGGGAATCAAGGGAAGGCTCTTCTCTCATTGGAGTCATACCTAGCACAAAGGTGGTTGTTGCAGGTCAGTCATCTCAGGAATTCCTCAGGGTGGTGTCCTGGACTAAAACTCCTTTAGTTTCTTCATCAATAACCTCACTCCATCATAAGGTCAGAGGTGATGATTGCACACTGTTTAGTACCATTTGCAACTCTTTAGATACTAAAACAGTAATTGCAAGACCTGGACAACATTCAGGCTTGAGCTGATGCGTGGTCCAAATGTTACTGGTCACCTAAGTGTCAGGTAATAAGTAACTCGAAGAAGAGAGAATCTAGCCATCTTCCCTTGCTGTTCAATGCTATTACCATAGCAAAATCCCCCAGTATCAACATTCTGGGAGTTACCATTGACCAGAAACTGGGCTGGATTAGCATATAGATAATATGGCAACAAAAGCAGGGAATAACTCACCTCCTGGTTCCTCAAAGCCTATCCACCATCTACAAGACACAAGTCGAGAGTGTGATGGAATACTCTCCACCCACTGGATGGGTGCAACACCAACAACACTCAAGAACCTCAACACCATCCAGGACAAAGCAGCCCACTTGATTAGCACCCTATTCATCCCCTTTAACATTCACCCCTTCCGCACCAGAATATAGTGGCAGCAGTGTGTACCATCCATAAGATACTTTGTAGCAACTTACCAGGACTCTTTCGAAGGCACCTTTCAAACCAGCGATCTCTACCACCTAGAACAATAAGGGCAGCAGACTTGGAAACATAAATCATCGTTCCTTCACTGTCGTAGAGTCAAAATCCTGGACCTCCTGCACTGTGGGTGTATCACATGGACTTTAGTAATTCAAGGTGGTAGCTCACCACGACCTGGTAAGGGCAATATAGTGATGGGCATTAAGTGCTGGCCTTACCAATGGTGTTCACATTCCAAGTATGAATAAGAAAAGGGTTCCATCTCAGTGTTGGAGCAAGGTTTCAATATATTCACATCAAGATATTACCTTAAATTGATTAATAATTAATACTGATTTGATTCCCTAGTTTACTCCATTCTCTAACTTTAGCCTCGTGAGTCAATACTGTGCTGAATCCTATGAAAATGTTTCCCATTAGGAGATTTCCTCAGGTTAATCGGTAGATAGGAATATAGACGACAAGAAAAATATCAACTGGAAATTTCAAGGTCTGACTTTATTAAATTGTTTGAAATAAATTTTATTCACACAAACTTTTTTTTTTTAAACAGAAGTTCCCAAACTTTGACAGAAAATATACACCATTTTGTAGAAATATTAACATTCCGTGAAAAGACTTTCATGTCTAAATCGTACAATCCTAACTGCTATCATTGCTTTGTGCTCCTAAGCAAGTGTCCTCGAGTGATATGCAGGGTCCAAAGGCCAACAGCACCCAAACTTTATCTACCATAGGAACACAACGCAGGTTCTCTCTGCAGGTGTGTTTCTGGAGTAGAATACCACCACTCTCCTAGCAAAGGGCAACATGGGTACCTCAGTACTGATGGGTAACCAGCAGTCTTGACTTCATTACTTAAACATTGAAACATTTCCAAAACAGCACAGTTTTTTGCTTTTTCCATTACATCTTACTGTATTTTAAGTCTCATGGAGCTAGCGATATTGGACCTGCCAATATTCCTATGAAGTAGCTTAAGAATTTTACTGTGTCTATATAAATCTCAAATATCTGCAATGCAGCAAACAAGGGGTCTGTGGTGCTCAATTACAGTCCAAGACAAACAATCCCTTTTTTCTCAATTTTCTGCCCCACCATCCTCATTTGAAGGTGATGATTTCCTTACTGGTACAGTACCACAGGTGTCAATATTCGCATATGATCCCAGATGGTGACTTTAGATCAACTATTTGATCACAGAGGCATCTAAGGAAAGTCAGTCCATGGGAAATTTTCAAGTTAGCAAAATCATTGTTGACTGGAGTACAGCGGCTTCAAAATGGGGTTGGCAGACTTACTGGCCATTTGTGCCAATGATCAGCTGCCATTGTTTATACAGTGACCTACCAGCAGAGACCGATGCACCTGTTTGCTTCAGGTATTTGGTCCTTTTTAATATGCAAATCATAATCCTGTGGTATACATGGCTCCAATTACTATTTTGCCAGAACAGGTTGGAGTCTGTGCTACACTCTCTGGTCAGTTCTATTTATGGGGAGGCTCCAAAGGTTAACGTTTTATAGTTATATTTGTGAAGCCAGGAGCAGGAGTGTAAGCCTAGGCATAGAGCTTCAGCATGATACAAGGACATCAGGGTCCAACCACATCCTGCCCTCACCTAATTGTCATATACATATTACAGCAGCAAGAGATCACTGGATAAAGAGTAGGGGCAAGAACCCAGACAGATTTATCTCCTTCATTAATCAGGCTACCAAAGTCCTACTGTGATCTTGACTGAAGCTAACTATCTTAATACAGACTGCAGAGCACACCTGAACATTCCTTGTGTTTGTCTCATTCTTACATCAAACTCAGCATTTGCCTACTAAACCTCAGGGGTGCTCTCCACCCCAGTCTAACAAAGAGAACCTATGGATGGAGGAAGCACTCAAAATTGTAACTTCTGTATAAATTGCTCTTTCTTTTTCATGTACAGAATACCACAAAATGGTGTAGAAGACATTCTAATTCGATCGTAAGGCAAGACCCCAACAGTCTAAGTAGACAACAATTAGTTCAACTTACAAAGAACAAAACAAACACATACATATACCCCTGCACGTACAGACTATCAACAATCTATGAAGTACAACCTCTATACACAAGTTGCAGAATTAGTAAAGGCCCAGCCTCTACTTTCTATGGCAGCTTAAAGCATAATTTTAAGTGCAGTTTCATCATCTGGATGAAAGAGAAAAGAAAATATAGAGAGAAAAAGCAATACCAAAATGTGCCAAGTCTGTGTTGATTTCTGGTCTTTGGCTTACGAGAGTCTCTGCTCCAACATTACTTAGTACCCATCAGGATCACAGGACCTACAGTAGACAAATAATCACTACTTCTCTAACTATCTTTATGCAGGAAATGGGAGTAAATTCTGTATTCAAATAAAATATTGTGAATGTATCAGACATGGATCATGTTGTGCAAGCATCTGTCACTGCAGGTTAGTAGGAGGCTGATTAGTAGCCATGACACCTTCTTCAATGATGGGGCTGATACGGCAGTGATAACCTGGCCCACTTCCTATTGAACATTTATAAAGTATAGTCAGTGAGGAATGGAAGCAGATTGTGAACTGACCTGCCAAATTAGACCAGGCAACGGGGAGCCAACTCAGAGTGAGAAACTACAACCATTAAGACTTGTTAAATCAGCCTGAGTGTGTGTTTACCTATATCATCTTATTGCACAAAATATAGAGTGATTGAGCAATCTTGCACGCCCAGCGGGGACAGCCATATTCAGCAGGAGTGCAGAGTGGAGATAGGATTACAGCACAGACATTGATTCTCCAGTTCCTCTCCACTGTAAGTGCAGGATCACAAGATTCTCACCTTTAATTGCCATCTCATTAGTCTTTGTGTTTCAATCGCAATCTTTATTTCATTATGGAGTAAATGTTTTTTTAAATCTTTTTACTTTCACTTGCTTTGTATTCAATTTTGACATTAACATAATAGATTGCACTGAAGCCAATTGATGAAGAAGCATAACCCAACCAGAAAAGTAAAATATTAGAAGCTTCATTTTTATGTATATATAGATATATGTAAAAAGATATTTAAAAAATCCTTGCTGTCATATCACTCACAGGAAGCTTCTATTGATGTTGACTCGAAATGGATATCCTACTGTGCACACATAGAAGGTCTGTGACATGCAATGCCATTTCTCTGAATATTTGCACATGCCCAAATGAGTTTAATGAATCTGTAACCAATCCTCATCGGGTCACCTCTTTTAAATCAAATAATCCAGGTCAATGGAACAAAAAATATTTTTCGGGTTTATACCCAGTTCATACAATTATGGAAATTGGCCATTATTGTTTATTTGTTACAGACAAATAAACTTTGGGATTTTACCGTTTAAACTGGGGTGTCAGGAAAATTCCAGAATCATATTTAACTTAAAGATAAAACTCATCAATATAAAACTAGTCAGCAAAACATCAAGCAGAAGAGTAATTTTGACCCATTTGGTAACATCAACTGGAAATGTACTGGCCCAGAGATTCCAAGTCGAGATGCAGAAGGATTATCAACCAGTATACCACCATCCAGAGAAGAATAACCAGGTACAGTAGTTGCGGATGACCAGAGGATCTTGAAGGTTCTTTATCACGAATAACAACGGCAGCTGGGTGCCACATTGCTTCCAATACACTTGCATTGTCACGTTGTGGAATTAATCTGTACAAAAAACACCAATGCAAAAATGAATGCCAACAGAAAATTAGTAAGTGCTGAGGTTCCTATCACATCTCATCTGTAGAACTAAATCAGTGCTGTGACCAGAACTTGCACAAAAAAAGCTCAGGTTTTACTGCTCATCGACTATTTATTTCCTGCACTTGTTCCATCACTGTCAGTAGACGATTTTTCTCAGATTAAGAACTCACAGGAAGCTTCCAGTCTCTTATCACCGCACGTTGAGTGGTGAGCTGCAAACGGCCATGTTGTCGTATTATGCATCCCTCAGACCCTGGGCGCTATCTTATTGTAGGAAGTCCCACAACACCAGGTTAAAGTCCAACAGGTTTATTTGGTAGCACAAGCTTTCGGAGTGTCGCTCCTTCTTCAGGTGTGTGACACTCTGAAAGCTTGTGATACAAAATAAACCTGTTGGGCTTTAACCTGGTGTTGTGAGACTTCTTACTGTGCTTACCCAGTCCAACGCCGGCATCTCCACATCATGGTTATCTTACCAGCATGCTGTGCTGGTCGATTGGTGCGATAAGATTGCATGCAAGGCTGAAAATAGAGTTTGCACTGGGCACCAAGGCTTTTTAAGAGGAGGGCTGTACTTATTTAACCTGCAACAACCAGTGAATTCTCAAATAGGAGTTATTCTCCAACTATCCTTTGCCAAGTAGCCCAATTTAATTGAAAACACTTCCAAATCTGGTTTTGCAACATTCTTTAAAAAAAATTTGCACATTTGCCAGCGAACCCATCAGTGCTCATACAGATCAGAAACATTTCAATTTGTTTGTTTCCAAGACATCAGCATCCACTTAGCATGGTCATCATATCGGGGGCTAGCTTGGGTGCCTAGTTCGGGTGCCTAGTTCAAGCACCAGCATATCTACACATATTTTGGTAAAACACATTCTCAAAATTGCAGTCAATCTCATCTGAAGTGATATAACAACTCTATGTACAGAGCAGCAGATTAAATCACTTATTTATTTTGAATAGTCTCCAATCAATTTGGCACAATGGCTTGTTGGAGCGATAACAACAGATTCTGGTCTGTACCAGGCCAGGAGTTAACACCTGTAACACTGTCAGTATTCTTACCTTGTTCGGAGTGGTGTTTCATCTGTAACTTTTGCTTCATTCAGCAACAGCAGATTCTCAGATGCCTATGGTTTGAACAGTTAAGAAAACATGTCAGCAGTAAATAATTAAATTATTTCCCTGCTCACGTAGGACACACATTTCAAAATCATGGCTCATTGTTACAATACAGACCCCTAATATTTTCAACTAACATTTAACTACAGGTGACTAGGTTGAGAGGCTAAATGGACACTGCCCTAAAGTGCTATGGCCATTTTAGTGGAATCAAGCCTTAAATTTCATAAATATTTGACTGTCCTGGCTGTGATTTGACATTTGATCACGGAAGTTCAATAATGGTGTTGAACTCCTTTTCAGAAGTGGGTCTGGGGAACTCCACCTGGTTCTGCTCATTTAAGCATTAGTCAGGAAATTTATATTCCCTGCATGTGATATGGTTTCCTCTAAATCGATGTCTTTGGTGTGGCCCATTGAAATCGTCTCATTCCCACTCCTGCCTCGCGTCCCACTCTTTTTATTCATCAAAAAAGGTATTTTCAAAAAAAATGCTATCTCACAATGACAGATTATAAAGATAACACTCAACATTATCAACAACAAACATGTATTTAAATACAATGGTACAAACAACAAAGCACCATAATGGACAGCTGGTATGCATTGCAGGGCCGCAGACAACTCACAACAACAATAAACCAGCGAGTTATCATGTGAACAGTATCGACAGTTAACATTGTCTTTTAACCAGTAACAAACAACTGCCCGCTTGCACTAAGAAAAGGTTCGTTGTAGGTTATCTTTGACTTTCCAGGACATTGCCCCCACCTCGCATCCCACAGCTGGCAATAGAACCATTCCAGGGAAGTATTTGTAAATGATGTCATTAAGATAATGAGCAGGGAGGAGACTAAAAGGAACAGCAAGAAGTGATGCCTTGGAAAGAGTTTCAAATAAGTTTTAAGGTAAGCTTACAAGCTTCCTTTATTAAAAGAGGGAAGACATTTAAATTAAATAGGAGTTAATCTTGACACTCCACTCCCTCACAGCATTTGGGGTAGAATCTGTCCCTTGCAGAGGGTAAGAAATCCCAACAGAATGATTTATTGGGCAAGCAAAAAGTATCCAGATCACAGAGTAAGGCCTACTCCAAAATACTCCATTTGATAACTTATTGCATTGATTAGTAACAGCTTCTATAAATATATATAATGTCTTTAATATAGTAAAACCTCTTCAGGTACTCCACAGGAACATTATAGAGCAAAATATGATGCCAAGCCACATAAAGCAATGGCCAAAAGCTTGGTCAAAGAGTTAACTTATAGGAGCATCTTAAAGGAGAAAAGAGCGTAAAGTCAAGCTTAAAGTTAATTTCAACAGCAGATAAACTGAGGCAGGAATGGAATAAGGTGATGTTACAGAGGTGGATGTGTGGTCAGAAGCTCACCTCAGGATCATAGAATCGTTAGAGAGAGAGAGAGAGACAGACCATTTGGCCTATCGTATCTATGCTAGCTCTCTGCAAAAGTAATTCAGCCAATCCCACACCTGTCTTTTCGCCATAGCCCTGCAAATCTCTCTTCAGACAACTATATCTGCCTCCACCGCACTCACACTGTCAATCAGTGCATTCCAGATCTAACTACTCACTGCGTTTAAAAAAATGTTTTCCTCATTGTGTCTCTGGTTCTTTTGCCAATTATTTTAAACTTGACGTTTTCTGGTTCGCAAACCTTTCACTAATGGGAACAGATTTTCCCCATCTACTCCCAGACCACTCATGATTTTGAACACCACTATCAAATCTCCTCTCAGCTTGCTCTTCTCAAAGGAGAACAGTCCAAGCTTTGTGACTCGAACCACATAATTGGATTGTCTCATCTGCAGAACATTTCTGCACCCTCTGTCTAATTTTGGCCCCGTCATTATCTTCCTTGGTGTAGATATTTGCAAAGTACCCTAGTCATGTCCTCTGTCTCGACGTACAAATCCTTTTTTTGGTCCTTAATTAATCATGTTCCTCCTTTTATCACCATTGTACTATTTGTATGTCCAAAAGTGAAATTTGGGATTCCCTTTAATGTTGACTGTCAGATCCTTCTCATACTCTCCGTTTGCTGCTCTTATCTCTTTTCTCACTTCCCCTCTGGAACTTTCTATATTCAGCCTGGTTCTCAATAATAGCCACCCGACACCCATTATACGCATCCTTTTCCTGTTTCATATTACTCTATCTCTTACATCATCATGGACCTCTGGTTTTGTTTGACCTAACCTTCCCCGTCATGGAATATACCTTGACCTTACCAAACTATTGCCTCTTTACAGGCAGCTCATTGTTCCATTACAGTTTTGCTTGCCATATCTTTGATTCCAGTTTACATTGACCTGATTCATTCTCACCCCATTGAAATTGGCCCTCCCCCAGTTAATGACAAATATGACACCAAAATTACAAACAGGCTGATTCTGTCTCAAGACAGTTGACAATAGAGTCAGTAGACAGAGAATGCTGTTTGTAGTGGGAACAGAAAACAATAGCTTCAGCTTTCCAAATATTTAAATGGAGGGCATTTCTGCTCTTGTACTGAACTCAGATAAGCAGCCTGGCATTTTAGCAACAGTGGAGGAGTCGAGAAGGGTGGTTGTAAGGTGGAGCTGGGTGTCCTCAGCATACACTTGAAAACTGATTCCTTTTTGGATGATATCATCAAGGAACAGCATATAGATGAGAAATAGGAAAGACCGAGGATTTGGGAGATCCCTTTGGGGGACTCCACAGCAATGTTCACTGTTTTATGGCAGATTTGGTTATAGCTGAATGCAAGACTTCAAAAACATCCACTGCATCATAACTTCATTGCAATGAACATAAGATTCTGAGTCTATGTTGAGAGGATGTTTCCCCTCATGGGGAATCTAGAACTCAGGACATGGTTTCTAAACAAGGGGTCTCCCATTTAAGATGTAGATGAGGAGAAATTTCTCCCAGAGGGCCGTCGAACTTTGGAATTCAGTATCAGAGACTGCAGGTTGGTCATTAAATATATTCCAAGCTGAGTTAGACATATTTTTGATCTACAAGAGAGTCAATGGTTATGGGAAGAAGGCAGGAAAAAGGAGTTAAAGCCAGAATCAGATCAGCCATGATCTTGTCAAATGACAGAGTGAGCTTGAGGGGCCAAAGTACCTGCTCCTGCTTTTTCTTATATTCTTATTCTAATAAAATACAAGGCCCTTTAAGAGTGACTAACTTAAGATACTGGGAAATGTGTATTCAGCACATACTATCTTACCTTTTGCCGAGGCTCATCTTGTCCAGTCAATGATGGTATATTGGGGTCAGGACAGTGCTCATGCTGAATTAGTTCCTTTGGTTGCACCAACAATTCCACATTATCTTGGTTAGTTGTATGTTGTTCTGAATCACTGGAATATCGTCCATCCTGAGGAAGAAGCAGCCACATGCTACTGCTAATTTTGTTCAAAATTTCGAAAACTTACTACATATTCTCAGCTGGTTTGGTCTTTGGTTGATCTTTTTGGATAGCCTTGTAGCGGCAGCAGCTTGGTTAACCTTGACAAAACTTAATGGCAAAGCAAGGGACAGGGTTAGAATTGGGCACTCTATATTTCAGGAGTTCACTCTTCCCAGTCCCTAATAGGACCTGGTGGAAGGTTGTCAATAATATGGCAACCAGAGACAAAAGATGGGACTTGCAATCCCAAAGAAATTGAACAATATTTTTACAAACACAGAAATGAAATGCAGTTCCCTTATAAAGAAACAACATTGCATTGTATAGCATCCTTCTTGACCCAGGACATCGCAGAGCGCTTTACAGCTAATGAAGTAGTTTTGGAATGAAGTCACCATTGTAATGTAGGAATCTCAGCAAACAAGTTCCCACACACACAAATGTGATCATCTACAGAAATATAGTCTATTAGGGGAGGGCTATTGTTAAAAGAATTAATGAAGTAGAATTAATACATGCAAGAATTAGCACCATTGAAATGATACAGCACAGAAAGAGGCCATTCAGCCATTGTGCCTGTGCCAAAAATATAAACTCACTCATTTTAATTCCACTTTCCAGCACCTAGTCCATAACCTTGCATGTTACCACACTTCAGATGCAGACCCAAGTCCTTTTAAATGAATTGACTTTCAATTAACCACCAATTTAGGCAGTGACTCCCACTACCCTCTGGGTGAAAACGTTTTCCTCATGTCCCCTCTAATCCTTCGACCAATCATCTTAAATCTATGCCCGCAGTAATTGACCTCTTCACTAGGGGAAATAAGTCTTTCCTGTCTCCCTGTAATGACTCAGAAATCTTGACTGGAAAGGAACATAGTTTATTACAGCAAAGTAAAACCACTACCATGGTGTACACATACCAGTCCCTGTCTGAGACCACAGTTCAGCAGGCCCAGTCCTGGGCCTGCCTTATAAAAGGCTCAGGCAATGAGTTCCAGCTGGGTAAGCCATTACCTGTTACTAGGGGAATTCACTCAGTGAACCCCACAGGAAGATCAGTGATTCCCCATGGACCTTGTGGGCGTCATCACACTACCCTATCTAGGCTCCTCATAATTTTGTGTACCTCAACTAGGGTCACCCCTTAATGTCCTCTGCTCCAAGGAAAACAACCCCTAGTTTATCCAATCTCTCTTTGCTGCAATTTTCAAGCCCTGGTAACATTCTTGTAAATTGTTGCAGGCTCTCCAGAGCAATTATGTCCTTCCTGTAACGTGAACAAAACTATACACAAAATTCCAGCTGTGGCCTAACCAACATTTTACAGTTCCATTATTGCATTGCTGCTTTTGTATTCAGAGCCTCACCCAATAAAGAAAAGCATTCCATGTGCTTTCTTGACCACCTGAGCACTTCCAAGGATCTGTGAACATTCACTCCAAGGTCTCTCACTTCCTCAATACATCCCTGTTTATTGAGTATTTTCTTGCTTTGTTTACCCTCCCCAAATGCATTCATTACTCTCACTTTTCCGGGTGGAATTCCATTTGCCACTTCACTGCCCACTCAACCAAACCATTGATATCATTCTGGAGTCGACAGCTATCCTCTTCACCATCAACTACATGGCCCATTTATGTGTCATCTGCAAATTTCCCCAATTATGCCATCCACATTTAAGTCTAAATCATTAATATATATTAATATATACAACAAACAGTTAGGGCTCCAACACTGAGCCTCGGATCACCATTGGAAACTGTTTTCAATTCACAAAAACATCCATTGACCATTTCCCTTTTGTTCCCTGTCAATGAGCCACTTTTGGATCCAACCTGCCACCTTTCTCTGTATCCCATGAAACCTCACTTTTCTGACCAGTCTGTCATGTGGCACCTTGTCAAGTGCCTTACTGAAATCAATGTAAACAATATCCACTGCACTACCTTCATCAATACTCCTTGTTATTAACTTAATGTAAGACAAAATCTTCCCCTAACAAAACCATGCTGACTATCCCTGATCAATCCATGCGTTTCTAAGTTACACTTACCCTGTCTCTTGGAATTGTTTCCAATAATTTGTCCACTATCAAAGTTTTCATCTCTTTCTGATAGCGTGTGTATCATTAAAAATAGCATTTTTTGTTCCTCCTATAGTCTACAAAACCACATTGAAGACTAAAATTTCAGGTTTACCGGTCTATCCTTTGCACCCTTTTTAAATAATGGTACGTAATAATTAAATAATAATCGTCAGAGCCTCCACTATTTCCTCCCTGGATTCCTTCAACAGCCTGGGATACAATCTATCTGGTCCCAGCGATTTATCCACCTTCAAGGATGCCACCCCTTCAGTACTTCCTCTCCCACTACGTTTATCCATCTAATATTTCACACTCCTCCTCTAATTAGAATGTCTGCATCGTCGCTCTCCTCAGTGAAGACAGAGTATTCATTGAGAACCCTGTCCACAACTTTTGAACCAACTCACAAGTTCCATGTACATCTCCCTTGGGCCCTACTTTTTCCTTAGCTATTATCTTGCTCTTAATGTGTTGGTAAATTATTTGAGGACAACAGTTAAGAAAAACAGCAATTTAAAAAAACATGGGCGGTCCAAAGATGATGAAAAACAAAGTATGAACAGCAATAACTAAGATGTAAAACAATAAAGTCAAAGGCCCAGGTGAGATAGCCCCCAAACAAATTAAAAGTTTTGAAGTCTTTGGAATAGACAAACTGACTCTCACCTTTTGTGAAGTTTATGTAATGAGAGAAATCTCAGAAGATTTAAGTAAATCAATATTTAATGCACTCCTTAGAGCCTAGAGCAAATGAATTTGAACTCCATCTCACTATCAGTCTGACGCATCACATTCATAAGATCCTTCTCAGAATACTGGTGAATAGTCCGGGAGTAAGACAAAACCTGAAATTTTAGCTCTCCGATGTGGTTTTGTAAACTATAGAGGAACAAGAAATTTTTAATGGTTTCAGAAAGAACCAGGGGAGATGAAAAAAGGTGTATTTTATTGACTATAGCAAGGCATTTGATAAGGTGAATCTTGAAGAACTAATGAGCACGCTAGAGTCTCTTGACTTTGATGGCAAGGATCTTCGAATTATAAGAAGCCGAAAGTTGGGCATGTAATAAAAAATTATGTGTGGAATTTTCCATTCTGGAGTCTTAAGTGCAGCGGTGGGGTGGGAAAGTCTGCATGATTCCCACCAAGCAGCAGGGTGGATTTTCATACCAAAGTTCCTAGTTTTCAGCTCATTATTTATGCATCTGCAAGGAGTTAATCAAATTCATGACGAGGCAGGCAGGGATGAGTCTTTTGTTAGCTCTCAGGCCGAAGGTCCTGGTATCATTTTTTAATGGCACCCGCACAATTACTCACTGCAGGCCAAGTGTAAAGGGGAGTAAAGCGATGGCCCAAAATAGAAACAAACCCTCTGAACCATAGTTCAGCGAGGCCTCCCTGGGGATTCTCTTCCAGGCCATACAGGAAAAACAGGTGGTCCTCTTTCCAATTAATGGGAACAAAAAGCTCACAAACCTGACCAAGCCGGCCTGGGAAGAGGTCACCAGGGAGGTCAGAGCCTGTGGGCCACAAAAATGGACCATCCTGCAATGCAGGAAAAGTATGAACGACCTGATCTGCTTTGTCAAGGTAAATGAACCTTCTCCTCACTCCAAACTCACTCTCCTAAGGGTATCAGATAGTCTAGGAGTTTTAGAGTCCATAGGGTTGTCACACATTACCAGCAGATGGGATGTCTGCCAGTCACTTTAAGACCACCATCTCATGTAAGGTTCTGCACAAACAGTGTCTTATTCAGTTATTGGGGAGGATTCAGCACACATGGTAAACATGCGTGTTTCTGAACTGCTCTTTTATCCACAGTACACTCAGTCAATCCATTTGTCTTTATGCAGGACAAACGTTCCCACAACAAAAGGGAGAGATTGATGACTGGGGATGAGGTTGGTGGGGGAGGGGGGAAATGGTCCTGGAGTTGAGGGAACTCTCCCCACACAAGGAACAGGCAGCAGAGCTCGTTGGAGAGGATAGGGATCCTTTCTAAGTGGAGGGCAAGATTGGCCTTCCCCTACAAGCTAGTAAGGATCCATTCGGTATAGATCAGCCACATGTGGACAATGACTGTGGGTGACCTATCAATCAATCACTAATTACATATTTTCTCTATTGTAGACATCAGCAAGAAAAGGCAGAGGGAGAGTTCGAGCAAGCACCTCAGCTCCAGCCCTCAGACTGCCTCGGGTGAGGATGCTGAGGAATCATCCAATGCAGACCCATCACTGTATTCACCTGCACCCACCGCCATTGCAGATACAAATACTTCAGTGGGTCCTACTTCTAGAGTAGGTTCAGATTCATAATCTGGTACTCTCCTCACGGATGTGTGTCCATTGTTTCTTCAGAAGGAACTTCTGGGCGGCACGGTAGCACAGTGGTTAGCACTGCTGCTTCACAGCTCCAGGGACCTGGGTTCGATTCCTGGCTTGGGTCACTGTCTGTGTGGAGTTTGCACATTCTCCCCGTGTCTGCGTGGGTTTCCTCCGGGTGCTCCGGTTTCCTCCCACAGTCCAAAGATGTGCGGGTTAGGTTGATTGGCCATGCTAAAATTGCCCCTTAGTGTCCTGAGATGCGTAGGTTAGAGGGATTAGTGGGTAAAATATGTAGGGGTATGGCGGTAGGGTCTGGGTGGGATTGTGGTCGGTGTAGACCTGATGGGCCGAATGGCCTCTTTCTGTGCTGTATGGTTTCTATGATTCTTCTATGAACTTTTCAAAATGCAGCTAACGAAAATACAACAAAACTTACTCCAACTTATAAATCAAAGAAAGAGTTTAAAAAAGAAACATAATTACTCCAAACTTGGAGCCTCACCCTGGGCCACTCCAAGCTACGCACAATTCTACATAGTTCCTTATTTATAGTGAATCAGCTGACTATTACATCACTCTGTAATTGGTTCCATGGTTTACTGGGTCAGCTGACCCTTACATCTTGTTCACATTGGTCACGTTACATCCAATACAAAGTTGTCACTGGTTACATTCTAACAACCACAGCTGATGGACACAGTGAAACCAAAGTTTCTGACATGTTAATTGGATCTATGCTGGTTGGTAAAGATAAAACTAAGACACAGCTGCCTTTTTCACTGGAGAGTGTTTATTGACTTAGTTCACAGTCAACACTCCTCCAACCCCCAGTGTCCCAGCTATTCTCATTTTACTTTTTTACTCCATTGTTAAAGTTACAAAACCAATGCTCAGAATGGAGCCGGGCAAATCCAAATCCATTCCTTGCTCACTCCAAAAACCAAATTCAAATTCCAATTGAACCTAATTCAAGATCCCCACAAGGGAGACAAACAAGATCCAAGCTGACAAGATGAGGTATTGCAGCCCATCTTGGGCTTGATCTGACCCTTGATTTTAGCCAAAAGACGAAGACGCAATGTACAAATATCCATCACCTGTTTAACAATGTAATTGCCATTTAACCATAACAATGTAATAACATGACATTGACAGGACACCCAGAGGGCTGCTGGAGACCAAGTCTCTGCCAAGTCCTTGTCTGATGATGAGCCTCTGCAATCGGCCCTGAGAGAAATGTTGGAGATGCAAAGACAGGATCGTCAAAGGTTGTCACCAGACTTGAATGGAGGATGGAGGAGTCCATCCACATGCTGTCTGATGTCATGGCTTTGGCATGCGAGCATGTCGAAGTCTTCATAGGAATGGTGGGGTGGGGGGGTATTTAATTGTATTAAAGTGTATTCAAATTTATTGAAATGAGGATCCCAGTGAGTGAGCACGAGATCCCACCCACAGTCTGTTTTCACCGGATTATAATTTAACAAAATCTGTTTTGGCGTCCTCCCCTCAGAACTGCGATATAGAAAGTCCACTTCTCCTGTTTAAATGGGATCTGTCTGACCAGAGAGACTGCCAGCCAATACTGCCTAGTACTTATCCTCACTCCATATCAGCTTCACTCACCATTGCTTTCAGCAGCGACTCTTGGTTGCGATCTTTATGATTGTTGAGAACATCATAACGGGTTTTATCTTGTAGGTTTTCAGCATTTACTAAAATGGTTGAGCTGGAAAAACACAAAGCAGGTATCAGTCAAGTCATCAGTTTAGAAAGAATTTGTGTTACTTAATGAAGAAAAATACGATTTATGGCTTGTAATTGTTTTTTTAAAAAAAGAGATATTGCTATGATACTTTGGTCACATAGCCTAATTGCTCCTTTTTGGTTTGGTGTCAATTTATGTTCTATTATGTTCCCATGAAGCGCCTTGCGATATTTTGCTGTGTTAAAGGCGATATATTAAATATTAATATTAACTTGTTGCTCTAATTGCTGGGTGTACATTGGAAGCAAAAATCAATAAACAAGTAGGCTACAGAATAAGAGGGGAGGGTCAAAGAGAGACAGACAGATGTATCCACCTTGAAATTGCAGTGCTTTGCAGGACTGTGTGCTGCTTCTCTATAGTATCAGTTGACAGCTCTGAACCATTACCATAACTTTCCACATCTTCTCCACTCTCATTTGGATCCATTTTACTTGGCAGCAAATCCCAAAGCTGGTCTCCTAACACCTAGGAAAGACAGGAAATCAGCCTAGTTAAGATAATACAACATGATACAATTCAAGACTTTGAAAAAAAGTGTTTCATTGATTTTTATTTAAACTGGTTTCCTATTTCCAAAGCAAAATTTGCTTTTAGTCTTCTGACTGTACCCTTTACTATGCGGCTTCTATTTTGCAAAGATATTTCAACTCAAAATTTAACACCAGTCCCTATTCTAATCATGCTGAAGACAGCCTCAATTTCTTAATTAAGCTAAAATGGGGCAAGGTAGTGCATTTTTAAAACAGCTCATTCCAGTTCTCCATCTGTTTAAAAATAGGCTACAGCATCCTATGCCAGAATCTCCAAATAGCTGAAATAAACATGACTGGTCTTTGCTGGGATCCAATATTTAATTCAAGTAACCATTTCCTGTGTAATGGCCTAGACAGTGTATCTGTCCATTACTCTGCAGATTTAACCCAAGGATACAGGGCAGATTAGATCTTTGATGTTTTAGAGGAATGAATACCACTGTCAGTGTATCTTGTGCGTCTTTTAGTTTCTGGTTCTACAGTAGTTGCCCAGAGAAGCTGGCACTTTTTGCTGTGAAAATGTACCACTGAGTTCAGTATGCTTGATTCTATGCTGCCTTTACTGCATTGGCCTAACAATCTGCTCAGTTTTATGAAGTACCAGGAAAACAATATTGATACAACGGAGTGGCTTGCTAGACCATCTCAGAAGATAGTTGAGTCAACCACGTTGGCATGAGACTGGAGTCAAAAATAGACCACACTAGGTAAAGATGGCAAATTTACGAGTTATAAAAAAATTTAAGTTGCAATTTCAGGGACACATTTATTTTCAGATTTAAAACAAAATAGAATTTAAATTCATAGACTGCCATTATAGGATTTCAACCAAAGTACTCTGGAATATCAGGTCAGTCATAAATAGCAACCAATAGTTTAGAAAAATTAAAAATTGAATTGTAAGCAAACTTAACCTTACACAAGGAATCTGCATATGAGAATAGGAAAGCTTTAGATTGCATTATTCTGGATCTCTCAATTCAGGGCATCACATAAATATAGTGAAGGTTTTGTTACCTCTGAACCTGCACTGTTTTTCTCTTGATTCTTTCCATGTTCTATCTTGAGTATCTGACGTTCTCCATACTTCTGCACTGAAAATCTGTCTTCTGATTGTTCATTAACAACTTCTGAGATAGGCTGTTCAGGCAGTTTATCAAGAGACACTAGAATGAGTTCATTGGGAGCACTCACCATTGCTACTGGCATAAATTGGGACTGCGCAGTTTGTTGGAAAGAAGAAAACGGTTGAGAAATCTCACCAGCTTCGAGATGATCCAAGGTACAAATCTGATCAGAGTCAGGAGTGCACAAAGTTTTTTCAGAGAATGTTGGGCTAAGTTCTTGCAGTGAAAGTGAATTACTGAGCTCAGAATAAGACTGGTAAGCTTCATCAGCAAGTGGCGACAAGTCTTTTTGATGTTGAAATTCTGGAACAAGTTCCTTTTGAGGATTACCAGTGATTGAGAAAGCTTCAAGCACCTTAGATACAGGTACCTCATAATGGGGATAGTAAACAAGGTTAAGCGGAATTACAGATACCTTTTCATCATCCAAAAGAGCATTATCTATGACTGAAGGCAATAGCTCCTTTTGTTCAGGGAATGGCTTTTCATCAGTCTGTGTACATGATTCTGAAACATTCCGACTCCAAGCAGGTACACTGACTCTAGATTGTGTGCCTACATGATCCAAAGAAAGATACTGATCTAGTACATTGGGATTTTCATAAAATACATTACATAAACTTGTGTTTTCCTTTTCTGAGGATGTTTCCAAGGAGGAGTCGCAAAGATCTTTTGAAAAAGACAGAGGTATTTCAACTTTGGACTCAACTTTCATCACATCACTTGTTGCAACCGGTGAATGGTGATCATAAGGGACTGGAGAGGAAGGCTCCTTCTCCAACACAAATGTTTTCTCACCAGTTGAAGACTTTCTCTTCAATGGGCGTAGCAAAACATAAATCTCTTCTACAGTGTCAGTAGCATCAGCATCAGAGGCAGGTTTCAAGGATCCATTGTGCAAATCAGAAGATGTTGACTGACCATCTTGATGCAAGGATGTATTTGAGCTATTGATGCTGGAAACATTGATAAAGGGAGTGCTCATCATTTCTCTTTCAACAGAATTCCCATCTTGGATAACAAGAGAATGGTCATCTTCTTTATGTAAGGAAGGTGAGCCATTGTCTAAAGCATGATGTACATCTCCAACGTGCATCTCATTGGAATCCCATACACCAAGATCTGTGGACATGACTACAGACTTGGTACGAGAGTCTTCAAATGGAGATTCATAGGCATCTTCTGCAGCATTGTTCTGTTGGCAAATAATAATGATTAGATTTGGAGTTTGTACATTCTCCCCCATGTCTGTGTGGGTTTCCTCCCACAATCAAAAGATGTGCAGGTTGGGTGGATTGGCCAAGCTAAATTGCCCCTTAATGTCCCAAGTTATTTAGGTTAGGGGGATTAGTGGGGTAAATGCGTGGGGATAGGGCGGAGGGGGTGGTGGGCCTCGATAAGATGCTCTGTTGGAGGTCAGTGCAGATTTGATGGGCCGAATGGCCTCCTTCTGCACTGTAAGGATTCTATGAATAACAATGATTGAATATTATTCTAGATTAGAGTAGGGTTCATGTACACAATTCATGACATGGCATGCCCCAATTTCCACATTTGTGAGGTATCACTTTATAGAAACCAGATGTTTTTTTCACTGGCAGGTGAACGTACGAATGTAAGAAAGAAGAGCAGGAGTAGGCCACATGGTCCATCAAGCCTGCTCCACCATTCAACTATGATTGATCTTCTATCTGAATGTCATTTTCCCACACTATCCCCATATCCCTTGATGTCTTTAATTAGAAATCTTTTGACCTGTCTTGAAAGTACAAATGGCTGCACTTCCACATCCCTACAGTAGAGAATTCCAAAGATTCCTGCCCTTTGAATCAAAATAAAATCCTCTAGATTAATATTCAGTGACCGTTCCCTACCCTTCCCCATTGAAAAGTGTATGTATGAGCATTGAATGAGGGTAGATCAGGATCAGCTATGATTTCCACAAGTAGCCTGCTAACAATCACTGGCCAGCTCATGTGAAAGTAAGCACTTGGTGAGTACATAGGAGGGTGTGGGAGAGGGGTGGGAGTTGGTGTTGACAGCTCCTGAAGAGCCATGCTTCACCAAGGAATCAGCAGTTTTAGGACAAGGGGAAAGAAAATTGGAAAAGAAGTTCAGAAATTGCAACATTGCTGTGAATCAAAGCAAAGTGAAGTGGTTTTCTGTTGGGGCAAAAGGGCAAAATTGCCAATTTGATGACAAAACAATGTGGGAGCCTCAATAACAGGGTAATATTTCCATTTTGTCTTCTATTATACCAGAACGGTGAATGTTGAACAATATTCAACCTATTAACAGCAATTGGGAGATGAACAGCTGCTAAATGGTAGCACAGAGACAGTGACAGGCAAATCTCATACCTCATCGATGTCAGGGAAATGTTCCAGAAACTGCGACACATAAGTGGTAATGGACTGTTCTTCTGGACGTTCAACGTCCACATCTGCAGGTAAAAGAGAATTATCACTATATTGTTAGTGTGCTGCTCTGATGGCGGCATGGTGGCACACTGGTTAGCACTGCTGCCTCACAGCTCCAGGGACCTGGGTTCAATTCCTGGCTTGGGTCACTATCTGTGCAGAGGCTGCACGTTCTCCTAGTGTCTGCATGGGTTTCCTCCGGGTGCTCTGGTTTCCTCCCACAGTCTGAAAGACGTGCTGGTTAGGTGAATTGGCCATGCTAAATTCTCCCTCAGTGTACCCGAACAGGTGCCGGAGTGTGGCGACTAGGGGATTTTCACAGTAACTTCACTGTGGTGTTAATGTAAGTGTACTTCTGACTAATAAATAAACTTTACTTTATGATGTTCAGGAGGAGGGCAGGAGGATATGGGTCATGGTGTCTAAGCTACCATATTGGGAAAGAAATTAGAATTGTACAAAGAATTTGGGCAGCAAGGCAGCGGGAAGGGGCGTGGAATGATTATTGCACATGGCAATCTGTGCTGACCTTCTGCGAGTGGAAGTGACAAGCGTCTAACAGATATCCAGCCCACGTAATCATCCTTTGGGAGAGGGGTGAAGGAGAAGGAGACAAGCCCAAAACCAGCGGTGGTCACCTGTACCTTTATGGACCCGGGAGAATCACACTAACTATTTCAAGCTCCATAAAAAAGCTTTGGGAACATTTTGTGTTGATTTTTCTTTTTCACTGATCAAGCAGCTCAAGACTTGCCAATATAACTCCAAGCTCCATCCATTTGTACCTCGATTTTGCATAAGGGTCACGCAACCAGCAAAGGACTCCATCTGGATAGCAAAACTCTAAGGCAGACAGGCTGCTCACTCATTGACAATCCTGAGTCAGTATTTCAAACGGTGAACCTTCTGCAACAACAGGGCAGCTGATGTGTCTGCCAATGATTTTCAACTGCTGGCCACCTGTTTTTCAGGTGCAAAACAGACAGTTGTGAATGGATTTTCTCTCCTATTGTATTGAAGATAATTATGATTGGGGCTGTTGGTTTACTTCATGGACAGTGTTTCACCACTTTGACTCAAACTCTGAAGGCGAATAGATACAAATCTATTTTTGGTGTATCGTGGCTAAAATTTAAAAGTAAAATGATCACAGGATCCAAGCTGTGCATAATAGGGTGCATGACCAAAAAAACTAGCAATCACAGGAACAAGCAGGAAATGGAAATGTCGCATTGGTTCAATAAGTGGTTCTATTCTGAGATTGGGGTAAAAGGAACATCAATGGGACAATATAGAAGCTTTATTCAGTAATTTGCCTAATCTACAAGTGCTTATTGAACCAATAAAGGGAAAGCATTACTCAACATAGAAGGAATTCTGCCATACCTTCAGGTTCTAGAAGTGGTGGAATGTCGAGGTTAATATGCGCTATTTTGAAAGCATCTTCAAGATTGACCCGGTTTGGTCTCTCCATAGCTTCTCTCATATCCACTAAGCTGGGGTCGATTGCTTTGATGAGAGCCAGGAATGCAATGCCACTCCGCCAACTGGTACCAAAGTCCTGGATGGCTATGCCATACCTGTATAGGATAAAGTTCATGGCATTGACTATTTTGTAAACATTGCACATGCAGCATATTACCTTTCTTGCCAATCTATCCTTGCCACACCTCAACAAGTAAGTGGGACAGAGTATTTAATTCTTAGATCCCCAATGCATGGTGCTTTGCACCAGAATATGTGCATGTGCCACAAAATATTTCTCAATTTGAGGGACACATTGGTGTATGAGAATAGAGGGTCTGAATTCTGTGCCATTCCATTACAAAATGTGATGAGTTTGTAGAATCCTGCATCAATTCATGATAAATAAATTCTTCATTAATATAAACCAATCATACACTTTTCTAATGCCCCAAAATCTCTCCTCAGGATAAACATTGAACATTTGTTTAAAATCTTTTACTAGTGACATCCTCGAACTACAATTAATGACACCTCACCAGGCAGATGGGACCCATCTAAAAGATGACGATATTGACAATGACAGCATTCCCTCTCATACACTGAAAGGACTGAGCTGCTTGAGAAAGCTCCGAATGCTGTTCAGTGTGTAGTCTTCAGGGCCCACATGAAACTAACATATCTTCCAAGGGTTGGAATCTATCCAATTATTACTGGTCATTGGGTAGAAAATCTGCCACAGGGTTAGACAGGCACAAAATTAGGAAGTGTGTTCAACCCTCCCTTGTGGAATCCTTCGTTCTTTCCCTAAAAACATGGATGGATCTAAAATTCAATTGTAACTACACTTCAAAAGTACTTCATTGCTGTCTTAAGGTTCTGAAAGATGCTACAGAAATGCAAATTATTTTAAAAAAATTATATAGCACCTTTAACATAACAAAACATCCTCTGCAACTTAAAGAAGAAATAATTACTTCCATCACACCTTTTCCAACCTCAAGATGTCCCATAAGAATGTTAACCCTCAAACCCGTTCCTCTATTCAGTGAGATCATGGCAGATCTGCAACCTAACTCCATATACACCATTGCCCCTTATCCCTTCATATCTTTAATTAACCCAGATTTAAAGTTGATATTCGATCCAGCATAATTTACCCTTTACATTTAGAGATATGTCGTAACGTCACTCTTGAATGTCTGGCTCCAAGTTTTAGACTGTGTAGCACCCAGCACCCCCCCCCCCCCCCCCTCCCCACTCCCCACTCCCCACTCCTCCACCCAACAACATCCTGCAGCCCTAATCTACCATGGAAATAGTTTCTCTCTATCTACCCTATCTGTTCCCTTAATACCAACATGGAGGAGTAGGCCACTTGGCCCCTGGAGCCAGTCCACTATTTAATTAGATAATGGCTGATCTAATAGTTACCTCAAATCTGCTTCTCACCTACCCCCCAATAATCTAGCACCCCCTTGCTTACCAAGAATCTATCCACCTCTTCATAATTTCAATTAAATCACCACTTAACCTTCTAAATTATAGGGAATACAATACAGTTTGTGTAATTGCTCCTCAAAATTTATCCGAGAGTCCAGATATCATTCTGGTAAATCTAAATATAAAGGGCCAGCATTCCTCTCATTCCAAGGCACTACACAGCCAAATGTGGTACTTCAGTGTACTGTAGTAGTGTAATCACTGTTGTGATTTAAGAAACATGGCAACCAAATTGCCTACAATAAGCTCTCACAAACAGCAATGAGGTAGTGTCATATATTTTGGTTTTTTATGCACCAATTGAGGAATAAATATTGGCCTATTATTCTTTAAAGTGCATCATGGGATCTCTCTCACTTGTGCAAGTAGAAGGAGCCTTGGTTTAAACATCTCATCCAAAAGACGGCAGACAATGCAGACAATCCCTTAAGTACTGCATTAGTATTCAAGTATGTACGCAAGTCATTGGTGTGGCGTTTGAATCCATAACCTTCTGACTCGAGTTGAGAAATGAGCTGCTGACCACCAGCTGACTTGACAGTGGATTTTGAGGAAGAAAGCGGCAAAGTGCAGCCAGCGTTTGGTAATGGCGAGGTTTTTAAAAGTGGGTAAGAGAGGGGGTTAAGGGAGAGTTCCAGATTGCAAGGATAACATGACTGAGGCTCTGCTGTGAATTCAGCAAAGGACAAGTAGTAGAAAAGAGTTGGAAGAAACTTACTTTGCGGTCCTTCTCTGCACCCAGTTCAGAAGAACTTTAATAACCTTCCTCTGGTCCTTGTATGGAGCCGAAGGGGCTGTTTCCTTCGGAGTGCAGTGCAACGTTGCGTCATTATCACTCTCACTGTGCAAGGAACATAGGCTGGATGTGGGCGAGAAGATTTTCAGGTGTCCAGTCGCTTCCTTTATCTACAGTTACAAAAACAAAACATTTGTCACAATCCTGAAGATATGTAACAAAAAGGGGAGTATTTTAATCCTGACTGACTGATTGGAAACCAGTTGGGTGGACAGATAGAAATTGCCCATGGGACCTATCCACTGACTTACAACTCACATCCTGTGGTTCTGATTTTAATCTGCTTTTCTAAACAGGCAGGATGGAAACCTGTCGGAATCTTCTTTAAATGTCCATTTCTGGCTTTAACAATGTTATTGGAATGTCATGTTCAGTCCCCCGTTTGTCCACTATTAAATGATTGCTGCCATGATAGTATCCCTAGATTAAGAAGGGGAAATATCAGTCAGAATTACCACTTCCAATGGCTATAAGCTTTGCTGGAAAGGCATGGTCATCAAATGGGAAAAAGATTGGCCTCAACTTTTGATTCATCATAGTCCCCGACAGACTCTTACTGCACAGGCTCACACTGAATAATGGGACAAAAACAGAACATGCTGGAAAATCTCGGCAGGTCTGACGGCATCTGTGGAGAGCGAATAGAGCCAACGTTGCAAGTCAAGATGACCCTTTGTCAGCGCGAATAATGGGACCTGGGTAAAGGAGCACAATTAGCATCTGTGGAGTCATTTCCCAGCATGAGATGCTTTCTAGATGGTGTGGAAACTGATGAATAAAACAAGCACCCCGATCCGACTTGGTGGCAGTGCAGGTTAGTGGGAAGGGAAAGCCTCCCCTTCCAAATAGCCTGGAGAAAGACTAGTTAATGCCTGAAAACAAGTGATCCACCTTCATCACCACATTAGATGTGTGACTACAGCAGCATTGGGTAACAAATGGGGCTATAGTGGATGGGTGGGAATTGGGAGCAACATTGGCTATAAGCCTTATTTAAAAACAGAAGTCAATGCACATTTCTGTAAAGTGTAACAAACATGCATTAATTTTGACCTTATAACCCATCAGGTCTAATGGAACTTTTGTAGAGGGAAGGTGGGTCATTGTTAGTTGGCTTATTGATTTTGACTAATGGAACAAGAGGTTTAACCCGAGAGCAAGGTGGATTTCAGCAGGGATGTGAGATGGCTACAATGAAAACAGAGGATGCTGTAAATTTTTACCAGGTGCTGCCAGAGTTAATGTTTCTGAGCTGTCCAGGCATGCCAACATGAGTAGGCATTCTAATGGGGGTGGAGGGGGGGGGGGGCGGGGAGAGAAGGTGGGCGAGGAGACTATCAAGCATAAAGGCTTATAATTATATTTGAATGCATCTAAATGGGATGCTGACGTTGAACGTTGGAATTCCCGTTGTGTCATTGGTTGGGGGGGGGGGGGTGCAATTGGAACAGGAAATTGCATTTTGGGACACTCATGAGATTTCCCATCCTGCTGCCAATCTCAGTCCCTCCTCAAAAAAAAACAGGAGCAGAATATCTCCCCAATGAGTTTTTGTGACGTTGCACTGACTGGAAAGGTGCTGGAAATTTGGATTCAATAGTAGCTTTCAAAATGTAACTAGATAAATATTTGAAGGAAAAAACATTCCAAGGCTATGGGGAAAGAGGAATAGGACTAACTAGAATTCTCTTTCAACAAGCCAGCACAAGCACATTGGGTTGAATCCTTGCCTTCTGTGCTGTATCTTTCCATGTTTGGTGTGATAAAGATTAGCTGATCATTAATGTATAGCACACCAAAGCCCAAGCTGGTTGGTTGGTTAGAAAGAAAGGGCGGCTTGGTAGCACAGTGGTTAGCACTGCTGCTTCACAGCTCCAGGGTCCTGGGTTCGATTACCGGCTCGGGTCACTATCTGTGTGGAGTTTGCACATTCTCCTCGTGTCTGCGTGGGTTTCCTCCGGGTGCTCCGGTTTCCTCCCACAGTCCAAAGATGTGCGGGTTAGGTTGATTGGCCAGGTTACAAATTGTCCCTGAGATCTGTAGTTAGAGGGATTAGCAGGTAAATATGTGGGGGTAGGGCCTGGGTGGGATTGTGGTCGGTGCAGACTCGATGGGCCGAATGGCCTCCTTCTGCACTGTAGGGTTTCTCTGATTTCTATGAGAGTGATTGGCTAGTTGCTTAGTCTATGGAAGGAGGGGTGTCATTACCTTACCTGGAAATGGAGAATGATATTCCAGATTAAGCCGAGGATCATGGAAGGGTTGCCATCTGCAATCTCTGGTGCATCAATGCTGACCAGCTTCACCTACAAACAATGAGGCACTGACTATTAATGTCCAAAATATTCAGTTATAGAACATAGAAAAAATACAGCACAAACAGGCCCTTCGGCCCACAAGTTGCGCCGGTCATGTCCCTACCTACCTAGGCTTATATATAGGTTTACCTATAACCCTCAATCCTATTAAGTCCCATGTACTCATCCAGAAGTCTCTTAAAAGACCCTATCGAGTTTGCCTCCACCATCACTGACGGCAGCCGATTCCACTCACCCACCATCCTCTGAGTGAAAAACTTACCCCTGACATCTCCTCTGTACCTACTCCCCAGCACCTTAAACCTGTGTCCTCTCATAGCAGCCATTTCCACCCTGGGAAAAAGCCTCCGAGAATCCACCCGATTTATATCTCTCAACATCTTGTACACCTCTATCAGGTCACCTCTCATCCTTCGTCTCTCCAAGGAGAAAAGACCGAGCTCCTTCAGCCTATCCTCATAAGGCATGCCAACCAATCCAGGCAACATCCTTGTAAATCTTCTCTGCACCCTTTCAATCATTTCCACATCCCTCCTGTAATGAGGCGACCAGAACTGAGCACAGTACTCCAAGTGGGGTCTGACGAGGGTCTTATAAAGCTGCATCATTATCTCCCGACTCCTAAACTCAATCCCTCGATTGATGAAGGCCAGCACACCATACGCCTTCTTAACCACCTCCTCTACCTGTGAGGCCGATTTAAGAGCCCTATGGACCCGGACCCCAAGGTCCTTCTGATCCTCTACACTGCTAAGAGTCTTACCCTTGATATTATACTCCTTCATCCCATTTGACCTGCCAAAATGGACCACTACACATTTATCCGGGTTGAAGTCCATCTGCCACTTCTCCGCCCAGTCTTGCATCCTATCTATGTCACGCTGCAGCTTCTGACATCACTCCAATCTATCCACAACACCACCAACCTTGGTGTCATTGGCAAACTTGCCAACCCATCCCTCCACTTCCTCATCCAGGTCATTTATGAAAATGACAAACATCAAGGGTCCCAGAACAGATCCCTGGGGCACTCCACTGGTGACCGACCTCCATTCAGAAAAAGACCCATCTACAATCACTCTTTGCCTTCTGCAGGCAAGCCAGTTCTGAATCCACAAGGCAACAGCCGCTTGGATCCCATGCCCTCTCACTTTCTCGAGAAGTCTTGCATGGGGGACCTTATCGAACGCCTTGCTGAAGTCCATGTAAACCACATCTACCGCTTTTCCTTCGTCAATGTGTTTAGTCACATTTTCAAAGAACTCCACCAGGCTCGTGAGGCACGATTTGCCTTTGACAAAGCCGTGCTGACTACTTTTGAGCATTCTAAACTTCTCTAAATGTTCATAAATCCTGTCCCTCAGGATCTTCTCCATCAACTTACCAACTACTGAGGTTAGACTCACCGGTCGGTAATTTCCTGGGCTATCCCTATTCCCTTTCTTGAATATAGGAACCACATCCACAATCCTCCAGAACCCCTCCCGTCTCCATCGACGACGCAAAGATCATCGCCAGAGGCTCTGCAATCTCTTCCCTCGCCTCCCACAGTAACCTGGGGTACATCCCATCCGGTCCCGGCGACTTATCTATCTTGATGCTATTCAAAATTTCCAACACATCCTCTTTCTTAACGTCCACATACTCAATCTTTTCAGTCCGCCTCAATCCTGTAGTACAACCACCCAGGTCTTTTTCCACCATGAATACCGAGGTAAAATATTCATTAAGCACCTCTGCTATTTCTTCCGGTTCTGTACAGACTTTCTCACCTTCACATTTTATAGGTCCTATTCCTTCACATCTCATCCTTTTGCTCTTCACATATTTATAGAACGCCTTAGGGTTCTCCTTAATCTTACCTGCCAAGGCCTTCTCGTGACCCCTTCTGGCTCTCCTAATTTCTTTCTTAAGTCCCTTCCTACAAGCCGTATACTCATCTAGATCCCTATCATCGCCTAGCTCTCTGAGCCTTTTATACGCTTTCCTTTTCTTTCTCACTAGGTTCAGCGCAGCTTTCGTGCACCACGGTTCCCGTAACCTACCAACACCTCCCGGTCTCATCGGAACGTTGTCATGCAGAACTCCAGACAAACATTCCTTGAAAATCTGCCACCTTACTTCAGTACTTTTCCTTGAGAATGCCTCCTTCCAATTTACGCCTCTAATCTCCTGCCTGATGGCTTCATATTTCCCCTTACTCCAGATAAACACTTTCCTAGCTTGCCTGATCCTAGCGTAAAGGAGATAGAGTTATGATCACTATCCCCAAGATGCTCCTCCACTGAGAATGGATATTACAGTAGGATTCCACATCACAAGTCACACAATGTCTCAACAACAATTATGCATCCTAAATATTCCAATTTACAAGATTAAACTACATCTCACATTAGATTTCTAACTATCACAGAAGATATCTCTGATTACCAGAACAATAGGCCAATATGTAGTAATTAAGAGTCAGTGGGGTAGGTGTTTGCCCAAATTAAGCAGGCAGTGAACAGAGGCTAATCTGGTAGGGAGCATTGCACTCCCAGGAACTTCAGTGGAAGCAATTGAAATTTGATTTTCAACCACGGATATTTGTAGATTGGACAGAAGCTGCTGACACAGGCCCAACTCAGGAAACTTGAAGAACCCGGTACTTACATATCCTTCCTCCAAAAACTGCAAGGCCTTCGCAATGTTGTTTAGCCGGAAAATCCGATGTGTTGAATGTTTGTACTGGTGCATCTGTGCAAAGAAAAAGCCACCATCAGCTGATCTAAGGTTCACAGGGCACTGTGCTGCCCAGTGAGAAAGTTACTAATGTACCTGTGGTCTGCCGCTACACACCTACCATCCAAAACCAAAATCATGGTTCTACACACCTTCTCAGGTTTGCAGTCCCAGCAAAATGTTACTTCATACAATATTTACACCACATACAATCCTGCTCTTGGTGTCACCCACCAGCACTACATGACCCTGTGAAAGAAAACTGACTTTGGGCCTGATTTTACCATTTTCATTCTAAGTGCTGAATCTGGGCGCAATTCAGATCCAACTTGGAAATCTGCTCTCAGGTGCCCCCATACGCACTCAGCCCAAAAAAAAAATCGCGGGTCTGAATTACGCTGTGGGCGGGGCTTAGTGCGCCTGAAATGATCGAAGCTCTGAACTGCGCATGCACAGTTCGAAAAAAATTGAAAATCGCCCCGCTGTTGCTCCCAGGCCGCAAAACGCAGATAAAACGGCCCGGGAGCGATGGCCCCCACTGACATCATTCCCACCCCTATAACATAACCCGCCCCCTTATCCACCCATCTCCCCGCCCCCCCCCGCCCCCCGCTACCCAGACCGATCACGACCCTCTGCCCCCTTTCCCCTCCACCGATCGCCCGCAGAGTGGCAGCGGACCCCCACTGCCCCTGACCCCCTCCACTCCCTCAAGATCCATTCGGCCTCCCCCCTCCCCAGCGCACACACCCCCCCCGCCACCCCCCTACCTCGCCAGAGATCCATCTGGCCTCCCCCGCCACCAGAGATCCATCTGGCCTCCCGCTCCCCCGCCCCAAGATCCATCTGACCCGCCTCCTCATCCCTCCCCCTCCACCAGAGAATGATAGGGCCCGCCTCTGCTGCCCTCCCTCCCCCCCCCTCCACCAGACGACAATCGGGCCCCCCCCGCTCCCCACCAGAGAGCGATCTGTCCTCCCTCCCCCCCCCCCCATCCACCAGAGATACATCTGACTTGCCTCCTCCTCCTCCGCCTCCGCACCCCCCGCCAACCAGAAAATGATCGGGCCTCCTTTCTCCCTCCACCCTCCCCCACCAGAGAATGGTCTGGTCCACCTCCCCCTTTCACCCCACCCCCCCAACACCGATCTCAGTCACAGAGCCGTTGGAAGTTCTGAACTTACTTCTTCAGAAGCTGGGGCGCCCAAAACAGATTTTTTGCCGAGCACGTGTGTTTCGCGCCGAATCTGGACGCGCGAACACGATGGTAAAAGGGGAAATGCTGATAAAGTTGGGCAGGCAGTTCATTAATTCAATTTAAATGCATTTAAATCGCAGTTGCGCCCGTTTCAGGCGCGTATCGGATTGCGGCCATTCCCGGGCCTCGGTAAAGTAGGCATCTGCGCAGATCGCGTTAATGGCCTCATGCCCGACTTTACCACCCGTTTCACAATGGTAAAATCGGGCCCTTTGTATCAAGATGAGGGCAAGTGCCACAAGTTGCCAGCCACCTATGCAAAGCAGAAGCTCAAACTGGGCAACCTGCCTGTGCCATTGCCCCAGTGCAACCAGCTGCTGAAAAATAAGCCAGACAATCCCTTGGGCTCAACTTTCCTGTGAGAAAGAACTGTTAACTCTGCTGCATCAGGAGTTCCAAACTTGTGACTGGAGCCCAGTTCTCTGGTTATCAACCCTTCCTACCAGAGGAATCAAGCTATTTCTGTCAAGAGGAGAAGGCCATTTGACCCTAGAAATTGACCCTACAGATAGGAAATACAGATTTCTTATCTGTATTAGAAGGTCTAATACAGATAGGAAATATACAGTAAATGGCAGAGCCCTTAAGAGTATTGATAGGCAAAGGGACCTGGGTGTACAGGTACACCGGTCACTGAAAGTGGCAATGCAGGTCGAGAATGTAGTCAAGAAGGCATATGGCATGCTTGCCTTCATTGGCCGGGGCACTGAGTTTAAAAATTGGCAAGTCACGTTGCAGCTTTATAGAACCTTAGTTAGCACTTGGAATATAGTGTTCAATTCTGGTTGCCACACTACCAGAAGGATGTGGAGGCTTTGGAGAGGGTACGGAAAAGATTTACCAGGATGTTGCCTGACATGGAGGGCATTAGCTATGAGGAGAGATTGGAAAAACGTGGTTTGTTCTCACTGGAGCGACGGAGGTTGAAGGGAGACCTGATAGAAGTCTACAAGATTATGAAGGGCATGGACAGAGTGGATAGTCAGAAGCTTTTTCCCAGGGTGGAAGAGTCAATTACTAGGGGGCATAGGTTTAAGGTGCGAGGGGCAAGGTTTAAAGGAGATGTACGAGGCAGATTTTTAAAAATTTTTTACACAGAGTAGTGGGTGCCTGGAACTCGTTGCCGGGGGAGGTAGTGGAAGCGGATACGGTAGTGACTTTTAAGGGGCGTCTTGACAAGTACATGAATAGGAATGGAATAGAGGGATATGGTCCCCGGAAGGGTAGGGGGTTTTAATTAAGTCGGGCTTGGAGGGCCGAAGGGCCTGTTCCTGTGCTGCAAGTTTCTTTGTTCTTTGACCCCTCACGACTGTTCTGCCATTCAATAGGATCATGGCTAATATTCCAAATCAACTTCACCTTGAACATTCTCAAGAAATACAGTAGACAATGCAACTTCTTCAACAAAGAAATTTCTCCTCATCTCAATCCCAAATTGCAAATGTCTGATTCCAAGTCTGTGACTACCTAGCCTAGATTCAGCAGCCAAGGGAAACAACCTTCCAGCATCTACCCCGTCGACGTCTCTAAGAATTTCATATCTTTCAATAAGATCATCTCTCATTCTTATAAACTGTAGGATAAATAGTAATCTACTCAATAGTAGACTCAATCACTCCTCATAGGATAGTCCCATCATCCCAGGATCTGTGTAGCGAATGTTAACTGTATTTCCTGTATATCAACCGTATATTAATTGTATATCAGGTATATCCTTCCTTAGGCCAAAACAGTATTCCAGATGTATCCTCACCAAGGTCCTATACAATTTCAGTAAGCCTTCTTTACTCTTATTCTCCAATCCCTTTGTAATAAAGGTTAACATACCCTTAATTGCTTTCTGTATCTGCACGTTAACTTTCATAATTAGTGTTCAAGGATATCCAGAACCCTCCGAATATAAACTTTTCCCAGTCTCTCACAACTTAAAACCATATTTTTCTATTATAGCTGCCAAAGTAGATAATTTCTCCACATTATATTCCATCTGCTACATTCTCATCCACTCATCATATCCCTTTATAGCCTCCTTGAATCCTCCTTACATTCACAACGCACTGTGCGTCATCGGTAAACCTGAGCATAGTGTGCTCACTCTATGTCATTAATATTAATTGTAAATAGCCGAGGCCCAAGTTCTGATCCTGCTGTATTTCAATAGTTTTAGCTCACCAATCAAACTTTCCATTTATTCTTATGCTCTGTTTTTTGTCCATTAACCAATTCTTAATCAGAACTGACATATTACCCCCAATCCCATGAACCATAATTTAATGTAATAACATCTTGCATGGCATCTTACTGAATGCTTTTTGGAAATCCAACTACACAACATTCACTACTAGTTGCATTCTAAAATTGATTTGTCAAATATAGTTTACCTTTCATAAATCTTTGTTGCCTCAACTCAGTCATGTTATAATTTTTGAAATGATCTGTTAACATTCCCTATAAATAATAAATTCTAGCATTTCCCTTGAACTGATTTCTGGGTAACTGGCCTTTAGCACCCCCTCCTCCGCCTCATTTCTTGAATAGCTCTCTCAGCTCTCAGCAGGGATCGGTTGGGGCCTCAACTGTTTACCATTTACATAGATGATCTGGAGGAGGGGACTGAGTGTAGGGTATCAAAGTTTGCTGATGACACGAAGATGAGTGGGAAAGCGAATTGCGTGGAGGACGCAGAAAGTCTGCAGAGAGATTTGGATAGGCTGAGCGAGTGGGCGAGGATCTGGCAGGTGGAATATAACATTGGCAAATGTGAGGTTATCCACTTCGGAAGAAATAATAGTAAATTGGAATATTATTTAAATGGAGAAAAATTACATCATGCTACTGTGTAGAGGGACCTGGGGGTCCTTGTGCACGAATCGCAAAAACTCAGTCTGCAGGTGCAGCAGGTGATCAAGAAGGCGAATAGAATGTTGGCCTTTATCGCAAGGGGGATAGAATATAAAAGCAGCGAGGTCTTGCTGCAACTATACAAGGCACTGGTGAGGCCGCAAATGGAGTACTATGTGCAGTTTTGGTCCCCTTATTTGTGAAAGGATATATTGGCCTTGGAGGGAGTGCAGAGAAGGTTCACCAGGTTGATACCGGAGATGAGGGGTGTAGCTTATGAGGAGAGATTGAACAGATTGGGTCTGTACTCGTTGGAGTTTAGGAGGCTGAGGGGTGATCTTATAGAGACATATAAGAGAATGAAGGGGCTGGATAGGGTAGAGGTAGAGAGATTCTTTCCACTTAGAAAGGAAACCAGAACTAGAGGGCACAGCCTCAAAATAAGTGGGGGCCGGTTCAGAACAGAGTTGAGGGGGAACTTCTTCTCTCAGAGGATGGTGAATCTCTGGAATTCTCTGCCCATTGAAATGGCGGAGGCTACCTCATTGAATATGTTTAAATCACTGGTAGATAGATTTCTGATCGATAAGGGAATTAAGGGATATGGGGAGCAGGCGGGTAAGTGGAACTGATTCGCTTCAGATCAGCCATGATCTTGTTGAATGGCGGGGCAGGCTCGAGGGGCTAGATGGCCTACTCCTGCTCCTATTTCTTATGTTCTTATGTTCTTATTTTCAAAGTTTCTATTAAATCTCCCCTTCACTTCTGCTCCAAGAGAGAGCAGCCGCAGCTTCTCTAATCTCTCCATTAACTGATGTCTCTGACCCTTATCCCATTCTGGTAAAACTTTTCTGTTCCCCAGACCGTGACCTCCTTCCTAAACTGTCGTGCCCATAATTGGGCAGAATCAATGGAAGCCTCACCAGTGATTTATAAAGGTTTAAAATAAAATGTTTACTAACAAACTACACTGAAGTAGTTGCATAATCAGAGCAGCATTATTCAACAAGATAGTTACCACCAGGTAAAGGTACTGCACCAAAACAAGCAGAAAATAAAGAATGACAAGGCCCAGCATAGCTGGGATAACTTTACCAGTCTTTGCCCAGACAACATTTCCAGCAGAGCCATCAGGATCTTCCCATCCTGCATGTCTTGAAACAAATCCTTTACCTTCAGGGGTGGATTGCACTGAGGAGAGACAAACAGAGTGACATGCAGCGAGAAAGCAGCCATAAAGTAAATGCATACACAACTTGGCACAACCATTTAACCAGCTGGGCGCAAGAGAATAATGGCCGAGAAGTCAGGGGAGAAATCCTAGGGTTTTGATGCACCCATCTAGATTAAAGGATTGTTACTTGTAAAGTAATTATGGTAGCTTTGGTGGTGTTATATAAATGGCCTGCTGCAGTGAAACTTGCTCTCATCCCCACTTGTCCTTTTTTGGCCTGCTGCAATGAACAGTTGGGTATATTACAGCCCTTGGGACTCGATGTTGACTTCAGCAGCTTTAAATTGTGACCTTTCACCTCTATTTAAACTATTCCATACATGTGCTACCTCAATGCAACCCTCCTCCCCCTCTCATCTGTCTTTTGTTCTTAAAGTTGCTACCTTTTGTTGCAATCTCTCACAGCTACACTTTAATATCTAACACATTCCTTCTCTCTTTAGTTCTGACAAAGAGCCAAAGGGACTTGAAACGTTAACTCTGCTTTCTCTTCCTACAGATGCTGCCAGACCTGCTGAGTTTTTCCAGAATCCTCTGTTTTTGTTTCAGATTCCAGCATTCGCAGTATTTGGCTTATGTTAATACAAGTTTTATATAAGATAAACAAGTTTTAAATAAGATAAAGGCAAATTATCAATATGAGCTGTACATGTTAGAGAGACAGAGTAGTGTCCAATATGCTCAACTTGCATTTACTGAGCACATTTAACCGACAAAATACGCCCCACAGCAATTCACAGAGGTGTCCCCAGACAGAAACAGTGCTGAACCAAAGGAAGGGATATTTGGAGGGTTGACCAAAAGGATAGTTGTGGGCATTAAGGAAGTTCTCAGCCTTCTTGAGATAGGAAGAGAAAATATAAGTCAAAACAAGTTCTAGTCCTGACCATAGGCACCTGCTGAATCACACGTCTCTGTACATCAAGAGAGTTTAGGATGGAGCTCATCTCTGAAACTCAGCCTGCTGATATTAAAAAAGGTAAAGTCACCATAGTCCTAGATGACCATAGGCTACCTATGAGGGGGGAGAGGCGACTGGTGGTAATTTAACCTGAGGGTCACCACACCTCAGTCAAGGGGAAAGGTCGAAAGGCAGGGCCTCATGAATAATGTCAGCCAGTACAAGAATTGAACCCGCACTGTTGGCGTTGCTCTGCATCATGAACCAGCCATCCAGCCAACTGAGCTAACCGACTATCCATGTAATAGCTACATGTTTGTGTGTGGTGGTCATTAGGAGAGTACTGATTGTGCTGGACTCCAATACTTTGGGCGGTGCGGTGGCACAGTGGTTAGCACTGCTGCCTCACAGTACCAGGGATCCAGATTCGATTCCTGGCTTGGGTCACTGTCTGTGTGGAGTCTGAATGTTCTCCCCATGTCTGCATGGGTTTCCTCCCACAGTCCAAAAGAAGTGCTGGTTAGGGTGCATTGGCCGTACTAAATTCTACCTCAGTGTACCTGAACAGGCGCCGGAGTGTGGCGACTAGGGGATTTTCACAATAACTTCATTTCTGTGTTAATGTAATTCTACTTTTGACACTAATAAAAAACTCTCCAATGTTTATCATGCAGACCTTCGCTATCTAAACTCAAACATGAAAAATGACCTTTGGGTAAAACATTGGAGCAAAGCCAGAAGCCATGACCCTGCACCCTAGTACCTGCAGGTCAGGGTGGGAGAAAATCAAAGTGCGGGCAAAATAAATACGATAAAGGCATAATGTATTTTCTGTTTGCATGTTCACATCCAAGGTGTCTTTATCGGCAGTGAGACATATACATGCAATTCTGATACATACAATTGTGAGGACACAGTACAAATACAATACGTAATAGAGAAACATAACAACGACAAAACAGGAAGGTTAGAAAAATGCAAAATAATAACGTTATTAATCACAGCTGGCTGCAGCATTTACTTTTTAAAAAGGTTTATATAGGTGTGCAGTTAACAAAATATGTAAATAATTATTGTTTGGTAATGATTACATAGCCTGATATAGAATCTGATGTTTGCGCTCACCCTGTCCAAGTGGAAGTTGATCCATCGGGTAAATGTTCTCTTCTGTGTGCTCACTCTTTCAACTGAAGGAAAACAAGGAAACAAACAGCTTATTATTGTCACAGATATATGTCAGCTGAACACACCGTCCTACCTGGGTCACGTCTGACAAATTTGCACTATCCTAATTAGAGTAAGAAGTCTAACAACACCAGATTAAAGTCCAACTGGTTTATTTGGTAGCATAAGCCACTAGCTTTCGGAGCGCTGCCCATTCATCAGGTGAGTGGGAGTTCTGTTCACAAACAGAGCATATAAAGTGTCTTAAAGTGCCTTAAAGTGTCTTTATACGCTCTGTTTGTGAACAGAACTCCCACTCACCTGATGAAGGGGCAGCACTCCGAAAGCTAGTGGCTTATGCTACCAAATAAACCCGTTGGACTTTAACCTGGTGTTGTGAGACTTCCTATTGTGTTTACCCCAGTCCAACGCTGGCATCTCCACATCTCTCTCCCAATTAGAACAGAGACGGATTTTTGTGAAATGCAACTTCACTCTGACCCAGGGAGTTTGGTGATAATCACATTATCATTTAAAGGTGTCACACAGATAATGTGTGGCGTACCAGCAGCCCTCCATTAACACAATCCACAATTCTTCACGTACTAGTCTAGACAGTGAACGTCTAGCAAGCCATCTGAGCAGGGAGTGCATCAATGCAGAATTTGCGGTTGCCAACTGCAGTTAATACAGGGATGTTGATCATACGGACATACAAATCAGAGGAAGGAGTAGCCACTTGGCATTTCAAACTTGCTCCGCCATTCAATAAGATCATGGCTGATCTGATTGTAATCTTAATGCCACACTCCTGACGACCCTCAATAACTTTTCACCCTCTTGTTAATCAAGAATTTATCCAGCTCTGCCTTAAAAATATTCAAAGACTCTACCTCCAGTGCCTTTTGTGGAAGGGAGTTCCAGAGACTCAGGACCCTCTGAAAGAAAATATTTCTCCTCATCTCTTTCTGAAATGAGCAACCATTTATTTTTGAACAGTTCTAGATTCTCCGACAAGAGGAAACATCCTCACCACATCCAACCTGTCAATACCCAAGTACAGAAAGCTTGGTCAAGTTTTCCCCCTTTAACAGACATCAAGATTTGACCAAATTTATGCCCCTTCATCAACAACTGATGTAATCTGATCAATGCAGCAGGATTCCACAGCCATCACCTATAATATCACTGCATCACCAAACTCAGAAGCTAAATATTTAGAGCCTGGTTTAAACACAACTGAAACACGATTCCAAAGGAAATGTTATTATAGAATTGTGCATCACAGAGAGAATACAGATTTGGCCCATTGTGCTTTGGTGAAGCTATCTGATCAATCCAACTCCCCCTGCTTTTCCCCGCTCTTCAAGTATTTATTCAAATTTCATTTGAAAATCCCTTCTGAATCTATTTCCTTCACTCTTGCTATGCAAAAAAAATGCCCCTCGTCTCTTTTCTAGAACCAGTTTGAAACTAATTTTGTGCAGCTAATGATTGAAGAATAAATGATTCACCACCAGGGGGCAAAGTGACTCCAACAACAAAATCATTGTAGTTGAATCCTGAAGGCTTTGCAGGCAAGTGGCTGCTTCCTCAGATCAAAACATGTTTATTTGTGTGCCAGCTCCCTCGGTGTGTGCTGGGAATATGCACAAAGGGCACGCAGCAATAGGTTCAGGCTAACCTGACTGCGCAATTCATTATTTTACATGGGCTAGGTTGGCATGGAAACTGGCTTTAAATGAGACCACAGATGTTTTTCTCCTGCTTCTCTCGAGTCACTGAGGGATTGTCTTAGCTTACAGGTGTACCAAAGTTTCCTCCTTTCATCTCTTACCTACCCCATTACACATTAACATTTAATACATGCTTTTGACCTCTCTATAATCTCCTCCAGCCCCGCAACCCTCCGAAATCTCTGTATTCCTCCAATTCAGCTGTTTGCACGATTTTATTCACTCTACCATTGATGGTGATGATTTCTGTTGCCTACGCTCTGGAATTCCCTCCCAAACCTCTCTTTCTTAAAACCTACTTCTCTGACTAAACATTTGATCATCTGTTCTTGTGTCGTTCAGTGTCAACCTATGTCTCTAAGCAACAGTTATCTGGCAGATTTAATGCAGTGAACATCCCAAGGCACTTCTTAACCAGAGCGATAGCAACAAAAATATTTTTGACACTGAGTCATAGAAGGAGAAATCAGGAGAGATGATCAAACACGAAAAGAGAAAACGCTGGAAAATCTCAGCAGGTCTGGCAGCATCTGTAAGGAGAGAAAAGAGCTGACGTTTCGAGCCCAGCCGACACTTTGTCAAGGCTTTTATCCAGAGATGATCAAAGGATTGATGAAAGATGAGGTTTTTGGAGCACCTTAAAAGAGGATAGTGGGGTAGAGTGGTTTAAGGAGGGAATTCCAGAGACCCTGTGATGGTTTACTATGATAAAGGCGTTATATAAATGCAAATTGTTCTTGAACACTGGAGGGCAGCACAGAATATTTGCTTTCCACCCTACCCAGGCAATAGCATCTCATCCCGAGCCCCCCATGGCATAACCTAGATAAGTAGCTCAGTAAGGGCAAGATGTAGAACTCCATGACGCAGTACCTATGATCTACATCCAGGCCTCTGCAACAGTCATTACTATGCAACAAGAGCACTTCATAGAGTAAAGTGCTCGGAGGTATTTCACCATGATGTGTACTTGTAGTGGAAGTAGTATTATAATACCTGCATTACTGTAAAGTTGTTATTGTCAATTAGAGAATTCACTGTCTACAACATAACAAGGCCTCCACTCCAGGTAACAGAATCACTTCAGAGAGATGTCTGTGCTTCATAGGCCAGGATGGTTTTAACCAACTTGCATTCACATAAGAACAGGACTTAAAGCACTCTGTCAGCTTGGCTCAGTGGGGAGCACTCACTCCTCAGAGTCAGATAGTGAGGGATCAAGTGTCATTCTGCAGACTGGAGCACAAATAAAAACATGTTGACCCTTACAGTGCCAGTACTGAGCAAGTGCTGCACTAATGGAGATGCCAGCTTTTAGATGAAGCTTTAAACCCAAGACTCCTGTTTGTCTTTTTAGGGGAATGAAATCCCACAGCTGCTATTTCAAAGAAGTGGAGATTTCAAAGAAGACCAGCAGAGTGCTCCCTGGAGTCCCAGGCAATACGTGTCAGTTAAGCAACATCACGGCAATCTGCACATTTATCTCATTACCATTGATAGGATATTGTTGTATGCCAATTAGTTGTTGTCAAGAAGAAACAAACCACTTATTGAAGCTTGGGTGTCAAAGGTACATTTGATTTGAGGGATTTTTGACCTCCCCACAGCACAGCAGTGAGTGAGGAAATATGTTCCTGTTTCAGCAGGGGCTGGAAGCACAGAGTAATGCAAGGCAACATTAAATCATTGCTTTAGCCTGGTGGAGTGAATCAGACACAGTGAAAGAGACAGACATTTCACCACAAGCTTCCTGTTGTACTCACCATTACTCTGTACACAGAACATTGTTACTTTACTGAAATGACTCAACCAAGTTAATAAAACATGTATTTGGTAGGGTCAGAAATAGGTTAACTTGGCTCAGAGTTGGGTGGTGAAGGATCAAGTGCCACTCTAGAGACTGGAACACACAAATCAGGTTGACCCTTTCAGTGTCAGTGCCAAGGGCAATATCACACGAGACTGTAATGTAATCAAGAGGTGAAAGTGGGTTACAGAATACCCAGAATTATTAAAATAAAGAGATTGGCCATTTCATAGAAATCAGAAACAGATCACAGGCCTCTGCTGAAGGTTAGCAGAGAACCACAAGTTTGAACTTGAGAAGGGCCGAAGAAGATTGATAATCTTTTCGATCCTTTAACACAGACAGATACAATAAGCTTGTTAGCTGTCTTACTGGAAATAAATAAACACTGTAGTTTTGCAGACTGCTGAGAATGCTGTTTTGGAGAGAGTTGTGTTTGGACACCAGCAGACGTCAACTGACTGACCAGCACCACGCAAACTCAGAAACCACTGTTCCTGACACAGTCTGTGTGATCCAGTCTGCTAACCGTTCAAAAAGGTCGCTTACCACTACCTTCTCAAGAGTAATTGGAGATGGGAAACAAATATCAGTCCCTTGCCAGCACTAGCCAAATCTTAAGAATGAATTGAAGGAATTTCTATTCAGCAGTTATTCTTCAGCCTCGAGCCAAGACCATGAGCTTTCTGGACACACAGTTCAATTATATTTCAAGCCAGTGACTTTTTAATCTCCATCATCTTCCAGTTCTGCTGAAGGTCACCAACCTGAGAGGCTTTCTCTGCTTCTCTCTCCGTAGGTAACCTTCTAGAATTTCCGGTTTTTATTTCTAATACTCTATTTTGTTCCTCCCTCTTTACTGGAGTGTTAGTCTGGTGTTGCCAGCAGCTCTCTGGTAGCTCACTCAGAGGCCAAGAGTGAGCCTGAACAGAGAACACTGTCAGGGTGCGGAATCCAAATGGGCATCACAGCTGAACCCAATCTAGCCTCTTTTCGATGTCCACATCTGTCGTTGCCATTTTTCAGCAGAGGCCAATGGATTAGCTAATGTCAGGTATATTGATGGGGATTCTATCAAAGATAATTTCTTCTTTTGCAATGAATTGCCTAGTCATGCGACCAGAGGGAAAAAACCTTCTGTGTCACAACAGCTTATCTGGAGGAAAATAATCTTAACTGGAAATAAGTGGATGTATTAGTGAGAGGCAACATGGTTTTGTGAAGGGGAGGTCATGTCTCACTAACCTGATCGAGTTTTTCAAGGAAGTGACAAAGATGATTGATGAGGGTAGGGCAGTGGATGTTGTCCACATAGACTTCAGTAACGCCTTTGACAAGGTCCCTCATGGCAGACTGGTGCAGAAAGGTGAAGCTGCATGGGATCAGAGGTGAGCTGGCAAGGTGGATACAAAACTGGCTCGGTCAAAGAAGCCATGATGTTGAGATGCTGGCGTTGGAATGGGGTAAACACAGAAAGTAGTCTCACAACACCAGGTTAAAGTCCAACAGGTTTATTTGGTAGCAAAAGCCACTAGCTTTCGGAGCGCTGCTCCTTCGTCAGGTAAGTGGGAGTTCTGTTCACAAACAGGGCATATAAAGACACAAACTCAATTTACAAAATAATGGTTGGAACCAACAGGCTCTTACCATTTCCCACATTCCACCTGTGTGAATCAGCATTCTCAACACCGGCTTATGTGCAAAAAGAATGAGGGAGTGCCCATCAGTGGATCAAAGTCTGCAAGTTCCCCTGCCATCAGTTCCTCTGCAGATCAAGAAACTCTGCTCACATAATGTGGTGTTGCCGGTGTTGGATTGGGGTGAGCACAGAAAGTAGTCTCACAACACCAGGTTAAAGTCCAACAGGTTTACTTGGTAGCATGAGCTTTCGGAGCGCCACTCCTTCATCAGATGAGTCACCTGATGAAGGGGCAACACTCCAAAAGCTCGTGCTACCAAGTAAACCTCTTGGACTTTAACCTGGTGTTGTGAGGCTACTTACTCTGCTTACATAGGCAGAGTAAGAAGTCTCACAACACCAGGTTAAAGTCCAACAGGTTTATTTGGTAGCAAATACCATAAGCTTTCGGAGCACTGCTCCTTCGTCAGATGGAGTGGAAATGTGCTCTCAAACAGTGCAAATAGACACAAAATCAAGTTGCAGAATACTGATTAGAATGCGAATCCTACAGCCAGCCAGGTCTTAAAGGTACAGACAATATGGGTGGAGGGAACATTAAACACAGGTTAAAGAGATGTGTATTGTCTCCAGACAGAACAGCTAGTGAGATTCTGCAAGCCCAGGAGGCAAGCTGTGGGGGTTACTGATAATGTGACATAAATCCAACATCCTAGCTGTTCTGTCTGGAGACAATACACATCTCTTTAACCTGTGTTTAATGTTCCCTCCACCCACATTGTCTGTACCTTTAAGACCTGGCTGGCTGTAGGATTCGTATTCTAATCAGTATTCTGCAACTTGATTTTGTGTCTGTTTGCACTGTTTGAGAGCACATTTTCACACCATCTGACGAAGGAACAGTGCTCCGAAAGCTTATGGTACTTGCTACCAAATAAACCTGTTGGACTTTAACCTGGCGTTGTGAGACTTCTTACTGTGTTCACCCCAGTCCAACGCCGGCATCTCCACATCATGACTACATAGGTAGACACAGGTGTCACGCTAACATTGTCGGTAAAGCGCTGCTCAGCTCATCTATGACCTTTCACATTGAGAAACAGTCAAAAAGAAACTGAACACAATTGCAATGTTTAATTGAAACACAAAAAGGCGTACATTTTCAATAAATAATATTGGGCAACATTCTCTGGCCTCCCTTCAGTGTGTTTCTCGGTGGTGGGAAGCAATGTACCGTTCGCTGGCAGAGGGATCCCCTGGTACCGCTGCTGTCAATGGGAATTCCTATTGAAGCCACCCCACACCGCCAGGAAACCCATGGCAGGGGGTGTGCTGCACTTCGGGCCTCCAGAGGCTGCTGCACCAGTCAGATCACCGGTGAGACGTGGTGCGGCGTAGGTCTGTGGCCCTCCCGAGTACAGGGGTAGCGACGGCTGCAGCGTCCACGATGCGCCCACGTGGTCAGGTGAGTAGGCCTCGAGATATTGGGAGGTCACCTCTAAGGATTCGGCCAGTTCCACAGTTTTCTTTAAGTCCAGCGCACCCTGTTCCAGTAGCTGTTGTGGGATATAGGTCGTCCCGCTGCCCGTGACAAAGGCATCCCTGATTAAGTCCTCTGTGTATTGGGTGGCAGTCACAGTCTTGCAGTTGCAGTTCCGGCCAAGCAGTCGCAACGCGCGCAGGAATTGGTCAACCGATTCTCCTGGCTGCCGTCTGCGCGTAGCTAGGAGATGTCTCACGTAAACTTCATTAGGCCATTTGTTATACTAGCCCTTTCAAAGTTCGATGGCGTCCTTGTAATTTTCTGCGTCCCGAATCGTAGAATATACTACGTTGCTTACCCGGCCGTGGAGCACCCATAGTTTGTCGGCATCCGTATGGACAGCAGTGGAGGCGTCGATGTAGTCTTCGAAGCATTTCAGCCAATGATCAAACGTGTTTGACTCTCCTACAGTTTGAGGATCCAGATTCAATCTATCGGGTTTTAACATCTGCTCCATTTTAAAATCTTGTTAATAAAATTGATGCACCATCAATCAAGCAAAGACTAGTTGTTTGCAAGAACAAATAGGCTTTTATTAACAAGAACTTGGAGCCATCCCTGTCGGAGATCTGGTCCGTACTAAAGGCTAGGGGGAGGAGTCTTGGGCGGAGCCGACAGGGATGTGCCACATATACAGGGTTTACCACACTTCGGTGCACACTCCTGATTACAATATACAGGCCCAGGAATTTCTGTGAAACTGCTCTTTATTTATTCTTTCATGGGATGTGAGCTTCACCAACAAGGCCAACATTTACTGCCCATCCCTAATTGCCCTCGAATTGACTGGCCGTTTCAGAGGGCAGTTAAGAGGCAACCATGTTGTGCATCTGGAGTCACATATAGGCCAGCTGAGGTAAGGATACTAGATTTCCTTCGCTAAAGGGCATTCATGAACCAGATGGGTTTTCAGGACAATTGATGAAGACTGGTTTTGTATTCCTATTTTATTAACTGAACTCAACAGCTGTCATGCGGGATTTGAACCACATGCCCAGAGCATTTGCCTGGTCTCTGGAGTACTATTCCCATGACATTAACACTTTCCCCTCACTAGAAGTATGCAAAATGGGAGAAACTGCTAGCCAAGATCAATGTCCATTTTGTTTTAAACCAAAAGAAACAAATAAAGCACATTCCAAATCAAAGTTATTAAATTATAGAATGATATGGTTCAGCAAGAGGCCATTCAGCCAAGATTAAGACTATGTAATAAATCGCCTCTGCTACTTTTCTCCTTTTTCCTAGCTTCTTCAGCAAACTTCCTCTAAGGCTTTCCCCTGCCCTAGTCCTGAACTCTCACTGCTCCCTAGATTCTCTCATATCATCTCTCATAGCCCCACTGAGCTCACTTTGTCCATAAGACCCACCTCCAGCTCTCTAAACTGTACTTCCACTAAACTGCTGAAACTGTTAATGGTTCTCTCTCTTCAGGTACTATCCCTCTCTCCATCAAATCAGCAGTCATCACCCCTCCTCAAAAACTAACACTTGTCCCCACACTCCATGCAAACTATCACCCATCTCAGACTCCTCTTTGCTCTCCAAAATCCTTGAATCTGTTGTTGCCTGCTTTTCCAGAATTCTATATTTGTATCCCTCCGATTAATAAGGTTTTTTTCCCCATCACAACACCGCAATGACTCTCACCGAGGTCAGGAATGGCATGCTAAGTGGTGTGACAAAGCCAGACTATCCTTCCACGTCCTTGACATAGTTGATCACATCACCCTTTTCCAATGCCTCTCCGCCATCTTCCAGCTGGATGGGTTACACTGTTTTTCTCTTTAATCGTAATGGCCTCCTGTTTCTGCACCAGTCCTCTTGGTGTTCCCCAAGGATCTATCCTTGGTCTCCTCCTATTTCTCATCCACGTACTGCCCCTAGATGACACCATCTGAAAGAGTGCATCATTTTCTCATGTACATTAAAGACATCCAAACACCTCCCTCACCATCACCTCTCTCAAATCCTCCACTATTTCCAAATTAACAATGCCAACCACACATCTGCACCATCACAAAGACCATCTAGTTCCACCTCTTATGCTCTTGCAACACACCCTCTGCCTCATCTCATTTGCTGCCTCTCCCTTCCCACGTCTCCCAGTTTTAACCTGGATCTTTTCTCCCAAGGCAGATAGATAGAGCCATGAAATTTCCTGGCTCACTGTACCCAACTCAGGAAAAAGAGCCACAAATGAAGTGAAGATTGTTGGTGTTGGGAGCGTGGCCCTGCCACCCCAGATGCAGATCACAGATGGTCACAGGAACCACCACGTGCCAAGGCAGGCAAGGCCCACTGAGGTTCACTGGGATTTTCTCCCATTTCTTTGCTTAAACATTAGGCCCTCTAACACTCACCCTTTACATCACCTTACTAACCCCACTCATTCCCCACACTCATTCTTGCCAACTCATGCCAACCCAAGCCCCTATCCACCCCAAATGGCTTCCCATATCTTCCATGCCAATTTGACCCCCACCCACCCTATGGCCCCTTCTGACCCCTATGCGAACTTAGCACCAGCTCATGCCAAGCAACTCTCTCCACACCAAGTCCCATGCCCCTTATAACCCATATGTCGATTTATCCAATATCTACTATGGGCAACCTCAGGAGCCTTGCTGAGATGAAATAAAATGAAGTTCTAAATACCAGTTGCAGATTTCACATTTTGAATAAAACAAACTCATTCATAAAAACTCATTCAGTATGTAAAAATGACCCCAAGTACTTAATCCATTATAAAGCAAATTTATATTTGTATTCATAACTACGTATCAAAGACGTATCAAATCCTTCATAACCTCTGAACTTTAATTAAATTGTGAACTTACAACCCACTCCACTGTGATAATGATAGGTTGTGGAATGCAGACAAGCAATAACAATGCTATAATGACAGCACGTAGGGTTATATCAACAAACATTCTTTTTTTAAAAAAGTGCTCTGTCACAGACGCAGACAGGCATTTCTTTTTAAAGGGAGGGTAATTTAAATAATTTGACCATTTGTCAGTTCTACATACCTTATCCACCCTTCAAGAGCATTTCTGTCTACTCTAAAAATTCGTAACTTATACTCCGCAAGACAAGACCCTGCTTTTTGCAAAAATGGGTTTCATTTGAACTCAACACCAAATTCAAATATTTGCTGAGCTTAGGTTTCCCAAATGGGAATTCCCGAATTTGGGGGTGGGAATTCCAGATCTGGGGGGCGTTTCTCCTAGCCCTCTGCACTGCTCGAGTAGCACAGCGGGCTGGGAGACATCAGCAGAGGACATTTCGCAGGCTTTCTGCTGGGCGTCACGGCTTCCGTGAGTTTCCAGAACCAAAATTTTCAGCATAATCAGCACTGAGCTGATTACAATATGGAAATCCCCATTTGCATCTGATTAGCGGACCCGGGACTGAAGTCTCCGGGCCCACTAACATCTCCAAACCCCCTTCCAGGAGTGTATCACTCCAGTGGGATTTACTCCTGATCCCCACTAACAGGGAACAGGTGGCCCGACCCCGCTGGAAGGAAGAGAGGCTACTGAGGCCTCCCAGGAGGTCAGGGGTAAGGGGGGTTGTCGCTTGGGCAGTGCCAGCCTGGCACCCCCCAAGGGGCAAATTGGCACTGGCCAAGGGACACCTTGGCACTGTCCACCAGCCATCAGGCAGGGTGATCGATGGGTGTGAGGGGACTCACTGCCACTCTGCGTTGGGATGACTGGGAGAGACAGGGAAGAGGGCAATCGAGGCTTGCCATCAATCGGGCGGGGGGGCAGGTAAGCCAGCGATGGAGGGTTGCAGGGCTGGCCAACGATCTGGACGCCGGCAATGCGGGGCCACTGAGCATGCGCTGATCTCCGCACTGACAGATTGGCGCATGCGCAGTGGCCTGCTCAGCACTATGCTGCCAGCCTCTTGGGTGGGAATAGGCCCCGTCCACAGATTGCCAGAGTGAATCATGCTGAGGCACTCTGATGCACAGAGTGTTGGAGATTCATTCTGGAAATCACATTTAAAAAAACCAGCAGGATTTATTCCCATTTTCCCGCATGTTGGGAACTTAGAAACCTAGCCTTGGTGTCCATCTATCATTTTGAATATGACTTTTGATGATTCATAGGAAATACAGGCCTTTATCTCCCCACTGATCTCCCACACCCTCACTGCCCCTCCTATGTGGCTGCAAAATTTTAGAAAAATGGGATTTAAATTCACAATAAAACAATTGCTGCTAAAGATTGGAGACAGCAAGGGTCAACTTATCCCATTGCATCACAAGTGGCATTGACAGAGTAGAGTCGGTCTCCAATCCAGAAAAGAAAGCTCAATTGTCAGACTGCGGAACCACAGTGGATGTTTATTTTACAAATGTTTGTTACTAGCAGGCATTGCAGAATGGTGCGATGATGGATCAGTCTAAACAAATCAACCATCAGAACAAAAGGAGGTTCAGAGCAGAGGTGAGAGGCCCAACATCAGTGTTCAGTATCATTTGTGACTCCTCAGATACTGAGGCAGTCCATGTAGATATGCAGCAAGACTTGGACAGCATTCAGGCTTGGGAATGATAACTGACTAGTAACGTTCATGCCACACAAATCCCAGGCAATGAGTTTAACCAAATCTAACCATTTCCCTTTAACATTTAGTTGCTTTACCATAACTGAATCCCCCACCATCAACATCCTGGAGATTACCATTGACCAGAACTTAAAACTGGAACAGTTACACAAGTACTCTGGATACAAGACGGTGTGAATTCTACAGAGAGTAAAACCTCCTGACTCCCCAAAGCGTGTCCACTATCCACAAGACTCAAGGGTAGCAGACATATGGGAACAGCATCAGCTGCAGTTTCCCCACAAAGTCACGTCAACATTCTCACTTGGAACCAAATTGCCGTTTGGCCAAAATCCTAGAACTTCTTTCTTACAACAGTGCTTATGGGCGTCGTACGGATGGACTATAGTGGTTTAAGAGAGTGGCTCACCAAGGACAATTAGGGATAGGCAATATAAACTAGCCTTTTTGTGACACACATCCCATTACAGAATTAAAAAAACAACTAAGGCAAGGTTGAGGCAATTTAAACTCTACTGGCAAGGTTAATTACTTGCATCTGCGGTTCATCTTCAGGCAGTAAACAACTGGTTCGAAATAGAAACAAAACCCACTGGACAATCAGTCAGTCAACATCAAAAGGTGAGCCTCGTGCCAAAACTCTGACAAATGGAGTCACACCCAAATCATTAACCTGTGCTATCTCTTTTCAGGTGTTGATCTATCCCCAGCATTTCCTTTTGCCACTTCAAGTCTATAACAAAGAAACAGGCCATTGGCCCAACTGGTTTGTTTCAGTGTTGATATACTCCATGTGTGTCCCCTCCTAATCCCAGCATTACTCTCTATTCCTATTTCCCTCATGTGCTTCACATTAAATGCATCCATGCTATTCGTCACTACCACTCCTTGAATTTTCTGGATTTAAAAAATTCTGAAACCTTTGACGTTGGTGACATTCTGGCCTTGTTCCAGATTCAAATCCCATTCTCGGGCCTGAGCACAAAGCTGACACTCCAGCCCGGCGCTGCCTCCACCCCACGCCGCTTCCGCCCGGCGCTGCCAGAAGTACCATTATTTGTTTGAGACGGCAAACCCTTCTGCAGGCTCGGGAAGATGTAAAAGATCCCATGATACTATTTCAAAGCAGGGGAGTTATCCTCGGTGTCTTGGCCAATATTTATCCTTCAATTAACATTTCAAAAACATTATCTAGTCATTATCACATTGCTGTTTGTGGGCGTATGCTATGCACAAATTGACTGTCACATTTCCTATTGCAGTGACGACACTTCATAAAGTGCTTCATTGACTGTAAAGTGCTTTGAGCCATCTGTGGTCGTGAAAAGCGCGATATAAAGCACAACTGTGACCGTCGTCTGGACACGAAACGTCAGCTCTTTTCTCTCCTTACAAATGCTGCCAGACCTGCTGAGATTTTCCAGCTATTTCTCTTTTGATTTCAGATTCCAGCACCCACAGTAATTTGCTTTTATACTGTGACCGTCTCTCATGGCTAAATAATCTGCAGTACTACACATGCCTTTTGGCTAAGATCAAGTGTCAGATCAAGCCCAGGATGGGACGTAATGCCTCATCTTGTCAGCTTGGATCTTGTTGAGATCCCTCTTTTGAGGGACCATGAATTAGATTTTGAATTTGGTTTTTGGAGTGAGCAAGGAATGGATTTGGGTTTGCCCGGTGCACTCTGAGCATTGACTTTGTGTCTTTAAGAATGGAGTAAAAATTTTAAAAAACTATACATGGGAAATACAGTGTGGGGAGGATACCAAGGATAGGCTGGCTCAATAGATCTGTCTTCAGGAACTGGGTCAGTGCCAACAAGTAGTGTTGCCAATCCCGCCCCCTCCACCCACCCCACTCAGGTATTCCCTGAAGTTCCCACAAATATTCTCCTAGACAATGCTACAAGCATTGTTAAACAAAAATCAAAGGAGTAATTAAAAATGATTTCATCCTAATATTCCGACAATACCTTGATTAGCTATACAAATATTGAAAATAGGGAAAGAGTATTTGGTTTGGGCAGAATTGCTGGGGGGGGGGGGGGGGGGTGGGTGTCATATAATGAAACCTCCAGGATTATACCCAACCTTACTATCAAACGTCTGTTCGTGCATCCTTTGGCAATTGCCACATGTTCAAAAGGAAATCATTATCTTGCCAGCTCGCTAGCAACCAGAACCCCTAATCATAGAATCCCTACAGTGCAGAGAGGTGCCATTTGGCCCATCAAGCCTGCACCAACAACAATCTCACCCAGACCTCATCTCCACAACCCCATGTATTTACCCTGCTAATCTCCCTAACACTAAGGGGCAATTTAGTATGGCCACAATCAACCTGCACATCTTTGGAGTGTGGGAGGAATCCGGAGCACCCGGAGGAAACCCACGCAGACACAGAATTTTAAAAAAAGAATGAAGTTTAACAATAAGAAATTTGAAGTGGTAAGTTTTCCTGGTCGCAATGCAAAAGTTATAAAGGGTTGGAGTGGGGGGCATGCTCCCACTGTCTTTTCCTGAAAGGTAGTAAGTGTGCACATTAGACTTCTTGTTCTAGCACGGTCTACAGAATTGCACTGAAACGGAGAGCTCTCCCGATATAAGATGATAAGACATAGGAGCAGGACGACACCATACGTCCTCTCTAACCTGCTCAGCTACACAGTAAGATCATGGTTGATCTGACCTTGGCCTCAACTCCACTTTCCTGCCTGTTCCCCCAAAATTCAAAAATCTATCATCTCTGTCTAAACATCTCACTCTGCCTCAATCCCACTGGAACAAACAGGGGAAGTTGCACAGGAAGGGCAAACCAGCACCACGGAGCAACCTACATTAGCTTAGTTAACAAGTCTAAGGGAAGGAACAAGTGTTTGTAAAGTTCTAAGAATAAATTAACACCACAGCTTTAGTGTGATGATGGAGTGGTTTGCATGCTCACTGGTGCTAATGTTGCAGTGCTTGAGTCAAGCCCTGATCTGAATACAGAGGGAAAAGAAGGAGACTCCCTTGTTCAAAGCTGCACGGGAAATCAATCTGAGAAACAAGCCCTTGGACCTCCTAGACAGAACCTACCTAAAATTCAATGACATGTTTAAGTAAAAATGCCCAGGTTTAACTCTCTAATCATTGAAGTTTTCACAGGTAGGAGAGTTCATAGAATCACAGAACACCTACAGTGCAGAAGGAGGCCATTCGGCCCATTGAGTCTGAACCGACTCTTCAGCATCACATTTTACCCAGGTCCTATCCCCATAATCCCACACATTTACCCCACTAATCCCGCTTACCTACATCTTTGAAAACTAAGGGGCAATTTAGCATGGCCAATCCACGCAACCTGGAAATGTTCTGCCTTTAAAAGAGCAAATCAGACAAGAGTGTGGGAGATTGCCTGGCTGCTACTCAGTGTGAGGCAGCCCGCTGCAGTGTAACTGGTGCTTTTATATTGTGTTGAGCTAATTAGCTTTCAGAGGAAAAGTTAAACCAAAGTCAAATCTGTCCTCTCAAGTAGATGTGAAAGATCCTCAGGCTGGTATTTGAAGGTGATGCATTTTGGTAGATTGAACCAGGGCAGGACTTACTCAGTTAATGGTAGGGCGTTGGGGAGAGTTACAGAACAAAGAGATCTAGGGACACAGGTTCATAGCTCCTTGAAAGTGGAGTCACAGGTGGACAGAGTGGTGAAGAAGGCATTCAGCATGCTTGGTTTCATTGGTCAGAACATGGAATACAGGAGTTGGGACGTCTTGTTGAAGTTGTACAAGACATTGGTAAGGCCACACTTGGAATACTGTGTGCAATTCTGGTCACCCTATTATAGAAAGGATATTATTAAACTAGAAAGAGTGCAGAAAAGATTTACTAGGACTTAATGATTTGAGTTATAAGGAGAGGCTGGATAGACTGGGACTTTTTTTTCTGGAGTGTAGAAGGCAGAGGGGTGATCTTATAGAGGTCTATAAAATAATGAGGGGCACAGATCAGCTAGAAAGTCAATATCTTTTCCCAAAGGTAGGGGAGTCTAAAACTAGAGGGCATAGGTTTAAGGTGAGAGAGGAGAGACACAAAAGTGTCCAAAAGGGGCAATTCTTTTCACACAGAGGGTGGTACAAGCTGCCAGAGGTGGTAATAGAGGTGGGTACAATTTTGTCTTTTAAAAAGCATTTAGATAGTTACATGGGTGAGATGGGTATAGAGGGATATGGGCCAGATGTGGGCAATTGGGACTAGCTTAGTGGTAAAAAAAAAGGGCGACATGGACAAGTTGGGCCGAAGGGCCTGTTTCCATGCTGTAAATCTCTATGACTCTAGGTCTATGAAGATGAGCAGGGAGTTCTCCCTGGTGTGCTGGGTCAACATTCATTCCTAAAGCAACATCATCAAAACAGCTTGTCTGTTCATTATCACATTGTTATGCACAAATTGGCCGCTGTACTTCCCATTACATCATTTCAAACAAGTACCTCTTTGGCTGAGGCACCTTGGTATATTCCAGTGTAATGAAAGCTATATGAGATGCAATTTTAAGGGGAAGATGTTGTTGTCACTGGGCTAGCAATCCAAAGGCCCAGGCCAATTCTCTGGGGTCATGGGTTCAATTCACAAATCTGGAATTGAAAGCTGTTCTCTATACTGGTGAGGAAGAACATTAAGACCAGACATTGTTCCAGCATCCTTAGTTGCTTGGCATTGCAAATCATTAAAATAAGCAGGGCATATAACAACAGCATTTGTATTAGTCTTTCCAAGGTAAGCTTCTGTAATTTCTTTCATTTTTGTGAGCACCATTGAAGAATTGTAAAAACTCATTTGGTTTACGAATGTTCTTTAGGGAAGAAAATCTACCATCCTTACCAGTCTGGCCTACATGTGACTGCAGATCCTCAGCAATGTGGTTGACTCTGAAATGGCCCAGCAAGCCACTCAGTGCAAGCAACATTAGCAATGGGCATAAATGCTGGCTTTGCCACTGTTCAAGAAACTGTTCTCTCCCCAAATTCTGTACCTATGTCCTCTTTCACCAGAGTGAAGACAGATGGGAAGTATTCATTTAACACCCTCTCAATGTCCTCTGGCTGCACATACAGATTGCCTCCTTGGTTCCTAATGGGTTCCACTCTTTCCCTGGTTATCCTCTTCCCTTTAATATACTTTTAGAGTAATTTGCGATTCTCCCAAGTCTTACCCATCAGTGCTTTTTTATGCCCCCTTTTTGGTCTCTTAATTGCTTTCTATTCTTCACTAAGGCCTCCATTGATTTACTCCCTTTGTACCTGCTAAAGGCCTCATCCAGTCCTGAATATTCCTAGACATTCTCTGGGCTTGTTGCTCCTACATTTCACCCTAAAGGGAACATGTTCGGCCTGTACTCTCTCCCTATTTTCTTTTTGAATGCGCCCCCACCACTGCTCTACTGTAGATTTTCCCACAAGAAGCTGTTTCCAGTCTACTTTGGCCGGATCTTGCTTCATTTTAATAAAATCTGCTTTCCCCCAATCCAAAACTGTTTTTTGCAGACCATTTTCTTCCATTTCCATTAAAAAATTAAATTGTACTGTGTTGTGATCACTGTCACTAAAGTGCTCCCCCACTGCCACCACAAACACCTGTCTGTCTTCGCTCCCCAGAATTAGATTCAGCACTGTACCATCCCTTGTTGGACCTTCTACATATTGGTTTAGCTCAGTTGGCTGGACAGCTGGTTATTATTGCAGAGCAATACCAACAGCGGAGGTTCAATTCCCACACTGGCCAGGTTATTCATGAAGATCCACTTTCTCAACCTTGCCTCTTACCCGAGGAGGGGTGATAAAAAGCTCGCCTGAATATATTTCCAGAAATCTGTCCTCTTTAAATTCTTTACACTGTGACTATCCCAATTAATTTTGGGGAAGTTAAAATCCCCTAATATAATCACCCTATTATTATTTTTACATACCTCAGTGAATTGTCTACACATCTACTCCTCTGTTGCCCCCTGACTATTTGGGGGCCGATAATACACTCCCAGCAATGTGACTGCCACCTTTTTATTCCTGAGCTCTAAAAGGTCATTCATTTAAGACAGAGATGAGTTTATTTTCCTCTCAGGAGTATTGAGAATTTCTTCCTGAAAAGTCAGTGGAAGCAGAGCCTTTGATGTCTTGAAGGCAGAGGTAGCTAGATTCTTGATAAACAAGGGAGTGAAATGTTATCAGGAATAGGTGGGAGATTACAGTCAGATCAGCCACAATCTTATTGAATGGCACGGCAGGCTCAAAAGGCCGAGTGGTCTACTCCTGTTCCTAACACATATGTTCGTGTGTATAAGCTAAGGTGTCTTCCTCAACCAGAGGGTAGATAAGCTTCAACCACGTTGGTGTGGGACTGGGGTCTCAGATATATCAAATCAGGCAAGGACACAGCCTCCATACGCTAAAAGTTGACATTAGTGAACAGGGTGGGTTTATACTAAATTGTGGCTCAGTTGGAAACATTCTGACCTCTTGAGTCATCACATGTGGGTTCAAGTGCACTCCAAGACTGGAGCATAAAAAACCAACCGACACTCCAGTGCAGTGCCACACTGTTGGAGGCATTATCTTTTTGATCAGCTGTTAAATTGAAACCCTGTCTCAGGTGGATGTAAAAGATCACATTGCACCATTTTGATGAAGAATAGGGGAGTTACCCCAGTCTCGGTCAATATTATTGCTCAATCAACACCAAAGATTGTCTGCTCATTAACACACTGCTGTTTGTGGCTGCTTGCTTTGTACAAATTAGCTGCAATTTGCTACATTACAGCAGTAACTATATTTTAAAAGTACTTATTTGGCTGTAACACACTTTAGAACATCCAGCGGATATGAAAAACACCATACAAATGCAGGCTTTCTATAAAATACAACAATCCAACAGCTTTGTGGTTACTTTTACTGATACCAGCTTTTTACTTCTAAGATTTTAAAAAGAATTGGATTAAAATTCTCAAAATGCTCTGGATTATTAGTCCAAGTCTTTGCATTACTGCACTATTTTACTTCAGAAGGATTTCCCCTGTTTAACTTAGGAAGCCCGGTTTTAATATCGATATTATCACATGACTGAGACTGTACCTAACTCAGCAACGACCAAGATTGAACCTGAGATACAGCTCAGAGATAAAAACTATACCTCCAGATTCCTAAACTAGTCCATTGGGGTATGTTACAAGGTAACGGCTGAATGACATTTATTCAATATTGAATTGTTGAAGTTGCTCTATCTCAAATTGAACAGTTGTGGGTATTAAAAAGGAAAGATATTATAATTTGTTTTTCTAAATTACTCAGAATTGCTGCTTATACTTTTTCAACCCCTGACACTACAAACCACAGCTAAAAACTGTGCTTTCCTTAAAGATACAGAGCGCTCTTACCATCTCGTCCCACCAGCCGAGGGCAGGGCGAGCAGGGAAGATCGAGAGAGGTGAAAAACCGCGTTCATGCCCTCTTCACGATCTTACTGGCACCGGATTCCTGGTGAGTTCAGCCTCACACTTGAAGAGGGCACAAACTGATCTCAATATTCAAATTCTATGTTAAATAGAATTTAAATATCACAAGTCAGCCCTGGATGCAATCTTCAATAGTGGCCTTGCCAGTGAAGGTCTTAAGACCATAAGACATAGGAGCAGAATTAGGCCACTTGGCCCATCGAATCTGCTCCGCCATTCAATCATGGCTGATATTTTTCTCATCCCCATAACACCGATCCCCTTATTAATCAAGAACCTATCTATCTATGTCTTAAAGACACGCAATGACCTGGCCTCCACAGCCTTCTGCGATAAAGAATTCCATAGATTGATCGCTCTCTGGCTGAAGAAATTCCTCCTTATCTCTGTTTTAAAGGATAGTCCCTTTAGCCTGAGGTTGTGCCCTCTGGTTCTGGAAAACTCTGGAAAAGTGAATCATGTGGAGGGCGTAGAAGGTCTGCAGAGAGATTTGGACAGGCTGAGTGAATGGGCGAGGATCTGGCAGATGGAGTATAATGTTAACAAATGCGAGGTTATTCACTTTGGAAGAAATAATAGCAAATTGGATTATTATCTAAATGGAAAGAAATTACAACATGCTGCTGTGCAGAGGGACCTGGGGGTCCTTGTGCATGAGACGCAAAAACCCAGTCTGCAGGTGCAACAGGTGATCAAGAAGGCAAATGGGATGTTGGCCTATATCGCAAGGGGGATAGAATATAAAAGCAGAGATGTCTTGCTGCATCTGTACAGGGCATTGGTGAGGCCGCAGCTGGAATACTGTGTGCAGTATTGTCCCCTTATTTGCGGAAGGATATATTGGCCTTGGAGGGAGTGCAGAGAAGGTTCACCAGGTTGATACCAGAGATGAGGGGTGTTGATTATGAGGAGAGACTGAGCAGATTGGGTCTGTACTCGTTGAAATTTAGAAGGCTGAGGGGGGATCTTGTAGAGACCTATAAGATAATGAGGGGGCTGGATAGGGTGGAGATGGAGAGATTCTTTCCACTTAGAAAGGAAACTAGAACTAGAGGGCACAGCCTCAAAATAAAGGGGGGTCAGTTTAGGACAGAGTTGAGGAGGAACTTCTTCTCTCAGAGGGTGGTGAATCTCTGGAATTCTCTGCCCACTGAAGTGGTGGAGGCTACCTCGTTGAATATGTTTAAATCACGGATAGATGGATTCCTGATCGGTAAGGGAATTAGGGGTTATAGGGATCAGGCGGGTAAGTGGAATTGATCCACTTCAGATCAGCCATGATCTTATTGAATGGCGGGGCAGGCTCGAGGGGCTAGATGGCCTACTCCTGCTCCTATTTCTTATGTTCTAGTTTTTCCTACTAGTGGAAATATCCTCTCCACGTCCACTCTATCCAGGCCCTGCAGTATCCTGTAAGTTTCAATAAGATCCCCCCTCATCCTTCTAAACTCCAATGAGTACAGACCCAGAGTTCTCAACCGTTCCTCATATGACAAGCTCTTCATTCCAGGGATCATTCTTGTGAATCTCCTCTGGACCCTTCATCCTTCCTTAGATATGGGGCCCAAAACTGCTCACAATACTCCAAATGCGGTCTGATCACAGCCTTATACAGCCTCAGAAGTACATCCCTGCTCTTGTATTCTAGCCCTCTCAACATGAATGCTAACATTGCATTTGCCTTCCTAACTGCCAACTGAACCTGCACGTTAACCTTAAGAGAACCTTGAACAATGACTCCCAGGTCCCAGCCGTGGTGGCCTTGCTGGTAGGACTGGAGGCCAATGAGGCCCCCCGGGAGTTCGGGGGGCAGCAGGTTGCTCTTAGGAGCCAGAGATAGTTGGGTTGGTTGGGGGTGTGGCAATCAGCCGCGAAGGCTCAGGGGGAAGGCAGCAACAAATCACTTTGTTCTGTGCTGTTGCACAGAACAAAATGATGTGCGCATGCATGATTGTGCCCTCTACTGTGAGCTGCTGGCTTTTGTTGAGCTTTTACAGATGCACCACAGAGAGCATTCTTTCTGGTCGTATCATAGCTTGGTATGGCTCCTGCTCTGCCCAAGTTCAAAGTTCACCACAGCTTAGCTCAAGCAAGTTAAAAATTAATGAACAATAAAAGTAAACAGCGGGAAACAGAAAAAATGGGGGTGGGTGGGGGGAAATCAAATAATGAAAGTATTTTCGTAATTCTTCTCTGAATGTGTATGATAGTTATCCCGACAGCTAAGTAACTAATTCATGCAGCCATTAAGAGCCAGCCATGCAGCATGGTACTGAAGTCTCATTTCAGTCAGACTGGATATAAGTGACAGGTCCTAACTAGCACATAGTTTCATAATTGTCCTGCATTGTACCACGTCACTCAAGTGTTCCTCCTGCAGGACTCTGTCTTGACAGTGAAGGCTGATGGGCTGTTACAACTGTAAAATATATTCACAGCTGAGCATGGTCCTTTCCTCACTGGACGCTCAAGGACACACACGTGGTTCCAGCAGAAACTGCGTGCCACAAGTTGAGCAAATTGCTCATCAGCACTAACATTCCTCACCTTAATGATTACAAACTAGTTGGTGAAGTGAAATGAGTCATATTTGGGTTATTTCTGGATTACCAACGAGGACTGAAGAAATGAAGATTTCAAATATTAAAGCAGTTCAAAGTTAAAATATGTTGAAGCAGTTTCAACTACACTCCCTGCTTTTGCTCATTTTCCAAATCTCCTCACTAATTGCTACTTTCACTCTGGGGGTCATATAATGACAGAGAAAATAAAAGACTTGGATTTACATCATAATCTATCACTCCACTGAATAACCAGTGAACCTGCATTTTGTCTCATTAAGAAGTTTAACAACACCAGGTTAAACACCAACTTCTTACTTGACTATATAAGGCTGTATAAGAACAACACCAACTTCTTACTGTGTTTACCCCAGTCCAACGCCGGCATCTCCACATTTTGTCTCATTAGCCATGGAGGAATGTTGGTTGTAATACCAGGAAAATTCTTAGTCCTTTACAAACCACGTTGCCACACACATTTGTTTGAACAAAACAGGGTGAGCTTTATGCTGCACTAAGCCACACAATACCTTCCTGATTTGGGGGTGCTCAGTACTGACAATGGTTGTAGGAAAGGTGGGGTGGAGGTGAAACTGGTCTTCAGCGATGGCACCAAATTATTTTACCACCTCGTCTGCCACAGAATCGCAGAACGGAAATCTCCATTGGCCAAGGGTGTGATTTTATGATCTCGCCCAAGTGAGGTCATAAAATCCCGTTCCATATTCACATGTGTGATAATAAATTGGCAACCCATGTTACATGATTTGACTTCAATGGAAATTGATTTGACTTCAATGGAAATTAAGATTTGTGTTACTGCCCAAAATCAGTTTCACCTTCCCTGGGGCGACTGGAACTCCTGCATTTCGATCAGTACAAAGAGATACATTTGCATTCATCATACAATAGAGGGTGATGCCAAATACATTCCTGAAATCAACCTAACGGAGTATACAAACACACCCGACCTGAATTCAATCCTAAAAATGCATTGAAAATAAAGTTGTCAAAAGAACGAGTAACTGAAATCATCAAAGCAAACTGTCCAGCCAAGCTGTACTTCCAGTGATGTAGGCAATCTAACCATCTGCGATTCTCAAACATTCATAGCAATAGGCCAGTTTTCAAAGGCAATGGCACTTCAATAAACTATTCTTTAACGTACAATTGAATGGATCTAGCATCATAACCCAAAGGGGTCTTCCTCATCAGCACTTTCTGAAGAGGAAAGAGCTGGTAAAATAAATACTCAATCACTATGCGACATGAATAAGATCCGAATGCTGGACTATAAAGCAAAACAGGCGAGTATAAATCACAGGAAGCAGTTCAAACTGTAACATTGCAGATTTTTAATCTCAGCATTGACTTAATTCCACTGAAACTTCTCAGTGTTTTCTTTTTTTGGGCAGTGATGAAAGAGATTTCTACAGCACCTTTCCCAGTTCAGACATGTCAATGCAGTACTTTTTTCCCCAAAAGTGTCATCACTGAGGTAATATAGGAAATCAGTAAAAGCAAATTTTCCTAAATTTGAGAAAAAGGTCCTAGGTTTCCCATCTTAGAATCATAGAATCCCAACAGTGCAGAAGAAGTCATTCAGCCCATCAAGTTGGCATCAAATCTCTGAAAGTATCTTATCCAAACCCTAGAACATAGAACATTACAGCGCAGTACAGGCCCTTTGGCCCTCTATGTTGCGCCGACCAGTGAAACCAATCTAAAGCCCATCTAAACTACACTATTCCAATATCATCCATATGTTTATTCAATGACCATTTAAATTCCCTTAATGTTGGCGAGTCCACTACTGTTGCAGGCAGAGCATTCCACGCCCTTACTACTCTCTGAGTGAAGAACCTACCTCTGACATCTGTCCAATATCTATCACCCCTCAAGTTAAAGCTATGTCCCCTCGTGCTAGCTATCACCATCCGAGGAAAAAGGCTCTCACTGTCCACCCTATCTAATCCTCTGATCATCTTGTATGCCTCTATTAAGTCACCTCTTAACCTTCTTCTCTCCAACGAAAACAGCCTCAAGTCCCTCAGCCTTTCCTCATAAGACCTTCCCACCATACCAGGCAACATCCTAGTAAATCTCCTCTGCACCCTTTCCAATGCTTCCACATCCTTCCTATAATGCGGCGACCAGAACTGTACGCAATATTCCAAGTGTGGCCGCATCAGAGTTTTGTACAGCTGCAACATGATCTCCTGGCTCCAAAACTCAATCCCTCTACCAATAAAAGCGAACACTCCATATGCCTTCTTAACAACCCTATCAACCTGGGTGCCAACTTTCAGGGATCTATGCACATGGACACCGAGATCTCTCTGTTCATCCACACTACCAAGTATCTTACCATTAGCCCAGTACTCTGTAATCCTGTTACTCCTTCCAAAGTGAATCACCTCACACTTTTCCGCATTAAACTCCATTTGCCACCTCTCAGCCCAGCTCTACAGCTTATCTATGTCAAATGCATAGATAACCGCATTCGGCCTCTGATCTTCGGGTAAGCGTTCTCCAAGGCGGCCTTCACGACACACGACAATGCAGAGTCACTGAGCAGAGACTGATAGCCAAGTTCCGCACATATGAGGACAGCCTGAACCGGGATCTTGGGTTCATGTCACACTATCTGTAACCCCACGACTTGCCTGGGCTTGCAAAATCTCACTAACTGTCCTGGCTGGAGACAATACACATCTCTTTAACCTGTGTTTAACCCTCTCTCCACTCACATTGTCTGTTCCTTTAAGACTTGATTACCTGTAAAGACTCGCATTCCAACCATTATTTTGTAAATTGAGTTTGTGTCTTTATATGCCCTGTTTGTGAACAGAACTCCCACTTACCTGACGAAGGAGCAGCACTCCGAAAGCTAGTGGCTTTTGCTACCAAATAAACCTGTTAGACTTTAACCTGGTGTTGTGAGACTTCTTACTGTGTTTACCCCAGTCCAACGCCGGCATCTCCACAGCATCCCACAAATTTACCATGGCTAATCTCACCTAACCTACAAAGCGCTCCGAAAGCTCATACTACCAAATAAACCTGGTGAGTGTGAGACTTCTTACTGTGCCTCCCCCAGTCCAACGTCGGCATCTCCACATCACAGCTTCACATCTTCGAACACTAAGGGACAATTTAGCATGGCCAATCCATCTAACCTGCAGATCTTTGGAGGAAACCGGAGCACCCGGAGGAAACTCACACAGACACGGGGAGAATGTACAAATTCCACACAGACAGTCACCCAAGGCCGGAAATGAACCTGGGTCCCTGTGAGACAGCAGTGCCAACCACTGTGCCACCGTGCCATCCCTTGTCTTTGCTAAAGCTCAGGCTACCACCTCTGCCTTAAAAATATTCAAAGACTCTGCTTCCACTGTCTTTCAGGAAGAGAATTCAGAGATTCATTACTCTCAATGAAAAATAATTGTCTCATCTCTGACTTAAATGGGCAACCCCTTATTTTGAAGCACTTCCCTGCTCATTAAATGCATATTAACCTCCCAGTTATCGGCATCAAGCACTCCCTGTCCAATATCCATCTACTTTATCCCTCTCCCTCCCAACAACTCGCCTCAACGCCAAACTCTCAAGAGCACCCAATTGGGGGTAGTGCAACGTTCTTCCACTTCATTTAAGATCTAGCTTAGAGCCAAATTCACCGATACAGCCATGATTGTAGCAGGGGATCAGAGTGATGATTCTGCACAAATTCATCCTCAATTACGAACCAGCTTTCTCTCCAAGAGGATAATCCAGCCTCAAATGACTGGAAATCAAAGTCAAGTGGCTGCACCATATCTATAAAAGTGAGGCCTGTCCTCTGGATGTAATTCTGTCAGATTTAATGCTTCCTTTTGTGCAATGCACAGTAAATCCTTCAGTATGATTGTTGCAGCTACCAAATTGCCTCAGTCAACACTCCCATAGTAACCCAAATAACCACACCCTTTAACATTGACACCCTTATAGTGCTTTGCCGCCACATGATGTTTTTGCAGTGTTATATTTCACCCGGATATTCTTAGCTCATAAAAGGCACTCCCTGGCTGGAGGTGTTAATTAATCAGCAGGTCAGATGATCCAAACAAAATTGAGCAGATTGAAGAGACATTGAGAGCTAATCCAATATAAGTTTTTTTGATAACTCAGTGGGTGAAAGGATAGCCTGTCGGAATCATACGGATCAAGAAAGTATTAGGTTTGATGTATGCCATCTTAATTGGGATGGTAGTAGACAGACTACAGTGCATTTAGTTGTGTGTTGTCACCTGATTATCTGCCAACCTATAGATTAGCCACAAGTGACTGAAAGTATAAAAGACTTGATGAAGGCATAAAGGAATCAGTCAAGGTCTGTCCCATAGTGTCATCGAAGTTTACAGCATGGAAACAGGCCCTTTGGCCCAACTTGTCCATGCTGACCAGTTTTTACCACTAAGCCAGTCCCAATTGCCTGTGTTTGGCCCATATCCCTCTATATCCATCTTACCCATGAAACTATCTAAATGCTTTTTAAAAGACAAAATTGTACCCATCTCTATTACTCCTCTGACAGCTTGTTTCTGACACTCACCACCTTGTGTGAGAAAAAATTGCCCCTCTGGACACTTTCGTATCTCTCCCCTCACCTTAAAGCTACGCCCTCTAGTTTTAGACTCCCCTACCTTTAGGAAAAGGCCCGTCCTTATTTTATAGACCTCTATAAGATCACCCCTAAGCCTCCTATGCTCAACGGAAAAAAATTCCAGTCTATCCAGCCTCTCTTTATAACTCAAACCATTAAGTCCCAGTAGCAACCTTGCAATTTTTTTCTGCACTCTTTCTAGTTTAATAATATCCTTTCTATGATAGGGTGACCAGAACCAAGTGTGGCCTTACTAATGTCTTGCTCAACTTCAACAAGACGTCCCAATTCCTGTATTCAATGTTCTGACCAGTGAAACCAAGCTTGCCGAAAGCCTTCCTCACCACGCTGTCCACCTGTGATTCCACTTTTAAGGAGCTATGAACCTGTACCCCTAGATCTCTTTGTTCTATAACTCTCCCCAACGCCCTACCATTAACTGAGTAAGTCCTGCCCTGGTTCGAACTACCAAAATGCATACCTCACATTTATCGAAATTGAACTCCATCTGCCATTTATCAGCCCACTGGCCCAATTGATCAAGATCTCATTGCAATCCTAGATAACCTTCTTCACTGTCCACTTAGTAACCATGCCTCCTAAATTCTCATCCAAATCATCAGTATAAATGACAAATAACAGTGGACCCAGCACTGATCCGAGGCACACCACTGGTCACAGGCCTCCAGTTTGAAAACAACCCTCTACAACCACCCTCTGGCTTCTATCGTCAAGCCAATTTTGTGTCCATTTGGGTACCTCATCCCGGATCCCATGAAATTTAACCTTATGCAGCAACCTCCCATGCAGTACCTTGTCAAAGGCCTTTCTAAAATCCATGTAGACAACATCAACTGCACTGCTCTCATCTACCTTCTTGGTTACCCCTTCAAAAAAGTCAATCAAATTCGTGAGACACGATTTTCCACTCACAAACCATGTATCTCAGAATACCTTCTAACAACTTACCCACTACAGATGTGAGGTTCACCGGTCTGTAGTTCCCAGGCTTTTCCCTGCAGCTCTTCTTAAACAAAGGCACAACATTTGCCACCCTCCAATCGTCAGGCATCTCACCTGTGGCTGTCGATGATTCGAATATCTCTGCTAGGGGACTTGCAATTTCCTCCCTAGCCTCCCACAGCGTCCTGGGACACACTTCATCAAGTTCCGGAGATTTATCTACCTTGATGCGCTTTAAGACTTCCAGCACCTCCTTCTCTGTTATATTTGCACTCCTCAAGACATCACTATTTATTTCCCCAAGTTCCCTAATATCCATGTCTTTCTCAACAGTAAATACTGATGAGAAATATTCATTTAGGATCTCACCCATCTCTTGTGGATTTGCACATAGATGACCTTGTTGATCCTTAAAAGGCCGTACTCTTTCCCTAGTTACTCTTTTGGCTTTTACGCATTTGTAGAAGCTCTTTGGATTCTCCTTTGCCTTATCCGCCAAAGCAATCTCGGGTGTCCCCTTTTGGCCCTTCTGATTTCTCTCTTAATTCAACTCCTACACCCTCTAAACTCTTCAAGGAATCCACTTGATCCCAGCTGTCCAAGCACGTCATATGTCTCCTTCTTGACCACAGCCTCAATATCCCGAGTCATTTAGGGTTCCCTACTTCTACTAGTCTTATCCTTCATACTAAAAGGAATGTGTTTACCCTAAACCCTGGTGAACACACAGTTGAAAGCTTTCCACTTACCAGCTGTCCCTTTGCCTGCCAACAGACTTCCCCAATCAACAAAGTTCCTGTCTAATACCATCAAAATTGGCCTTGCCCCAATTTGGAATGTTAACTTTTGGGCCAGACCTATCATTCTCCATAGCGATCTTAAAACTAATGGAATTATGGTCACTGGTCCCAAAGTGATCCCTCACTAACACTTCTGTCACCTGCCCTTCCTTATTTCCTAAGAGGAGGTCAAGTTTTGCCCCCCCTCTAGTCGAGCCATCCGCATACTAAATGAGAAATTCCTCCTGAATACACTGAACAAATTTCTCTCCATCCAAGCCACTAATACTATGGCTGTCTCAGTCAATGTTGGGAAAGTTAAAGTCCCCGACTATTACCACCCTGTTTCTTGGAGCTATCTGTAATCTCCTTACATATTTGCTCCTCAATTTCCAGCTGACTATTTGGAGGCCTATACTACAATCCTATCAAAGTGATTTCCCCCTTATTTCTCAGTTCTACCCATATAGTGGGCAAACCCTCGGATATATCCCCTCTCAGTGCTGCTGTGATGTTTTCACTAATCAAAAACGCAACTCCCCCTCCTCTCTTACCTCCTGTTCTATCTTTCCTATAGCATCTGTACCCTGGAACATTGAGCTGCCAGTCCTATCCCTCCCTTAGCCAGGTTTCAGTAATAGCTTTAATATCCCAGTCCCATGTACCCATCCATGCCTTGAGTTCATCTGCCTTGCCTGTCAGGCCTCTTGCATTGAATAAATGCAGTTTAATCTGGACTTCCCTTGCCCTCTGTCCTGCTTTTGCCTGATCTGTCTAGTACTAGGGTTACTGACACTGCTGTTACTATTTAGTGTGCTCTCTTTAACTTCCATGCTGTCCTCAACCTTCTCTTCTTTTCCCCTACTGCTCTGGGTTCCACCCCCCGCCAAACTAGTTTAAACCCTCCCGTGTGGCTCTAGCAAATCTCCCCGCCAGGATATTAGACCCCCTCCAGTTCAAGCGTAACCTGTCCCTCTTGAACAGGTCATCCTTGCCCCAGAAGAGATCCTAATGATCCATAAATCTAAATCTCTGCCCCCTGCACCAGCTCTCAAAACACGCATTCATCTGCCTAATGTTCCTATCCCTACTCTCAATAGCACATGGCACCGGCGGTAGTCCAGAAATTACTGCCTTCGAGGCCTGCACTTTAGCCTTCTGCCTAACTCTCTATATTCACACTTCAGTACCTCATCCCTTTTCCTATCTATATCGCTGGTACCAATATGTACAACGACCTCTGGCTGCTTACCCTCCCTTTTAAGAATGTCCTGCAACTGCTCAGTGACGACCTTGACCCTGGCACCAGGGAGGCAATAAAGGAATCAGTCAAGGTCTGTCTCCATGAGGGATTCAATTTAATTCAGCAATTGGGGTGACTAATATTTCTGTTTCACAGTTACACATCAGGGACTTCAATTCTGTCTTGTTGTTCAGCACCAGCGATGTGCTGTCATCATTTCCCAGAACACAGAATCACTTGGGCATTTAATGTGGAAATATTAGTCAACAAGTTAGCAGGAGACAGTCAGTAGAACAGCACAATCAATTAGTTACAGCAAGAAATAAGCTTTTATTTTTTTTAAAAAGTATGTAACTGGGGGAGGCATTTGTTTGCATTTCCTTCAGGAAGAGAGAAGGCTCCTGCTCTCTCTAAAGAGAGCTGGGCAGCAGAATATTAAAATTAGGCTAATCTTCACGTTATCAAATCCTTCTAGCACTCACTGTAAAATCATATTCAATAAATCTGTTCCTTTTCAGGCTAATACTAAAAAATACATAGATGGATTCTCATTAATGATCAACTACTGTTCCTCAGGAAAGAAGCCTACCACCCACTACTCAATCTGACCTATCCACGACTCCAAATTCTTCCCTGCCAATACAGCCCACATCCCAAGAGAAAAACATAAATTATCTTAAAAAATATAAATTGTTGCATTTCCAGTGGTTCATTGGGTAAATGGGTGAGGCTTGTCCATGGTGCTGTCTCCCCAGGTCAATCAACCTGTTGTCGCTACTATCTACACTCGTGTATGAAAAATGGTCACAAAAATGGGAGAGCTGTACCCCCACCACCACTGCACCCCCTCCCCAACACCCAGCACCAGTATATGCAGCAAGCAAAGGGAAACATTGGACAAAGAGCTGAAAGGGATCAGCAGAAAAAGTTCTTTTTTTGCAAAATTGGACTTGTTAGGTGTTAGTCTAGGCTTAGTGGGTAGCACTGTCACCTCCAAATTCAGAAGGTATGTGGTTTCAAGTCCCACTCCAGAGACTGGAGCACAAAATTTAGCCTGACACTTCCAGTGCAGTACTGAAGGAGTGCTGCACTGCCAGAGATGCCATATTTCTGAGGAAATATCTGCCCTCAGGTGGGCGTAAAAAACAACAGCCTTATTTTGCAGAAGAGCAGAGGCGTTCTCCCTGCTGTCCTGGCTCATAATAATCCCTCAATCAAAATCACAAAAACAACTACCGTGTTTCCTACAACAATGACGACAGTTCAAAAGTACTGGTTTAAATGAGCTTTGGAATATATGGAGGTTGTTCCAAAGATAAGTGGAAGTCTGATAGATGTGCCCTGTGTCAAGAGAAAGATTTAAGATGCCATTTGTTCATTTCCCTTGCTCTATATAATCGTGATCTACTTTTCTGGATGCCAGTGCCCACATCTCCTCTCCCTCTCTCTCCCCGTCTGGCTCTAGTTGGCGCCCGGTTATGTTGATTAGCAGTGTTTACATTTTTCTACCCTTCTAATTTATAGGTGAGCCACTTGTATTCAAAACAAGGATTGAAATTTAAAGCGACAGCACATCTTTAGTCATGAACCCAGTTAGTTTCCAAAAAAAAGCACAGTTTACAAAAATGCCCATGGAATGAAAGAATCTCACACTATTTAGTTGGAGTCAAAGGCTTCAACCTCAAAGGGGTGGTCCACGGCAGAAGTCATGACTACCCACAGCTCCCTTGAATGCCTCAGCTGAAAAAAAAAAGTATTCTCCATTTCATTCCGCCCCCTCACCACCTTCGATATGCATTGTACAACAGCATCATCATGAATGTTGCTTGTGGGAATGTCAATGGAGTCGTGATCCAGAAGTCTGCACTAATAATCCAGAGAACGTGACTTTAAATCTTGCAATAGGTTGTTTGAGAATTTCAATTCAGTTAAAGAAAAAAAGTTGGTTTGGTAAAAGTGACCATGCTGTCATAAAACCCACTTATTCCCATGATGTGGCGTTGCCGGCGTAGGACTGGGGTAAGCGCAGTAAGTAGTCTCTCAACACCAGGTTAAAGTCCAACAGGTTTATTTGGAATCACGAGCTTTGGTATCATTGGTTCCCTAATGCCCTTCAGGAACGCAATCCTTCCCCTCCCGACTCAGTCTGAATCTACAAGTGATTCTAGTCCCCACACTAACATGGTTCACACTTAACTGCCCTCTGAAGTAGCCCAGCAAGACGCGCAGTTCGAAGGCTGACTACCACCGACCTCACAGGAAAATTAGGGGCCAGCAACAAACGCAGGCCTTGGCATTGACATCATCACTCCAGAAGGAGCTAAAAATTGGTACCTGACACTGAAAGAAGCTTTGGTAAAAGACAACCGTCACCAGACAGATTATGAATGAGTGATTTAGCAAACAGGTCCAAACTCTTGTTAACCTTTGCTCTTCAATTTTTGTTTCATTCTTTACTTCACCTCTTACTTCCAGTACTTCATCTAAATGAACCCAGGCAGCGAAAGTTGATGGGCTATTGCACTACAGCAGGCATCACAACTGAACTGGGCACCATGCCAATCTGACACATGCACTTTCAGCAGGGAGTCACAGAATAGTGATTGGGAACTATTCTCAACTGATTTTTCCTTTCTTTAATCCAAAACTCTGCTGCATTCTCCAGAATCAATGGGAAGACTGTTAAACAAAAGCTTGTGCCCTTCTTGAGGCCTGTTCCACAAGCGTTCGGGCAAAACTCCTGCAAAATCCACTTCAATGGACTGGCTGAAAATGGTCTTCCCTGAAAGGTCCGCTGTTCTCAATTCTCAAATTGCCAAACTTCCAAACAACTTTTCAAACACATTCTGAAACTCTCTTCAAGTGGCAGCAATGATATTAGTGAGTGGATGGAGTTTTCAACCAGGCATTCAGAATGGAGACAACTTGACCATCAAGCTGCATCACGCTTTTAAGTCCCAATATCTCAAATGATAAGGCAGAGAAGGAAAGAAACAGCAGATAGGAACATAGGAAATAGGAGTAGGAGTGGCATTCGGTCCCTTGAGCCTGTGCAGCCTTTCAACCATATCATAGTTGACCTTCTATTCTACCTCAATGCATTTTCCCACACTTTCTCCATATCTTTGGATATCTTCAATAACTAGAAATCTATCAATCTCTGGCGTGAATATATTCAATGATTGAGCTTCCTCAGCCCTCTGGATCAGAGAATCCGGCGCACTGGACAGTGGATAACAACCACTTGAGATCAGTTCGGTAAACCCAGGAGCGCTCTGCTCACCCCCACAAGAAGCTTCATCCAAAATTTTAATGGATCTGAAGTCACACAATCCTTCCCTAAGCCATTCAGCGTCTTTCACAAGTTCTGACTGTTCTTTTCACTAAACTAATTGCTGAATTGAATACTTGTATTGCATTCAAAGAGCTCATTCAAATTACTCAAACTCCTCTATTAGATTCCAGCCTGTAACTTACTCCCATAACTAAGGAAAGAGTCAGACTTATTATTGACCAAAAAGGCAACCTGTGTGTGAAGGTGGAAGAATTGTATATAGGTTTCAATGAATGATGGGAATGGTGCAAACATTGTAATTACAGAGGAGAAATGCAAAATATTGGACGGGATAAACGGAGCAAAGAACTATTAAGGAGTTTAGTATCTTTGATGATAGCTAAATCAAGGATGAAATCTATCGCAAGCTGTTAAGAGAAGCCAAAGAGGAAATATTGGAGGCTCTGGCCATCATTTTCCAATTCTCTCTTGTTTTAGAAATCATAGAAATCTTACAGTACAGAAAGAGGCCATTCGGCCCATCGAGTCTGCACCAACCACAATCCCACCCAGGCCCTACCCCCATATCCCTACATATTTTACCCACTAATCCCTCTAATCTAAGCATCCCAGGACACTAAGGGGCAATTTTAGCATGGCCAATCAACCTAACCCGCACATCTTTGGACTATGGGAGGAAACCGGAGCACCCGGAGGAAACCCACGCAGACACGAGGAGAATGTGCAAACTCCACACAGACAGTGACCCAAGCCGGGAGTCGAACCCAGGTCCCTGGAGCTGTGAAGCAGCAGTGCTAACCACTGTGCTACCATGCCGCCCTAACTCACCGTTTTAGGTGAGTTAGAGGAGTGGAAGGAGTTAGCAGAAAGAGACAGACCGAGTAATTACAGGCCAATAGACTAACCTTGTTGGTGGGCAAATTGAGGAAAAAGTGTCTTGAGGAGCAGTATAAATTATAATTTAGAAAGACACAGATAAATCATCCAGTCAGCATGGATAGGAAGGTCATGTCTGACTAACTTGATTGAATATTTTGAGGAGGTAACAAGCAGGGTCGATGAGGGTAGTGCATTTGATGTAGTCTACATAGATTTTAGCACTGATTTTGACAAGTCCCACATTTTGCAGACTAATTAGTAAATTAGAAGCCCATGGGATCTAAGGAAAAGTGGTAAGTTGGATGCAATTTTGGTTTAGTGGCAGGCAGCATAGACTAATGATTGGCAGAATTGTGACCAAAATGAGGTTTCCAATGAGTTTATACTATGAAAAACAAGGGACAAAGATTTAGATATAAATGTAAAGGGGATGATTAGGAAGTTTGCAGATGATACAAAAATTGGCCAAGTGATGGATACTGAGAAAGGAAGCTGCAGAGTGCAGAAAGATATCAACGGACTGGTTAGAAAAGTGGCAAATGGAGAAGTGTGATGCAAAGGAGTACACAATGAATGTCAAGAGTAGTAGATGTAGAGGAATACAGGAACTTTGGAGTATATGTCGACAGATTCCTGAAGATATCAGGGCAAATAAACAAGGTGCTTAAGAAAGCATACAAGCTCCTTTTCCTATATTGGCCAAGGCACAGCAAGTAAGGATAGAGAGGGTCTGCTAGAACTGTATAAAACACTAGTTTAGCACAGCTAGAATGTGGCATACAGTTGTGGTCATTGCATCATAGGATGTGATCACACTAGAGAGAGCGCAGAAATTTACAAGGATGTTGTCCAAATGTAGGATTTTAGCTATGTCGAAAGAATGAATTAGCTGCTTCCTTTGGATCAGAGGAGGCTGAGGGAAGATTTAATTGAGGTGGATAAAATTATGAGATGCCCCTTATTCCCTAGCGGAAAGGACAACAACTAAGAGTATAGATTTAAAGTAATTAGTAGAGAATTATTGGGAGTTGATGAGAATTCTTTTCACCCAGAGGATGCTGGATATCTGGAACTCACTATCTGAAAGAGCTGTAGAAACATCAAATGCAAGAAAGAGTGCAAGCGAGAGAGAGCACGAGAAGCAGATAATAAATATGACACCAGTGGACACAGTTCCTGCTTGAGATTTGGAAGGATGCAATTCATGCTCAAGGGGCTGAATGGTCTTCTCTTATTCCAAAGCAGCAAGCAGAAGCAAATGCAGAAAATAAGTTGTATGTTCTGTCAATCTAAAATTACCAACCACCAAACTGCCCTTGCTTCTGGAAGTCTCTCCCAGATGTCTGTTTGGAGTTCTGGACGATGTACACTAGAGTTAAAACATCCCTCACTGAATCATTCTTTACGTTTGTGAACAATCTGCAACTGTCCTCCAGGAACTCTATGCCTGAAGCAAGTTCCAGGGTTCATTTTGCGCTGCATATCATCTGAATTTCAATTGAATGCCAATGTGATCTTGCAAAATTCTCCACTCAAATGTTGTACCTCTTAAAAATTTCTTAGAAAGTTAACAGCATTTAGCCCTCCCAGTAAATCTATGTTCATGATCAACCAGCCTTTTTCTCCAAATTACCCTGTCTCTATATCATCTAACTCTTTCCCATGAACAGGAAGCACGGTGACACAGTGGTTAGTACTGCTGCCTCACAGCTCCAGGGAGCCGGGTTCAATTCTGGCCTCGGGTGACTGTCAGTGTGGAGTTTGCACATTCTCCCCGTGTTTGCGTGGATTTCCTCCGGGTTCTCTGGTTTCCTCCCGCGCTCCAAAGATGTGCGGGTTAGGTTGATTGGCCATGTTAAATTGCCCCATAGTGTCAGGGGGATTAGCAGGGTAAATACATGAATTTATGGGGTCAGGGCCTGGGTGGGATTGTTGTTGGTGCAGGCCCAATGGGCTGAATGGCCTCCTTCTGCACTGCAGGCATTCTACGATTCTCTGAACTCTGGATTGTTCAAGACTCTGTCCTTTCTCTCACCTGTTCCTTATTTGTCTACTGATTGCCTCCTCTCACATTTTCACTGATAAATCTGCCCAACATTCAACAATTTTGTCCAGCACACAGTTGCCAGGTGGAGGAAACTTGCATTCCTTCCATTATGTAAAAGCCACCTTGATCTTCTCCCCGCTCTTGAACCAGGCAATCTTTTTGTTAAAAGCACAACTCCCTCCTGTTGTCGTATTCACTCTCTCCTTAGTCATTGTTCATCAAATCCTATTCTTGGCTGACATATTTTGACTCCAAGTGGCACAGCTACATCTCATCTGATAAAGCAGTTTCCAAGAAACTTAGTTTACTATTTCATTCCATTTCTACAGGTACTTAATTGGGAAATCATAGAATCTACAGTGCTGAAGGAGGCTATCTGACCCATTGAGCCTGCACCGACAACAATCCCACCCTGGTCCCATCCCCGTAACCCCACATATTTACAGTCCTAATCCCCCTGACACTAAGGGGCAATTTAGCATGGCCAATCAACCTGATCCGCACATCTTTGGACTGGGAAGAAACTGGAGTACCCGGAGAAAACCCACGCAGACAGGGGAGAACATGCAAACTCCACACAGACAGTGACCCGAGGCCGGAATTGAACCTGGACTCCTGGCACTGTGAGGCAGCAGTGCTAACCACTGTGCCGCCCCAATGGGAAAAGAACAAGTGAAGTGAGCATTGGTCCTCTAGAGAGTGACAATAGTTAATAGTAGATAATAAGGAAAGAGTCAGTGTGGTTTTATGAAAGTTAAGTCATGTTTAACCAATTTACTAGAATTCTTTGAAGGACTAACGTGTTGTGGATAAAGGAAAGCCTGTAGATGTAATGTACATGAATTTCCAGAAAGCATTTGATAAGGTGCGCATCAAATGTTGTTGCAAAAACTAAAAGCTCACATATTAGCACGAATAGAAGATTATGCAATGATGGGTCATTTCCTGACTGACAGAACGTGATGAGTGGAGTCCCACAGGGAGTCTCAACTTTTTACAATTTACACCAGTGACATTGATGGGGGGAGTAAAGGCATGGTAGCTAAATTTGCAGATGACTCATTTAGAAGGAAAATATATTGTGAAGGAGACATTTCAAGCTTGCAGATGGATATAGATTGGCTGAGTGAGTGAGTAAAAATCTGGCAAATGGTATATAATGATCACTTTGGCAGAAAGAAAAAAAAAAGTAGAGTATTATTTAAATGGAGAACTGCTGCAGAATGCCAAGATACAGAGGGATCTAGGTGTTCTAGTGCATGAATCACAAAACGTTAGTATGCAAATGCAGCATGCGATCAAGAAGGCTAATGGAAAGCTATCCTTTATTACGAGAGGAATTGAACATAAAAGTAAGGATGTTAGACAGGGCATTGGTGAAATCACATCTCACATACTGTGGACAGTTTTGATCTCTTTATTTAAGGAAGGATGTAAATACTTTGGAGGCAGTTCACTAGATCGATAGTGGGATGAACGGGTTGTCTTATGAGGAAATGTTACACAGACTGGGCTTGTTTTCACTCGAGTTTAAAAGAGCGTGGATTGACTTGATTCAAGTATATAAGATCCTAAACAGTGTTGACAATTTAACATCGAAAGGATATGTCCTCTCGTGGATGAGCCCAGAACGAGGAGGCACTGTTTTAAAATTAGAGGTTGCCCTTTTCGGGTAGAAATTAGAATTGTTTTCTCTGAGGGTTGTGCAACTTTGGAACTCTCTGCCTCAGAAGGCAATGGAGGCAGGTCACTGAATATTTTTAAAGGCAGAGGTAGATAGATTCCCTTGCCTAATAAGAATCTAAGGTTATCGGGGTAGATGGGAACCTGAAACTCAATACAAATAGATCAGCCATTATCTTATTGAATGGCAGAGCAGGCTCGAGAGGCCAAGTGGTCTATTTCTGCTCCTATTCTGTATGTTCATATGTTCTTGCTCAACAATTACATAAAATTCTAATCTGTGCATGTCTTGCTGCCATACTGGAGTGGCTCTTCTAGCAATCCTCGGTCTCTCTGAGTTTGAGGAAAACCTTGTTTGATTAAAGATCCCTCTGTCTCATCTACTCCGTCTCTCTGTTGTGGCATTATCTATACTACAATGGCTCATAATTTAAGACACCATCCAGTTTGGAAAGAAAAGCAGAGGAGATGGAAATCAGGAACTCGTGTCATCAAGCTTCGACTACGATAAAGGAAGACTGAGGAAAATAAAGATTTTCAGTTTTGAGATCCTGAGGTAAAATGAATTAGACTAGAAGATGTTTGATTTATTACTCATTCATGGGTTGTAGGCATCACTGGCAAAACCAACATTTATTGCCCATCCCTAATTACCCTCAAGAAGGTGGTGATGAACCACTTTCTTGGCAAGCAAGTAGTTTACTTGGCGATATCAGATGGTTTTTAAGAGGGAATCACTTTGCTGTGACCATGCAAGTGCAGCAGATTCTCTTCCCTAACGAAAAGCAGATGGACTTTTTCTTTGAAACACAGTCGTTTCATGGTCACCATTACTAATATCAGCTTTTTACATTCCAGATTTATTTAATTAACTGAAGTTAATTTCCTCAGCTGCTATTGTAGGATTTGAACTTATGCCTCCAGATCTTTAGTTCAAGTCTCTGCATTGCTAAACCAGTAACATAACCGTTTAGTATTGGCCAGGGGATTGTAGCACAATGAGTCTTGATTTGAACACAGGGAGAAAGGAGGGAACGCAAAATGTTATATTTGAAGTTTGTAAGGTACAAGAGAGGAAAGATATGAACAACAATGACCAAATCAGCACCAATAAAAGAGAAAAATGTTCTTGATGGAGGGGGAGTCAGAGTGAGAGACAGCCACAAAGCGAGGGCAAGAGTGTGAGGAGAGAGTGAAAGAGTGGGCAAGGGAAGCAAACATGTAAACACATACAGTGAGGGACAGACAGAAAGTGAGATCGAGGGTGTGCAAAGTGAGGGTGTGGGGCACAAGATAGAAAGGCTGCAAGACAGGTGCTGGTGCAAGGGTTGGGGAGAGAAAAAGACAGAGGAGAGTTTGGGAAGGAGACATACAGGAGCAGTGAATATGACAGCAGGGAAGATAGTTCATGCGTAGATTTGTAGGGAGGCGAAATAGATCATTGGGGTGGATTGGCCTACCCTTGACAAGGTTAAGCACAAGGAAATTCTGTGAATATCAGCCACTATTTGAGGTCAGGTAACAGCTGTATTTTTACATAATTATTAGGCTGGAACAAAAAGGACCTGTGGAATGTTTGAAACCCTGAGGTGAGTTAGTCAGTGAGAAACAGTCCGCCTCACAGGTTTAAAAGATGATGAGTGATATAGTTCGTGCCAACAGAGCCATAAACACACACATAGCCAAATAAACTAAACTAAACAGATTGTCAAAAAGTGGAGCAAATGGAATTTGACCCCATCTGAAACATTCCTGAAGATGGCCCACGACTTATTCCCACCCTATTCTTAGAAATGTTTTGTGAATTTTAACTAATCAGCAGCGTGAATTTGCAGATAGCTTTGATTGAACTGAAAGCAAAAAGGTTACACTATCCCTATTCCATAAGCACATTGAACAGCCCGCGGTGAGAGCAGTCTTTACTCCCAGTCAGTAATCATGGTTTAATTTACTCAGACGGAGGGGAAAAAAAAGTTTTTTGGCAAACTTTCCGCGCTCGGGCTGTGGATGTGTAACATGCCGGTTCCAGCAGCCTCTTACCCTGCAGATTCTGTACTCTGATGTCGCTGATGTGACCGATCAGCTCCTCGCGCTGAAACCAGTCCCATTCCAATGCTGCCATAGAGGGAGAGAAAGCCCCGGACTGGAGAATCACTGCGTCCCTTTAACCTGGGGAGGGCAATCGAACAGAGAGGAAGGACTCAAGAGATCAGTGCGAAGCGCTGGGCGGGGAGAGGGAGGGATCTGACATTCACTCATGGGATAAATTGAGACGACTTCCTGGTGACGATGGGCTTTTGCCCGCCCTCTTTCACCTCAATAGTACCTGGTTAATATTCACTGGAGCACGAGTAGAGGCACAGACAGACACACCTTCAAACACACGGACACTGAACACACTCCCCCCCAATCACACACAAATGCTGCAGATCCATTGAAACTAAACCAACTGAACAGACTGATCCCCAATCCCACACATAAACAATGCAGCCAATCGCAAACACACACACACACTGTAAACGTGTTAAATAGACACACCCTCAAACACAGATACTACACTCCCTCAAACATACTGTACACAGAGGGAACAGCCACACCCACAAACACAGACATAGTGCACCCACTGTACACCATACATAAACTGTATACCATACAGTGTGACTTCAGACATACATGCACACATACACAAATTGCCCAGGTATAGTCTGCAAAAGCAGGACAAATCCATCTGGTCAATTCCAGGAGGCTACTCCCAAACACAGCAACATTATAGAATATGACCTCAGCACTAGCAAATGGTATTTATAAATTAATTGTTCATTGATGCTCAGTTTGGGTATCAACAGGTCCATTTGGCTCCTGATCTCATCATAACCTTGGTCCAAACATGGACAAAGAGCTGAATTCAAAAGATGAGGTGAGAGCGCTGGCATTGGCATCAAGGTTGTGTTCAACTGAGTGCGGCATCAAGGAGCTTGTGTAAAACTGGAATCAAGGAAAACTTCTCCACTGGCTGAAGCCATAACCAGCACCAAGAAAGATGGTGGCTGGGATTTTACCGGCTTGCCCCGCCTATTGTAGAGCAAGCCGGTAAAATCGCATGTGAGCCGAGAAATCAGGATCACGCCCGAGTTCTTGGCTCTCGTGATTTTACGAGAATCGGATTTCCGGCGCAGTCAGCCTCTTGCCGGAAATGGGCGAGAGACTGAATAATTTATTTACATGTATTGAAATGCTGATTTACATCTGTTTAGTGAACCCGGCACTGAATCGCCTGGGCTCGCTTGCCTTTATGGCCTCACCAGGAGAAGTTCTCTCCGGTGAGGAAAACACATGCTCCCCATAAATGAGAAACAGTCATGTTGACCTCACCGGTGGAACTGGAGGCCATTGAAGCCTACGGGGAGGCTGAGGGCAAGGTGCCAGCCTGGCACCTGGGCACTCTCCACTGGGCAATGCTGGGGGTGGGGCCTATAAGATGGGACCTGAAGGGGCAGAGCCAGAAGGGGCGGGGTCTGAATGGGGTAAGGGGGACCCGCTGTCACTCTGCAACATGATCGGATTGGGGGGACATGATCGGTCTGGGCGGCAGAGGCGACGGGGGCTGCATCTCGGGCAGTGTGGGGCTCACGCTCGGCTGCTAGCCTCCGAGATTGCAGGATGGGGGGAGAGTTTGTGAGGCTGCCTGCAACTGCAGGGGCCTGACAGCTCTCTCTTTGTCTGTCAGACCCCTGCTGTTGAAATTACGCATGTGCAGCATCAGAGGTCTGCACATGCGCAATAATTCCCCCTGCAGTTGCTACTGCGCATGTGCAGACACCGAGGTCTGTGCATGTGCAATTGCTCCCTCTGCAGGCTGGCTGGTGAATTAAGCCCAGCCCACTACCTGCAGCAGCTAGAAACAGTCTAGCCTAGATTTTTAATGACTAAGTGCATAAGACTGGGTGTGAAAGCTTGCCCAAAATACGGATCAGTCCCGTAAAACTCCGCCCGGTGTGTGACCTTGCTGCAAGAGTTCCTCAAAATGGTGTCCTAGGCCCAACCATCTTCTGCTGCTTCATCAATTACCTTCCCCTAATCATAAGGTTAGAAGTTGGAATGTTCACTGATGATTGCACAATGTTCATTGCCAGTTGCAACTCCTTAGACACTGAAGCAGTCTGCGTCCATATGCAGCAAGACCTGGATACTATTCAAGCATATATTGATCATTGACAAGTAACATTCATGTCACACAAGTGCCAAACAACAACCATCCCTAACAACATTGAGATGGTGATCCACTTGCCTAGATGAGTGCAGCTCCAATAACACTTAAGAAATCAACCCATCCAGGACAAAACAACCTGTTTGATCAACACCCCAACCCCACCTTAAACATTTACTCCCTCCACCAGTGGCACACAATGACAACAGGCGGACTGGAACACCACTAATTGCAAGTTCCTCTCCAAGACACACACCATCCTGACTTGGATCTATACTGTCCCTTCACTGTCACTGGACCATATCATGGAATTTCACTTCCCTAACAGCACTATGGATGTACCGCTACCACATAACCATGTTTAAAAAAGGAGGTAGACAAAAGGCAGGTAACTATTGGCCAGTTAGCTTAACTTCTGTAGTAGGGAAAATGCTTGAATCTATCATCAAGGAAGAAATAGCGAGACATCTGGATATAAATTGTTCCATTGGTAAGACGCAGCATGGGTTCACGAAGGGTAGGTCATGTTTGACTAATTTGGTGGAATTCTTTGAGAACATTACAGTGGAAGCAACGTCCCTGCTTATATGTTTCTATAAGATCTCCCCTCATTCTTCTGAATTCCAATGAGTATAGCCCCAGTCTACTCAGTAATGGGGAACCTGTGGATGTGGTGTATCTGGATTTCCAGGAGGCATTTGACAAGGTGCCTCACCAAAGACTGCTACATAAGATAAAGGTGCACAGTGTTACGGGTTATGTATTGCATGGATAGAGGATTGGTTAACTAACAGAAACCAAAGAGTGGGGGTAAATGGGTGTTTTCTGGTTGGTGATCAGTGACTAGTCGTGTGCCTCAGGGATCAGTGTTGGGACCACAATTGTTGACGATTTACATAGATGATTTGGAGTTGGGGACCAAGTATAGTGTGTCAAAATTCGCAGATGACACTAAGATGGGTGGAAGAGCAAAGTGTGCAGAGGACCTGAAAGTCTGCAAAGGGATATAGATAATCTAAGTGAGTGGGCGAGGGTCTGGCAGATGGAGTTCAATGTTGGAGGATGTGCAGAGAAGATTCACTAGGTTGATTCCGGAGTTGAAAGGGTTGGCTTATGAGGAGAGACTGAGTAGACTGGGGCTATACTCATCGGAATTCAGAAGAATAAGGGGAGATCTTATAGAAACATATAAGATTATGAAGGGAATAGATAAGATAGAAGCAGGGACGTTGCTTCCACTGGCAGGTGAAACTAGAACTAGGGGGCATAGCCTCAAAATAAGGGGAAGCAGATTTAGGACTGAATTGAGGAGGAACTTCTTCACACAAAGGGTTGTGAATCTGTGGAATTCCCTGCCCAGTGAAGCAGTTGAGGCTACTTCATTGAATGTTTTTAAGGTGAGGATAGATACATTTTTGAACAGTAAAGGAATTAAGGGTTATGGTGAGCGGGCAGATAAGTGGAGCTGAGTCCACGAAAAGATCAGCCATGATCTTATTGAATGGCGGAGCAGGCTCGAGGGCCCAGATGGCCTACTCCTGCTCCTAGTTCTTATGTTCTTATAACCTGCAGTGGTTCAAGAAAGCAGCTCACCACCATCTCAACAGCAATTAGGGATGGGCAATAAATGCTCATCTAGCCAGTGATGCCCACATTGCATAAATTATTAAGAGAAAAAAGCAATCAGTCAAAGCACCTACCCTTGACATTCAATGGAGGAGTGGGGAGCATTAATGAATGTCGAATTCCCCACTCTCTACCTCCTGGGAGTCATCAAAAACTTAACTGGACCAGCCTTATAAATATTATGGCTACAAGAGTAGGTTAATGGCAAATAACTCACCTCAAAGCCAGTCCACCATCTAAAATTGAAGACTGTGATGAAATATGCTTTGCTTGCTTGAGTGAGTGCAGATCCAACAACACTCTTAGAAGTTTGACACTACCTAGGACAAAGTGGCCTTCTTGATTGGCACCATACCTGTCACCTTAAGCATACACTCCTTCCACCAGAGGAACATGGTGATAGCAGTATATCCACATCCCTTGAATTAATATAAATAAACAGTCACAACTATACCCTCCAATTGCGCACAAAGTAGGGCTAAATCATAGAGTAATATACCCTTCAGACATAGACAAAACAAACATAGTCAAACCCCAGGAAGAGATATCAACAACAAATGCAGTTATAATTATATTATATGAATACACAGATACACCATAGAGTGGCTAACAGCCTACAGAGACGCACACAACAAATCAATACCTCTGTACGCACTCATTCACAATTACACAAGTATACACTACAAACAAATATACACAATCACTCCATTCTGACCTATGGACCTTACGGTGAAACAAACACAAAAAGTTCCTACGAGCACCAATCAAATTCGTACACAGGGAGCAGTAAGTCACGCGTTTGTATACATTTACCCTCACATAACATGCTGTATCACAGGGGAATGTGTCACAAAGTATTGCACCAAAATTTGCTGAGAAAATAACAACAAGTTTAATGCACTCACTGTTATTCCTGTGCAAATAACTCTGAAACGTACAGCAAGAGAGAGTAATCCTGGAAGTTGCAAATTAGCACAAGTTTCTGTACAATTTGCAATGTTAGCATTGTGAAAACAGCTTCTCACACTTAGACTTCCTGTTAGTTTCAAAAAATGACTGCATTTGTTCGGTAAGAACATATCAAATCTGTCACAGAAAGTTAGAACTGGTACTTAGGACCCTTTTAATGACAATATTTATGTTCCTTCAATGCTAGTGAACCATTTAAGCCCCAAAAAGAAGCGATTGCAACTCTGGAGTCTCAGTCCTGTGGGTAGTAAATTGTCAGGGATTTTGAAAATTTTAAATACTAAATTGAAGAAAAAATATTACTTTTCCTTTCTATCACTTTTTCCTCTCTCTTAAAGCAAGCTTTCCTTCTCTCTCCCTCTGTGGCTGACTTCAATCTAAATAATCTTCTTTTCTTAACAATTGTTCCTTTGATTCTTTCTCAATTCTTAAATCTCACTGGTTAGGACAAAAACTATTGGTCCTTTTGTTTCCGAAGGTCCGGTGAGAAGATAGGACTTTCAGGAATTTGTAGTACAAACATTCTTCAAGCTGAAGCTAAAAATCCAACAAATGATGTACAGAGCAAGATGCTCAACCCCAGTAAAACCTCAGCCAGCGGCCCTGAATTTATGCAGGCTTTCTTCTGATATAAACTCGATCAAAGCTGGTGGAAATCATGTTCATCCGGGGTAAGGAAACAATGTTTCTGTCACTACTGCAGGGAATACAAGGAAATTCAAAGCTCACTTGTCATACATCGGTACCCGGCTCACGCAAAGCTGTGCAGCATGCTATCATTCATGCAAATATCCTGCAGACCAGCAATCACTCAAGCAGACACAGGTTGCACATGCACACACAGACTTTGCAAAGGATGTCCACGCCACTCTTCAGGCCCATGGAACTGGACTTACTGCTTGATGGTCCCTGCAATGAAATCAGGCATGTAATCTTGCGGCAGATCCTGCAGTTGTGACTGTGTGTGTTTATCTGTGTGGGTGGGAAGGTATGCAGATCACCTCCCCCTGAGTGCAGTGAATGAGATGTGTTTATATGACTAATCCACAGCCGTGTTTGGAGATTATGCAGTACTGGTGGGCTGTGAAGTATCATACAGGGCATTAACTAGCTACACTGAATGTTGATGACTCAATCGATTCAACTTTCTCAACTGATGGAAGTAGTCTTCACTATTTCCAATGTAGCAGTGATTATTAGTGATGGCTCGCTGGTTTAGGTTGATAAGGAGGTCCTGGATTCAATCTTCAGTCCGTACTGACCTGGGGAAAGATACAGCAGCAGAGGCCAGCAATGTTGTAGCTGCTGTTACTTTTGGCCATTTAACTGAATAACTTCTGTGGCCAGGTGTCATATTTGTTTTATAATGCTCCGGTGAATCCCCTTGGGACATTTCATTACATTAAAGGAACTATGTAAATAGAACATGAGAATTAGGAGCAGGTGTGGGCATTTGATCCTTTAAGCCTGCCCCACCATTCAGTAAGATCATGGCTGATCTGATTCTGACCTCAACTCCTACCTACCCCTGAGTAACCCATGATTTCCACGCCAATCACAAACTTAGCCTTGAATATATTCAATGACCCAGTTCCAAACACTCACGACCCTCTGAGAGAAGAAACCCTCCTCATTTCTAAATGTTGTTGTTGTGTTGAGTTGTTGCTCTCTGCTCCCAGATCCTGTTCTGTGAAATTACAGCCAGCCAGTCTACTCATTACATAATGTGCCATTTTCACCACATACCCTAATTAGACCAGAGCTGTCAAAATCAGACTGGTTTAGATAAGCGTTTGGGAAAGTTTTCTTTGCACAGAGAATAGTAAGAATGTGGAACTTGCTGCCATATACAGTGACTGAATTGATTCAGTTGATGCATTTAAGGGGAGTCTTGTTTCACATACAAGGTGGCAGAGAATAGAGGGCTACAGTGGCAGAGCAGTTAAAGTGGGAAGATGCCAGTGTGGAATATAAATAGCAGTATGGATCAGCTGGGCTGAATGGCTTGTTTCTGTGGGGTTTTTTTCATTTATGGGACTTGGGCGTCGCTGGCTGGCCAGCATTTATTGCCCATCCCTAGTTACCCGAGGGCAGTTGAAAGTCAACCACATTGTTGTGGCTCTGGAGTCATATGTAGGCCAGACCAGGTAAGGACGGCAGATTTTCTTCCTTAAAGGACATTAGTGATCCAGATGGGTTTTTTCAATAATCGACAATTGTTTCATGGTCATCAGTAGATTCTTAATTCCAGATATTTTTTATTGAATACAAATTCCACCATCTGCCGTGGCAGAATTCGAACCCGGGTTCCCAGAACATTAACTGAGTTTCTGGATTAACTGTCTAGCGATAATACCACTAGGCCATCACCTCCCCTTGTTGTCAATTCAGTGTAATTTGTCTTTGGGCTGAGATTTGATTTCTCCGTGGATTACATTGCCTTTAATTCATGTCATATGCTCGTACACAACGACTTCAATTATATCTGGTGAAAGACCTGACCCAACTCTGCAGCATTTAATCAAGACCTCAGGCAGCAGGAGCAGTAAGTTAACAGACCTTCACAAACATTTAAATACCACCTTCTCAATCTTTTCCTCCAGTTAAAACTTGCCAAGATTGAAACCATTGGTATCTTTTCCCAAACCCCCCTAATAAACTCCATGCCTTTGCTACCAACATAGCCCACCTGCCTCCCCCACCATACCCCAACCATTCTCCCTGGGTCAACCAGACTGTTCATAACCTTGGAGAGATATTTTAAACTGAGTTGAATCTCTTACTTCATACCTTCTCCATCATGAAAACTGTCTATTTCCATCTCCCTAAAATTACCCACCTCTGTCCCTGCCTCAGCTTAGCTGCTGAAAGCCCTATTCCTATGTCACCTCCAGACTATAATGTTCTTCTCAGTAATCTCTCACTCTTCATCTTCTGTAAATGTCAGTTCATTCAAAACTCTGTTGCCCATTGTCTATGCCACACCAAGATTTACTCTTGTCCTTGACCTATTTTCGGTTCTGATTCCTCAGAGCCTCAAGATTCACACCCTTGTGCATTCCATGTAATATATAATACATATGCCACAAATTATTCTGCATCAATTATATACTACATTCAACTCAAAATAAAGTATTTATTCACGCGCCTTTTACCAAATACAATATACATACTCAACATGGCTGATTACAATGGACAAAACCTTGTCAACTCTGAAAATGTTCATGTGTCAGGTCATCTGCAGGCCCCAACCCTACAGAGATCAGAGGTGCAGCCTGAATTTCAAATTTACGAAAGGTAAATGCTCTCTGTCCAATTAATGATGGAGGGTGGGAGCCACACGACTGGCTGGTCAGCAACCCACTGGAAGTGATGGTGTCTGCTGATGCAGAGGGAAAGCATGAGGGTGTTTCAAAATGGAGACACTGCCTAAAGTCTCCCAAAGGTTTATTCAAAATGAAGGCCCAGTGATTCCTGGCCACCAATATGGAAGGGAAACCCTCTTGCTGCAGCGGTGACTCTTTCCTTTTCAACTATATTCAATTGTCTTCTGAAAGCTTGCATTGAATCGACTTCCATTCTTTTTTCAGTAAGTGATCAGGGACATAATCTGGGGCAAACATAAAATAAAATCAGTTACAGATCTCAAATGTATTATACAGGTCACTAATTGCTCACTAGGACACTGTAGTTTAATTACCTTTCCCATAGATAATTAGGCAGCACAATTTTCAGTTTGCAAGATTCCCCCAAGTCCATGGTGCCCCGCATCCCCCCCCCAACTAGAGATCCATCTGAGCCCGCCCCCCTCCTCCGGCGGACGCCAGCAGAAGGCCAGGAAGGTGCTGCAGGCTCTCGAAGGACTGCTGGTCGGAAGGATGGTGGAGGGAAACCAGTGATCGAGGTAGGTTGGGGGTGTGCTCTGCCAAGGGGGGCCTGCCTCCCAGGGGGATCCGATCCCGGGGATGGGTCTGCCAGGGGGGCCTGCCTCCCAGGGGGGTCTGATCCGGGGGGGGGTCTGCCGGGGTAATTAGCAGGGGGGTCTGCGAAGGATGGTTGAGGAGGATGGGGTTCGGAGGTTCCCCTGCAGAATAGAAATCCGTTTCAGATTTTTATTCTGCAGGTCGCTTACAGCGCGGATCCGGAACGGACCAGAAGACGGTAAAGTGGGATTTGGCGGTAGAGTTGGACGTGCGGTTCATTAAGTCGATTTAAATGCAAGCTAATGCATTTAAATCGTCGGGCTGCCCGATTCGGGCGTGGACCGGACCCGCGCCCGAATCGGGTGTTGGTAAAGCCGCGATCTGCTTGGATTCAGGTGCAGATCGCATTAAAGGCCCGACGCCCGACTTTATCGCGATTTCGCGTCCGAAAACGGGCGCGAATCTTTGGTAAAATAGGGCCCTTAGACTCCAAATGGTAAAATAGGGCCCTACATTTCAGGGCAAATGATCCAAACATCAGAACTTACATTTGCAACAAGACATGTTAATTAATGGAATGCTTAATTCAATGGTTAAAATGGGGGATTCCAACTTGCTTACAAAACAACACTGTTGCACTCAAAACAATTAAATGTAAGTCAAACGCACTGAGAAACGTGGTAATGTGTTATCCAACGTTTTAACATGATGAAGAACATTCTTAAAATGTGATCCCTCTTAAACCATCCCCCCTCATAAATCATCCCCCTCAAAAATCATCCCCCTCATAAATCATCCCCCTCATAAATCACCCCCCTCAAAAATCATCCCCCTCAAAAATCATCCCCCTCAAAAATCATCCCCTTCTAAAATCATCCCCCTCATAAATCATCCCCCTCATAAATCACCCCTCAAAAATCAGCCCCCTCATAAATCATCCCCCTCACAAATCATCCCCCTCATAAATTATCCCCCTCATAAATCATCCCCCTCAAAAATCACCCCCTCAAAAATCACCCCCTCATAAATCATCCCCTCAAAAATCACCCCTCAAAAATCAGCCCCCTCATAAATGATCCCCCTCAAAAATCATCCCCCTCATAAATCATAACACTCAAAACTCATGCCCCTCATGAATTGAATCCCCTCATAAAACATGATCCCAGTAAATCAAACCCCTCATCAATCAAAATCCTCATTACTCAAACCTATCATTAATCAAATCCTCAAAAACAAAACCCTCTCAAATCAAACCCCCTCTCAAATCAAACCCCACATAAATGAATTATTAATTAATTGATATTAATCAAACCCTCAAATATTAAAAACACCTAAAAACATATGTTTATCAAACATAAAGCCCTCACAAATCAAAACTTAATAAATCAAACTACCCATAACTGATGACATGAAACCCCTTATAAATCAACCCCTCACAGATCAAACTCTTGTAAATCAAACTTCTAACAACTCAAAATCGCAAAAACATCATACTTTTGTCAACCAAACCTGTCATAAATAATTTCTCTTGTGAATAAACCCTTCGCAGATCAATTCCCGCATAAGCAAACTCATATATCATACCCTCAAAAATCAGTTCCCCCTTAAATCATTTCCTTCACGAATACACCCCTCACAGATCAAACCCCTTGCGAATAAACCCTCATAAATCAAACTCCTCGTATATCTAACTCCCCATAAATTAAAATTCTTTGTATATCAAACCCTCATAAATCAATTTCCTTGTCAATAAAGCCTTCATAAATTGTACTCTATGCCTCATTGCAGGTCCTTTTTACCCACAACAAACCACGTCAAAGAACATGGAAAAAAATATAATTATTTCAGAGCTCATTACATCTTGCAACACTAACTGGATTAGATCCTCTCTCTTCTCTCTCAAGGGAAAAAAGTTCATTTATTCACACTGGATTGAAATGGAAAGACAAGGTCAGAAGGATTCTCCACATATTTGCAATTATTCCCACAGAATCCAACTATTAATATTTTGTTCCTTTACTTCCAAGCTTTCTAAAATGGAAACTAGCTCAATGAAAAACACTGAAGCAGCAGAGAGTCTGGAATCTAGGGCAACCGGCTGAGGAGTCTCGTTTGCGGGGGAGGAATCTCAAAGAATGTAATATTTAACCCTTTGGTGAACAACAGTAGAAGCAAAATACTGTAGATGCTGGAAATCTGAAATAAAAAGAGAAAATGTTGGATAAACTCAGCAGGTCTGGTAGCATCTGTGGAGAGAGAAACAGAGTTAATGTTTCAAGTCCATATGACCCTTCTACAGAACAGGTTTGTAATTTTGTTTATTAATTTATTCTGTGAGTGTGGGTGTTGCTGGCATGACCATAATTATTGCCTGTCTTCAATAAGACAATTAGTCCTGAGAACTACTACAGTCATGTGGTGAAGGTGTACAAAGAACAAAGAAAATTACAGCACAGGAACAGGCCCTTCGGCCCTCCAAGCCTGCACCGACCATGCTGCCTGACTGAACTAAAACCTTCCGGGGACTGTATCCCTCTATTCCCATCCTATTCATGTAGTTCGAGAAATCCAGGATTTTGACTAAACAACCATTATATGTTCAGGTTAGGATGAACTGTGACTTAGAGAGGAAATTATGGGCAGCACAGTGGCACGGTGGTTAGCACTGCTGCCTCACAACGCCAGGGACCCGGGTTCGATTCCCGGCTTGGGTCACTGCCTGTGTGGAGTCTGCACATTCTCCCTGTGTCTGCGTGGGTTTCCTCCAGGTGCTCCAGTTCCCTCCAACAGTCTGAAAGACGTGCTGGTTAGATGCATGGGCCATGCTAATTTCTCCCTCAGTACCCGAACAGGCGCCGGAGTGTGGCGACTAGGGGATTTTCACAGTATCTTAATTGCAGTGTTAATTTAAGCCTACTTGTGACTAATGAATAAACTTTACTTTTACTTGTAGGTGATGATGTTTCCTTACTTTTCTTGTTTATGTCCTTGTCCTTTGAAGTGATGCAGGTTGTAGGGGATGAGCAATATTGTTAGGCTGCTGCAAGGCACCCTGTAGATTATACATACTGTCAGCTATGGTGCTTAGGTGACAGAGAGGAAAGAGTATTTAATGCAGCAACAAGGTCACTTGCAATAAAGTGAAGTCAGTTCCACATGGTGTTCTGTTTGAGTGTTAGTGCACCCATCTAGGCAACTGCGAATGCAGGATGTGGTGAGGGAACAAACAAGAGGGAAAAATGTACATGACCCTCATTTCACCAACCTGCCTGCCATGACAGTATTAGCAGGAGTGACCACCACACAGTCCTTGTGGAGACAAATTCCCATCTTCTCATTGACAAAACCTACATCGTGTTGCGTGACATGAAATGGGATACATTGAATAGATATAGCAACTCAAGACTGGGCATCCATGAGGTGCTGTGGGCCATCAACTGCAGCAGAATTGCACTCAACCACAATCTGTAACCTCATGGCCCAGCATATCCCACAGTCTACCATTACCACCAATCCAGGGGATTAAGCCAGGTTCAAGGAAGAGTGCAGGAGGGATGAAGGAGCAATACCAGGCATGCCTAAAACTGGGTGACAACCTAGTGAAGGTATTTGTGTACCAAACAGCATGAACAGCAAGCAACAGACTAGAGCTAAACATTCCACAACCAAGGCATCAGCTCTAAGCTTTGCAGTTCTGCCACATCCAGCATGAATGGCGGTGTACAATTAAACAACTCACTTGAGGAGGAGGCTCCACAAATACTCACAAATACACATGCTTACTGATGGAGGAGTCCAGCATATCAGTGCAAAAGATAAGGCTGAAATATTTGCAACAATCTTCAGCAAGAAGTGCCAAGTGGATGATCCATCTCAACCTACCTCGGAGGAATCCCACATCATAGATGTCAGACTTCAGCCAATTCGATTCAGTGAGATATCAAGTAATGGCTGAAGGCACTGAGTACTGCAAAGACAATGGGCCTTGACAATATCCCAGCAATTGTACTGAAGACTTGTGCTCCAGAACTTGCTGCTCCCCCAGCCAAGCTGTTCCAGTACAGCTACAACACTGACATCTACCTGGCAATATAGAAAATTGCCCAGGTATGTCCTGTACACAAAAAACAGGACAGATCCAACCAATCAGTCTACTCTCGCTCATTAGTAAAGTAATGGAAGGGGTAATCAACAATACTAGCAAGTGGCAGCGCTTAGAATAACCTGATGCTCAGTTTGGGTTCCACCGGATCACTCAGCTCCTGACCTCGTTACAGTCTTGGTTCAAATATGGACAAAGAGCTGAATGCTAGAGGTGAGGTGAGAGTGACTGCCCTTCACATCAAGGTAACATTTAACCGGGTATGGCATCAAGAAGCCCGAGTAAAACTGGAGTCAATGGAAATCAGGGAGAAAGGTTTCCGCTGGTTGGAGTCATACCTGGCACAAAGGAAAATGGTTGTTGTGGTTGGAGGTCAATCATCTCAGTTCCAGGCCATCATTGCAAGAATTCCTTCAGGTAGTGTCCTCGGCCCAATCATCTTCAGCTGCTTCATCAATAATCTTCATTCCATCATAAGGTCAGAAGTGGGGATGTTCGCTCATGACTGTGCAATGTTTAGCAATATTTGTTATTCCTCAGATGCAGCAAGACCTGGACAATACCCAGGCTTGGGCTGACAAATGGCAAGTAACATTCATACCACATACGCCAGGCAATAACTATCGCCAAAAAGAGAAAATCTAACATCATCCCTTCAACGGAATGGTGGCACAGTAGTTAGCACTGCTGCCTCACAGCGCCAAGGATCCAGGTTCAATTCTAGCCTCGGGTCACTGTGTGGAGTTTGCACATTCTCCCCATGTCTGCGTGGGTTTCCTCCAGGTGGTTTGTTTCTCCAACAGTCCAAAGATGTGCGGATTAGGTTGATTGGCCACGCTAAATTGCCCCTTAGTGTCAGGGGGATTATCAGGGTAAATATGTAGGGTTAAGGGAATAGGACCTGGGTGGGATTGTGGTCGGTAAAGACTCAATGGGCCGAATGGCCTCTTCTGTACTGTAGGAATTCTATGATTCTATGATGTTCAATGGCATAACCATCACTGAATCCCCCACTATCAACATCCGGTGGGGGGGAGGTTACCATTCACCAAAAACTGAATTGGACCAGCCATATAAATAGTGTGGCTACCAGAGCAGGTCAAAGGCTAGTAATTTTGCAGCTAGTAACTCACCTCCTGATTCCCCAAAAGCCTGTCTACCATCTACAAGGCACAAGTCAGGAGTGTGAAAGAGTACTCTCCACTTGCCTGGATGAATGCTGCTCCAACAGCACTGAAGAAGCTTAACACCATCCAGGACAAAGCAGCCCCGCTTGATTGGTAGCCCTACAAACCTTCATCCCCTCCACCTGCAGCGGACAGTAGCAGCAGTGTGTACCAGCTACAAGATGCACTGCAGGAACTTGCCGAAGCTTCTTAGGCAGCACCTTCCAAACCCACAGCCACTGGAAGGACAAGGGCAGCAACTACTGGGAAACACCATTCAGAGGTTCCCCTCCAAGTCACTCACCTCCCTGACTTGGAAATATATCACCGTGCCCTCATTGTCACTGGGTCAGAGTCCTGGAACTCCCTCCCTAACAGCACTGTGGATGTACCCACTCCTCAGGGACTGCAGCGGCTCAAGAAGGCAGCTCACTAACTTCTCAAAGGCAACTAGGGATGGGTCATAAATGTTGGCCTTGCCAGCGACACCCATATCCTGGAAATGAATATAAAAGGCAACTTGATCAGCACATACATCCACCATCTTGAACATTCACAACTGCCCCAAGATGCAGCATGGTTGCCGTGTATATCAGGTGCAAAATACTGGCCTGGGAACAACTTCACCGCATAGACTTCAACATTTCAGAAAGATGGCTCATCACCAGCTGCACAATGGCAAATAGCAATGGACAATAGGGGCTGGCCTTGCCAGTTTGCCTACATCCTGTAAATAAATAAACTAAAAAAAGTGATTAATCAAAGGTAGTGACCTTTTCTAACATTTCAAGGGCCCTGCTTTCCTTTGGGAATTGTAAGAATGTCCCCATTTGATATAAATTAGTTAGAAATCATCGCACTCATTTCAAAGTCAACATATTGGATTAAAAGGCAAAACACCCACGGAACTTCTGTGAGGGAAGCAAAATAACTGTAACAAGGAATATTTTAATTCCAGTTACTTTTCACATTCCAGGTGTGGGCAACTCATAATTGTCAGTACATGCTTAATAGTTGGAAAGATGGTGGCAGTTAGTTGACATTGCTCTATCAACAGGTAAGGCTTCGCAGCAGAAATGCAACATCTGAATATTTACCTGTCATAGCAGGGCACTTGGAAAATCTTGGGCAATCAAGCAGAGTCAACATGGTTTTGTGAAATGAAAATTATATTTGACTAGTTTATTGGAGTTCTTTGATGAAGTAACAAATGCTGTGGATAAAGGGGTTCTGCAGGGTGTTCTGTTCTTAGATTTCCAGAAGGCATTTGATATCATACCAAAGAGTATTGTGGAAAATGCTCAAGGTATTCGAGGTAATATATTGGCACAGAGAGAAGATTGACTAGCTAACAGGAAGCAAGAGGGTAGGCATAAATTTGTTTTTTTTCTGGTTTGAAAGATATAATGAGTGGTGTGCCACAGGGATCAATATATACTATTTATATATGGCTTGGATAAAAGGACTGATGGTATGGCTGCTAGGTTTGCTGATGACATAAAGATAAATACTTTTTGTTCTTTAAAGTGGACAAAGAAGGTTACAAAGGGATATAGCTAGGTTAAGTGAGTGGGCAGAGATCTGGCAAATGGAGTATAATATGGTCAAATGTGAAATTGTCCTTTTTGGTAGGAAAAATAAAAAAGAAGCATATCATCTAAATAGTGAGAGATTGTAGAGCTCTGAGCTGCAGAGGGATTTGAGTGTCAAAGAACAAAGAACAAAGAAAATTACAGCACAGAAACAGGCACTTCGGCCCTCCAAGCCTGCGTCGACCATGCTGCCCGACTGAACTAAAACCCCCCACTCTTCCGGGGACCATATCCCTCTATTCCCATCCTATTCAGATATTTGTCTAGATGCCCCTTAAAAGTCACCATCGTATCTACTTCCACTAACTCCCCCGGCAGCGAGTTCCAGGCACTCACTACCCTCTGTTAAAAACTTGCCTCGTACATCTCCTTTAAACCTTGCCCCTCACACCTTAAACCTATGCCCCCCAGAAATTGACTCTTTCACCCTGGGAAAAAAGCTTCTGACTATCCAGTCTGTCCATGCCCCTCATAATCTTGTAGACTTCTATCAGGTCTCCCCTCAACCTCCGTCGTTCCAGTGAGAACAAACCAAGCTTCTTCAACTTCTCCTCATAGCTAATGCCCTCCATACCAAGCAACATCCTGGTAAATCTTTTCTGTACCCTCTCCAAAGCCTCCACATCCTTCTGGTAGTGTGGAGACCAGAAATGAACACTATATTCCAAGGGCAGCCTAATGCATGAATCACAAAAGGCAAAGGCATTAGGAAATCTAATCATTTATTGTGAGGGGAATTGAATACAAAAGTAGTGAGGTTATGTTTCAATTACACAGGACATTGGTGAGACTACAACTGGGATACTGTATACAATATTGAGTCTGATTTAAGCAAAAATGTAAATTCTTTAGAAGCAGTTCAGAGAAGTTGACCAGACTAATGGGTTGTTTTAGGAGGAAAGATTGGAGAGGCATGCTTTCAGAGACTAGTGCGCACTGGCTTGCAGCAGGATTGCTGAGAATAAAGAAGTTCAAACTCCGCAAATACTTGTTCCTGTTTGATGTAGGATGCAAGAACATCAAAACTGAAAGCATGTGCAAGAACAGACTCCTTGCTTTCAGAGTGTACATGATCAGACAGATTCACTACATGTTTGGCAGTGTCATTCATTGCTGCTGCCAAACTGTCTCCAATTGATTTTACAGTGCTGCCTGTTTCCAGGGTGCATTAATTATGATGTGGTCATCTATTGAAGTAGATTGCACCACACATGGATCAAGCTGAAAAACATTCATTGCAGGGACCTGTGCACTGCAGGCAAAAGGAATATCCAGACATCGCCCTTTTTGAATAAAGGGGAACCATTCTTTTGAATTTTTTTAAATAATGGGGGAAAAATAACTCCCTGGTGCATTCACCAGTGCAACATTTTGACCAATTAGAGCTGACTTTCAGCCCCCCAATCAGCAGCCTTTTTCTCCTGCAGTATAAATTGTTGGCTCTTTGAAATTTGGCTTTCTTGCACCTGTCCTGATGGGTACAAGACAAAAAGCTTTTTTCAGCAATACACAAGTTCTGCATCAGTAAGGAACGATTTAAATCTGGTGATTTGTGCACCGGCATCAGAATAACCAAGAATGTTGCTGGATTGACAGCAAAACTGATCCAGGAACAGAAACTGTCTCTCAGACCTGCTCCTGCCTACACTTGTCTCCAGGCTCAGGCTGGAATTTTCCAGTCGTTCACGCCCCGCCTCCACTGCCCATGAGAATGGAGAATTTTTGCTCAGCCAAATCTCCGTTCACTGCAGTGGGACTGGAGAATCTCAGCTGCGGGTAAGGTCAGAGAATCGAGCCTTCGGTCTGTGGTTGACCCACTAACCTCAGGACAACAAAACACAAACAATGAATACTGCCTTAATGATGTATTACAAAGCCCTGATCACTGCCATAAATAATTGTTGTCAGTTTGTATTTATATAAGGAACAACCAGCTGGCTGATATTACCCAGCGAGGCTGATATTACCCAGCGAGGCTGATATTACCCAGCTGGCTCATATTGCCCAGCTAGGCTGATATTACCCAGCTTGACTGCTATTACCCAGGTGGGCTGATATTACCCAGTTTGGCTGATATTACCCAACTAGGCTGATGATACGCAGCTAGGCTGATATTACCCAGCTAGGCTGATATTACCCAGCTAGGCTGATATTACTCAGTTTGGCTGATATTCCCCAGCTGGGCTGATATTCCCCAGCTAGGCTGATATTACCCAGCTAGGCTGATATTACCCAGCTAGGCTGATATTACCCAGCTAGGCTGATATTACCCAGCTGGCTGATATTACCCAGCTCGGCTGATATTAACCAGCCAGGCTGATATTACCGAGCTCCGCTGATATTCCCCGGCTCGGCTGATAATACCCAGCTCGGCTGATATTACCCAGTTTCACTGATATTCCCCAGTTCCGCTGATATTCCCCAGCTAGGCTGTTATTCCCCAGCTTCGCTGATATTACCCAGTTTGGCTGACATTCCCCAGCGGGCTGATATTATCCGGCTGGCTGATATTACCCAGCGAGGCTGATATTCCCCAGCTAGACTGATATTCCCCAGCTAGGCTGATATTACCCAGCTCGGCTGATATTCCCCAGCTAGGCTGATATTACCCAGCTAGGTTGATATTACCCAGTTTGGCTGATATTCCCTAGCTTGGCTGATATTCCCCAGCTAGGCTGATATTCCCCAGCTAGGCTGGTATTACCCAGCTGGCTGATATTACCCAGCTAGGCTGATATTCCCCAGCTAGGCTGATATTACCCAGCTTGGCTGTTATTCCCCAGCTAGGCTGATATTACCCAGCTGCCTGATATTACCCAGCTAGGCCGATATTCCCCAGCTCGGCTGATATTCCCCAGCTAGGCTGATATTACCCAGCTAGGCTGATATTACCCAGCTGGCTGATATTACCCAGCTCGGCTGATATTAACCAGCCAGGCTGATATTACCGAGCTCCGCTGATATTCCCCGGCTCGGCTGATAATACCCAGCTCGGCTGATATTACCCAGTTTCACTGATATTCCCCAGTTCCGCTGATATTCCCCAGCTAGGCTGTTATTCCCCAGCTTCGCTGATATTACCCAGTTTGGCTGACATTCCCCAGCGGGCTGATATTACCCGGCTGGCTGATATTACCCAGTGAGGCTGATATTCCCCAGCTAGACTGATATTCCCCAGCGAGGCTGATATTACCCAGCTAGGCTGATATTACCCAGCTAGGCTGATAGTCCCTAGCTAGGCTGATATTACCCAGCTAGGCTGATATTACACAGTTTGGCTGATATTTCCCAGCTGGGCTGATATTACCCAGTTTCACTGATATTCTCCAGTTTCGCTGATATTCCCCAGCTAGGCTGATATTCCCCAGCTAGGCTGATATTACCCAGTTTCACTGATATTACCCAGTTTCACTGATATTCTCCAGTTTCGCTGATATTACCCAGCTGGCTGATATTATCCAGCTAGGCTGTTATTCCCCAGCTCGGCTGATATTCCCCAGCTCGGCTGATATTACCCAGCTGGCTGATATTACCCAGCTGGCTGATATTACCCAGCTGTCTGATATTACCCAGTTTGGCTGATATTCTCCAGCTGGAGATTCTGGACAGGTGCAGGAAAAATAGGGTTGTTGTAGTGGGAGACTTTAATTTCCCTCACATAGACTGGAAATCGCTTCGGGCTGGGGGCCTGGACGCGGAAGAATTTATAAAATGTGTACAGGAAGGCTAGAGAGGGGGCTATACTGGACCTAGTACTGGGGAATGAGCCCGGTCAGGTCATCAAAGTTGCAGTAGGGGAACATGTGGCAAATAGTGACCACAATTCTGTAAGCTTTAGGATAGTAATGGAAAAAGATGAGTGTTGTCCTATGGGTAAGGTGCTGAATTGGGGAAAGGTTAACTACAGCCGGATTAGGCAGGATTTGTTGATTGGGAGAGGCTGTTCGAGGGCAAATCCACATCTGGCATGTGGGAGTCTTTTAAGGAGCAGTTGATAGGACTGCAGGACCAGAATGTGCCTGTAAAGAGGAAGGATAGGAAAGATAGGATTCGGGAGCCATGGATAACCAGTGAAATTGTGGGTCTAATCAAAAAGAAAAAAGAGGCATACATGAGGTCCAGGCAGCTAAAAACAGATGGAGCACTGGAGGAATACAGAGAAAGTAGAAAAGAACTCAAACAGGGACTTAGAAGGGCAAAAAAGGGTCACGAAATGTCCTTGACAGACAGGATTAAGGAGAATCCTAAGGCATTTTATACATACGTTAGGAACAAGAGGGTTGTTAGGGAAAGAATTGGACCTCTCAGGGACAAAGGAGGGGAATTATGCTTAGAACCAAAGGAAGTAGGTGAGATCCTAAACGAATACTTTGCATCAGTATTCATAAAGGAGAGGGACATGTTGACTGGTAGTGTCTTAGAGAGATGTGTTGACCCGTTAGAAAAAATCTCAATTACAAGGGAGGAAGTGTTAGGTTTTTTAGGAAACATTAAGACAGACAAATCCCCAGGGTCGGATGGCATCTATCCTAGACTCCTCAGGGAGGCGAGAGATGCAATTGCTGGGCCTCTAACAGAAATCTTTGTCTCTTCACTGGACACAGGTGAGGTCCCGGAGGATTGGAGGATAGCAAATGTGGTCCTGTTATTTAAGAAGGGTAGCAAGGATAACCCGGGTAATTATAGGCCGGTGAGCTTGACGTCCGTGGTAGGGAGGTTGTTGGAGAAGATTCTTAGAGATAGGATATATGCACATTTAGAACTGAATAATCTCATTAGCGATAGACAGCATGGTTTTGTACAAGGGAGGTCATGCCTCACAAATTTGGTTGAGTTTTTTGAGGAGGTGACAAAAACGATTGACGAGGGAAGGGCTGCGGATGTAGTCTACATGGATTTTAGTAAAGCATTTGACAAGGTCCCTCATGGCAGGCTGGTGCAAAAGGTTAAATCTCACGGGATAAAAGGTGAGCTCGCTAGATGGGTGGAGCACTGGCTTAGCCATAGAAGACAGAGGGTAGCAGTGGAGGGGTCTTTTTCCGGTTGGAGGTCTCTGACTAGTGGCGTTCCGCAGGGCTCTGTACTGGGACCTCTGCTGTTTGTGATATACATAAATGATTTGGAGGAAGATGTAACTGGTGTGATCAGTAAGTTTACGGATGACACGAAGATTGCTGGAGTTGCGGATAGTGATGAACATTGTCAGAGAATACAGCAGGATATAGATAGGCTGGAACATAGGGCGGAGAAATGGCAGATGGAATTTAATCCAGATAAATGCGAAGTGATGCATTTCGGTAGATCTAATGTAAGGGGGAGCTATACAATAAATGGCAGAACCATCAGGAGTATAGACACACAGAGGGACCTGGGTGTACAAGTCCACAGATCCTTAAAGGTGGCAGCACAGGTGGAGAGGGTGGTGAAGAAGGCATATGGCATGCTTGCCTTTATTGGACGGGGTATAGAATATAAAAGTTGGCATATGATGTTGCGGCTGTATAGAACGATGGTGAGGCCACATTTGGAATACTGCCTCCGGTTCTGGTCGCCACACTACCAGAATGAAGTGGAGGCTTTGGAAAGAGTACAGAGAAGGTTTACCAGGATGTTGCCTGGTATGGAGGGTCTTAGCTATGAGGAGAGATTGGGTAAACTGGGGTTGTTCTCCCTGGAAAGCCGGAGGATAAGGGGCGACCTAATAGAGGTGTATAAAATTATGAAGGGCATAGATAGAGTGAACAGTGGGAAGCTTTTTCCCAGGTCGGAGGTGATGAACACAACGGGTCACGGGTTCAAGGTGAGGGGAGCAAGGTTCAACACAGATGTCAGGGGGACGTATTTTACACAGAGGGTGATGGGGGCCTGGAATGCACTGCCAAGCAAGGTGATTGAGGCGGACATGCTGGGATCGTTTAAGACTTAGCTAGATAACCACATGAACAGATGGGGAATAGAGGGATACAAAAGAATGGTCTAGTGGGCACATGAGCGGCGCAGGCTTGGAGGGCCGAAAGGCCTGTTCCTGTGCTGTATTGTTCTTTGTTCTTTTTCTAGGCTGATACTCCCCAACTCGGCTGATATTCCCCACCTAGGCTGATATTACCCAGCTTCACTGATATACCCCAGTTTCACTGATATTCCCCAGCTAGACTGATATTATCCAGAGCATGGTGGGGGCCTGGAATGCGCTGCCAGGCAAGGTGGTGGAGGCGGACACACTGGGAACGTTTAAGACTTATCTAGATAGCCACATGAACAGAGTGGGAATGGAGGGATTCAAAAGAATGGTCTAGTTTGGACCAGGGAGCGGCGCGGGCTTGGAGGGCCGAAGGGCCTGTTCCTGTGCTGTATTGTTCTTTGTTCTTTTGTTCTTTGTTCTTAGCTCGGCTGATATTACCCAGTTTGGCTGATATTACCCAGCTGTGCTGATATTACAAAGTTTCGCTGATATTCCTTAGCTGGGCTGATATTCCCCAGCTAGGCTGATATTCCCCAGCCAGGTGGATATTACCCAGCTAGGCTGATATTACCCAGCTCCGGTGATATTACCCAACTGTGCTGATGTTACAAAGTTTCGCTGATATTCCCTAGCTAGGCTGATATTCCCCAGCTAGGCTGATATTCCCCAGCTAGGCTGATATTACCCAGCTAGGCTGATATTACCCAGCTGGCTGATACTACCCAGCTAGGCTGATATTACCCAACTAGGCTGATATTTCCCAGTTTCACTGATATTCCCCAGTTTCACTGATGTTCCCCAGCGAGGCTGATATTACCCAGCTAGGCTGATATTACCCAGTTTGGCTGATATTCCCTAGGTTGGCTGATATTCCCCAGCTAGGCTGATATTCCCCAGCTAGGCTGATATTACCCAGCTAGGCTGATATTACCCAGCTCGGATGATATTACCCAGCCAGGCTGATATTACCCAGCTGGCTGATATTACCCAGCTAGGCTGATATTCACCAGCTAGGCTGATATTCCCCAGCTAGGCTGATATTCCCCAGCTAGGCTGATATTCCCCAGCTATGCTGATATTACCCAGCTATGCTGATATTACCCAGCTGGCTGATATTACCCAGCTAGTCTGATATTACCCAGCTAGGCTGATATTACCCAGCTATGCTGATATTACCCAGCTGGCTGATATTACCCAGCTAAGCTGATATTACCCAGCTTCACTGATATTACCCAGCTGGCTGATATTACCCAGCTCGGCTGATATTACACAGCCAGGCTGATATTACCCAGTTTGGCTGATATTACCCAGTTTGGCTGATATTACCCAGCTGGCTGATATTACCCAGCTAGTCTGATGTTTCCCAGTAGTCTGATATTCCCCAGCTCGGATGATATTACCCAGCCAGGCTGATATTTCCCAGCTATGCTGATATTACCCAGCTAGGCTGGTATTACCCAGTTTCGCTGATATTCTCCAGTTTGGCTGATATTACCCAGCTAGGCTGATATTACCCAGTTTGGCTGATATTACCCAGCTAGGCTGATATTACCTAGCTAGGCTGCTATTACCCAGCTTGGCTGATATTCCCCAGCTATGCTGATATTATCCAATTTGGCTGATATTCCCCAGCTATGCTGATATTACCCAGCTGGCTGATATTCCCCAGTTTGGCTGATATTACCCAGCTACGCTGATATTACCCAACTAGGCTGATATTCCCCAGCTTGTGTGATGTCTGCACCTTATTTGGTAACAATAAGAGGGCTCATTGCTCACTTGAGGCCCACTGAACCAAAGAACTTTTCATTCAATGTCCTATTTTATTTCATATGGACCGAAGCTTGTTTGGAAACCATCTGCCACGACTGGGTAGTACATTGAGCCTGAATCATGAAAGAAAGCATTTGCAATTACACCGCATCTTTCCGGATGTCCCAAAGCACTTTGCAGCCAATGAAGTAATTGTGAAATGTTGGGTATGAGGGGAAAGCAATGGCCAATCAGTATTCATCAGAATTCCACAAACCGCAATTTGTTAATGATAGATAACGGGGGTGATTCTCCCAGCCTGGTGTGATGATTTAGCAGCTCAGTGGGCCGGGAGACTCAAGCAGAGGCCGTTTAGCGGGCTCCCTGCTGGGCACCACGGACTCCACAAGCATCCGGCCGCCAGATTTCCAGCATTGTCAGCTCCGCACCAGAAATCGGCATGGAGCTGAATAAATTATTTATATCGTGATTGGAATGTGATTAGTGGGCCCAGGACTGAAGTCTCCAGGCCTGCGAGAGTCTCCCCTCCCCCCCCCCACCACAAGGAGTGTTTCACGCCAGCAGGGTTTACAGTAGCTCCCCACTTGCGGGGAGCTGGCAGCCCGACCCCGCTGGAGTGAAGGGGGGCCATCGAGGCCCTCCAGAGGGTTGGGCGCTGGGGGATTCACTCTGGGCATTGCCAGCTTGGCGGTGCCAGCCTGGCCCCCTGCCACTGGGGATCGGGGCTGCCGGTAGATACGTCCGGGGAGGGCAATAATTGGGAGGTGGGGGGGTCAGAGGGGCAGCAATAGGGGGTTACTGTACTGGCTAGTGATTGAGCTGGCCAGCAATCAGGAGGCTGGCTTTGCGGAGCCACTGTGCTGATCTCAGCGCTGACAGATTGGCCCGCTCAGCACTATGCAGCCGGCATCTCCAGCAGGTGCAGACCCCAGTCCTGGATTTTTAATGATATTCATGCTAGGGCACTCTGCAGTGCACAGAGTGCGGGAGATTCATTTTGAAACTCCCACTGAAAAAAAGCAGGATTTACTCCAGTTTTTACGCGAATCCGACACTTTTTTGGGAGAAGCCCACCCAATCTTTAGTAGTTATTTTGGTTTAGGGATAAGTGTTGGCCAGGAGACCAGGAGAACCCATCTGTTCTTCAAAATAAGGGTTGTAAGCTACTTTCACATCCACTTATGACATACAGGAGATCTTAAATAGTCTATCACCTCAAAAGGAAGGCAGCAGCATCTCCAACAGTACAGCACTCTCCCCATACTGCATGGGAAATATCAGCCTGGGTTAAATACTTAATTCTCTAGAATGTGGCTTGAACCCAGCCTTCTGGTTCAGGTTGGGACTGCCACTGCTACCATAGCTGATAGTGAAGACTATCTACAACATTCTTCAAAAATCAATCATACCAAAATTATTAATATGAACAGTTAACGCGCTCTCTGCTGCCTGACCTGCTGACTATTTCCAGCACTTTATTTTTGTTTTTTCCTTTACTGATTGGCTACTTGACCACAGAGTGTCTCCCAGTTGAGTCCCATGTGTCTAATATCACCAAAGCCTTTGTACCATAAGGGATCACCAGGTAGAAATCAGGAGAGAGCAGCTTTAGCTGATTCCCCCTCCCGCACGGATAGAAACGAGCCTCAGAGACCTCTGCACCCCTCAATGTAATCAGCTGACTCAGCACAAAAGAACAATTTGAACTTGAGATGTTGTGCTCAAATCTTAGCCTAAATTTAAAAAGTTGCTTTGCCATGTCAATGCACACCAATTAAACACTCCGAATTGGGAAATCTTTCCTCCATTTCAAGTGCCAAGTTGGGAGATGCAGGCAAAGCAATTACTTCCAACTGCTTGTATTGAGAGCAGTAAGAAGTCTCACAACACCAGGTTAAAGTCCAACAGGTTTATTTGGTAGCAAATACCATAAGCTTTCGGAGCACTGCTCCTTCGTCAGATGGAGTGGAAATGTGCTCTCAAACAGTGCACAGTTGATATTGAGAGCGCCATGATGCTGCATGTATCTGGACTTACTGAACAATTCCCTCTTTAAAGCTAGAGAGCAAAGAATATCAGGCATGGCAACATCAGGAAGTTATTAATGGCAGGGTTTGTGTTCCCACACTCTAAGAATCATCATGGATCCCTGGAGTGCTAGCCTCAAGCTCAGATCCCACGCACAGACTTGGCCCTGCACTGCTAACTGCTAACAAGGTTGACTCGGTATTTGTACAAGGACTGAAGCCTAACCATCACCATTAGAATTGTGGATAAGGCAGTAAGTACAACTGAACTGATCCTAAAATAGTGAGCGGTGGGGAAAAGAACAGAATAGGAACTGGTTAAAATTGTTTTGTGTGATAATCCTGAAATCCGACTGCTGCAAATTTAAGGAAGGCTCTGTGTCCTGTGATGAATATTAATACTGACACACCAAAGAGAACTGTGAAGAAATAAAGAGAGAACAGGAAAGTGCAAGGATTAAGTTGGTGAAAATTGCAGAAGGTGTTTGGCAGGGTGTGATACATGAGAATAGTGGTGCGAATTAGAACTGGGATTCGGGGAGTGGGAGCCCACCCATGGGATCGATTACCTTTGCCTACAGAGAATTTGGGAGTTTTCAAATGATCTCAAAGATGCGGACTGTCAGGGCTGGGATGCTGCAAGCTTTGATGAGATAGGAATGGAGGTGGGACAGTTGGAAAAATGGCCACAGTTGGCAGCTGGGACTCCTGTTTCTGTTCTCTGCCCCCACCCCCCCGCGCTCCATTTCCCAAGAGTAGGGAAACTTGGTTTCCAAACAGGCTCGCTCCTATTAATGATGCACTCAATATTACACCATTATTGGAGGTTGGTGCTCAGTGGTACTCACCTTCGTCACTAATGTGCCTGAACCACACTTATCTAGAACAGCTGTAATCCCCATCAATGTGACGTCTCACTAACAAGGTACGTGAGGGGAAAACGGCCGCTGCACTCTCACTAATTACACTGAGATCCATTCAAATGCATGCGAATGTGCGTAACCCCCATTTTGGATGCAAAGCTGTTCATGCCCAGAAAGAGTGGCTGGTAAGCTGGAAACAGAGTGAGACTGGGCGTGTTTCTGATTGTTCACACGCAATCTTACCATCTCGCCACATCGATCAGGACCAGGTTGTAAGATCACAGTCTCTGTTCCTGTGACCTTGCCAACTCATTGGGTGGCAATTAACACCCCGCTATGGTCAAAGTAGCAACCTGCTTCCCACCAAGGATGGTTTTGGGACCGGTAAGTCAGTAACAGATGAAAATTGTCTCCTCTATTAATATAATTTTAACACACAAGAAAGGTCCGATGGAGTCGCTCTGATAGTCTACATTTGGTGTTTTAAAATCTATATGTGGATAGGAGTTTTATCATGGCGATGTGTTTGCATGATTTCAAATTGTGTCACCGCTTTGAATTAGTCCTTATTTGTTTGGCCATGATATCTGGCATCTGATAGATATATTAAAATCAGCAACAGGAAAAGTGGCATGCTGTGTTTTACTTTCTATTTGCATATGTGAAACAAAATTGCACTGAGGTCCATTGTCACGGTAATTTGTACCACTTTTTTTGCATGTGTCCGACAGATTACAAAGTGCCCCATGTTACAGGAGAAGCTCCCAGCTGCAGAGCTCCAGGTTAACAGACAGGTGCAGTTAGGAGCTAAGTCTACAACTATTGCCATGATGTGGAGATGCCAGCGTTGGACTGGGGTGGGCGCAGTAAGACGTCTCACAACACCAGGTTAAAGTCCAACAGGTTTATTTGGTAGCACGAGCTTTCGGAGCACTGCTCCGAACGCTCGTGCTACCAAATAAACCTGTTGGACTTTAACCTGGTGTTGTGAGACTTACTGAACAACTATTGCCAGTCTGCAGAGGATGCCAGCCTTTCCTGTCTCCCCTTCTTTGAATATAAAATCAGTGAACTCACTTTTCAAGCTATCAGTGCTCCTCTATTTCAAGAGGTTTTTTTTTACTTATTTATTCTCAGGATATGAACCTTGCTGGCTAGGCCAGCATTTACCTCCGATCCCTAATTGCCCTTGAGAAGGAGGTGGTGAGCTCACTTCAGGAACTGTTGCAGTCTATATTGCATAAAAAATAGGAGCTGGACTAGACCACATTGAGCCTGTTCCACCATTCAACACAATCATGACTGATCTTGGGTTTCAACTCCATTTTCCTGCTCGTTTCCCATATCCATTCATTCCCTGAGAGACCAAAACTCACCAATCCCAGCCTTAAATAATTCATTGATGAAGCATTCACAACCCTCTGGGGAAAATAATTTCAAAGATTCACAACCCTTTGAATGAAGAAATTTCTCCTCACCTCAGTTCTAAATAGCAGACATGTTATCCTGAGATGGGACCCTGGTGTTTTAGGTTCCCCAGCCAATGGAAATAATCTTTCAGTGTCCATCCTATCAAGCCCTTCAGAATTTTGTAGGTTTCAGTGAGATCACCTCGGGGTAGGTACACCCTTTGTGTTGTAGAGAGGGAGTTCCAGGATTTGACCCAGTGGCAGCAAAGGAAGGGCGTTATAGTTCCAAGTCAGGATGTTGAATGATTGGATGGAAACTTACAAGTGATTGCGTTCCATGTGTCTGCTTCCATTGTTTTTCTCAATGCCCTGATTTCAAAGGTGCTGGAGAAGAAGCCTTGGTGAGTTGCTGCAGTACATCTTGTTGATGGTACACTCTGCTATCACTGTGTGCAGTATGAATGTTTAAGATGCCACTCAAGTGGGCTGCTTTGTGTTGTCAAGCGGGGATGGTTAGATTTTGTGTGTGTATGGTACGATCTACATCCATGAGAATACTGCCATGAGATTGCGAGACAACCACAAATTACTTATGGGTATATTGAACTTTTAAGGAAGACCTGTGTTTTTAAAAGAAATGCAAGCAAAGACACTGGTTGAGAATGTAAAGTGACCACCTTCTGGAAAATTTTGATGTGGATTATATTTGATGGGGAGATGCCAGCGTTGAACGGGGCTAGGCACAGTAAGAAGTCTCACAACACTAGGTTAAAGTCCAACAGGTTTATTTAGTATCACGAGCTTTCGGAGCACTGCTCCTTCATCAGACGAGGGACTCACTTTATCTCTTTCAGGCAGTGGGCACAGTAGTTAGAGTGGCCAGTCCAACATTGGTCCTTGGTAACCTTTCTGGACACAAGATTTACTCCCTCATGCCTGAGGAGAGTGTTACTGACTATGAGGCAGTGAAAGGGCCTATATTGAGTATGTACCAGTTAGTGCTGGAGGCATGCCAGCAGAATTTCCATACACTCAAGTAGCGGACGTAGCTGAAATTTGAAAGGCTTAAATAACTTGCTATTGATCAGTGGGTGTGGGCACTGTAAATGGAAGCCACTTGCGAAAACCTCCATGAAATAATTCTCCTTAAAGAGGTTAAAAACTCCATACCCTTCCCAATAAGAACACCGAGAGCAACAGAGGGTCACAACGGCCAGGAAAGCAACCACACGAGCTGAGATTATGAGCTGATCCACAAACTCTTGTCCCAGAAGAGATCCTTCTCTAGAGCCCCACCCCCCAACCATTCTCACCATCAGGGGGAGTACACGGAGTCCATTCACGCCGGGAAGCCAGCTGCTGATTGCTAGAGGGCGCTATTGTGCATGTGCCCTGATCTCCCAGTGACTAGGAGATTGTCACCCCACCCACTCCCTCCGGACATCGCATCCCCACACCCACCAATTGCCCCCCTCGATCGTGGCTTCCTCGATCATGGCCCCCGATTGCGAGTCCCCTGCCTCCCCTGATTGCCATCCCTGATCATGGCTACCTGGGCCAATTGCCGCCCTCATTTACCCTCCCTGACTGATCACCATGCCCATTCACCCCCCCCCACACCGGCTGATCGCAGCCCCGGCAATTCCTGATCAAAGTGCACAGCTCCAGGTGCTGCCTCCCATTCAGGCCTCATCCCTCCCTTGAGCCCTCCTTAGGCCCTGCCCCTTGGCACTACCTGATGCCTGTTGGGCACGCAGTGCCAGGATGCATGCTGGGCAGTGGCCACGGTCCCAGCGGCACTGCCCGCCCCTGCCCCCGACCACCTGGGGAGCCACAATGGCCTCCGGTTCCACCAGCAAGGCCATCGCGTAAGGTCCCTGTTGGTGGGGGGAACCATATGTGATCCTCGCCGGTGAGGACCTCCACTCATGAGGCAGTTGAGGCAACTGAGCCCAGACGAAAGGCTGATCACGCCAGCCTAACAGGGCCGATAATATTGCGAGAGGCGAGAAACCTGGTGCGAACCAATTCTTTGCCTCTCTCACGATCTTACCAGCTCACCATGCCAATCGACCAGCGTGACAAGCTGGTAAGATTGGCCCCTAAGTGTTATAACTGCCGAAAGCTAGGCCGCCTCTGTGCCAACTGATGAAGGTTACAGGAAAGGTTATGGGCACGGATGAGAAGGCATAGCAGACCAGTCTCTTGAATCATAGACTCATAGAGGTTTATAGCATAGAAACAGGCCCTTCGGCCCAACTTGTCCATGCTTCCCTTTTTTTAAGATCCCTAAGCTAATCCCAATTGCCCGCATTTGGCCCATATCCCTCTAAACACATCTTACCCATGTAACTGTCCAAACGTTCTTTGAAAGACAAAATTGTACCCGTCTCTATTACTGCCTCTGGCAGCTTGTCCCAGACACTCACCATCCTCTGTGTGAAAGAAATACCCCTCTGGACACTTTTGTATCTCTCCCCTCTCACCTTAAACCGAAGCCCTCTAGTTTTAGATTCCCCTACCTTTGGGAACAGATATTGACTATCTAGCTGATCTATGCCTCTCATTATTTTACAGATCTCTATAAGATCACCCCTCAGCCTTCTACGCTCCAGAGAAAAAAGTCCAGTCTATCCAGCCTCTCCTTATAACTCAAACAATCAAGTCCCGGTAGCATCCTAGTAAATCTTTTCTGCACTCTTTCTAGTTTAATAATATCCTTTCTATAATAGGATGACCAGAACTGTACAAAGTATTCCGAGTGTGGCCTTACAAATGTCTTGTACACTTCAACAAGACGTCCCAATTCCTGTATTCAATGTTTTGACCAATGAAACCAAGCATGCTGAATGCCTTCTTCACCACTCTGTCCACCTGTGACTCCACTTTCAAGGAGCTGTGAACATGTACCCCTAGATCTCTTTGTTCTGTAACTCTCCCCAACGCCCTACCATTAACTGAGTGAGTTCTGCCCTGGTTCAATCTACCAAAATGCATCACCTTGCATTCATCTAAATTAAACTCCATCTGTCATTCGTCAACCCACTGGCCCAATTGATCAAGATCCCGTTGCAATCCGTGATTTCTTCACTGTCCACTATGCCACCAATCTTGGTGTCATCTGCAAACTTAGTAACCATGCCTCCTATATTCTCATCCAGATCATTAATATAAATGACAAATAACAGTGGACCCAGCACTGATCCCTGAAGCACACCGCTGGTCACAGGCCTCCAGTTTGAAAAACAACCCTCTACAACCACCCTCTGGCTTCTGTCAAGAAGCCAATTTTGTATCCATTTAGATACCTCACCCTGGATCCCATGAGATTTAACCTTATGCAACAACCTACTATGTGGTACCTTGTCATAGGCCTTGCTAAAGTCCATGTAGACAACATCAACTGCCCTGCCCTCATCAACCTTCTTGGTTACCTCTTCAAAAAACTCAATCAAATTTGTGAGACATGATTTTCTACTCACAAAGCCATGCTGACTGTCCCTAATCAGTCCTTGCCTCTCTAAATGCCTGTAGATCCTGTGTCTCAAAATACCTTCCAAAAACTTACCCACCACAGATGTGAGGCTCACTGGCATGTAGTTCCCAGGCTTTTCCCTGCAGCCCTTTTTAAACAAAGGCACAACTTTTGCCACCCTCCAATCTTCAGGCACCTCACCTGTGACTATCGATGATTCAACTGTCTCTGCTAGGGGACCCGCAATTTCCGCCCTAGCCTCCCACAATGTCCTGGGATACACTTCATCAGGTCCTGGGGATTTATCGACCTTGATGCGCTTTAAGACTTCCAGCACCTATTTCTCTGTAATATGTACACTCCTCAAGACATCACTACTTATTTCCCCAAGTTCCCTAACATCCATGCTTTTCTCAACAGTAAATACTGATGAGAAATATTCATTTAGGATCTCACCCATCTCTTGTGGATCCACACATAGATTACCTTGTTGATCCTTAAGAGGCCCTACTCTCTCCCTTGTCACTCTTTTGCCCTTTATGTATTTGTAGAAGCTCTTTCAATTTTACAAAGGCTCTTTGGAATCAACAAAGTTTTGCTGTGCTGAACTCCCACACACACTCAGACCCCTCCCTGATCATTTTTTTTCAAGCTTGTATTTCAAACTGATTCATTGAAAGGTGAGTTCAAATTGCTGCTGCTGACCTTCATAGAATCATGGAATCCCTCCACTGCAGAATGAGGGCATTTGGCCCATCGAGTCTGCACCGACTACAATCCCACCCAGACCCTATTCCCGAAACCCCACATATTTACCCTGCTATCTCCTGACACAAAGGTCAATTTAGCATGGCCAATCAACCTAACCCGCAATATTCATCTTACCCTATCACCCCCAAGCACCCTGCCTTGCTTCCCAAGTCCCACTGCCTCCTCCTAATTTCCCTTTCTCCTATCGCTGTGTAATTTCCCCCTATCACCCTTGAACCCATCATGTGGATATTTCTGTTCTTCACGCTGAACCCATTTATTGTTGATGCCCCCATGCCCTTTATTGACTTGACCTTCTCGAGGCCACATGCATTCGGGCTTTCTGGGCTCCCTCACGCCATCCGAGAGAATATCCTCCCATCACTTTCAGCTACCAATATACCAGATACCGATGCCTCTCCTGATCATATCTTGCCATCCGCCTCACAGTACCATGAGCATTCATGAGATGGAAATGCATGCAAATGTAGTTCCTGATACAGCGGGAAAATTGACCCACCATCAAAGTCAGAAGAATAAAATTCCGAACTAATTTCCGGCTGGTGGGAAACTGACCATTTCCCTACACCAAATTTAGTGCCCCCACCCAGCATGATTTCTGCCATTGGTGGGAGCGGCAAGTTCCACCCTTCAACTCACAGCCAAGACTCACTCAGCCAAGGCTGACACCTAACTTCACATTGCATTGTTACAACCACAACTGTCACACCCTTCTAGTAATGTTTGTCAAATATATTCCAATGCTGTTACTAATTTTCTGTAACTCTTGCACCTTTTTAAATGTTTGCCTGTGTGTTTGAGGCGTTGTCATAAGCAGTGATGGTATGTTTTCTAATTTCATTCTTTCCAGGTGAGATAATACAATGAGCATGTTACTGCTGAGTAATAGTAGCATCTTGTACCAGAGATTGGTTTCACGTTTTGTGAATAAAGGTGACCAAATGATATTAGCTTCTTCCTTAATATCTGGCATCAAATGGGGTTATTATTCACTCACAAAACAGTCTCGTTGTCTTCTTACTTCAGTAAATAATACTATCTGATTTTTCTTTCCCTTTCTTTGCTTCTGTTAGTCTTGTTCCCATTCTAGTAAACCTCAGCAGCCAACTGACATTCTTCCTCCACCTGAACCAAACCAAAGATTTATAAAGACTCACCATAGCTTTCTTGCCTCTATTTAAAAAGCCACTATACTTTTTTAAAAATCAGCGACCTAAACTTGTCCATCCACCTTCAAACATTGGTGTAGCTATGCCCCAGGTCTCTTTGTTCCTGCACCCATTTAAAAATTCATATTATATTGCATCTTCTCATTTTCCTTGACAAAATGAATCATTTCACACTGCTTTACATTAAGTTTTAATTATCAATTCCACATGTCTCTGTTCTCCTGGAGCCTCAAAGTTTACCACTTTTCCAAAGTTTCATTTGTCTGTGAACTTTTCCCTCCAGTTTTATTGTGTAAACAACAGTTCATCACTACTTTCTGAGCCAACTTCATTTCCACTTGGTTATTTAATCCAATAGGCTTCAATTTTCCTAGCAAATCTATCATGTGGCATTTTATCAAAATATATACAATTTCAACTGCACCAACTTGTAAGTCATTCTTAATAAAATTAGTTAAATTTGTCCATCTTTAACAAATCTATGTTAATTGTCACTTCTTAATCCATATTCTTCCAAGTGACAATCAATGTTGTCCCAAGAAGTTTTACCACTGTTAAAGTTAAGCTGATTGCCCTGTAGTTACTTGATTCATTCTCATTCTCCCTCTTTTTTTGAACAGTGGTGTAACATTTGTAATCCTCTAGTCCTTTGACTGCACACCAATATCCTGGTGGCATTGGAAGATTTTGGGCCTTTGTCAGTTGTTTAGTTACCTTATTTGTGTCCAATTTTCCTACCTTTCCTTTTGCTGTGAGATGAACAGCATCCTTTCTCTTCATTTGTGAAGGTAGATACAAACTACCTCAGTCATGTACTCTGATTCTATAAGGTTTCCCTTCTTGTTTCTTATACTTTAGTGTACCTTTTATATTACCCACACATCTTTTCCTCTTTCATTTTCTCTTTCAGTTCCTATCTGCACTTTGTGCAGTCAACTTGATTCTCTTCTGTATCATAACCTTCTTTTATCTTAAGTGTATTTTTTCTGTTTCAATTCAATCCCAAATTTTTTAGTCATCTAGGTAGCTCCAGCTTTGAATGCCCTTCCTTTCCCGACTCAGAGAAATTTGACTAGTCGATATCTGAACTGTCTTGTCATTTTTGGCCTCTCATTTCTTGTTTGCAATTTTATCTGATAATCTTAGTTTCCAATCCACCTGGTCCCTTTTCAACTCCCTGAAGCTAGGCCTCCTTCAGTTGATTAGTTTCATCTTTGATGTTCTTTGTTCTTTTCCATAAGTAGTCTAAACCTAATGATAATGTTGTCACTATTTCCCAAATAGTCTCCACTGAAGCATGCTTCATTCCCAAAATTGATCTCATAATCTTGGCTGGGCACTTCAGATTGAAAAGTTGAATTTTGATTATTGTAAAAGAACATCTGTAATTAAAACAATTTCTGGTGTCTGTAAAGTGACCATGGAGGTGATAGATTATTGTAAAATCCAACTTGTTCACTCAACTCTTTTTGAGAAAGAAATCTGCTGACCTTGCTAGTCTGGTCTTTATGTGACTCTAGCCCCTTCCCAACATGGTTGGCTCTTAATTGTTCTCTGAATATATCTAGCAAGCCACTCTGTTGTATCAAATCACGACAAATGGTTCAAGAGAAAGACTCATCAGTGGCTTGTCAAGGCTGATAGAGATGGACAATAAATACTGGCGTTGTCAGCAGAACTTATATCACAAGAAGGGTTTTTTAAAAGGTGATCTGTTCTTCAGCTTATCTGGCATAGATCTAGGAGTAGATTCCTGGCCTACCCACTTAACTGGGGAATAGGGAGGAAATAAATCAAGCTGTTGGTTAGAAACTAGAACCTGAGGGACAGCAGTTCACATTCGCCTTTTTTCTCCTTAATCCAAATCACATAAATCACGCAAATCACACGCTTTGACAAAGGGTCATCTGGACTCGAAACGTCAGCTCTTTTGTCTCCTTACAGATGCTGCCAGACCTGCTGAGATTTTCCAGCATTTTCTCTTTTGGTTTCACATAAAGACCTGAAAATATTATTTAAGATGGCCAATTTGGATACACATTTATTTTTATTCATTCACAGGATGTGGGCGTTGCTCAGAAGATCAGCATTTATTGCCACTCAATTGCCCTTGAGATAATTACAAAAACTGAGGCAGAGGGAAAGCTAATTCATTGAAACCTACATTATTTATAAGATAATAAAAGCATGAACACCTAGGCACGAGTTACAGGCTGGAATCTAATTGAGGCTTGGATGGTTTATATGTAGAATAACAGATACCTGGGATGAATTATAGTCTGGAATTTAATTGAGAAGTTAATGCGATTTATAAATGGAATAAATGATACCCTGAAGTAAGGTCCATGCGGGAATCTAATCAGTGGATTTGGGGTTGGGGTATAACAAATACCCTGCATTGAGCTACAGGCTGGGATCTAATTGAAGTGTTTTAGTGGTTTATATGTAGAAGAATAGATATTGGGGAGTGTGAGTTACAGGCTGCAGTCTAATCGAGGAGGTATGGTTGAATCATGCCAAGTTTTATTCAATGTTACTCTTAAACTGTATGGTTAATATTTATCTTCTAAAATGAAACATTTTCCATTCTTTGATATTGAGGAAGAAAGACTTGCACTCCTGGAACACCTTTCATGACACCAGGACATCACAGCCAGTGAGATACTTTTGAAGTGTAGTCATATTGTGATGTAGGAAATGTTGCAGCTAATTTGCACAGAGCAAGATTCCACAAACGGCAATGTGGTAATGAGCACATAATTGGTGTAATATTTGAGTAAAACTCTTGCTGCCACTTCAAATTAATTCACCTCCTACCTTACCGGTTTGATATCCGCAGACCTAAGCAGTTTGAACCGAGTTTTCCAAATAGTTAATGCAAATTAGAAGCAACATTTTTTTATAAACTCAGCGAGAGACCATGGCTTTACTGAGTTCACTTCCCTAATCAGCAAGCTATCAGAATCCTCAAATGGTTAATCTGAGACTTTGAGGCGAGTTTAATGTGTAATGGAACAAAGTACAAAAAGATCTCTTGTTATTATTAAAGGGTGAAGTCAAGTTCAACATATCAAACAATGTTTTATTATATTCTCCAGCAAAGACTCAAAGACAGTCTCAGCTTTCAAATTACCTTATTTTATTAAAAGAAATCATTCTTTTCCCCTCTAATTTTTCCTCTTTTTATTAAAGCTCCACAAGCTGCCAAATTTCTTGTGGACTATTTTCCTTGGGGCTAACACAGACACACAGAGGCCTGGCAGAGGCCTGGCTGTCGGTTTTCCTTCATACTTAGGCCACTGCAAAGACCTGTCCGTTGGCTATTCCACCACCAGGGGCATCACAGTCAAGCTCTAGCCTTTCCTTTCTCAAACTGTGCACATTTTCCAGATGGAGAACTTGTGTCGGGATATGATTGATAATTCTGGTTGAATGTAGTCCTGGAGATTTCACTGTATGACCTACCCCATGCCTAGTTGCCCCAACTGCAAACCCCTCCTCCCTCACTCCCCTTCCATTAAACGTATTAGCCTAAACTAAGCCACTTTGGAGTTCTTCAGACGGGATTAAAAATTTAAGCAGACAAATTATGTGCATGACAATATTCTAGTTGGTAGTCATTCTTTTCATTCATGTAGCTTAAACTCACCCACATCCTGTTCTAATAATGTGACTCTGAGCAACTGAGTGGAGTTTAACCCTTGGAAGTTTTCTCATGAATTTGTTTGCGATCTACTTGTGACCCAAAAATATGTTTATAAAAAGGAACTTAATTAAGCACAGGGAACAGAACTGGATTCAAGCGACCCTTCACTGAAAATTACAAAGCGCTGTTGGCCTGGAACCATCCTCTGACAATATGGGGCTGTCCTGGTTCTAATGCCTATAAGAATAGATTGAGGAGTCAGGCCTACTGTTTTACAAGGCCACCAACCAAGTGCTAGATAATGGGATTAGAATAGATAGATGCTGGATGGTTGTGCAGACATGATGGGCTGAAGGGTCACTTTCTGTGCTGTAAAACTGACTTCATTGCCATCTCATGCTTCTGTTAAGTTTTCCCCTGCCCTCATCCATTATGTTGTCAGGATGTTCACCAATGGGAATCATTCAGTCAAGCCCCATCCTAACCTTGATGTCAACAGATTTACACTTAAAGATACTTTGGCCAACAGGAGTGGCTGAATAGCTACTGAACATCCAGGTTAAATTCTCTCTTTCTCTAGTCTCACAATTCTGTTGTCAAATGCAATACCTTTCCAATACAGAGATAGGTCCCAACTTAAAAGATAGCCTTGACCCAAGCACAGTCAGCTAAATGGCCTCAGGTTCTGCTGTAATATCTATAAGGCCAAGACCTAGTTGAGGTTTTCAAGGTTAGAAAGGGATTGAACAACAGATCCAGGAAAATTAAGAAAAACAGGTGAATTTTGGGTTTTTAGGGCTTTACAGTTTGTACTATCAACCAAGTTTCAAGGGTCATTCAGATTTAGAAAGGAAAAGATTGATTAACAAGTGTACAAGATGGATAGATGGGGCTCGCATCTGAAATAAGATGATTATGTTGCTTGTTTCAGCGGATTGATATATGTGTACCCCTGACCTCCTGGTGCATACTTACAATCTGATTTTTACTAAGTACTTCACTGTACACAATAGGAGAAAATGGAAAGCTAACTAATGTAAAGCATTCAAAACAATATTCAAATTAGGTTAGAAATAGACCATCTAAGCTCCTGCTGTTGCTCTTTAAAATCAACCCCTTCAGTCTGGCTATTGGTCCAAATATCATTTTATATTCTTGTTTGATAATGCTCCTATGAAGTGCTTTGGGATATTTTACTGTGAGAAAGGCAGATTGCTGTTTGATATGGTAAAGCTTTCTACTTTCTTTGTGAACACATTTCTCCCAACTTTTCCTTTGTTCTCCTCCTGGTGATCTTCAGTTTATGCCTCCTTGTTACTCCAGTCTTTCAAACGACTTCTGTTTTGTTCACAGGATCCAGTCCTGAATATCACTTCAGAGATTACACCTTTCTTTAACAACCATTCCTATCATTGATTTACTTTCATATCCAGCAGCTGCAGCCACGGTTTGATCTCAGATATGTAATGAATACTTTAAACTGGGAAGTAAGTACAAGAAATGTCTCTTTTATGTGTGAGATCGATATGAGTTTGTCTATGCCTCCAAGCAGGAATATCTGGCAGAAATCCAGCATCATGGAGTCTGAATAAGGAGTGGAGGCTGATGGAGTTGGAGCTGGGGATGTTGGGGTGTTATTTGGGTTCAATATGTCTCAATTAGATGCCACTCTATATGCTTAGAACACTGTGCAAAGTCTGGTGTTTTACTTCACTCTTCCGACTCATTATCAATAGAAAATTAGACAAAAAAAATCAAATCAAATCCACAGGCTACATGTGTAGTTGTGAATTTCAGTGGAAGAACACTGGAAAATAAGGGTTGGAAAGAGTTAAACCTGAGAGTCCTAGACTAAGGGTAGGGCATACAATATAGAGACTAACTGAGAGTCTTGTATTGAGGGTGGGGCCTAATTGACAGTGTTATAACCGAGGGCCCTATGCTAATGGCGGGGTTTGACAGACAGTGTGCTATAATCGAGAGCCTTATACTGAGGGTGCAGTGTGTAACTAGAGAGAATGTTATTACTGAAAGCCTTATATTAAAGTTCTTGTACAGATCATCATTGAGAATGATGATTATAAACGCCCCAACTACCAATAATGAAAATTGAAAAGTGCAACAACATCTTAAAACAATGTAAATAGTTTGACTTGTTGAGGGTGGGGTGTAACATAGAAAGTGTTATAACTGAGAGATTTATATTCAGGATGCAGAGAGGGTGTTGCAACTAAAAGCCTGTACTAAAGGAGGGTGTAACAGAGAGAATACAAGAACACCAACACACAAGGAATAGGAGTGAGAATCAACCATATGGCCCATTGAACCTTCTCCATCATTCATTACAATAACTAACCTTGAGCTTCTACTCCATGTTCCCACCTGCTCTCCATTTCCTGAGAGAGCAAAAATATGTCCATCATAAACATATTCAACAATAGAGCATCCCTTTGGGTGGAGAATTCCAAATATTCACAACCCTTTGAGTGAAATAATTCCTCCTAATTTTAATCCTAAACAGTCAGCTGCTGATTCTGAAACTGCCCACATGTTTTATATTCCCTAACCAGGGAAACAATCTCTCAGTGTCTACTCTATCAAGACCCTTCAGAATCTTGCATCTCCTCTCATTCTTCAAAACTCCAGAGAATATAGGCTCAATTTTCTCATCACAGGACAAATCCTTATTTAATGAATCTTCACCATACTGCCTCCATTACAAGCATATCCTTCCTTAAATATGGAGACCAAAGCTGTGCACGATACTCCAGATGTATTCTCACCAAAGCCCTGTACAATTGTGCATTCTAACTTAGAGGGTGAGGCTTTCTGCCAATTCCCACTGGCAGAATCTTCCAGTCCTGCCGACAGCAACCCCTCACTGTGGGCTCCCCATGGCTGAGGGTGCGAACAATGGAAAAGCCCTCAACGGAACTGGATGATCCCGCCATCAGCCAATGGCGGGCTGCCTCCGTAAAACATGTTGTTGGGGGGGGGGGGGGGGGGGGGGGGGGGGGGTAAAATCCTGCCCGTTGTGTTATATTGGGGGTAGAATAAAAGGTCTCATAATATTATTTGTGAAATAACTCCTACAGGCTGGTGTCCCTTCACCAAAACCAGATTTATTTACAAGTGTTAGTAATGTTCAGGCAGACACTTCACAGCACAGAGTATACACCCTGAGTGCCGGTAACACAAACACTCCACGTTATATACCTCTGCAGGGCTCCCGGACTGGACTGCATTAACCATCTCAATCAGGGAGCTCATAATCTAACAGGCCCACCTTGAAAACCACTTTCAAATCACTACAATTTGAATAAGGACAAGGGAATTTTCCCCAGTGTCTCGGCCAATATCTATCCTTCAACAAACATCACAACAAATGAGTTATCTGCGTGTTATCTCATTGCTGCCAGTATGTAAGCTGCCAGCTGCATTTCCAACATTACAACATTGATCGCATTTCAAAATTAAAGTGCCCTAAAGCCCTCTGGAACATCCAGAAGTCAAGAAAAGTGCTCCAGAGATGCAAGTTTCTACATTTTTCACATGAACAACAAACACCCTGATAGTAATTTCTCAGCTTTCATACAAATGCACAATAATTCCACTCTGAAGGTTTGCAGAACCTGTACTGCTCTATTAAATTACCTATACAAATGTCAGGCTGACACGAGGTCCAGCATTCACCTACATGTAGAAACATGTACCCAAGGAATCATTTGTATTGTTAGAGTATCCTGAGGATAACAACTTGCAACTTGAGAATTATGAGGGCTTTTGATAGAGTAAATTACTGGCGAGGATCATTAACCAAAGAGAACAGTTTAAAAATCTGGCACAAGAATCAGAGGAGAGATAAAGAGATTTTTTTTACACAGTAAGTTGTGATTTGGAATGCATTGTTCAAAAGGTTGAAGGTAGCATATCAATAATTATTTTCAAAATGAAATAGGATAGATGCTGGAAAAGGAAAAATGGTAAAAGGGCTCTAGGGAAAGAACAGGGGAGTGGGGACTAATTGACAAAATCTTGTACAGGCAATATGGGCCTCATTCCTTTTCTAGGCCGTATAATTCTCTGTGTGGTTTTCTTCCGGGTGGGAGATGGTTGTAATCCGCGCCGGTCTGCCTTCATGCCAATGTGAATGGATTTTCTTATGGTGGGGCAGATGATTTAGGCATAACAGCCTGATAATGATATATAAATATCTTATAGTGATGTTCCTAATGTTGAACATTGGGATTTCTGTTAGATCACTGTTGGAGGGTGAGAGGGGGCATAATCACGTCACATTTTTATTTCGGCATGAAACACGATTTGGACATGTTGCGAGATTTTCTGCTCCCGTCACCCATACTGCCCAATGCAAACACGAGGAGAAAATTCCCCCACCCCACCCCATGGCATTGCCAGGGTTGTGCCGAGAGTGCTGCACTGTCAGAGGTGCCACATTTCAGATGCAACATTAAACCAAGGCCGTGTATATCCAGTTGGGTTAGTATGAAAGATCCTGTGGGGGCTTTATTTGACATAGAGGAGGAAGAGAAATACCTGCCGTGTTTTCCTGCACGATAACACTTCAAGCAGCTTTGAGATTTTTCTGAACAATATGAACTAAAGCAATTCTTTCTTTTTACTGAGTTCAGTTAACCCATTACAGACTAGGAATTGAATTTGGCACCCTCTTTAGTGGTGGCAGGAGAGATGGGGGTGATGCTAGGCCTACACTGTCCTGTGCATTGACCAGTTGTTTATCTGGTCTAAGGGTGTGACATAGCTCATTGGATTGCATTGGCTCCCTGAATGCTTATGGTAAGGACACTGACATTCTTGTTAATAACTTACGGGAGGAAAGCAGTTAAAAGATGCATTGCACTATTAAAGTTCTCCAAACACAGCACAATATCCAACATAGCATCTGTGCATAAACCTTGCTAACACCTGCACTCCAGATTAAATTAAACTTAAATAAGAGGAATAAAATGTTAATGACCTTGTAATTACTGATTGTGATGGGAACTCTCTGGAAAATGTAAAATTCCACTCACCATTTACTTCCCCTTCTGACAGATTCAGGAAATGATGTGGAGATGCCGGAGTTGGAAACACAGCCAGCTAGTACCACTCAATCAGTGTGTTTGTCACTCTGTCCTTGTAGGATCTGCACCCTCTCTTTTAAAAGAGACTTTAAAGTGTTTTCACATCTGCAGGATGTCTCAAAGCATTTTACAGATAATTAAGTGCTTTTAAATTTTATTAACTGTTGCAATGTAAGAAATGCAGCAATAGGTTCTTCCACTAAAAACTCCCACAAACTACAATGTTTTTTGATCTAATTTATTATTGTCACATATATTGGGATGCAGTGAAAAGGATTACTTCTTGCGCACCATATAGACAAAGCATAGAGTACAGAGGGGAGAAGGAAAGGAGAGGGTGCAGAATGTAATGTTACAGTCATAGCTAAGGTGTAGAGAAAGATCAGTTTAATATATGGTAGGTCCATTCAAAAGTCTGATGGCAGTAGGGAAGAAGCTGTTCTTGAGTCAGTTGGTACGTGATCTCAGGCTTTTGTATCTTTTTCCCAATGGAAGAAGGTGGAAGAGAGAATGTCTGGAGTGTGTGGGGTTGTTATTGATTATGCTGCTACTTTTCTGAGGCAGCAGGAAGTGTAGACAGAGGCAATGGATGGGAGGCTGGTTTGCATGATGGACTGGGCTATGTTCACAACCCTTTGCAGTTTCTTGCGGTCTTGGTCAGAGCACGAGCTATATCCAACCAGAAAGGATACTTTCTATGGTGCATCTGTAAAAATTGGTGAGAGTCGTAGCAGACATGCTGAATTTCCTTAGCCTCCTGAGAAAGTAGAAGAATTGGTGGGCTTAATGTTTATAATATTAGCCACGGTTCGAGGGATAACACCCCTGTTCTTCTTCAAAATAGTGTCATGGAATTGCCTTCATCCACCTGAGAATACAAACAGACTCTCTAACAAAGCAGTGCTCTCTCAGTGCTGCACTGACATGTTCATCTGCGGAAGTCCTGCTGCCATTTCCAACAGATCCTGTTTTTCCAGCAGGAGAAAGGGGGTCGCAGCATGAATCACATTCATTGAAGTAAAAGAATCACATGAACCAGTGCATCTTTGGATTGTGGGAGGAAACCGGAGCACCCGGAGGAAACCCATGCTGACACGGGGAGAACGTGCAGATTCCACACAGACAGTGACCCAAGCCGGGAATTGAATCCAGGTCCCTAGTGCTGTGAGGCAGCAGTGCTAACCACTGTGCCACCATGCCACCCATTCATGGGCTACAGGAATGGGAGTTTTTCTCACTATCAATGCTATTAGATTGTTAGAAGTTTAATTCTTTTTCACTCCACATGCTCCTGAGGTCAGCCCATGGTGGATACTGTGAATGGCCACGGAGGTGGTATGGGGATATGAGGGGCCATGGGGGGACTAAGAGGGTAATGGCTCCATAGGATCTTATATGTTTCAATCAAATTGCTTCTTACTCTGTGAAACTCTGTGGGTACAAGCCTAGCCTGAACAACCTTTCCTCAGAAAACAACCCAGACATTTCAAGTATCAGTCCAGTAAACCTTCTCGGATTAACTCCCAAAGCATTTACATCTTTCCTTAAGTAAGGAGACCAGTGCTGTACACAGCATTCCAGATGTGGTCTCAGCAATGCCCTGTACAACTGAAGCATAACCGCTCCACTCTTGTATTCAATTCCCCTCCCAACAAACAATTACATTCCATTAGTTTTCCTAATGTCACCCTTCGTGAATAAAGGGGTTACATTCGCTATTTTCTAATCTAATGGAATCGTCTCTGAATCTAGGGAATTTTGGAAAATTAAAACTAATGCATCAATTATCTCATGAGTTGCTTCTTTTAAAACCCTCGGATACAGTCCATGAGGGCCCAGGTACTTGTCAATATGCAGCTCCAACAACTTTCTCCATTTTCTGCTATTTGAATAATAATTCCACAAAGACCAGCAACAATCCCACTGATAAGAATAAAATCAAACCAGATATCAGCAAGAAAAACAGGACAAGATGTACCGGGAAACATGAGCTAAATGGAGTGACAGGCCCTGGAGCACCAGGATTTTCATCAGTCAATGTAAACCCTAAGCCTAACCCTGACTCTAACTTGAAGTAAAAGCAAAATACTTCAGATGCTGGAAAACTGGAATAAAACAAAAGGCATAAGAATCAAACAGTGGGTCCAGCAGTATTTGTGGAGAAAGAAGCAACCAGTTCTGTGTGCAGCAAGGTCCCAGAAACAGCAATCAGATACATGGCCAGATCATCAATTTTAATGATGTTGGTGGACTCCAGGAAGAACTCCCTGCTCTTTCTGTGTTACCTGAGGTCTTTTAGGCCCACCTGAGAAGGCAAATAGTTTACTGTCTCAAACAAAAGACAGTGCATGAACAAGAGAAAAGAAATAATGATTAGTAAAATAGGCCAAACAATATGATTGAAAATGTGAGCCAAACAGAAATGGCAGCTGAAATAATGAGAATATGAATCCAAGAATGAACACTCTCCTACCTGCACAACATAACCTAACCTATCATAACCTAACCTATCATAACTTAACCTAACCTAACCTCTCATAACCTAACCTAACCTATCATAACCTAACCTCTCATAACCTAACCTAACCTATCATAACCTAACCTATCATAACTTAACCTAACCTAACCTCTCATAACCTAACCTAACCTATCATAACCTAACCTATCATAACCTAACCTAACCTATCATAACCTAACCTATCATAACTTAACCTAACCTATCATAACCTAACCTATCATAACTTAACCTAACCTAACCTATCATAACCTAACCTATCATAACCTAACCTAACCTAACATAACATAACCTATCATAACCTAACCTGACATAACCTATCATAACCTAACCTATCATAACCTAACCTAACATAACATAACCTATCATAACCTAATCTAACATAACCTAATTTAACCTAACCAGCATAACCTAACCAGCCTAACCTAATCATAACTCTCACCCTATCTGATGTAAGGCCACTCCTCACCCTGAGCTAACGCTAATTTATCACTAACCCTAAAGATACCACTAATCCTAGATTATGTTAATTTACCCTAACCCTAACTCTAATTCAAACCTTAACTCTATCCTGAGGAGACTTGTGTGGAATTCTGGAGTTGTGAGGCTGAAATTTGAGGAGGCTCTGGGAAAACAACAAGGGGCAAAACAAAGCGAGAAAGGAATTTAAAAATCTTTCCAAGTTTAATGAGAACATCTTGAGTACTTTTTGAAAAGAATACTGCATTACACTGTCTATACAACCCTCACTTTCCCATCAGTTAATAAATTGAACCTGACCTATGTCTGCAAATATGACCAAGCAGTTATGAAATCCTAAAGGTTATGGGTGCAAAGTTTACAGGGTAGTGTCAGAAGTTACACAATTCGGGAGGATTGAGGAAAATAAGTGGCCTTTCTTGTCAGCTTGTACTTTAAACACTACTCAATCCTACATCTCGAGTCTCGAGTGACATGTTCTCACCCGCTGTTAAACTAATAACTTGGAATTAATGTAATTACACCAGTGAGTCACATGCTGCTCTATTTACTTCATATTCGGGGAAAATAAACACATTACTGTTAGTCATGAACTGAGAATCAGTGCCCTCTTGTGACAAGAGCAAGTACTGATGTCAGATGTTTTTAGAAAGTTCCCAATCTGGCAACGCCTCAATTAAAAACAGAATCTTATTCTTGTTTTCAAATCTCTCTGTGGTTTTGCCCCTCCCTCTCTCTGTAATCTCCTCCAGCCCCAGAACCTTCTGAGACTCATGCATGCTTCTTGCACATCCCCAATTTTAATCATTCTGCCATTGTTGGCCAGCTCCAGACTTCAGATAAATCTTTCTGTCAGTCTGCCTCTCTCCCCTCCTTTAATATACACTTTAAAACTCTTTGACCAAACTTCTGATCACCTGTCCTAATGTCTTCTTATGTGGCCTGACAAATTCTGTCTGATAATTGCTCCTGTGAAATGCTTTGTGATATTCTACCACTTAAAGGTTGCAATTATACCTTGCAGCCTAGTGGAGTAATTTACCAGCTCGCTACTCCTGCCAGGAACATGCTTTGGAGATTCAGGAATGCTGCGTACATGCATGATTTTCCAATCATCAATAGTTTCCTGAAAACGCAGGAGCCTGGATTCCTGATATTTTCACTATGGAAAATAATAAGTGGAAGTTGAAAATTATCCCATCCCATGAAGTGACCCAGCAGTGGGTGTGCAATCAATTTGGCCTTTCTTGTTGCTGCAAATGAATTGTATCAGATACCAGCTGATTCGACACAGATTTCTAATAGAAGTCAACAAGCCACAAGACAAGGGCAAGGCATCACAGGGGGCATCAAGCATTGGATGTGAGCCGAAAGAAAAGTGGCAGAGCACGACCCCAAAAATCTAAATATAACACAGGTTCAAAACTTCCCAATCCAGCACAGTAAACCCTCAATTTTAAAGACTGTTTACTCTGGAGGCCCCCTCAGCCCCCCTCCCCATCGTGTTACAAAGAAATCACACCTGCCCCACACCACAGGTGTGTTATATAGGTTCTCTATAAAATTAGTTACACAATTAAACATGTTTAATCATTATTTTCAGTTTACTTTAAGATGAAACTTGTCACTATTGCTGAGCAACAGTTCTTTTAAGACACAGAGGAATCTTTATAAAGTCCATGTGCTGTAATGATCAGTCTTCAGTGTGTGCCTTTCATTGATGTCACTGCTAAATACCCAACATCACATCAATAGGTTCTTATTGGGACCAGTGCTGTAGTCATCAAAATTCCTCACTGACACCAATACCCAGAATTCTAGCACTCAAAGTCCTCACTGAGGCCAACATAGTACCTGGGAAACCTCACTGTCTCCAATATCCAGAGTCCTCAGTGTCTCCAATATCCAGAGTCCTCAGTGTCTCCAATATCCAGAGGCCTCAGTGTCTCCAATATCCAGAGTCCTCGGTGTCTCCAATATCCACAGTTCTCACTGTCTCCAATATCCACAATCCTCAGTGTCTCCAATATACATAGTTCTCACTGTCTCCAATATCCACAGACCTGTGTTTCCAATATCCAGAGTCCTCATTGTCTCTAGTATCCAGAGTCCTCACTGTCTCCAATATCCAGAGTCCTCAGTATCTCCAATATCCAGAGTCCTCAGTGTCTCCAATATCCAGAGTCCTCACTGTCTCCAATATCCAGAGTTCTCACTGTCTCTAATATCCAGAGTCCTCACTGTCTCCAATATCCAGAGTCCTCACTGTCTCTAATATCCAGAGTCCTCACTGTCTCCAATATCCAGAGTCCTCACTGCCTCTGATATTCAAAGTCCCCACTATCTCCAATATCCAGAGATATCACTGTCCAATATCCAGAGTCTTCATTGTCTCCAATATCCAGAGTCCTCAATGTCTCCAATATCCAGAGTCCTTACTGTCTCCAATATCCAGAGTCCTCACTGTCTCCAATATCCAGTGGCTGAGTGAGGAGTGTCGACTATAGGAGTCCAGGAGATCTCAGGCTGATTCCACCCTCTCCCTCTGGATTGAGTCAATTTGGAACCTAGGTTTCTTAGTCAATCCCAAGTTGAGTTTCCATCTCATCTGGGTCACAAAAATTGTCGATTTCCACTTCCTTAATATCACCTGTCTCCACCTTTTCCCTCAGCCAGTTTGTTGTTGAAAGTCTCCAGGCTTTCGTTTCATCCAGACTCAACTATTCCAATAGCTTCCTAGGTGACTTCCCATCTCCATAAAGAAAGATTTTGCATTTCTTTAGCATCTTTCATGATCACAGGGTACCCCAAGTGCTTTACAATGAAGTAATATTAAAGAATAATCACTATTGTAATGTAGGAAACAGGGTCACACATGGTAAGGTCACACAAAAGACAATGTGATAATGGCCAGATTATCTATTTTATGATATTGGTTGATATATAAATATTGGCCAAGTCACTGTGGAAAACTACCCTGCTCTTCTTCAGAAAGAAGTCTCACAACACCAGGTTAAAGTCCAACAGGTTTATTTGGTAGCAAATACCATAAGCTTTCGGAGCACTGCTCCTTCGTCAGATGGAGTGGAAATGTGCTCTCAAACAGTGCAAACAGACAAAATCAAGTTGCAGAATACTGATTAGAATGCGAATCCTACAGCCAGCCAGGTCTTAAAGGTACAGACAATGTGGGTGGAGGGAACATTAAACACAGGTTAAAGAAATGTGTATTGTCTCCAGACAGAACAGCTAGTGAGATTCTACAAGCCCAGGAGGCAAGCTGTGGGGGTTACTGATAATGTGACATAAATCCAACATCCCGGGTTAGGCCGTCCTCATGTGTGCGGAACTTGGCTATCAGTTTCTGCTCAGCGACTCTGCTCTGTCGTGTGTCGTGAAGGCCGCCTTGGAGAACGCTTACCTGAAGATCCAAGGCTGAATGCCCGTGACTGCTGAAGTGCTCCCCCACAGGAAGAGAACAGTCTTGCCTGGTGATTGTCGAGCGGTGTTCATTCATCCGTTGTCGTAGCGTCTGCATGGTTTCCCCAATGTACCAAGCCAAGCTTTGGGATCTTAGTAATTAATTTCATAATTTGGCCAGCAAAACTTTGTCAGTCTTTTTGTTTTAGTGACAGTTAAATCCTTTGCTTTAGATTCATGTGGATTAATACTAAAGATTGTGAGGCATGGATTCTGGAGTTTACAGTCTCTCTCAACAGTTGCCCATTTGTATTTGAGGGAATCTTGTTGTTTTTCTTCCTTACATGTTTGAGGCATATTAATACATTCCAAATGACATTTGATAAGGTGCAAAAGGTTAAAATGCAAACTATGTCTCATGGAGTTGGGGTAATGTACAGTATTAGCATGGATGGAGGATGGGTTAATGGATAGAAAGCAGAGAGTAGGGATAAACAAGGCATTTTTGAGTTGGCAGGTTGTAAATAAATGAGTGTCACATGGATCAGTACTTTTCAATCTATGTTAATGTGTAAGAGGAAGAGATTGAGAGTAGTGTGTCTAGGTTTGCTGATGTTACAGAGTTAGGTGGGAAAATTAAGCTGTGAGGAGTCCTAGTAACACAGGTCTGGATTTTCCTCACAGTGCACTAAATTTGGGAGTGGACATGAAAAATGGCTTTAATCCAGCCGGCCGCAATGGTGGCTGTTTGCATTGTACATCTTGTGCCCTGCCTCAATCATTTGCAGATGCGAAACACCCAACAGAATTGATAAAAATTGTGATGCCACTTGTCATTGTGATGTCATACCAGTGAAACTATGACCTTTGCCCTCACAATTACTGATGCGTCTTCCTTTAAAAAGGAAGAAATGAACTGCATCCACTTTTTCATTCTTTCACGGGAAGTGGGTGTCGCTGGCAAGGACAGTATTTGTTGCCCAACCCTAATTGCCCTTGAACTGAGCGACTTGCTCGGCCATTTCAGAGGGCAGTTAAGAGTCAATCACATTGCTGTGGCTCTGGAGTCACATGTAGGCCAGACCAGGTAAGGACGGCAGATTTCCTTCCCTAAAGGACATTAGTGAACGAGATTGGTTTTTACGGTAATCAAGAACAGTTTCATGATCACTATTACTGAGACTAGCTTTTAATTTCAGATTTTATTAATTGAATTCAAATTCCACTATATGCCGCAGTGGGATTTGAACCCACGACCACTACGTCACTGTTTCCCCAAGTATATAACAACTTTGATGACTTCAGGGCTTTTCAGCCAATGAAATAATGTTGAAATGCAACATGGTAGTATAGAAACGCAGCAGCCAATTTGCATACTGTAAGGTCCCACAAATAAGAACGAGGTAACAATCTGTTTTTGTGATGTTTGTTGAGGAATTAATATTGGCCTGGACACTCGGGCGAACTCCTATGTTTTTTTGGATCATTTACCTCCATGTGAAAGGGCAGATGGAGTCTTGGCTTCATGTTTTATCCAAAAGATGCTACCCACGGCAGCACACTCTGAGCAATGCAATAGCATGCATTATATGCTTAAATCTTTGTCGTGGAACTTGGGTCTACAATCTTCCGACTCAGAGGTGAGAACATTACTCAATCACCGAAATCGTGCTCCCGTTCACGTTGGTGGGATCGACACTGTGCACCCCTGCCATGGTTTCCCAGTGGTGAGGGGTGCATTCAACGGAAAAGCCTGCTGACAATGACGGCTCCATAAAATCCTGCTGCCGGCGAGAGGCACAACACCTGTCACCGCCATCAAACATGCTGGCCCCCGTTACTGCCAAACACCCAGCTCCCACCGCTGCCAAACACGTCGGATCCCACCGCCGCCAAACACACCGGCTCCCACCACCGCCAAACACACCGGCTCCCACCACCGCCAAACACGCCAGCTCCCACCACCGCCAAACACACCAGCTCCCACCGCCGCCAAACACGCCAGCTCCCACCACCGCCAAACATGCCGGATCCCACCGCCGCCAAACACACCGGATCCCACCATCGCCAAACACACCGGCTCCCACCGCCGCCAAACACGCCGGCTCCCACTGCCATCAGAAACGCCGGATCCTACCGCCACCAAACACACCGGCTCCCACCGCCACCAAACATGCCGGCTCCCACCGTCGTCAAACACGCTGGATCCCACCGCCGCCAAACATGCCGGCTCCCACCATCATCAAACACGTCGGATCCCACCGCCGCCAAACACGCCAGCTCCCACCACCCAATGAATGAAGCAGACACCTGGTTAAGCCACTATCAATAAATATGAAGCCTGATTGGCTTTACTCTTTCCTCACCCTTGGCCCTTCGCTCCAACAGAGCAGAGATTAGTGAACGTGGGCACTGATCAATGATTGACCCTGGAACCGCCTCAAAATGATTCATTGCCACACAATGAAATGGTTTTGAGCAGGCTAATAGGTGCAATGCCATCTGCTTACAATAGATGGGATGGTTGCAGAATTCACAAATGCCTCCATTTCAGGCTATGCACACTAATTGTGTAACAATGAATTGCATTTCATGAATGTGCTTCCTGATTGGTTAGATGCAGTTTCTATGGCAACTGCAAAATTTCTGACTGCAGTAGTAGCTGCTTCGGTAAATCTTTGTTGGCCAATCAAAAATACAAATGTACTGATGCGGCTAAAGTTTAATGATGGTTTCTGTTCGTTCCAACTGCCCTGAATCAAGAGTTGTCAATCCTGGAAGAGTATGTTCAAGATAATGGACCTGTCCTCTCTATACTTAAAGACTTTGGGCTGCCCTGAGTTGATCAGCTGAACCAAAACAAGGAAACTTTGAACAGAAAGGAGCTGCGATAGGGGCACCTGTGACCATGGAAGATGCTGTCTTTGTGAGTATACTGCCCCCTGGCAACCATATTAAAATTACTTCCATTTTTGTGGAGTTTTTCACACCTCATGAGGAACTTTCTAAAGTGCAGTCATTGTGGTGGGATTAGAAACGTGGAAGCCAAGTTACACACAGCAAGTTCACACAAACAACAGTTTGATAATAACCAGCAAATCGGATTTTGACTTGTTAGTTGAGGGATAAGCATTGTTCAGGTCACCATCAAACTAACCAAACCTAAACAGATTTCACTATATAATGAGCCGTGGCAGAGCTATCTCTATTGAGATGGCACAATGAGAGTCGGAAACTGGTACTCAGGTACAGCTAGGGGAACAAATAAGCTTGGGGCTGAATCATTTTATTCACATAGTAAGACAAGTGAAATGTTGGCCTTTATCTGAAAGGGGTTAGATATTAAAGGGGAAGCAATTTCACTTGGTTGGTTAGGCCCCTCTGGAGTACTGTGTTCAGGTTTGGCCATCAAGAAGGAGAAGGTTACTATTGTATTCCCTTGAGAAAGATGATGAATGATCTAATTTAGCTGTTTAAAATAATAGAGATTTGTTTGGGTAGATACAGAGAAATCATTTCCTTCTGTGGTGAAATCCAGAATAGGAGTGCTCCATCTCAGAATTAAAATTAGGTCATTGGTTGTAAAATCTGGAAAGCATCTTTTCATGCAAAGGCTAGAAAAAATTTGAAAATCCTCCAAAAGGCTGCGAACTCTAGGGGTTAGTTGAAGTTTTTAAGAGTATGTTTTGCTGGGCAAGGCTGTCAGGGCATTGGAACAAGGTGTGTAAAGGGGGCCGAGGTACAGGTCAGCAATGGTCTGGTTGGATGGTGGTAATGAGCTGACTGGCCTCCTCCTGTTCCTATTGAAGGGAGTTTTGTCTACTCTGAATGGGAAGTGTTTGATGTGAACAAAGGTGGCCTAAAAGAGAAGTGTCCCATTCCATTGCAGTAACACCCCTCACCTTGGTAAGTATGTAGTAACATTTTGAAAGAATTTTGTGTTGCTAGTACCAATGGTCTAGGGCATTGGTGAAACTAGACCAAGAGCACTTTGCATACTTTTGATCTCAAAGAACAAAGAAAATTATGACACAAGAACAGGCCCTTCGGCCCTCCAAGCCTGCACCGACCATGCTGTCCGACTGAACTAAAAACCCCTACCCTTGCGGGACCATATCCCTCTATTCTCATCCTATTCATGTATTTGTCAAGATGCCCATATCTCCTTACCTATAGATCTCCTTACTTCCTTACTTGCCTTTGAGGGAATGGAACTTAGGTTTACTTGACTGATTCCTGTCATAAATGGATTATGATGTGGAGATGCCGGCGTCGGACTGGGGTAAGCACAGTAAGAAGTCTCACAACACCAGGTTAAAGTCCAACAGGTTTATTTGGTAGCAAATACCATAAGCTTTCGGAGCTTGCTGCTCCTTCGTCAGATGGAGTGGTCTCTGTTCTCCAACAGTGCACAGACACAGAAATCAAGTTACAGAATACTAATTACAATGCAAATCTCTACAGCCAGCCAGGTCTTCAAAGGTACAGATAATGTGGTTGGAGGGAACATTAAACACAGGTTAAAGAGATGCGTATTGTCTCCAGACAGAACAGCTAGTGAAATTCTGCAAGTCCAGGAGGCAAGCTGTGGGGGTCCATAAATGGATTATCTTATGAGGAGAAATTGATTAGACTGGGTCTTTATTCTCTTAATTTTAGTAGAATGAAAGGTGATCTCATTGAAAAATGTAAAATTCTTACAGGTCTTTCCAGGGTAGATGATGTAGGATGTTTCTCCTGATTGGGAGTTGAGCTATTGGCCACAATTGCAGAATAAGAGGCCAAATCGATTAGGACTGAAAGGACGAGAAATGTCTTCACACAAAGGGTTGTGAATCTTTGGAATTCTCTAACCCAGAGATGTGGCGCTCAGTTGTTCAGTAAATTCAAGGCAGAACTTGATAGATTTTTGGACACCAAGGCAATCAAGGGTTATGGACAGAGTTTGTGAAAGTACGGGGGGGTGGTGTTGAGCTGAAAGTTCAGCCGTGACCTTACTGAATGGTGGAGCAGGCTCAAAGGGCTGAATGGCCTACTTCTATTTTTATGCTCCCATGTTCTAACAACACTCTCCACTGTGTCAGTAGGTTTGTACAAGTATCTTTACATCCTCTCCGTGTCAAGGATTTCATGATGCAAGGTTCCTATGTTTGGTGTAGAAAGCTGGACTCCGTTTGCCCCGGATCCTCCATACATTGTACAATCCCCAAAGCACAATCCCCTGATCAAAATAATGTCATCAAAATTGCCCAACATGGTTTTTAATTAGCAATCACACATGGACAAACCACATGATAATTTGTGTGGAAAATGAAAACTGTGAGACTGATATAGTGTCATGGAACATAGAACATGGAACATAGAACGTAGAACGGAGAACATAGAACAGGAACAGGTACATTGCTGGGGCAGAGTCAATGAAACCCTGCAGAATCTGCCCTGGATGTACTTGATTGGACAGTATAGTGGAAGCTTTACCCTGTATCTAGCCTATGGAATGTTTGATTTCAGAATATAGAGTGTAGTGTTCAATTTTTCCATGTTTGATTATGTATTTTTTAAATTCATTCATGGGATGTGGGCGTTGCTGGCTGGGCCAACATTTATTGCCCATCCTTGAGGGCATTTAAGAGTCAATCACATTGCTGTGGCTCTGGAGTCACATGTAGGTCAGGTACCGGGTAAGGATGGCAGATTTCCTTCCCTAAAGGACATTAGTGACCCAGATGGATTTTTCCAATAATTGACAACGGTTTCATGCTCATCAGTAGATTTTTAATTCCAGTTTTTTTTATTGAGTTCAAATTTCACCACCTGCCATAGTGGGATTTTTCTCTGTTCTAGACTACCTCCCTTGGGAGTTTTTGAAATGACAGTGAAGGAGTTTTGCTCTGCATCTAGTCAAAGGTGTACCTAACCATTGACTACCTTTAATGAGTTTGATTCCATTTTCTGTTTGCAACTGTTTCACCTTGATAAAGCCAAATATTTAACGTACATAGCGTAAAAAGTAATGTTGGCTTTCTCTCAACAGACTGGTGATATTTATGTCCAATACATGAGAAAGCATTTTCCAGACGTCTTTTCAGGTTAGTTGCCCGTGCCTTCAGTCTGTGCTTCTAGTAAAACCATTCAGTGAAAGGAAGGTGGAGTTACAGTTTCAGTGGCTAAGAGTTTGTAAAGATTATCTCTAACTGTATATATGAGCAGCCAAACACTGTTTCATTTTCCACTAGAGTGTTGTAATTTCCACACAAACATAGATGGTTGTCATGAGATATCATTAACCAGCATGTGAGCACTCTACACATTCAACAATGAAGGATGTTCAGAACATTCTTTGAGTGGAATTTTTCCATGTGGGACTAAGTCCCCTGGCAGGGGCGTGGATAGGGAGTGCTTCCCACTGTAGAAATCCATGGGAAACCTAGCTATATCTTCCATTCATGGTGTAATTAATTATGCATTTGGAAATGTTGCCATATTCCAAGGCAGGATGGGCTTGATACTGCGCATCTCATCATTATAGCTGGGTGCCAGAATGAAAAAGCACCCGACCTCACTGACCAATCATTGAAGAAAGAAGATTGGCCCCCTAAAGACCATAAGATATAGGAACAGAATTAGGCCACTCAGCCCATCGAGTCTGTTCCGCCATTCATTCATGGTTGATATTTTTCTCATCCCCATTCTCCTGCCTTTTCCCCATAACCCCTCTTCCCCTTATTAATCAAGAACCTATCTATCTCTGTCTTAAAGACATTCAATGACCCCGGCCTCCACAGCCTTCTGCAGCAAAGGGTTCCACAGATTCACCACTCCCTGGCTGAAGAAATTCCTCCTCATCTCTGTTTTAAAGGATCGTCCCTTTAGCCTGAGGTTGTGCCCTCTGGTTCTAGTTTTTCCAACTAGTGGAAACATCCTCTCCACATCCACTCTATCCAGGCCTCGCAGTATCCTGTAAGTTTCAATAAGATCCCCCCTCATCCTACTGAACTCCAAAAGTATAGACTGAGTCCTCAACTGTTCCTCATACGACAAGCTCTTTATTCCAGGGATCATTCTTGTGAACCTCCTCTGGACCCTTTCCAAGGCCAGCACATCATTCTTTAGATACAGGGCCCAAAACTGCTCACAATACTCCAAATGGGATCTGGTCAGAGCCTTATAAAGAAAGAAGGTAGACCTCCAGAAACTCCAAGGTTGTAAAATGGACCTCCTCGAAGATATTAAAGCTGGAAGAGACTCCCGCTACCCACTGTTGTGGTTTTCCTTGCTCCAGTCTCGCTGGTGGCTACATCCTGAGCTCCGGCGGCAACCCCAGGCCTTCTTCAGCGAAGTTCCGAATCCTGCATGCCACGTTGGTTTTGGCATTTTCTGGATTGGCGTGTTTTTCCATTGGCGTCGCAGCGAATCAGGATTGGGGGCAAGATTCTGGTCAGGCCTTGATCTACAACCCATCGGCAGGATGCAAATACTTTTCATACTGACTCTAGCGGGATTCCTGATTTGCCATGGCAGGCAGCAGTGGAAGATTCCACTGTAATTTCATGCCAGCATGAAACCAATTTTTGGGCCTCCTGTCAAAGTCCGCCTGCCCGCCATTGATTCTGCCAGTAGGGGCATGGGGCAGAATTTCACCCTATGTACCTATGCGTGATATAGAAGGTTGGTGTGCCGATGGTGGGGGGTGATGTGGAGGCACGGAATGTTCCGTATATTTACTCGGGGTGTACCAAATGTTCCGAGTGTTTTATATGGAGGGGGACACTTGGAGCACTCTATGTTTGAGATGGAATGGGGGGTACTCTGCCTGTCTCTAGTGTTTGATACTGGGGAGCACCTGGAATGTTCCAATATATTTAATATAGAGGAAGACTCTTATAATGTTCTTGGTGTTGTTGTTTGGTGGTACTGGGATCACACTATGCATTGAACGAGAAAAAAACATTTGTCTCATTAAACCCATTCCTTCCACTGACCATAAGCATTTAACACAAACGTGGATTCACTCAAAAGGAATCATTTGACACTATTTAAAAATCTAGCTTGGCAAATGTAATATTCACAAAGTTATTTGTCTCTTGTGATATTTTTAGCTCAACAGAAGGCTCATCAAGCAGATGTGGGAATTAAAGTGAAGCATAAGGATCATGCCTTTTTGCCTTCAACGGGAAATGATTATGAGGATGAAATAGAATTCCTACAGGATTCAGATGATGAATGTGATGAAAGAGATATTCCACTGACTGCCAAAAATTCTCAATGTTAGACATGGTTTGACAATTCTGTTAAATATTTTTTTAAATCGAATCTTTAACATGATGTTTCTATTTGTGTTTTCCTCCTGGCTATTCTTATTGTGAGCACTGACCCTTTACTCACTTTCTCAATTTTCAAGAAAAATCTTGTATAGCGAGCATTCCTGTAACAATCTCCTTGCCACATTTTCTACACACTTTCCTTGTTACACTTTTGTCACACTTCATCACATTCACTTCCTGAAACACTTTCCTTGTCACACTTTCTCCTTCACATTCACTTCCTGTGACACTTTGCTTGCCATGACACTTATAGGGGTCAGTTGTTAGTAATGCTGCCTCACAGCGCCAGGGACTCGGGTTCAACTCCCGGTTTTGGTCACTGTCTGTGCGGAGTATGCACGTTCTCCCTGTGTCTGCGTGGGTTTCCCCCCACAATCCAAAAGACATACTGGCTAAGCGCATTGGCCGTGCTAAATTCTCACTCGGTGTACCCGAACAGGCGCCGGAGAGTGGCAGCTAGGGGATTTTCACAATAACTTCATTGTAGAGTTAATGTAAGCCTACTTGTGACACTAATAAACTTTAAACTATAATGATAACACTCTTTACTTCACAGTCGTGAGAAAACCACAGCAGATCAATTAGTAATTGTACCATGCACAAGCTGCTTATTGTCATGCTCGGCTTAATTAAGACGATTTTAATTAAGAAGTTCGCTGTTCATACAAAGAGAATCTCTTATTGTTCTTCCCACCCCCTGCAGGGTGTGAACATAAATCTCATTTACCTCGTACAACTCAGATTGTGATTGAAGATAGCTTTGGAGAGCTTGTGCATCGTTTACGTGAGCCTTGGGACCTCTATGGCCTCTCCACCAAACATCAACTACCCTGCTGGCCACAAGAGTGCGAAGTGATCAAAGAACGTATTAGGCACATTGGTGAGTTCTGACTGTAGACCACGAAACATTGGACAATGGATGTGCAAACAGTGGCAAGGAGGATGCAAAGCAGGTGGTGTGTAAGATGATGCTTCTGTTACTCAAACAGTTTATTATTGCTGAGAACTACTGCACATAAACAAGGTCAACACTCCCACAGGACCAGGCGTCAGCCCTGACTCAGTGATAGCAGTCTGGCCTCAGAACGTCGGGGGGTTCAGGTCTTACTCTGGATTTGAGTGGATCCAAACTGACATTTCACTGCAGCACTGAGGGAAAACTGCACTGTCAGAGCTGCCATCTTTTGGATGGCAGCTCTGACAGCGGCTCTCTCTTTCCTCTCAGATGGATGTATTTAGAAGAGGAGAAAAGAAAAAGAATGATCTGCATTTCTGTAACAATTTCATGATCACTGGATGTCCCAAAGCATATTCCAGCCAATTAAATGTAGTCATTGCTGTAATGTAGGAAACATAGCAGTCAATAGGATCACTGGTAAACTCTCACAAACAGCAATGTCATAATGACCAGATAACCTGTGCTTTTTTAGATGTTTTTTGGAGAATGAGGAATATATATTTGCTGGAACATTAGCCAGGGATAACTCCCTGTTCTCATAGCAGCATGGGACCTTTCACATCCATCTGATAAAACCTCAGTTTAACATCTTATCCAAAAGACTGTATTTTACGACCTCGGTCGCGTGAGACCGGAAATTCCCACCCCAAGGTCAACAAACGCTTCCACTGTCCGCCCCTCACCAGCTCCGATTCCGTTGCGGGCAAGGCGGTAGAATTCCGGTGAAAATCTCAAACAGTGCAGTACTCCTCCAGTGCCAGCCTCAATTTTTGCGCTTATGTCCTAGAGTGAGACTTTTGCATGACAGTGCCTCGTAACAAGCAATACCAAGAATGTAACAAAACTAACAAGTAGAAGCCACCAGCATTTAAAAAGGCATTTCACAGGGTGTGAGTTTCCCAGTAACAAGATTAGCAGGCTTTAGACAGACCAAAAAAATACATCGCCACCATAATATAAAGCACCTTAGTTAGACGATTGAACCATCAAGGGGAAGTATTGTTAGACCCACAGAAGCTGCGAGGACAGACAGAAAATACACAGAGAGAACAATCAAAGGGAAAAATAGTATAATTGCCATCCCTCAGGGAAGCAGATTCCACCTAGCAGTCTGGAAGCCAGGCTAGCTCGTAGATAAAAAGCAAGAGTGCAGAAACCGTTGTGGAAGTAGTTAAAAATCATATCTTTGCTGAACCAAGAACAGACATTTCCCAGAAGAACTCAACTTTGTACGGCGTGGTACTTGTAAGCTGGCCTTTACTTATTGATCTATTGAGGTGGATATTGTTTGAGAATAGGGAAGCCCTGAAAGAGTTCAGATCTCTTAAATATATTTTGGATCAAAAAGGATAATTTCCACATAAACTTTGTGGGTGTGTTTAGTATTTCCAATATGTAACTGTCTTAGATCATTATAGTCCTGTTCATGTATATGTGTTTTTTACTGTAATAAATAGTCTTTAATCAGTGTTATACTACAACTGGGCTGGTTACTTTCTCACTGGGTCTTCCACATGACTCCTCACACCATTCCCATAAACAAAATTACACACCACCACAGCCGGTGTTCAAAGTTGGGACATTCTCACAGATAACATCAGTTGGGTTCATGACGACTTGAAGTTAGAAGGATGTGACTGACAGACAAGGCTGCTACCAAATGAGCCTGATACAAAGCAAGGAAGTTTTCCCAGTGTCCTTCATTAATATTTATTCCTCAATCAACATTGGTAAAAACAGATTATCCCGTCATTTATTGTATTTCCAGTACATGCTACAGCAGATTTGCCTTTTAACTGAAATTTGGTGTAACGGGTGACATTGGATTAGCATGCAGAAGAAAAGAAAAGTGGGACAGGCTCTGGCATACGTGGTCAAGTCTATCTGATTTTCTTCTCACTAGTCTAAAGTCAATACTCTAATCGCTTGAAATACATTCAGAATTGACAACCCTCCGAGAACCAAGTAATGTTTTAGACGGTCTAGACACAGCTGAAAGGAAGCTGGCCACTGAGCTGCATTCCAAGCATCTTTGTTCTATCGTCCATTCCAGTTATTGCCACTTTCTTGCTTTGGATGTACTAAGTGGAAGGCCTATTCATAACAGGGTATTTTTAGCACAGAAACAGGCTAAACAGTCTCTGCCAGTGCTAATGCTCCAAATTAGTTCCCTCACATACTATTTCATCCCACTCATCTGCATATGCTTCTATTCCCTTCTCCCTCATGTGATTAAATCTCCTGCCCTTAAATGCATCAAATGCAAGGTAGTGATAAGTTCTTTTAATTCTGTTGTGGTATAAGCAGAGCAGTAAATGTTCTTCTTTTCACTCCTTTGGAGCCCACACAGTGGTGATCTTCCTCAGGGTTTCGCACTGATCTTCTTCCAAAGTCATGTTGACAAAAAAGAGAAGTACCGAGGAAGCTCACCGCCGATGTGTCTCTTGTAACTTGTGTAGAATACAATGCAATGTGGCGATTCCCGGCCATTCTCTCTTTTTACAGTGGGTGTTCCATTAGGCCCAGAGCCCCTGTACAGAGCAACAGGATTAGAGCCTGCACCAATCTACATAAATCCTGAAGAGGGTGAAGTGGTTTATAGTGCCAATAAAGGTAATTTGAGATGTGCTATACAGTCCGTACAAAAGTAAATTTTAGAAATACACCAAGTAAAATTATTCTGCATTATTTGTAAGGAGCTGTTCTTCGATTCTTAACTGTTCAAATAAAAGGCAAGAATTTCCATTCACGAATGATAGATGTGATTTGTTTCAATCGGGTTTTTCCAGCCGCACTCGACCTGAGACGGAAAATCCCGCCCAAGGTAAACGGACCTTCCCATTTTCCGTCCTTCGCCTGCTCCGATTCCCATGGCGAGTGGAGCGGTAGAATTCCGGCGAATGCGTTTTCACTGTTTCCTGTGACTGATTGTTCTGCACCTAGTGGGACTCTCTGATCTGTCCAAATGAGTACAAAGACACTGTAAGTGTTTATGAGGCTGGAATCATTCTGAGGCCCAGCAGCCACATTGACAGTCAGATGAACAGTTGCAGACGGCACCAGTTGTGGGAGGTGGGAAATTGGCTGGCTCCCATGCAGAGCTGAGATGACTAACAAGGTAGGACTTGACATGGGTAGCTCTCAAATGGGCTGTTTTTAGAGCAGCCTTCAGTGATTCTTTTCAGCCTTTAAAGATCAGTATTACTGATCAATAGAGGGCTCGATGCATTCAGGGTTCTCCAACTAGTATAGGACCAGGGGGATAGTTTGAAAATTAGAGCAATATCTTTCAGTAGTGTAGTTTTCATACCTTTCACAGGTTGGGGAGGAGCTAGGCACTGAGAAAGAAGAAGGGCATTGTACAGGAATGACTAAAAGCACAGTCGGAGAGATGAGGAGACATATGTGATAAGAGATGTATATTTTTATATTTTTGTGATTATGCTTTCTGTGTAGTTAAAGGAAATTGTATGTGTATGAGAGAGAGCGAGAAAGGGAGACAAGGATTAATTGAACAGGGGAAAGGTTACTAGAGAAGAGTTGTCTGTGAGGTCTAATAAATTAAAGGTGTTGGGTTTGTGCATTTATAATGAGAGGTTATGGTGAAGTTAGGTTGGATCTTGAAATTTGCATTGTGAGATAAGTGGAGAAATTGGTTTCAGCTGTTGAATTTCGAAAGGGAGTTCAACTGAAGATTTTTTGATATGTGCTCCCACCTTGTAATAGAGTCATGAGCCAGAATTTTACCAGCCCGCCCACCATGGGAATTGGAGCGGGAAAGGGACGGAGCATGGGAAGGTCCGTTGACCTTACACAGGATTTATGATTTCGGGATGAGCGAGGACATAAAATTCCACCCCAAGAATCACAAAGCAATACAGCACAGAAACAGGCCCTTCGGCCCAACTGATCCATGTCTGTCATGATACCAACCCATGGTACCGTCCCTCACCAGGAACTTGAAATCGCAAATTTATCCTTTCATGTCAAATTTGAGAGAATTGAATGTAAAACATGTGATGCATTTACTTTGCAGCTTATTTGGAACCATACTTCACCTTTTCCCGAGTCAGCGGCAGTCCCAAGCCTCTGAAGCAGACAGCCATTAATCCTGACAGACAAGACAACACACTGATATTTGAGGCCCGATTTGAGAGTGGGAATCTCCAGAAAGTTTTTAAAGTGTGCGTAAGATATTTTAATTGAGTGCAAGGGGAAGTATTGAGCTCCTCTTCCTTAGTGTATTGAGGTCTGTAATGTATGTTATCTTGTGCAGTTGAAACCCTCCCACATGCCAGTGATCTGTAAAACTCCCTTTAGATTCAACTCCTTGTTGGGAGTGCAGGTTAGGGGAATTTATCTTTAGCTACCTGTGTGTCAACCATGGTTCAGCTGGTATTATTCTTGCCTCTGAATTAGAAGGCCAGTCCCCAGGCTGATACTTTCAGTGCAGTAAATAAGGGATGCTCCACTGACTGAAGTGCTGACTTTAGGAGTAGACTTTAAAGCAACGCCTTGCCTAAAGTTTATTTATTTGTCACAAGTAGGCTTACATTAACTCTGCAATGAAGTTACTGTGAAAATCCCCTCGTCGCCACAGTCCGGCGCCTGTGCGGGTACACTGAGGGAGAATTTAGCATGGCCAATCTACCTAACCAGCACGTCTTTTGGATTGTGGGAGGAAACCGGAGCACCCGGAGGAAACCCACGCAGACACAGGGAGAACATGCAGACTCCACACAGACAGTGACCCAAGCCAGGAATCGAACCCGGGTCCCTGGCGCTGTGAGGCAGCAGTGCTAACCACCGTGCCGCTCCTACTCACTCAGTTGGATGTAAAATATAATGTGGCCTCTATTCTGAAGCAGCACAGAGGACTTCTCACTCACATGCAGGCCTATAATTATCCCTCAATCAGCATTGTTAATTGTAAATTAAATATTGCTGAAAAAAGAGACATGTTGAAGTTTTTTGTCTTGCACTCACCAGGACACTTCACATGAATACCAGTATAAGGGAAACAAGAAATTTATACTGGTCAAGCTGCCTGGCTTAAGTTTCAAATAATGCTTGGCAGTTATCTGTCAGTCATCATCAACTGGTGCAGTCTCCATAGCAATCCCTCTAACAATCAGAGCCCACTAGCCAGCCATTCTCTTCCCACGCACTATAAATTGCAGAAAGTGGGATCAGGTTACTAAGTTGAATAATCAGCCATAATCATAATGATAGGTGGAGCAGGCTCGAGAGGCCAAATAGCCTACTCCTGCTCTTGTTTTTTATGTTCCCATGTTGTTTCCTTATATCAGTATTCTTGTGAAGTGTCTTGATGAGTGCAAGATGAAAAGCTTTGAGATGTCTCCCTTTTCAGCAGTACTCAAGTTCTGTACTACCAAATAATAAATTCTAAATGAACTGCAAGCAGGTATTTGGCATGAGGATTCGCTTCAATAGACACAGGCTAAATCTGTGGCCTTTGGGCTAGGAAGTGCAATTTCTGTAATGTGTAACTGCGTAAACAAATGTAGAATAGTATAAAGATTGACTCCAATTCCATCCTTTACCTGGCTTTCTAAAATGGAACAGTTCAAAACCACCCCACTGACCATCACCCCCCGCCAGCCTCCCCCCCTCCCCCCCGCCCCCCCGCCCCCACCCCCACCACCATGTCCTATCCTCTTTTAAGTTGAGGTCATTCAAAATACATGTGAACAAGGAGCAGGAGCAGGCCATTCAACTCCTCGAGCCTGCTCTGCCATTTAATAAGATCATGGCTGATCTGATAGGAATCTCAAATCTGCATCCCGTCTACACCAATAATCTATCACTCCCTTGATCTAACTCACAAAAAATCCTATTCATAGAAGATAGAAACATGGAAGATGGGAGCAGGAGGAGGCCATTAGGTCCTCCGAGCCTGCTCCACCATTTATTAAGATCATGGCTGATCACCCAACTCAATAGGCTAATCCTGCTTTTTCCCCATAACCTTTGATAAAAGGTTCACCCATTATCAATGTGCCTGCTGACCTATATTTGCTTCGAGTTAAGCAAAGTCTTAATTCTAAAATTTTCACTTTTTTCAAATCCCTTCATTGCACCCCCTTTACAATCACTTCTAATTCTACAACCCTCTAAGATATCAGGGTTCCTTCAACTCAAACTTCTTGCACAATTGTAATTAGTTCTATGATCTAGCAGGTGGTAGGTGGTGCGCTAACCAAATCCCAAATGAAAACTTGCCAAGCTCTCACAATGATTTTTAATTTGCATTTTCCTCTGAGAAGATATGTGTATTTCAAATAGTAAATTTAAATAGTTATTAACAATAGAAAAGAAAACTTAAGCACACAAGATTACACTTACACAGTTAAAATTAGTCATCAGAATGTTTCCTCCAGAAAGATTTCACTTGGTTAGAGTTACAATAAACATCTCTTTAAGCAACAGTCCCTATAGATATTTAATATATAAAAATTCCAGTAATATTACCATAAGGCACCCACTATTGCTATAGGGAAGGTATGTCACAGCACTTCTTGCTCTCTCTCACTCTGCTGTGGAGAATTCCAAAAGCTTTCGAATTAAACTTTCCTGTCTGAAAACAACAGGCACTTTTCTGGATGGCTAAAGACTGCTTCATTTTGCTTCTTTTCATAGTTTTTACTCAGCACAAAGCACACTCCAGGCTCTGACATAACTAAATTGTTCAACACAGCTCCCAACCTTTCCTTAAATATGTTTTATCTCTTTTATCTTTAAAACTACTGTGCCGAACACCTCCCTGAAATGAACTGTCTTCAAAATACAAAAATCGTTCATGTTCTCTATGGTCAAATAAAACTTAATAAACTTTTCCAAGTTTACTTATGACCTTTCCTATGTTATAAAATCTTTTAATTCCCATTGAAAATTAGCAGCTGAAATCCAATCCCATACCTTTCACCTCATGCCAATTTTAACCTATGCTGTGTTTACCTGTAGAACATCCAGCAAAGCTGTATTCATTTTAAGTGTTACCTTTACATTTAGCTCCTTTGATGTTTGTAACCCTGTAGACATTCTGACTGGAATTTTACTGCCCCACCTGCCACGGGAATCAGAGCGGGGGGGGGTGGGCGGTTGAGGGGCGGACAATGGGAAGGTCCATCGACCCTGGGTGGGATTTTACGGTTTCGGATGAGCGAGGCCATAAAATTCCACCTTCTGTTTTCAGTTTAATTAAATTAGTCACAAATAAATACAGACATAAACCTACTTCCCAGAGTATCACAGTAGACCCAGAAATATGAAAAAACATTTTCTTCACAGTCTATCATGAACGCTGCTTCAATTGCCCGAGTCCTAATCCTTGGAATTCCAATCTTTAACTCTGCCTTTCTATCTCTCTTTCATCCTCTAAGACTCACCTTAAAAGTTACCTCTTTGGTTAAATTTTGGTCATCTGTCTTAATATGTCCTTACACTGCTTGGTGTCTGATGCGCGTTATCATACACGAGGCTAGATGCTCGGGAAATAAAGGCTTTTATTTACTGTAATGAAGCAGCCAATAATTATATACACGATCCCAGACTGAGGGGTCCCAGCCAGAGCAGGGACCTTTATACCTCTCCCAGGAGGCGGAGCCCGACTGGGATGTACCACAACACTACAATACAAAGGTGTAACAACCCCACCCTAACCCCAACAGCAACAAGTAGCACAACCCATCCCTAACCCAACAGTAACATATGTACATCCTTGTAGTACTGGCCAGACCCTGGCTCAGTACTATCCAGTGGGACCCAACGATGGTTCACCACAGTGTCAAATTTGATAATTACTCCTATCAAACACCTTGAGATGTTATATTTGCTATTTTAAAGGTGATATGTAACTGCATGTTCTGATGCATCTGCCTTGGAACAGTGTCGAGGCAGCATTACTCGGTGTTTAACCTGTGCTATGCAGTGCTATGTGCTATGGGAGTGTTTAATGGTGTGGAGATGCCGGCGTTGGACTGGGGTAAACACAGTAAGAAGTTTACCTGAAGAAGGGGCTTAGAGCTTCGAAAGCTTGTGTGGCTTTTGCTACCAAATAAACCTGTTGGACTTTAACCTGGTGTTGTTAAACTTCTTACAGTGTTTAATGGGACAGTGTAGGAGCTTCTCTCTGCATTTAACGATCATTCATTTTGGACAAATCTTGCTGCTGGTGATTTTGGAATTGTAGTGATCTGGTTTTGATGGACTAGTAACTTGCTTGAAATTACTCCAAGCAAACTATTAAACTATAGATTAACTCTCTGTAAAATAAATAACTTTTAAAAACTCATATAGCGTGTTATTACACTAATATTTGCACAGCCTAAGTTCTCAGGACACTGTGCACTTAATACTTCCCTGCCCCTTAATCTGTTGTTATTTTCTTCAACCTTTACAGAGGGGATTACGAATACAACTTGATCTTACGCACAGATCTGTACACATCAAAACACACCCAGTGGTATTACTTCCAGGTACAGAACATGCAGGAGGCAGTTGAATACCGCTTTACCATTATCAACCTGATGAAGCCCACTAGTTTATACAACATGGGAATGAAGCCACTGATGTACTCCACAAAGGATGCTGAACTGTACCAGGTGGGGTGGCGCAGGGTGGGTAGCCAGATCAAGTACTACAGAAACAACTATGGCAGTGACAAGCAACAGTATTACTCACTTACCTGGACATTCGAGTTCCCCCATCATGCGGACACTTGCTACTTCGCCCACTGCTACCCTTACACATACTCTGACCTCCAGGACTATTTAATGAGTGTGGCCAATGATCCAGCCAAGTCTAAGTTCTGTAAAGTCCGAGTGCTGTGCCGGTCGCTGGCTGGGAACATGGTTTATGTCCTGACTGTGACCAATCCCTCCGAGAATTCCAAGACGGCAGCTGAAAAGAAGGCGGTGATTCTGACCGCCCGCGTCCACCCAGGTGAGACCAACAGCTCTTGGATGATGAAAGGCTTCCTCGACTGCCTTCTTGGCAACTCAATGGATGCCAAGCTGCTGCGGGATACATTCCTCTTCAAAATCGTGCCAATGTTGAACCCTGACGGGGTCATAGTCGGCAATTATCGGTGCTCACTCTCTGGCCAGGATTTGAACAGGAAATACCGGTCCTTTTTGAAGGAGACATATCCCCCTGTGTGGTACACCCGGAAACTGATAAAACGGTGAGAGGGAATGATGCAGGTAGTGTGTTTGTTAGAAGCTAAAGATTAGTTCTACAGTCCCTATTCCATATCCAGCCGTGGTCATATCTTAGCTAATGAAGGTAAACACATCCAGTGTAGAATTGACTTTTCAGACCAGGAGGATCTGAAGGTCACTCACTGGTCCAGGATGTATTGGCTGAACTCAATTGAGGATGGTACGATTGGGAAGGAGTGTGATTGATGCGGTTCAGGTGTGAGTGTGTCCTGCACAGCAAGGGACAATATGAGAAATACATAAGCAGAAAACAGTGAGATAGTACAACCCAGGACTTCTCAGAGCCAGTGGCAGTGCTGCAGGAGGTACAGAATAAAAAATGCATCACTCCTTTTGAAAAACAAAGCAACCCATTTCCTATTCCAGCAAAGATTTGCCATTTTGAGTCTGCTTTCCTCTAGACTGAGCTGGTGACCTCTCTGCCCCATCAAACACTCCCAGGACAGGTACAGCACGGGGTTAGATACAGAGTAAAGCTCCCTCTACACTGTCCCCCATCAAACACTCCCAGGACAGATACAGCACATGGTTAGATATGGAGTAAAGCTCCCTCTATGGAGTAAATGCTGCAGTCTCGGAACAGCATTGTCTGTTAGTGAGATGTGATATTTCACATATTCCACACATGTAACTTATTTTGAACTTTTCACCAGATGTGAAACAGTCCGATGATCCCTCATGTTGAGCTTGATTTGAAATTATAATCAATTTGTTCTGATCAGATGGGTCTGATCCAGGTTTACACCCAGATAAAATACTGCAGATGCTGGAATCTGAAACAAAAACAGAAAGTGCTGGAAAATCTCAGCAGGTCTGACCCTTGAAGTATCATCCAGACTCGAAATGTTGGCTCTATTCTCTCTCCTCAGATGCTGTCAGACCTGCTGAGATTTTCCAGCATTTTCAGAAAATAGCAAACTTATTCTCAGGTGTCCTCTCTTGAATTAGATAGCCCTTTAGTACCTCATGAGGGTCAGTTTTATACTGTGACCTGCTTGTGCCATGCCCCACTCTGCTGATATTTCCCAAAACAGAGCTTCTTTAACGCTAGTAAGGGGAGGCTGGTGGTTGCTGTATTTGCTCTCTTGTTACGTTTCCATTTTTTTTCAGGTTGATGAAGGAGCGGACAGTTTTTCTTTACTGTGATCTCCACGGACACAATCGGAAGCAGAACATTTTCATGTATGGCTGTCAGAGTAGAAGGCGTACAGTGTCATCATTTGCCAAACAGCGAGTTTTCCCTCTCATGCTCAGTAAGAACTGCTGTAACAAGGTATAGTCTAACGATGCCGGGTTTTACACAGATATTGAACTCTATTAAATCATCTTTTGTGACTATTTTGAACGTTTGCTATCTACTGACCACTTACACCTGGGTAGGTTCAGAGACAGATTTACCATGAAACACACTGTGCCTGGACAAAGGGCCCCAAACAATGGGGTGACCCACACCGGGCTGCTGCACTGGGCATCCAAATGGAAGCTGATTACTCTGCATTTTCTGATAGGCTCAAACAAATACAAATGAGCCTATCAGCAGCAAATGCAGAGCAAAATCAGGTCAAAGAGTGGGAAAAGTAACAGTTGTTGCAGGCATGCCCAAGACCCCAAGAGGCGAGGGAGAGGAGCGGTGGCTGGCCACATGATGAGGGATTAAGCTGCTGAGGTTTGCACTTGCAGGAGGGACCTTCCCAGACTTATAGGTGCACAGCACCCTGGAAACAAGCCATGAGTGGCTGAGCAGGCGAGCGGGTTTGCACTGGGTGCTGGCTGCAGAACAGACCCAGGCCAGGAAAGTAAGAACTGCTTCAATTAGCCTTTAATTTGGGTGAGAACTCTGGTTAAAGTTTCATTAGAAATGGAGCTTTGAAACTTGTACATGTGAAGTTTGAGCTATTTGAATCAAATTCTAATGCCGGGCCCAAATTTGAACGCTATGGTTCCAAAGTTAAAGTATTGGATTTTTTAATCAATGCTCCTCACTTAGGTTGGATCATCGACAATGCTCATTGACACTGCCACTTCTTACCAGCCTGTCCTCTTATATCCTCAACAGAATACTGAGGGTGGCACTCATGTAACATCATCTTCACAACACAATCTCCATTCCAAATAAATTAGAGTTTGTTAACCTTATTGCTTCTTGACGTTCTCCTCCCTTGCGTAATAAAAATTACATGGACCCCTCAATAACACAAGTACTGTTTCAGTATGAAGATTAGTTAGCTAACCTTAGCTTTGAACATTTTCCAGCTACCCACAATTTAGGTCGGATCGCATACCTCCATTGTACTTCTTGCATGGAAGGAATCCAACTCTCTCAACATATACATTGTATCTGTAATTATACTTATAAAATTATATTTCACATGTATAAGATTATGCATTGTTGTTTGACATACTATGTGTATATATGTACATGAATAAATACCCATTTCAGTCCTTTTGGCATCAGTTATCCAAGTTCACAATTTTAACAACAGCTTACCAGCTGGTCAGTAGAGAAATTTGGCAAAACTCTGGCTGAAGATTTGGAGTGAGAAAATTCCTCCTCCCAATCAAGACTTTTAACAAGCAAGTGACACAGCCTCAAGCCAATCCCAAGAATACAGCTCCCAATCCCAAGAATACAACTCCCAATCCCAAGAATTCAGTTCCCAATCCCGAGAATACAGCTCCCAGTCCCGAGAATACAGCTCCCAATCCCGAGAATACAGCTCCCAGTCCCTTCCTGACTCGATCACATGGAAACAATCAGTTGTGTGTGGACCTGGCACGAGGTGATGACATTCCAATGGTTTTCTCTTTTGAAAAGCAAACTTCTGAGGCAGTTATTTCATTTGTTTTGCGGTGGAGCCTCACCTGTCGGCCCAGGGGAAAGCAGCCATGTTTGTTTTGGTTGGGTTTCCAAGAGATGTTTAGGATAGACAAGAAGGGACTCCAGTGACCAGCTTTGGCCAGCAGAAGAGGTTTGAGAGAAATGTTTTGAATAAGTTGAAAAACGAAGGTGAGATTGAGGATTTGGCAGCAGTTAAATATAAAGGGGTAATTTACTACATTGATCATACAGTGCACAGGGTTGTCCATGGGACTACTGAGAAGTATAATCTTAGTAAATCCACACCATCAAGGCCATGGTGAGTAGGTTCTGCAGATGTGCACCATTTAGATGAAACCTGTGCCTGTGGAATCTGGATTGGTTGGGTGTTGCTGTTGGCTGAGGACTGGAGGCTAAATCGTAGAATCATAGAATCCCTACAGTGTAGAAGGAGACCATTCAGCCCATTGAGCTGCACTGACAGTAATCCCACCCAGGCCCTATCCCTGTAACCCCATGTATTTAAACTGCTAATCCCCCTGATCCTAAGGGACAATTTAGCATGGCCAATGCACCTATCCTGCACATCTTTGGAGTGTGGGAGGAAATGAGAGCACCCAGCGGAAACCTGCACAGACATGGGGAGAACTCCACACAGACAGTGACCCGAGGCCGGAATTGAACCCGGGTCCCTGGCGTTGTGAGGCAGCAGTGCTAACCACTGTGCCACTCTACATGACGAAAGTAACCGGAACTCTCTCTGAGGAAAACTGAGGCTGGGATTTTCCACCTTCCCTGTGGTGGATGTTTCCAAGGTGGCGGGTGGGGTCAGGAGGGATGTGAGGTTGTGGGAAGGGTGGGGAGGGGTGGGGAGGGGTGGGGGGCGGTGGCAGAAATGATGGTGAGCATGGGACCCATGAACTGTAAATTCACCTCTGGATAAACTTACCTTTGAGTTAGATTTTAGAAATTTCTGCACATCCACTTAAAAAGGACTTGATTAGGTTTCAGTGGTGTGATTGACAAGACATAAGAACAGGGAGTGGGACTAATTAATTGGTTCTTTTAAAGAGTGAGCATAGACATGATCACCGAATTTTACCACCTCGCCCGCCTGAGGCTTGTAAGATTCCGTCCGAGGCCAACGGAGAATGCCATTCTTCGAGCCTGCCTGTCCCTGGAATCGGGGCGTGCATGCCGGTAAAAGTCCGGTGGATGTGTCTGCTCGAGTGCTGCAAGATCCTATAATTTATGAAATCCTCCCATCCCGGATTATGAATATGAGCAAATCATTCAGCCTGTCAAGTTGGTTCTGTCGCTCAGTTAAAGCATGTTGATCTGTATCACAGCTCCAAATCTCTGGATATATTTACCGATCAAAATCTATCAATGTCTCAAGCTTAATACACTCTGCTTTATTGCCACCAATGCTCTGTTACTGCTAGCTGTTTATGTGAAAATGGGTAGTGATTACATTAAGATGGCACATTTGGGAATATACTTGTGGTGAACCATAGATGGTTACCACTATGGGTACTTGTACATATGTTACTCTTGTTACTGTTGGGGTTAGGGTTGGGGTGTTCCACCTGTTGGTATTGTTCTGTGGTACACTCCGGTTGGCTCCGCCTTCCTATAGGAGTATAAAGGTCACTGCACTTCCTAGTGACCCTTTAGTCTGGGATTGTATTGTTAAGCAGTATGCTCCATTCTTGTTGCTAATAAAAGCCTTTATTTCCCGGGTACGATCCAGCCTCCCGAGTGAATTAATCGCGCATCAATACTAAACACTCAAATGTCCAAAAGCGACAAGTGAACATTATTGTGCTCTTACCTGCTGACTGCTTTTCATTCCAGTTCTCCTTCAAAAGTTGTAAATTCCATGTTAAGCGGGTTAAAGAAGGAACGGGCCGTGTGGTGGTTTGGAGGATGGGCATCACGAACAGTTACACCCTGGAGGCGACTTTCTGTGGTTCCACATTGGGTAAGAGCAATATGACTCTGCCTCAATCAATTTATGGAATTAGAAATCAGTTTGTAAGTCTGAGCGCGGGGGATAAAATAGCAAGTAAAAAGGACCTAGGGAGAGAGAGGAATACACATACGTATAGAATCATACAGCACAGGAGAGGCCCTTCAGCCCATCGAGTCCGTACTGACACATTAGAGACACCTGAACTCCCAACTAATCCCACCTGCCAGCACTTGGCTCATAGCCCTGAATGTTATAATATGAAAGCAAAACACTGCAGATGCTGGAATCTGAAACAAAAATAGAAAATGCTGGAAAATCTCAGCAGGTTTGACAGCATCTGTGGAGTGAGAATAGAGAGCAGCTCTGACCAAGGGTCATCCAGACTCGAAAAGTTGGCTCTATTCTCTCCTCACAGATGCTGTCAGACCTGCTGAGGGTTGTCCTCTGAATAGTGATTAAGAAGAATGGGACTGCACTCTCTGGAGCTTAGAAGAATGTGGGAGATGATCTCACTGAAACATGTAGGATTGTGACGGGCTTTACAGGATAGATGTAGAGAGATTGTTTTCCCTGGTTAGAGAGTTTAGAGTTTAGGGCACAGTCTCTGCATAAGGGGTCAGCCATTTAGGATCAAGATGAGGAGAAATGTTTTCACTCAGAGGGTTATGAATCTTTGAAATTCTCCAACCTAGATGTCTGTGTATGTCCAATCATTGGGAATATTCAATAATTAACCAATACAGGATAAGTGATGTTCAAGTGAAAGAACAGCCATGATCCTATTGAATGCCAGCACATTGCTAATATGAGTGATGGTATAGTCTACTCCTGTTCCTACTCATGCTTCTCATGTAATTCTATGCAATGTAAGCCTACTTTTAGCAATATGATGGGGTTCAATTTTAACCACACCTGCCAGGTGAAAACTGGAAACATGTTAAACCCACTAAGATGAGCCGTTAAAAAACTTATACATATCGTGTTATCCTGTCCAATCACTGTTTGTGATGTTAATCTGGGTCAAGTGATAACCTAAAGCACATAACAGCCTCACAAATGTATGCAAATCGTCATACTAGAACATTAATACACAAGGGCTTTTTTCTGCCCCATAAATCCATGGGGGTAAATCCCCACCATGATCTCGACTCTAGGTGAGGCTTCCTTCAGGTGTGCATGGTGAGATCCTGACTGAGGATCCAAAACAGGGAATGTGTGTCTTGGAGAATCAGTTCCTGTCCCTTAGCCCTGCCCCCAAAACGTCCACGGCCTTACAGTTGGTAGAGACTCAACTCCCAAACGTCCAAACAGCAAACTCCTGTTTAAGGCAAATCTGAATCAAGACTGAGTTTTCCCAATTAGACTGCCAGTGGACAAGTCTCAATTTCCACCCCTAAAACAAGATACTGAAAAGAAGCTACCTGAGTCTTGACTCTGATGTTTCATTGCAGGGAACAGTAAAGATTTTCATTTCAATGTGAATGATCTGGAATCAGTGGGTTTTGAGTTCTGTGACACCTTGCTGGACTACTGTGATCCTGATCAATCCAAGGTAAACTTGTCGTTTGTAAAATCAAAACATGTTAATGTAGCCTGCCTGTAGTGATTACATTAAATTGCTAAGTTTCTGCATGTTTCTAAATCTATAAGAGGCATTTGTCTTATATACTGGATTCTCTTCATTGCCTATCCATTTTAGCATTCGGATTAAGTTCAGAGAAGAATTGACCTCTTAGATGCTATAGTGCGATAGGACATTTGTGGATCCATCTTTGGGTATAAAGGCGTTGTGCCTGATTAAGAAATTTGAAAGGTGCCTGCTCTTGCACCTCTGAAATTGAACATAACCGAATGGCTCCTGACCAGATTAAATGCAGTCCATTGTGGTGGGTGACTGGTCCCATCTCCACCTCACATCTCAACATCTGTCCTGTTTTTTACACCTAACTATGCATCTCAACATCTGTCAAATCTCAGAAAATGCATTCTCACGATCAGGTTAATTTCACATCCCATATTCTTCATTTCAACACCTAATGAACCTCAGGTCTGATACTACAAATGCAAAATCTATCCAAATTAACTTCCTGTACTATCACCTCAATGCGTATCTAACTTCACATCCATACTATTACACCAATATACAACTAACCTCATATCCTATATACAACCTAACCTCTCTTCCCATATGGACAATATCTAAAGACCATATCCACCATGCTAGCAGCCTCTCAAAAATATTCAACTACATCAGTTTTAAGGCCCTGAATATGGAATAAACTGTAAAGTGAGGGGCTGATTCATTATCGTTCATTTTGTTTTATGGCCAAAGGCCAATTTCACCCTCATTTAATGAAGTGAATTTGTTGATTCCATGTCTCCTCTCTAGTATATCCAATGCAAAAGGCAGTTGCAGAATCAAATAAAAGAAGATGTTGCTGCCAAAATGAAGATGTCTGGTGCAAGATATGATTCTGATGCATCGATTGGCGATATCCTCTCCTATATTGAATCCAGGTACATGACAATATTTCTTACGTGGTGACAGTAATGACATACAGAACAAGCTCTCCTTAACTTACTGTACATTTAGCTTCATATGATTCACTGGAATTTTATTAAGAGCCACAATACCAAGCAATATCTTAGTTTGAGGAACTGTAGAACATTTTGTGCCACGTATTGATGAGTTGTTGGAACGCACATTCAATTCCTCATGTGGTAAGTTCTACATTTTCATCTTGCAAAGTGGAATTCAGGCACTACCCCATAAGAAGCCAAAAGAAGTTCTATTAAGTTGCTGTTTCACGTGCTATACAGAAGCCGTGATTGAACTGTTTCCTGATGATACCCCTGTTGTCACCTTCTGAGGAGAACGAGAGTAGAGGGAGCAGCACCATCCCAGTCTAATGAACATCTTGCACCAAGCTTATGGTTGGTGCCTTAGTATCATGTTCAAGTTTTACTATTCCCCTGCCCTCCACCCCGGTGCCATCCTCCTGCCAAGGGAATACATACATAACTGATTTATGCTGGTTTTATGCCAGGCTGTACCTGTTGCCAAATTTCCTCAATCATTTGCTTTGTTTGTCAGTTGCCAGCTATTTGCCACTTAGCTCATTAACAACTGGCTCTCTGTGCAAAAAGTGAAGGCATGTGAGTCTCCTGCACTTGTGCAAGTTCTGGATAGATATAAATTTGGAGGCCTGATATTACTACTACTGCTGCTTTTTATCTTGTTCATGAATTTCCCCTTATTGAGACCTACAGTGTTAAATTCATTGGAAAATACCAGTTTTAATGGCATCTGAATGTTTTACATTAAAAGAGAAAGGCTTTCACAATTATTCATACTTTACTCTGTAGAACAGGAAGAAGAGCTTGCATTTATATAACTGCAGTTACAATCTCAATTACAGCTGATGAACTGTTGTAATGTATAAATGCAGTCGCAAATTTCCACACAACAAGCTCCAACAAACTGCAATATAAAAATGACAAGATAATACCTTTTAGTGATGTTGGTTGTGGAATCAATATTAGTCAGGACACTGGGGAGGACTGCTTTGAAGTAACACCGTGGGATCTTTGCATCTGGCTAAGAGAGCAGACAGAGCCTTGGTTTAATATCTCATCTGGACATAGTTGCTGGAATTCTACTGCCTCGCCCACCATGGAACCGGAGCAGGCAAGGAGTGGATAATGGAAATGTCCATTGACCTCAGGTGGGATTTTCCGGTTCGGTTTGGGCAAGGCTGTAAGATCCCGCACAGTACCTCCAACTGTGCAGCACTCCCTCAATACTAAGCTAACCTCAATTATGTGCAGAGGGCCTTGAACCCACCACCTTCAAATTCAGGGATGAGAATGACACCCACTGAGCCACAGGTGACACCATGGACTGTGAATTGTTGTTATTGGTGAAATGCTTGTTACTTTCTCTTCTCATTTCAGCACCACTGGCTCAAACAGCTCCGAGTCTGATGACCAGCCTTTGCATTTTGGAAAAGAGGGGCACGAGGTATGCACTGAATGGTTGCTTATTCTCTGGGAAGTTGGTCCTCTGCTCAGCAAATAGGTCTACTTTTTCTTGATTTATTTCAGCTTCTCTCCTACCTTTCTCACTGTTGATGGTGCCAGCTGCTCCGAATGGTCTACTGGATGAAGGTATTGCCAGTTTTGCCATTGAGTAATGCGGTGCTTATGTTAATTGGCTAGTGATCCAGAGGCCTGGACTAATAATGTAGGAGAATGTGAATTCAAAATCTACCATGGCAGAAGTATTTGAATTCAATTTTTTAAAAAGCTGAAAGAAAAATCAGCAAAGTGACCATAAAGCTGTTGAATTGTCATTAAAAAATTAACTGGATCACTAATGTCCTTTGAGGAAGGAAATTTGCTGTATCTGGTCTGGACCTATGTTTAATTCCAGTCCCACACCAATGTAAGGGACTGCAACAATTTAAGAGATAGATCCACAATCAACTTATCAGGATAACTAAGGATGAGCAACAAATGTTGGCCTTGCCAGGAAGACTATGTCCCAGTGATGAATAAAAGTCATGTAGAACAGAATTTCCCAAGTTTCACCTTAGTCTGTATTGAGTCAGCTGATTTCAGTGAGGCTGCAGTGGGATGTTACCCCAAGACCACTTCTGTTTCCCCGGGCTAGTGAGGGGAAAGTTGTTTGGGATTTTTGCTCCTGAATGTTATGCAGTGTTAGTGCATAGGTGATGAATGAGAACCAATGGACTTGGTTGTGAAGACACTGAATGATTGAATCTCTTGCTGATTGTACTCTTTGAGCTCATGCATAAGGATGAAGCACCAAAAGGATTCGGGCGGGACTTTACAGCAGTGCTTGCCCCAGAACTGGAAAATCCCGCCCAAGGTCAATGGACCTTTACATGGTCTGTGTCCCACTCGCTACAATTCCCTTGGCAGGCGAGACAGGAAATTTCCACCCAGGAAGTTGGGGAGTTGTACTTTAAAGTGGAACATGCCTCTTGGGAAACAAAGGAGAAAACCTGGCCCATCAGCATCTAGTTGTCGCAACCATGTTGCATCTGCTTCAAACTCTGGGGAGTTCATGTGACCTATTCAGGCACATTTGAAGTAATAGTTTTATGGGTGGTTGGGGGGAGAGATGCACGGCACTTGGAGAGAGAGAGAGAGAGAGAGTTCCAGTGTTTGGGGGTGAGTGTTGAAGGTATTCCCACTGATGGTGGCATTACCAGAATTCAACGAATGAAGGATTCAAGCTGGGACAGAGAGATGGGTGAAGTTTGCAGAGATAGGGAAGAGTTATGGAAATTTTCAAGGTCAGGAATAATGGGCGAGCAGGACATTGTATGGGAAAGGTGGTAATTGGCAGAGTTTTGAATGCGATGACGTTGATGGAGATTGCTGTTTGGAGACCCTATACAGAGAATGTGGTGTTCAATATTGACCAGGACACTGAGGCTGTACAGCAAATTTGATTGGTCAATCAGACAAGAGGTTTGGATGACAGGCATAGTCAAACAAGATAGCCCCAACTTAGTATGTCAAAGATAAACTTTTACTTCACTAAGCAGCTTAAGTGGGAAATTTATTGCCTGGTTTTCATTGCTTTTCTTCATGCTATTTGAATCAAATATAAGTTCCTGACAAAAGGTGCGCTTAAGTAACACAGTCGTGATGTACTGCTTGATCACTATTACTTGACTGTAATCATCTATTTTATAGATCGCTGGCGTCACTCACTTGCGAGGCTGTAGCGAGAGTTTTCCTCAAGAAATGATTCTCATGGTTACCTGGGTTAATGAAAAGGTTTTTCCCTGGTGGTTCAGCTGGTTAACTGGTACAAGTAGACTCATTGAGACCAGAAGGACCCAAGTTTGATGCTTAGCTAGTTGATCTCAGCCAGCTTGCCGCTTGGTAAAGGAGATTAAATCATCAAGATACCCATTACTGTTCAACAACTTCTGCTGGAATTGGAGACTGACTGACAACTAGATTGGGTTTAGTGCTGATGCCACTGTAGTTGAATGACCAATCTGTTGGGATAGGTACAATGTATAATCTTGCATAATTTTAGCAGGTTCCTTGGGTTCCACCAATGTCTGTCTGGGACCAGGTGAAGGAGAGTGACTGAAGTAGGTCTGTTTTATCACAGTATTACTGATGGATCTGTGCTCTGCAGCTCTAGCTCCACAGTGTCACTTTGATGACATCTTTATATTATTAAGAAGATAATAATGCCTTTTACACTCACTATTAATAGAGAGATACGCTGGCTTAGACTATGAGAAAACTTTGACAGCAGCATTTGATCTGTGAATAAGCCACATTATGTTCTTCTCTTTTTCAGCAGAGTGTGATAAAGAGAAAAAAACAACTGAAAACCAAAAAGCAAAGACAGAATTCCTACTTAATCCGGAAAGTGTTGGATACTGCAAAGCATTACCAGGTGTGGAATCTTGGATAGAGATACAGAGAGAAAGATGGGGACAGAGACAAAGAAAGACACAGAGAGAGAGGGGGTAATTTGAAAGCTGAGAGACATGAAGGGAGATATGGGGAGAAAGACATAATACAATGAGAGGGAACAGAGGGAGAGAGAGGCACACGCACAGAGGCAAAAGGTCAGAGAGAGAGTGTGGAGGGACAGGGACACATGCAAAGAGAGCAGAAGGGAGATGAGGAGAATTTTTTAATGCAGTGAATTGTGATCTGGAATGTACTGCTTGAAAAGTTGATGGAAGAGGATTCAGTAATAATTTCAGAATGAAATTGGATGAGTACTTGAATACGAAAAAATTGGGAAAGAGCAGGGGATAAAGGAACTGTGAGATAGCCCTGTCAAGTAGCTGACAATGACAGGATTGGCTGAATGGCCTCCTTGCTGTAAGATGCTATTCTGTGAGAAAGAAGAATGGTCTTAAGTATGAAGCTCTTGGGGGCAAACTTATTTAAAAATTCTAAGTCCAGAACGAGCATAAAAACAGGAGAGTTTCTTATCCATTTTTTCGGTGAGTCCAAATCTGGTATTTAGAGCAGAAAAAACCCCTCAAAATCTGTTTCACACCACTAGGAGAGGGGGCTTGCTGATAGCAGCAGAGGGCATAATTGTGCATGTGCAGGTCTCTCTGCTCTGAGCAGCAGAGAGACCTGTCACGAAGCCCCTGCAGCTTTCAGCTGGTCTCTGTGGCCTAAACCCCCCCCCAGCTATTGCAGGGGCCCACGGCCAATCGCGAGCCCTCCCTGTCCGGAAAAATGGACTCTCACAACACCCCCCTGCCTGGAAAGATCGAACCCCATGACCGTCCCCACCCTGGATCGATCCCCCTCCCTCCCCCCACCGATCACTGTTGCAGAGTGGCAGAGGGCCCCTCTCTCTTCCACCACTGATCTCAAAAACAGAGTGCACAGCTTTCCGCCCCCACCACTGATCGGCCCGCCTCTGGTCTGGCCCCACCCCTAGTAAGCCCCATCCCTTAGGCGATGCCCCTTAGTACTGCTCAGAGCCCGGTGGGCAGTGCCAGGTGCCTGGCTGAGTGCCCACCGGCCGGTGGGGTGTGATCTTACTGGCTTGTCCTGCCCATCGGCCGGCGAAGTGCAATGGTAAGACCACCTCCTCTTGAATCAATGATCATGAAACCAGGTGAACTATAGGGAAAAGACAATGGGTTTTGAAAGTGAAGGGCACCTGCCACACCTTACCTGGCCTATGTATGATTCAAGTCCAATACTAATGGTTAACTCTTAACAATTTCAGGGTAACCCAGTCCAGGTTTGTAAGTCTCATCCTTCATCCAAGAACATGCAAAAAAAAGTAAGATACTCATGGATGGGAAAAGTTAACTCCCAATTCCAATCCATCATGACTGCAAGACTAAGGATTCAACAACATGGACAATGAGTGAATTTTGTGACCAAACCTTTTGGGCAGGATTTTACGGCCTTGCTTGTCCCGAAACCCTAAAATCCCGCCCTGAGGTCAACGGACATTCCCATGCTCTGCCCCTCACCTGCTCCGATTCCCGTGACGGGCGGGCCGGTAAAAGTCCAGCCTTCATGTACAAAAGCTACATACTGGGAGACCGTGAATTCTGTCATTTTAGCGTGTGTGCTAGTATAGCAGTTACGGTACTGGACTTATAGTTTAAATCCCACACTGGCAGCTGGCAAACCAGTCATTTCAAGCTACCAGATTGTCATTAAAAACTCAGTTGGTTCATAATGCCCTTCAGGAAAGTGCTGTAGTGCCCTTACATCATCTGCCTTACATGTCGCTCCAGTTCTACACTGGAACAAAATACTGTAGATGTTGGAAATATAAAATAAAAACAGAAAATGCAGGTAAACTCAGCAGGACAGGCAGCATCAGTGGAGAGAGAAACAGTTCATGTTTCATATCAATAACAAATATTTGTTGAGAATTTCCACCATTTTCTGTTTTTATTTCAGTACCTTCCAATGTTGTACATTCTTTTCAGGGAAACATTGAGATGATCAAAAATGTAGTTTTGCCAATATCACCTGCATCCTGAGTATAGATTTAACATTTTCCTCATGTATTGTCTTTAGTTAGTACAGGAACCACAGGCACACAAGAATCCTGGAAAAGCACATGCAGAAAAACATCAAGATCGTTCACTTCAAGCCTCAAATCAAAGTGGCAGCGACTTGGACTCTGCCATAAATGTTTTGGTAAGTGCTACATTCCACATGTATCTCCCAACTTGGAAAAGAGAATGAAAATCAATCTCTGAGTTTTTAGCATGTACGGACAGGAACCCAATCACTGGATCGAATCGTAGAATAGTACAGCGCAGAAGGAGGGGCATTTTTAAAGTTTATTTATTAGTGTCACAGGTAGGTTTTCATTAACACCGCAATTAAGTTACTGTGAAAATCCCTAGTCGCCACTCCCTGGCGCCTGTTCTAGTACACGGTAGGAGAATTTAGCATGGCCAATGCACCTAACCAGAATGTCTTTTGGACTGTGGGAGCAAACCGAAGGAAACCCATGCAGACATGGGGAGAACGTGCAGACTCCACACAGACAGTGACCCAAGCCGGGAATTGAACCCAGGTCCCTGGCGCTATGAGGTGGGTGCTCCGGTTTCCTCCCACAGTCCAAAGACGTTTGGGTTAAGTTGATTGGCCATGCTAAGTTGACCCTAGTGTCAAGGGGACTAGAAGGGTAAATGTCTGGGGTTACGAGAATAGAGCTTGGGTGGGATTGTAGTCGGTACAGACTCGGTGGGCCGAATGGCTGCCTTCTGCACTATAGGATTCTATCTAACCAACTAACCTCTTTGATTGACAGACATGCTGAACACTGGGGATGCACTATCTCTTGTCATGGCTTAGCATTAATGCTTAACCACAACCCACACCAAACTGTTCACTCCTCCTTCCCTTTATATTGTCCTCCTATCAAAAATTTAAATCTTTTTTCATTAGCAGCTCTCTCAGCACCAGGAATGGTTAAGAAATGGTGGCAAACGGAAAAGGACAGAGGCTCTACAGAACGCTGTTCGTCAGATTTCCCAAAAGGTTTGGATATGCATCACTATTCAGATAGAAATGTAAGTTCTGGAGGCATTGTGACTTAGTCATGTCCATCTGGCGTGAGGTGGTCAGAATGAGCCTACCCTCCCACTTCACCCAAACCTTCCCAAGAGCTGGTCTGAGAGCCTAACTGAGACCTGAATGAATGTCATGGTCAGGCTTCATTTCCATTCTGTTGTAATGGCTCGTTTATCAGTGAGGCTCAGAACTCTGTCAGCTCCACAACAGAGCTCAGTATATCCAGGGGAATTAAAGGGAAAAGGGTGGGGGGAGGAAATTCTCTGGGAAAGCTGTAGAGGGGTGTGGTAAACCATTGTTATCTGTTATCTGTTGTGGTTAACCACTGTTAGTTAGTATTTATTATTATCTGTATATGTGGCACATCCCTGTCGGTTCCGCCCAAGACTCCCCTCCCCCTGGTCCGGGTATAAAGGCGGTGGCTCCTCCCCCTAGCCTTCAGTACAGACCAGATCTCCGACAGGGATGGCTCCAAGTTCTGGCTAATAAAAGCCTATTTGTCCTTGATTGATAGTGCATCAAGGAGTGGATGTCACATGTAACAATTTTTGTGGGATGACCCTCTCCAAAAATAAACTAAGTTATGAGCTATTTTGTAAGTCTTATCGGAGCAGTCCCTTTAGGACCATTACCGAGGTTCTAAGGCCCCAGTTTGCATGAGCGAATGAAGTTCACCTGTTCCTGGTGAATGTCTGGGTCACTTATGTCAGGACCCTTCCATTACGGTGGAGACCTGGGTGTTGGAACCAAAGGGGTGGTAAACATTGCATTGCTAAGAATAGCCTGCCAAATAATTTGAGTAAGAAGTCTCACAACACCAGGTTAAAGTCCAACAGGTTTATTTGGTAGCAAATACCATAAGCTTTCGGAGCACTGCTCCTTCGTCAGATGGAGTGGATTGTGCTCTCAAACAGTGCACAGACACAGAAATCAAGTTACAGAATACTAATTAAAATGCGAATCTCTACAGCCAGCCAGGTCTTAAAGGTACAGACAATGTGGGTGGAGGGAGCATTCAACACAGGTTAAAGAGATGTGTGTTGTCTCCAGACAGAACAGCTAGTGAGATTCTGCAAGTCCAGGGGGCAAGCTGTGGGGGTTACTGATAATGTGACATAAATCCAACATCCCGGTTTAGGCCGTCCTCATGTGTGCGGAACTTGGCTATCAGTTTCTGCTCAGCGACTCTGCGCTGTCGTGTGTCGTGAAGGCCGCCTTGGAGAACGCTTACCTGAAGATCCAAGGCTGAATGCCCGTGACTGCTGAAGTGCTCCCCCACAGGAAGAGAACAGTCTTGCCTGGTGATTGTCGAGCGGTGTTCATTCATCCGTTGTCGTAGCGTCTGCATGGTTTCCCCAATGTACCATGCCTCGGGACATCCTTTCCTGCAGCGTATCAGGTAGACAATGTTGGCCGAGTTGCAAGAGTAGGTACCGTGTACCTGGTAGATGGTGTTCTCACGTGAGATGATGGCATCCGTGTCGATGATCCGGCACGTCTTGCAGAGGTTGCTGTGGCAGGGTTGTGTGGTGTCGTGGTCACTGTTCTCCTGAAGGCTGGGTAGTTTGCTGCGGACAATGGTCTGTTTGAGGTTGCGTGGTTGTTTGAAGGCAAGAAGTGGGGGTGTGGGGATGGCCTTGGCGAGATGTTCGTCTTCATCAATGACATGTTGAAGGCTCCGGAGGAGATGCCGTAGCTTCTCCGCTCCGGGGAAGTACTGGACGACGAAGGGTACTCTGTCCACCGTGTCCCGTGTTTGTCTTCTGAGGAGGTTGGTGCGGTTTTTCGCTGTAGCGCGTCGGAACTGTTGATCGATGAGTCGAGTGCCATATCCTGTTCTTATGAGGGCATCTTTCAGCGTCTGGAGGTGTCCGACGCGCCACAGCGAAAAACCGCACCGACCTCCTCAGAAGACAAACACGGGACGCGGTTTTTCGCTGTGGCGCGTTGGACACCTCCAGACGCTGAAAGATGCCCTCATAAGAACAGGATATGGCGCTCGACTCATTGATCAACAGTTCCGACGCGCCACAGCGAAAAACCGCACCGACCTCCTCAGAAGACAAACACGGACACGGTGGACAGAGTACCCTTCGTCGTCCAGTACTTCCCCAGAGCGGAGAAGCTACGGCATCTCCTCCGGAGCCTTCAACATGTCATTGATGAAGACGAACATCTCGCCAAGGCCATCCCCACACCCCCACTTCTTGCCTTCAAACAACCGCACAACCTCAAACAGACCATTGTCCGCAGCAAACTACCCAGCCTTCAGGAGAACAGTGACCATGACACCACACAACCCTGCCACAGCAACCTCTGCAAGACGTGCCGGATCATCGACACGGATGCCATCATCTCACGTGAGAACACCATCTACCAGGTACACAGTACATACTCTTGCAACTCGGCCAACATTGTCTACCTGATACGCTGCAGGAAAGGATGTCTCAAGGCATGGTACATTGGGGAAACCATGCAGACGCTACGACAACGGATGAATGAACACCGCTCGACAATCACCAGGCAAGACTGTTCTCTTCCTGTGGGGGAGCACTTCAGCAGTCACAGGCATTCAGCCTTGGATCTTCAGGTAAGCGTTCTCCAAAGCGGCCTTCACGACACACGACAGCGCAGAGTCGCTGAGCAGAAACTGATAGCCAAGTTCCGCACACATGAGGACGGCCTAAACCGGGATGTTGGATTTATGTCACATTATCAGTAACCCCCACAGCTTTCCCCCTGATCTTGCAGAATCTCACTAGCTGTTCTGTCTGGAGACAATACACATCTCTTTAACCTGTGTTGAATGCTCCCTCCACCCACATTGTCTGTACCTTTAAGACCTGGCTGGCCGTAGAGATTCGCATTCTAATTAGTATTCTGTAACTTGATTTCTGTGTCTGTGCACTGTTTGAGAACAGATAACCACTCCATCTGACGAAGGAGCAGTGCTCCGAAAGCTTATGGTATTTGCTACCAAATAAACCTGTTGGACTTTAACCTGGTGTTGTGAGACTTCTTACTGTGTTTACCCCAGTCCAACGCTGGCATCTCCACATCACAAATAATTTGAGACCAGTGCAATTTTAATTCATTCTGTCTCAGGGAATTCAGGATCTTAGGCATTTTTAGATCAGGCGTCTAAATTGAGTATTGTGTGACAGATCCAGGGCCCAGTGGGACAGTAATGGCTGAAGTCACCTGATTGCAGTCCTTATCTCTCAGGACACAGGCCAGGCCAGAGAGGTATAAAAGGTGCTGCAGTATTATTTGAAGAAGAATGATGCATTCTTCGATGCGAGGTGATGCATTTTAGTAGACTGAACCAGGGCAGGACTTATTCAGTTAATGGTAGAGCGCTGGGGAGAGTTACAGAACAAAGAGATTGAGGGGTACATGTTCATAGCTCCTTGAAAGTGGAGTCACAGGTGTACAGAGTGGTGAAGAAGGCATTCAGCATGCTTGGTTTCATTGGTCAGAACATTAAATATAGGAGTTGGGACGTCTTGTTGAAGTTGTACAAGACATTGGTAAGACCACACTTGGAATATTGTGTACAGTTCTGGTCACCCTATTATAGAAAAGTTATTATTAAACTAGAAAGAGTGCAGAAAAGATTTACTAGAATGCTTCCCGGACTTGATGGTTTGAGTTATAAGGAGAGGCTGGATAGATTGGGACTTTTTTCTCTGGAGCTTGGAAGGCTGAGGGGTGACCTTATAAAGGTCTATAAAATAATGAGGGGCACAGATCAGCTGGATAATCAATATCTTTTCCCAAAGGTAGGGGAGTCTAAAACTAGAGGGCATAGGTTTAAGATGAGAGGGGAGAGGTACAAGAGTGTCCAGAGGGGCAATGTTTTCACACAGAGGGTGGTGAGTGTCTGGAACAAGCTGCCAGAGATAGTAGTAGAGGCGGGTACAATTTTGTCTTTTAAAAAGCATTTAGACAGTTACATGGATAAGATGGGTATGGAGGGATATGGGCCAAATGCGGACAATTGGGATTAGCTTAGGGGTTTAAAAAAAAGGGCGGCATGGACAAGTTGGGTCGAAGGGCCTGTTTCCATGCTGTAAACCTCTATGACTCTATGACAGGGTTCTCTCTGATGTCCTAGCTAAAGGTTTCCCTGAAATCAAAAATGACTAAGCAGTTGATCCGATCCATATCTTATTGCTGTTTGTGGGGTTTTCCTATGCGAATATTTGTTGTTGTGTTTCCTACAATACAACTGCAAAAGCACTTCAAAAGTATTTTAATGGCTGTAAAGTGCTTGTGGATGTACTGAGGTTGTGACAGGTGCTATTGAAATGCAAACCTTTCTTTCTTATTAATGCAGCCAACAGCAACTTCTTCCCAGGTGGAAAGTACCACAATAAGATCACGACTTCAGCCCCACAACCACTTTGGAGAGCAGGAGGAAGAGCAAGCAATCATCTTACGTAATCTTGGTCATCGGGTTTTACACCAGAGAAACACTATAATGAGTGAAGGAAACGTACTTGTAAGCTTTTGCAGAAGAATAGTTTGTCATTTGAGGTGTAGGTGACTATGTTCACTATCTGGGGTGTTGTTCGGGTTCTAGTGGGTATGTAGGTGACTGTTAAATCCAATCTGCACCCAGAAGGTTCAAATCCAAACAAGACAGGTGACTGCAGACGACAAAGTTTTAGATGTGCTGCTCACTTGGGATTTTCTCTCCTGCATTTTCTCTCTGCCTCTGAAATGCTTCCTTTGATCACCATAATACCACACCCACATTCAAGCTCTCCACAAAAGATTCACTTTGGTAAGTGAGTGTCAAGCATTTTGGCTGCATGTCCAACCCAATTAAGTTTTGACTGTCTGATTGTATACCTAGAATTAAGAATCTACTGATGACCATGAAACCATTTTAGATTGTGGAAAAACCCATCTGGTTCACTAATGTCTTTTAGGGAAGGAAATCTGCCGTCCTTACCTGGTCTGGCCTACATGTGACTCCAGAGCCACAGCAATGTGGTTGACTCTCAACTGCCCTCTGAAATGGCCTAACAGCCACTCAGTTCATCACCTTCTCAAGGGCACTAGAAGTGGGCAATAAATGCTGACCAGCCAGTGACACCCATGTCCCCACGAATGAATAAAAAAAAAACTCTGGATTACTCGTCCAGTGACAAAACCGCTATGAACAAAAGAACAAAGAACAAAGAACAATACAGCACAGGAACAGGCCCTTCGGCCCTCCAAGCCCGCGCCGCTCCCCGGTCCAGGATTGAATCCTGAATCCAGGATCCCCGCCCAATTTTCCAGCCTATCTACATACCAATATCCTATCCACCGAGCTGTCCCTCACAGCTACGATGCTTTGTTCATTACAACCTATTAACTCACCCCCACCCCCCTATTCCAGACCATGTGATCCCCAGGGAGAGGCGAAAACCCAGAGTGAAAAACCCCAGGGCCAATATGGGGAAAAAAAAATCTGGGAAATTCCTCTCCGACCCCCTGAGGCGATCGAAACGAGTCCAGGAGATCACAATGGCCCTGATCGGAAAATGCTTCCCAACCCTAGTCATTTCCACTTCCATGAACACCATATGAATTCCCTGCCCCCGAGACAGGTTCCCAACTATCCGCAGTCTCGCTCTGTACTGGCACCAGCAAGATGATCATAGAATGAAGCCTTGAAACGAGAAACAAGGAACAATTAGCCCGCGCCGCTCCCTGGTCCAAACTAGACCACTCTTTTGTATCCCTCCATTCCCACTCCGGTCATATAGCTGTCTAGATAAGTCTTAAACGTTCCCAGTGTGTCCGCCTCCACCACCTTGCCCGGCAACACATTCCAACACATATGCTACCGTTCTTGAAGATCAAATGGCAAGATAGAATACCAGACACTGAGGTGCTCGCCCAAGCTGACATGCCAAGCGTCCACTCTGTGGCTGTGAGGCACAGTGCTAGCCACTGTGCTATCGTGCCATCCTTTCTAGATTTCGAGCTTTTTCTGAGAGCAATATTGACCTATTGGCACGAAGGATTGGTGATGAACCAGTAGATTGGGGCCCATAGACAGATTTCAGAGCATCATAGAATCTCGTCAGTCTTTGCAGTTGACATATCACTGAAGATCATCTGCTTTCTGATTCAGCCAAGTGTTTTGCATCTCTGAGTTTCTGGATCACCTCATTGTTTTCATCAAACCAATCTTGATGCTTACAAAAGGTAGGGCCAAGGGTTTCTTGAGCGTAGAATATACCGTATCCTTGAAGTTCACCCGGTCATCCTCATTTGAGTGAGTGATCATTTTCACTGTATAGACAATAGTCCCTGGAGCATATAGGGGGTCAGTTTTGATGTTTAGCTTTGAGCTAATAAGATAAGTCAGTCCAGTATTCAGCACCACATATGGCTTTCATTACACACACATTCTACCTGTGCCTCTGCCTAGTCAATGAAATGTCAGTGCATGGAACAGGAGTGCATCCAAGTTGCCTTGTGATTGAGGAAGTGGAAAACTGTGTTGGTGACTAAGAGTGATAGTTGACAACATTTTCAGCAAGAGGAGGTTGCTGTTGCAGCTGTCTACCTTGTGATTTCCAGCAACCCTTTCCCATGGTGATCATGTCAACTTTAGCGTTGAAGTCACCATGAATGATTTTGATACAGCAGCAATCAAGGACTGGAGATCATATAGAATTGGCCCAGGACTTCTACAAGATTGATCCCGGTAGCTGCATAAATCCTGATGAGAGTCGCTTACTTAAATAAAGGCAAAATACTGCAGATGCTGAAATCTGAAAAAACCCCAGAAAATGTGGGAAAATCTCAGCAGGTCTGGCAGCATCTGTGGAGAGAGAATAGAGCCAATGCTTAGAGTCTGGATGATCCTTTGACAGAGCAGAGTTGCTTACTTGTTGTGCCTTTCAGGTGTTAAGCATGCAAGCTCCAACAACTCTATGGAACCATAGAATCCTACAGTGCAGAAGGAGGTCATTCGGCCCATTGAGTCTGCATCGACCACAATCCCATCCAGGCTCCATTCTCACAACCCCACATTTACCCTAGCTAGTGCCCCCGACACTAAGGAGCAATTTAGCATGGCCAATCCATCTAATCCGCACATATTTGGGCTGTGGGAGGAAACCGGTGCACCTGTAGGAAATCCATGCGGACACGGGAAGAACATGCAAACTCCACACAGACAGTGATCCAAGCTGGGAATTGAACCCAGGTCCCTGGCACTGTGAGGCAGCAGTGCTAACCACTGTGCCACCGTGCCGCCCCGATAACAACACCCATCAATATCAACACCCATCCAGGACCCTCCTCCCCTTCCCATCCTTGGACCCATCCCTCTTAACCCCATTCCTTGCCGTATGTTCTCCATACCCTCTGATCTTCTGCTGTCTGAGGCTGAATTTTCTGTTCTCAGCAAAGGACTCGGCTTCATAACCTTACGTCCTCACCTTAACTAATTTCTGGCTCGACATGAAGCTGAACTCTTCTTTCACCACCTTCGTCTCTGTGCTCTGTTCAACAGATCCTTTCACCCCCCCTCCAGCGTTCTCCCTCCAGCTAGACCCCTCCCTTCGGTCTTTTACCTTCTCTTGATCTTTTCATTAAGAAGTGTCAGCGTGATATCGGCCATCTCAACTTCTTTGCTCCTCTCACTCACTATAGCCTGTCTCCTTGTAAACTTGCTGCACTTCCCTCTCGCAGATCCAACCCTGGCTTTGTCATTAAACTCGCTGACAAGGATGGTGCTGTTGTTGTCTGGCGTACTGACCTCTACCTTGCAGAGGCTGAGCACCAACTCTCGGACGCTTCCTCCTGCATCCCCCTGGACCATGACCCCACCACCGAACATCAAGCCATTCTTTCTAGGATGGTCACTGACCTCATCTCCTCTGGAGATCTTCCTTCCATAGCTTCCAACTTGCCTGCTCACCATTCAAGCGTCCAAACACTCTTTTCAGGTGAGGCAGTGCTTCACATGCATCTCCTATAATCTAGTCTATTGCATTCGCTGCTCCCAATGTGGTCTATGCTACATAGGAGAGACCAAACGCAGACTGGGTGACCGCTTTGCAGAATACCTTTGGTCCGACCACAAGCAGGACCCAGACCTGCCTGTCGCTTGCCAATTCAGCACATCATCCTGCTCTCACATTCACATGTCCATCCTTGGCATGTTACAATGTCCCAGTGAAGCCCAAAGCAAGTTGGAGGAACAGCACCTGATCTTCGGATTAGATGCTATACAGCCTTTCGGACTGAACACTGAGCTCAACAACCTCAGAGCATCAACTCTCTCCTCCACCTTCATTTGTCCATTTTTAAAAATCTCGCTTTCCACTTCCCCAACATCCCCCACCCCCTGGGCAAGGTCTCCCCCCTCTCTCCACCCCACTACGGCCATCTGTTACCTGTCTCAGGTTGTCCTTCGACACTCTGCTTACCTTTGTTCTGCCATTTACACATTCTGATCTCCCAATGGCCGCTATCTGCACCATTCTTAGCCATGCTCACCACCATTTACATTCCCTTGTCTTTTTGTCTATGATATCTTTGTCAATTCCACCCACTTCCCCTCACCCTAACAGTATAATTCTCATCCTATTTTCTTTGTCTTCAGCTCTGATGAAGAATCATCCAGACTCAAAACGTTGGCTCTATTCTCACTCCATAGATGCTGTCAGACCTGCTGAGAATTTCCGGCATTTTCTGTTTATGGACCAAGATGCCTCCTGTGTCTTGTGCTCTATGTGTTCACAGCACAGTGCTGAATCACATTCATTACCATTGAACTTAGAATAGACTCATCCACCAGTCTGCAGGAACCAGTTTCTGCATGATTATGTACAAGGGTAGGAGAATAGGATAGGACAGTTGCCCTCACCTTGTTCAGCCTGCCCATTGAAGCAGTTACCCAGAATATGGTCGCTGTTGCATACTAACAGCTACTTCGAGTCATAGGTGAGAGAACACGAACAAACAAAGAACAAAGAACAATACAGCACAGGAATAGGCCCTTTGGCCCTCCAAGCCCGCGCCGCTCCCTGGTTCAAACTAGACCATTCTTTTGTATCCCTCCATTCTCACTCCGTTCATGTGGCTATCTAGATAAGTCTTAAACGTTCCTAGTGTGTCCGCCTCCACCACCTTGCCCGGCAGTGCATTCCAGGCCCCCACCACCCTCTGTGTAAAATACGTCCTTCTGATATCCGTGTTAAACCTCCCCCGCCCTCACCTTGAACCTATGACCCCTCGTGAACGTCACCACTGACCTGGGAAAAAGCTTCCCATCGTTCACCCTATCTATGCCTTTCATAATTTTATACACCTCTATTAGGTCACCCCCTCATCCTCCATCTTTCCAGTGAGAACAACCCCAGTTTACCCAATCTCTCCTCATAACTAAGCCCTTCCATACCAGGCAACATCCTGGTAAACCTTCTCTGCACTCTCTCTAAAACCTCCACGTCCTTTCGGTAGTGCGGCGACCAGAACTGGGTGCAGTATTCCAAATGCGGCCGAACCAACGTTCTATACAACTGCAACATCAGACCCCAACTTTTATACTCTATGCCCCATCCTATAAAGGCAAGCATGCCATATGCCTTATTCACCACCTTCTCCACCTGTGACGTCACCTTCAAGGATCTGTGGACTTGTACACCCAGGTCCCTCTGCGTATCTACACCCTTTATGGTTCTGCCATTTATCATATAGTTCCCCCCTACATTAGTTCTACCAAAATGCATCACTTCGCATTTATCTGGATTGAACTCCATCTGCCATTTCTTTGCCCAAATTTCCAGCCTATCTATATCCTTCTGTAGCCTCTGACAATGTTCCTCACTATCTGCAAGTCCAGCCATTTTCGTGTCGTCTGCAAACTTACTGATCACCCCAGTTACACCTTCTTCCAGATCGTTTATATAAATCACAAACAGCAGAGGTCCCAATACAGAGCCCTGCGGAACACCACTAGTCACAGGCCTCCAGCCGGAAAAAGACCCTTCCACTACCACCCTCTGTCTTCTGTGACCAAGCCAGTTCTCCACCCATCTAGCCACCTCCCCCTTTATCCCATGAGATCCAACCTTTTGCACCAACCTACCATGAGGGACTTTGTCAAACGCTTTACTAAAGTCCATATAGACGACATCCACGGCTCTTCCCTCGTCAACTATTCTAGTCACTTCTTCAAAAAACTCCACCAGGTTAGTGAGGCATGACCTCCCTCTCACAAAACCATACTGACTATCGTTAATGAGTTTATTCCTTTCTAAATGCGCATACATCCTATCTCTAAGAATCCTCTCCAGCAACTTCCCGACCACGGACGTCAAGCTCACCGGCCTATAATTTCCCGGGTTATTCTTCCTACCCTTCTTAAATAACGGACCACATTAGCTATCCTCCAATCCTCTGGGACCTCACCTGTGTCCAGTGACGAGACAAAGATTTGCGTCAGAGGCCCAGCGATTTCATCTCTCGTCTCCCTGAGCAGCCTGGGATAGATTCCATCAGGCCCTGGGGATTTGTCAGTCTTTATATTCCCTAAAAAACCGAACACTTCCTCCCTTGTAATGGAGATTTTCGCTAACGGGTCAACACTCCCCTCCGAGACACTCCCAGTCAACACATCCCTCTCCTTTCTGAATACCGACGCAAAGTATTCATTTAGGATCTCCCCTACTTCTTTGGGCTCTAAGCATAATTCCCCACTTTTGTCCCTGAGAGGTCCGATTTTTTCCCTGACAACCCTTGTGTTCCTAATGTATGAATAAAATGCCTTGGGATTCTCCTTAATCCTGTCTGCCAATGACATTTCGTGACCCCCTTTTTGCCCTTCTAATTCCTCGTTTGAGTTCTTTCCTACTTTCTTTGTATTCCTCCAGAGCTCCCTCCGTTTTTAGCTGCCTGGACCAGGGATTGGTCTTTTTGACCAATCCCTCAATTTCCCTGGTTATCCACGGTTCTCGAATCCTACCCTTCCTATCCTTCTTTTTTACAGGCACATGCCTATCCTGCAGCCCTAACAACTGTTCCTTAAAAGACTCCCACATGCCAGATGTGGATTTACCCTCAAACAGTCTCCCAATCAACAGCTGCCAATTTCTGCCTAATCCCACTAAAGTTAGCCTTCCCCCAATCCAACACCTTATCCTTGGGACACCACTCATCCTTTTCCATCACTATCCTAAAGCTAACAGAATTGTGGTCACTATTTGCCACATGTTCCCCTACCGAAACGAGAGCGGGCGAAAGTGAAGGCAACACAAGACAAGCTACTCTAAAGGATGCAGCAAGCTGCCTGTGAGAGCTACTAACTTTCCCTTACACCCATTCCCATCCAAAAAGAAACAGAGTGTTAGAGAAGAGTAGACTTGTTTTCAGTTTGGGCTTCATTGTAATGAAATAGACCAAGCATTGATATGGCACCTCCTTATTGAGGGAGATTACAGTCATACTACACAGGGGGCCCTGAGAGTAAAACCAAGTGAGAATTTGGAGGAAAGGCAGTTAACCAATCACACAAAATGACTTCGGAAATGACAGACAAAGAACATCCACCCCTGACTTTCACAAAACAATTCTAAATGGTGTTTTATCCCTGAAGAGAGTGTCCTATCACGTAGGTTCATGGGGGTTGCTTGGGAAGTAGAAGAACATCACACTCTGTGCTGGATGAAATATAATTATTTCCCAGTGCTCCTGTGGAACATAAACACTGGGATAAACCTATTAGTTCAAATGGCCTGTTTGTGTGCTGTAAAATATAGGTAATTCTATGTAATGCATGAAACTGAAGATGAGGATGTTTGTGCAATTCTGAAACAGCAATTGTAGCTTGTAACTAACCCTAAACTGTCTTCACTTTCTCCCAAAGGTCTCTCCAGCCTTGAGCACTGAAGAAAATATTGCTAGTTCAGAGGTACCTGCATCAAATGTTCTCTTTGATTTCTAAGCATAAGTGGACATTAAAGATTTATTGCATTAATATATGAAGACTTTGAAAAAATGGTGTTTATAATGGGTGTGAACTTCTTTGGAGATTATCCTTCTCTGACAGTGCAACACTCATAGAAACGCCATTCACATATGGAAACCAGGGTTTCTGCTGATGTTATGGTGGCAAGGCAGACAAGGTTATAAGTAGATTCAATAAAAACAGTTATGTTTTTGTTATGTCTCATACACACCCCAAACAGTTCACTTATAATTTTGAATTACTTTGAAGTCAGTGATTTGTTACTTTGGCCATTTTGCACACAACCACAAACCCCAACAGCAGAAAGGTTTATACCCAGTGTAGGAAGCTCAAGAAAGCCAAAGAACAAATGGTCCAACACATAGACTAGAACTTAAAACAAGTGCTGTTTATTCACCCACAGCAACTGTGTCTTTAAGTGTTGTCCTGGTAATGTACAATACTGTAATTTTAATATGAGTGGCTGCATTTAATATGTATTGCATTGGAGTTCTTTAGAAAGTTCTGGGGAAAGAAAGGTGTGAAATAAATGTAAATTCTTTCTAAACCTAAAACAAATTAATGAAGCGGTAATCTTCAGAATTTCTGTTCTCAATGACCTGCCCGACTCAATTTTTTTAATTCTCTTAAATAGTTAGAAAATCATGGGTAGCATGGACTGAACCTTTTGATATAACCTTTTGAAGGTAATCGAGGACTGCAGTGGGATCTTGATCAATTGGGCCAGTGGGAGATGGAGTTTAATTTAGATAATTGTGAGGTGATGCATTTTGGTAGATTGAACCAGGGCTGGGGGAAGTAGGCATTCGGCATGCTTGGTTTCATCAGTCAGAACATTGAATACAGGAGTTGGAATGTCTGGTTGAAGTTGTACAAGACATTGGTAAGGCCACATTTGGAATACTGTGTACAGTTCTGGTCACCCTATTATAGAAAGGATATTATTCAACTAGAAAGAGTGCAGAAACAATTTACTAGGATGCTACCGGGACTTGATGGTTTGAGTTATAAGGAGAGGTTGGGTAGACTGGGACTTTTTTTCTCTGGAGTGTAGGATGCTGAAGGGTGATCTTATAGAGGTCTATAAAATAATGAGGGGCATAAATCAGCTAGATAGTCAATATATTTTCTCAAAGGTAGGGGAGCTAAAACTAGAGGGCATAGGTTTAAGGTGAGAGGGGAAAGATACAAAAGGATCCAGAGGGGCAATTTTTTCACACAGAGGGTGGCGAGTGTCTGGAACAAGCTGCCAGAAGTAGTAGTAGAGGCGGGTACAATTTTGTCTTTTAAAAAGCATTTAGACAGTTACATGGGTAAGATGCGTATAGAGGGATATGGGCCAAATGCAGGCAATTGGGACTAGCTTAGTGGTTAAAAAGAAAGGGGCGGCAGGGACAAGTTGGGCTGAAGGGCCTGTTTCCATGCTGTAAATCTCTATGGCTCTATGACTCTATATACATTCTAGGCAAATGAGTTTCTCCTCAGACATAACATCAGAAAATCACAATTTAACAGAGGAAATGCAAATACCTAATGGAAGACAATAGGACTTAAAGGGAGCTGAAGCCAAAGGAAGCACTGGTTAAAAGTTAGATTAAAGTATTGGAATCCTGATTCTGTGTACAACTATGGCTCAGTTGGTGGCGATCTTGCTCTGAATCAGAAGTCAGGTTGACACTTGATTGCAGTACTGAGGGAATGCTGCACTGTCAGATAAAACGGAGGCTTGACTGCTGTCCCATGAACCCCAGAGCATTATATTGAAGAAGTGTTCTCCCTGGTGTTTTGGCTAATATTTATCCTTCAATTGGCAAGACTAAAACAGATTAGCTATAGCCATTTTCAGATGAGTGCTTGCTGGATCTGACTTGTGCAAGTTGACTGCAGCATTTCCTACATCACAACAGCGACTGCAGTTGAAAGTGTAAATGGCTGTAAACTGCTTTTGTGAAAGGCTCACTCTATTTATGTTTCGACTCACCTTTACTTCTACATTGCAGGCTAGGTTTGAGATCGGTGAAGATGCTGTGAATGATGACTATGTGTCTGGTGGAATAAACATGAGACTGCATCACCCTACAAACAGTAAGATACCAACTTTGTATTTGGCAGTGACCTGAGCTCATTGATAGTATTAAAAAGATAAGGTCAATTCCATCGAAACATCCAAAAATCATACAAATAGGCCAATGTTCATCCTCCAGTACCATCGCTCTATAATGTTAGAAATCAATCTCATCCTAAACACGCACAAAGGTTTAAACTTGAATACTCAACAAATTATTTCCATAGCATCTTAAAGCATTTACTGACTAATGTTTAATTCTCATCCTCTCCCTACTTTTCTGACTAATTTAAAGTAACATTCTTAATTTATTCTTCCTGTGCACATCAAAGCTTTGGTATAGAAACATAGAAACATAGAAGGTAATATAGCAGGAGGAGGCCATCTGGCCCTTCGAGCCTGCTCCGCCATTCATTATGATCATGGCTGATCATCCGACTCAATAGCCTAATCCTGCTTTTCCCCCATAACATTTGATCCCATTTGCCCCAAGTGCTATATCCAGCTGCCTCTTGAATGTTTTGGCATCAACTACTTCCTGTGATAATGAGTTCCACAGCTCACCACTCTTTGGGTGAAGAAATGTCTCCTCACCTCTTTCCTAAATGGTCTACCCTGAATCCTCAGACTGTGACTCCTGATTCTGGACTCCCCCACCATTGGGAACATCCTCTCTGCATCTATCCTGTCTAGACCTGTTAGAATTTTATAAGTCTCGATGAGATCCCCCCTCATTCTTCAATTTGATTTGATTTGATTTATTATTGTCACATGGATTAACACACAGTGAAAAGTATTGTTTCTTGTGTGCTATACAAAGCATACCATTCATACAGAAGGAAATGAGAGAGTGCAGAATGTAGTGTTACAGTCATAGCTAGGGTGTAGAGAAAGATCAACTTAATGTAAGGTAAGTCCATTCAAAGTCTGACAGCAGCGGGGAAGAAGCCAAATCTGTCAGAAATTTCATTAAACCATTGTTAGAGAGTTTAAAAGAGTTAGAATGAAGTTTTAGAAGCATAGAACGAGAGTAAAAGATAGAATTAGATGGTATGCTGGGCACAGCTTGCATTCATCTGAACTCCAGCGAAAACAATCCTAACCTAGTCAATCTCTCCTCATACATCAGTCCCGCCATCCCTGGAATTTCTTTACTCTAGCTCCCCCAACAAATCTATACTTGGGCTATATGAAGGGATTCAGTACAGGGAGGAATAATTAGAGCTTGACCCTCCAAGGCTGAAGACAGGAAGCACTTTTTCACACAAACTGATAGTTGAAATCTGGACTGCGACCCCTTTGTATCACAGTTTTTCACACCAGTAAATAGTTCAGATCCAGAATGCACTGACTTGCGAGAGTGGTCAAGGCAAGTTCAATTGAAGCGCTGAAAGGGAAATTACTCTGTATCTGAAGAGAAATTTGCAGGGTTGTGGGGAGAAGGAGGGAGAATGGCACTAAGGAATTTGCTCATTTGGAGAGCCAGTGCAAACACGATGGGCCAAGTGGCCTCCTGCTGCATGATAAGAATTCTGTGATTCAGTGAGTATGTCTCCAGAGAAAGTTGTTGCCTAGAATAATTGGAAATTTCAAAACTTAACTTAGCTTTTAATTCAATTTACGCACCTTGGTTCTATATCTTTTATATACCAAATATTTATCAACTATGAGCCATGATCTAATTGAAAAGTCAAACAGGGGTTCAGAGTACTAAATGCGTCCACCTGTTCCTATATGTAGGCGTTCCTATACTGGGGCGATTTTGTGATCTCATGGATTTCATGGAAATTGTGAAGTATGGAATTATCCTCAAAATGAACCTTCAAAGCATTGTTCAAAATAAAGCCTGAATTACTAATGAAATAGTTTGCTTTAAAGCTTCAGAGTGGTCACTGTGATACAAAAACATTCTCTTCTCTCAGAACAACCCTGGCTTTCCAGCTTCTTTCTGTAACAGAAATTCTCCATCCCTGATACTGTTCCTGTGATCCTCCTCTTCATGATCTCCAAGACCTGTTACCCTTCCTAAAGTGTGATGTATTCAAGAAGCGGCTAGATATAGCACTTGGGGCGAATGGGATCAAAGGCTACGGGGAGAAAGCAGAATTAGGCTACTGAGTTGGACGACCAGCCATGATCGTAATGAATGGCGGAGTAGGCTCGAAGGGCCAAATGGCCTCCTCCTGCTCCTATCTTTTATGTTTCTATGTGATATCATGGGCTTTTACTTAGCTAAAAGATTGATTACGTAGTACTTTCTCAGCCTTTTGAAAGTCATTGCTTTTTATCCCTTTGCAGTTATTACAAAGGATGATCAGAATTCGGATTCTATCTTTTCAGCCCAGGTTCACAAGAAACATTTAAATGATTCCAAATACGGTGAGTTCAAATCAAAAATGTTTAGAGCAGAAGAATGCAAATTGAGAAATTAGAGCCTGACCTTGAATTTAGTTCTAACCTATTAGATTGGGTACATGAGAGCATCTTGTCCACCTGCCTTGCTTTGTGTATGAAACTGAACAGTCAGCACCAGGAAGTTATTTGTATAAGCTTAGCCTCTCCCAGAATCTGTACTTGTCTTGCATGTTACTGGATGCAAATCCTCCACAAACACCTCAACTATGAAGCACTGCCGATGTTGCTACCTGTGGTGAACCATAGATGGTTAGCACTATGGGTATCTCGTGTATATACTACTGTTGACACTGTTGGGGTTAGGGTTGGGGTGATCTACCTGTTGGTATTGTTCTGTGGTACACTCCAGTTGGCTCCGCCTACCTGTAGCAGTATAAAGGTCACTGCACTGCCTCGTGACCCTTTAGTCTGGGATTGTATTGTAATATAGTGTGCTCCATTCTTGTTACTAATAAAAACCTTTATTTCCCGGGTACGTACAGCACCCCAAGTGATTTAATCGCGCATCAATTTTATTAGTAACAAATTTGGTTAACGAAAAAAAAAGAACCATGGAGCAACTGTTGAAACCTGATCGACTGACCTTAGATCCGCGTGCGGCAGGCGCGTCGAACACGTTCGATCATTAGCTCAAGTGTTTCCAAGATTATGTTGAGGCCTCAACGGCCATTCAAAACGACGCCGATAGCCTGCGGGTCCTCCACGCAAGGGTAAGCGACACTGTATACTCATCAATCCTCGATGCCCCAGACTACAAAGGGGCCATCGAACTGCTTAAGAAACTGTACAACAAACCGCCAAACGAGATTCATGCTCGACACCTTCTAGCCACTCGACGGCAGCAGCCCGGTGAAACGACAGGGCAGTACCTGCGCGAACTTCAGCAGCTAGCCAGAGCCTGCAATTGCAAGCCTGTGTCGGCGACCTAGTATACTAACGATTTGATCCGAGATGCGTTCGTGGCGGGAATCGGCTCATCCTACATTCGCCTGCGGCTGCTAGAGCAAGGCAACCTAGACCTAGCTAAGACGGTGGAACTGGCTGACACGATGGAAACGGCCTCCAGAAGCCTAGAAACCTACCCCACCGACCACGAGGGAACATCGTGGCAAGTACAGCCACCGACCCAACACTACTCAGCGGCTCCGAGAAACTGCGCGATCGTGCCTGCAACCTCGGACCTGACGACGGCGGCAGCTCCAGGAGGCCCACGGTGCTATTTCTGTGGATTGGCGAAACACCCTTGGCAGCGATGTCCGGCCAGAACGGTATATTGCTCCGCGTGTGGGAAGAAAGGGCACTATGCTAAAGTATGTAGAGCTAAACCACCTTCAAAGCATAGCAGTGCGGCGTGTGATTCTCCAGAATCTGTCTCCTTGTCTCCGGCTTCATCAAGGTCTTCCACCATGTGCGGTTCACGGACGCCGCCATTCCTGATGACAATGGCGCAAGACGCATGCGACCTGCCGCCACTTTCAGTGCCACCGACCACGTGCGATCCATGGGCGCAGCCATTTTGGTCGGCACCGACCGCAGACGACCAGCAGGGGTCATCTTCATCATCATCAACCATCTCAGCTGCGTGCAGTTGCAATCCAGGCTCAACTGTGGCGTCAGTCGGCCTGGACCAGGCCAAGCCTCACAAACTCGACAAGTCCATGATGGGCATAGAGGTAAATGGACGCCCATTTCATTGTCTGTTTGATAGTGGGAGCACAGAGAGTTTTATTCATCCTGACACTGTAAAACGGTGCGGACTCCGAGTACAGACTGTCAGACAGACAATTTCGATGGTGTCGAGGTCCCGATCTGTTACCGTGCTCGGGAGCTGCGTGGTCAACCTAACGGTGCGGGGCACAGTTTATGAGCACTTCAGGCTCCTAGTGTTACCGCACCTTTGTGCTCCGATACTCCTGGGACTAGACTTTATGGTCCACCTGAGGAGTGTGACCCTGCAGTACGATGGGCCACTCCCTTCACTTTCAGTGGGAGAACAGCAGCCTCCAAATTGCCCAGCGCGCTCCACGTGTAGCCTCTCGACACTCAGAATCACCCCGCCATCTTTATTCGAGAATCTCGTGCCAGGCTGCAAGCCCATTGCAACTAAGAGCAGGCGTTACAGCGCTGAGGATTGGATCTTTATTCGATCTGAGGTTCAGCGGCTCCTCAAGGAAGGGATCATTCAACCTAGCTCTAGCCCATGGAGAGCACAAGTCGTGGTGGTTAAAACTGGAGACAAACCCCGGATGGTCATAGACTATAGTCAGACCATTAATAGATACACGCAGCTGGATGCGTATCCTCTCCCGCGCATATCTGACATGGTCAACCAGATTGCGCAGTACCGGGTGTTCTCCACCATCTACTTGAAGTCAGCTTACCACCAGCTCCCCATTTGCCCAGAGGACCGAAAATACACGGCCTTTGAGGTGGATGGTCGTCTCTATCATTTCTTAAGGGTCCCCTTTGGCGTCACGAATGGGGTCTCGGTCTTCCAGCATGCAATGGACCGAATAGTGGACCAAAACGGGCTACGGGCTACCTTCCCGTACCTGGACAACGTCACTATCTGCGGCCATGACCAGCAGGACCACGACGCAAACCTCCTACAGTTCTTACGCACTGCGTCTCGCCTGAATTTGACCTATAACAGGGAGAAGTGGGTCTTTAGCAAGCGCCGCCTAGCTATTCTCGGATACATGGTGGAAAACGGGGTCCTTGGCCCTGATCCAGACCGTATGCGTCCCCTCCTTGCACTTCCCCTCCCCACTAGCATCAAAGCACTGAGAAGATGCTTAGGCTTCTTCTCATATTACGCACAGTGGGTCCCCAACTATGCGGACAAAGCCCGTCCGCTTATAAAGTCTACTTCTTTTCCCCTGGCAGCAGAGGCACGCTTAGCCTTTGAAGGGATAAAAGCTGACATCGCGAAGGCCACGATGCACGCTGTTGATGAATCCATCCCCTTTCAGGTGGAGAGTGATGCATCTGACTTCGCCCTGGCCGCCACACTCAACCAAGCGGGCAGGCCCGTCGCCTTTTTCTCTCGCACCCTCCAAGGCCCTGAAATTCGGCACTCCGCGGTGGAAAAAGAGGCTCAGGCCATTGTGGAGGCCGTACGGCATTGGCGCCATTACTTGGCTGGGAAACGATTTACCCTGCTCACGGACCAGCGGTCCGTGGCGTTCATGTTCAACAACACGTTACGGGGTAAGATCAAAAATGATAAAATCTTGAGGTGGAGAATTGAACTCTCCACCTACAACTATGATATCATGTACCGTCCGGGGAAGCTCAATGAGCCCCCAGACGCCCTGTCGCGTGGAACATGTGCCAGTGTGCAGGAGGATCGATTACAGGCCCTCCACAATGATCTCTGCCATCCGGGGATCACTCGGCTCTTCCATTTCATAAAGGCCCGGAATCTACCCTACTCAGTGGAGGATGTCAGGTCAATAACCCAAAGCTGCCAGGTATGTGCTGAATGCAAGCCGCACTTCTACCGACCTGACAGGGCACATCTCATTAAGGCCACTCGACCCTTTGAAAGACTGAGTGTGGACTTCAAGGGCCCCCTTTCTTTGACAGATCGGAATGTGTACTTCCTCAATGTGATTGACGAGTACTCACGATTCCCTTTTGCCATTCCCTGTTCAGACATGACCGCTGCCATGGTTATTAAAGCGTTGAGGGATCTTTTCACACTGTTCGGTTACCCCAGCTATATACATAGTGACAGGGGCTTGTCATTTATGAGTGACGACTTGAGGCAATACCTGCACTCAAAAGGGATTGCCACAAGTCGTACTACAAGTTACAATCCCAGGGGTAACGGGCAGGTTGAAAGAGAAAATGCTACAGTCTGGAAGGCTGTCTTACTGGCATTGTGGTCCAAGGGTCTTCCAGTCTCCCGTTGGCAAGAGGTACTTTCTGATGCGCTCCACTCAATCCGGTCTCTCCTGTGTACGGCAACCAACGCTACCCCACATGAGCGGATGTTTACCTTCCCTAGGAAGTCTTCCTCTGGGACCTCACTGCCGTCTTGGTTGATGTACTCAGGACCTGTCCTCCTGCGGCGGCATGTTAGGACCCGCAAGTCCGACCCTTTGGTTGAACAGGTCCATCTCCTCCATGCCAACCCTCAATATGCCTATGTGGCATATCCTGACGGGCGAGAGGACACGGTCTCTATTCGAGATCTGGCGCCTGCAGGGGACTTGGAAACCCCTGTCGCTCCCGCACCCCTGGTTAGGGACCCCTTGACCTTTATCTCCCCTCCTGACACGGCGCAGGCAGTATCGGGACCACCACTTAACCCTCTTACTCCCATGTACAGCTTGCCCGAGTCCAGAGGATTGTCGCCACCTCGGGACGTGCTCGCGTCCAGGAGGTCATCGCCACCTCTTGGTCCACCTGTCCGTGAGGAGCTGGAGGAGTCTCTGGACACCGTTTTGGTGAGAGGGTCATCACGGTCACCAGAACCGGCGCTACCGCCAGTGTTGAGGAGGTCACAGAGACGGTGCAGCCCTCCGATCAGACTGAACTTGTGAAATTATGGACAGTTTGCACTGTTTTTATTTTCTTTCCTTCTCTTCTTTTGTTTGCCCCACTGGCCTTTTGTCTTAAAGGAGGGGTGAATGTGGTGAACCATAGATGGTTACCACTATGGGTACTGAACCATAGATGGTTAGCACTATGGGTATCTCGTGTATATACTACTGTTGACACTGTTGGGGTTAGGGTTGGGGTGTTCTACCTGTTGGTATTGTTCTGTGGTACACTCCAGTTGGCTCCGCCTACCTGTAGCAGTATAAAGGTCACTGCACTGCCTGGTGACCCTTTAGTCTGGGATTGTATTGTAATATAGTGTGCTCCATTCTTGTTACTAATAAAAGCCTTTATTTCCTGGGTACGTACAGCATCCCGAGTGATTTAATCGCACATCACTACCCAAATTAGAGCAACTAAATTAACATATAACACGGGATTGAACCTTGGGAGATTTGTATTTACACCAGAACTATCAGGATGAACTTTGAACAGTGTTTATCATTGTTTGCATAACCTGAGGTAATCGAAACTACTGACTGAGCTGACAGTGGGGGTTTGCTCAGACAATATGGCCCTGTTCACCGAATCCTCATGACACAACAGCATGTGCAAAATGACCCATTGAACCCAATGAAGAACAGTCAACTACTTTGGATTTAAGGCTGCTTTGTGTGGCCTCTGCGGTTATGTGTGATTGAAGCAGGTCCATATCAGTCAATATGAGGTATATTCAGGTAATTGAAGGCAAAAGGAATAAAGGGATATGGAAAAATAAGAGGATGTGAGAATAAAGAGTAGACACATGTGGAACATAAGCATCAACATGCCATGATTCAGCACAATGCTTTTGTGTCATAATTTCTCTTGCACCTTGTGCGGGGAAATGGAGTTTAGGCACAGATCAACCACATTCTATTTGAATGGTAGAGCAGTTTCAAGGAGCCAAATGGCCCACTCTTTTCCCTGTGTTTCTTCCTTTGATTAGGATGTTATGATGGATGTTAATGCTAAACACTGGAGCATCTACACTTTGCACAACCAGTTTGAGTACCTAGCACGGCCTGGTCAGGTTCAGCACGGTACGATGCAGGGCAAAGCTCCTGATAGATTCTGCACTAACCTTCACCTCCCTCCAATGCACCAACCCATCTCTCCATTCTGTGGCCTCTCTTAGGCACAGGATGAAGACTGATCGATTCCCATTGCATATTACAACTAACAGAGAAGGATTCTCACATTTGACTGGGCTGGATTTGACCTCAATGTACCATAGGTAAACCCTCTCTTGCTATCCCTCTCTATTTCACCCAGGAAAGAACTGCTCCCAGGCATGCTGCTGTCACCCACAATTTCTGCAAATCCTGCACATACTCTAGAATTTGAGAAATTAGCTCAAACAAAAGCACTTGTGACCTTTTTCTTTGATCCTTCAGGATTTGAGTGGGTTCCCAAAAAACAGACTGACAACCTGAAAACATCTCACTTAAAGCCACAGTCATTGACATCATCAGCACGCTTCTATCCCATTCGAAAAACAAAGCTTCCGATTATTGACCATGTGCAGAACAGGGACTTGAGAACAGCCAGAAGAGGTAAGAGAAAATTTGAGGAATTTGTTTAAATCAGAAGGGAATGCATCTCAGTTCACCACACACTCCCAGTTGTGTAGCACCTCGTAAGATTTTTTTAAGTCTATCAATCTCTAAATCTTCTTTGTGACCAGGTGGGTGTATGCAATATCTGAACTCGTAAGATGAGAGCGAACTTACATTTCTATAATGCCTCAAGACATTTAAAGTCTCTTCACATCCAAGGAATATTTTGTCACTGTTGTGCTGGCACATGTGGCAGACAACTGCAAGCAACAAAGAAGATCTATCAGTTAATGGGGTAAAGCCCCTTTACAGCCATTAACACTGAGGACATTGAGGAACAAATATGTAGGCAGATTATGGAAAGATGCAGTAACAACAGGGCTGGCATAGTGGGTGATTTTAATTTCCCCAATATTGACTGGGACTTACTTAGAGCAAGAGGATTAGATGGGGCAGGATTTGTTAGGTGCATCCAAGAGGATCTCTTGAAACAGTATGTGGACAGTCCAACTAGCAGAGGGGCCATACTGGACCTTGGATTGGCTGATGAGCCTGGCCAGGTGACTGACCTTTCAGTGGGACAGCATTTTGGAAAAGGTGACCACAACTCCTTAACTTTTAAGATAGCTATGAATAAGGATCAGTCAGGATCTTGCTGGAAGGTACTAAATTGGGGGAGGGCAAATTATGACAGTATGAGGCAGGAGCTAGGGAGAGTTAATTGAGAACAGCTGATATTAGGCAAGTCCACATTTGACATGTTTGGCACAACATCGTGGGCCGAAGCGGCTGTTCCTGAGCTGTCCTGTTCCATATTCCAAACAGTGCAAATCTGACCAATTTATTACTGGGGCAACATCCATGTTAAGCAGTGGTGGATTAACCATTAGGCTGAGTAGGCTTAAGCGTAGGGGCCCGGGAGGGAGGGGAGCCCCGAGAGCAAAAAAAAATCACTAACTGTTCAGGTGAGTGTTCATTTTCGGCACTGAAGAGGATCAAAATCTATTTGTTCTCAACAATGAGCGATGAGAAACTTAGTCATCTGGCACTCATGCACATTGAATCAGACACGCTTCGATCTGTTGATTTACATGCTGTTATCAACACTTTTGTAAACCAAAAAACACGGAAGCTTTTTAAAGTACAAATGTAAAGAAAATGAAAAATAAATGAATAAAAGAGCTGTAATTGATTCATATAACTTTATGATATTATACATGTAGTACATTATACATAGTACAACGATATAAGTTATCTAACATCACTTAACATCACTTTATTCTATTCAACGAAGGGTGGGGCAGGGGGCCTTACTAAAGCTCAGCCTAGGGGTCTGGGTGGTAGTTAATCCGTCACTGATGTTAAGGCCTCTCTTAAAGTCATTTTTTTAGTGTCATAGGCGACCGCCTTGAACATTGGTTGTCTCCTCAGGGAGGAAGGGCCTATGTTAGAGGGTGGAGCGGTCTCAGGGAGGGCCATCTTTACACTCATGGGAATATAGGAATTGCTACGTAGTAAAAGACCAAAGTCCATTTAATTCACCTTCTTCCACCTTGGTAGCCACCTGATACGATGATAGTGGAATTGTTGACTAATTCTATTGGGATCCGATCTCTGTCAAGGAATTTACAACAGACCCAGAAATGAGGTGTATAAAAACTCCACTGGCAGAGAGAGCTTTGGGAACCAATGATCCAAAGTTATGTATTCCTCTAAGTACGCCACACTCACCCACAAGTCATGTCTCAAATGCTCATTTATAGAACCCTATGTTATTTTGTGATTAAAATCTACCTATTTTACAGTTGAATGAATTAACAGATTGCTCCCACTGTCTGCTTTGGGAAGTTAGTCACTGAAATATTGGTTAAACTTTTTTAAGTTAAGCAGTCCGGTCACCAGGACAGAGAATGAGAGCTAACAACTCAGAGAGCACCCCCCACCCCCCGCCTGGGTGACATTTTACAGACAGCAGCTATTTCAGAGGCCTCTACTAGAAGTGGAGGATAGTGCCTGCCAGCCAGAGCTGCTGGCCCAGCCAGAGGGCTGCAGCTTGGCAGCGCAACTATAAGATTGACCACTGCTGCGGTTGCAGGGAAGAGAAGTAGGTACCTCTTTACTGAGAGAGACAGGAACTGGTCACCTGGGGAATGTGTGGAGAGTGGTGGGGGGGTGGGGGGTAGTGCATCCTCGAGTTGCAATGCCGTAGCCACATGAGTGGTCATTCCTGCCTCATTGAGTGACCATTCAGGATTGGTCACTGGGAACCCCCCGGAGGCTGCCTGCACTTACCTGGTGGTCTTCCAATGGAGATGTGACCCCTACTGGAAGCCAGTAAAATGCCAGTGGGGGTGGGAAGTGGTTGATAGTTGGCCTGGGGTTCCCATTGTTTCCCATAACCAGTGGAGGCTGAAAGATGTCAGGCTCTCCATTTTAAGAGGCCTCCCATCTCCCAGCTTACCTCCAGAGAATTGGTGACACCTGCACTCTCAATAGGAGACCTTGCCAACTTTGGTTTTACTGAGAGTACCTCTCCTAGTTATACCGAAGCCAAAAGCAATTTATCTGCTGTCTGTGCTTCACTAAGGAGGTGTGTACTATCTGTGCCACCTCTTGCAACTGGACCTGCAGCCACAAAGTAGGGTGAAGGTGATGCTATCTGTAGTGACCATGTCACCAATTTTTAAGAGAGCAAATCATTTCAGGCTGGGACATGTAACATTATCAACACCTTCCTCCAGGAACCTCACCAAGTGATCACATCTTCCTCCAGGGGCCTCACCAAGTGATCACATCTTCCTCCAGGGGCCTCACCAAGTGATCACATCTTCCTCCAGGGACCTCACCAAGCGATCACATCTTCCTCCAGGGACCTCACCAAGCGATCACATCTTCCTCCAGGGGCCTCACCAAGCGATGCCCCTTCAGTGTCTTGTTCCTCCTCCAGTTCTTATTCTTCCAGCTCTGGCTGCCCAGTCACAGTTCATATGTATCTGAAAGGGGAATAGGTGGTCAGGGAAGGGTGGAAAGTAAGATGTTTCTGCCTACACCATCTGCAGGATGTGCATCAGTAGAAATTGTGGAATTTGGAGTGATTGGAAAGTGAGAAGGTGGAGTAGGTAGGGCAGTAACATCACCCTCCAATAAAGTGAGAACATGCAACCATAACTGCCAGTTTGTTGCTGTTGTCTCCTGTTGGATGGCTTTCTTTTGATGCAAGCGAGAGGAAAGATTGTCAATGTTATGTGTTTGGATGATTCCATGAAGAATCATTCAGTTATTGAAAGCCAAATCACTTTTTATTCATTCATGGGATGTGGGCATCGCTGCCAAGGGCAGCAATTATTGCCAATCCCTAATTGCCATTGAGTGGATGATCTATATCGTGTAAAATTGGATGTGGGATAAATATTGACCAAGTCACCAGGAAGAATTGCTCTTCTTCAAAAAAAGAGTACCTTCGGATCTTTCATATCCACTTGAGGTGGCATATTCATCTCAGTTGAAAGGTGTACCCACTGACTGTGCAGCATATCCTAAAACCTATGCTGATAATATCAACTCAGAATATGTGCTTAAGTCTCTGGAGTGAAACTTGAACCCATAACCACATGGCTCAAAGGCAGAGAGAGTGCCACCACTGATCCCCAGCTGATAATATGTAATTGCTGCTTTAATCTTAATGTCCGCTCCACTGGGCTGACATGACGAGACGCAAAAGAACAGAACATTTAATAATCATTTGGTATTACAAAATTTGAGTATTGATGAAAAAAGGAGACATGCTATCAAAGCTTTCCATCATGCACCCCTCAGGACAGATTCACAAGAATACCAAATGTCAAAGCAAACAATAATTTATATAAATGAAGAAAGGCTGCTCACAAACATTTACTGATTTACATGCTTTTGATTTTTCTAATCTAGAAACTCTCTATAAGGTTTTCGCTGTGCCTCCATCCCTTCTAACAGCTGGTAACTTAAGGTAAGCGGGAAGGATTAAAGTTTCAACTGCTGGTGTGATTTTAATAGTTACAGAAACTTCAGTACAGAAGGATGTCTCCATTGTGCCTGGACCACATCAGAATCATTCTGATTGAGTCAAAACAGAAATTCTCAAGAAAAAGGTTTAAATTCATGTACTCTGGGTTATTAATCTAGGTCATGATGTGGAGATGCCGGCGTTGGACTGGGGTAAACACAGTAAGAAGTCTCACAACACCAGGTTAAAGTCCAACAGGTTTATTTGGTAGCAAAAGCCACTAGCTTTCGGAGCGCTGCCCCTTCGTCAGGTGAGTGGGATTTCAGTTCACAAACAGGGCATATAAAAACAAACTCAATTTACAAAAGAATGATTGGAATGCGAGTCTTTACAGGTAATCAAGTCTTAAAGGTACAGACAATGTGAGTGGAGAGAGCGTTAAGCACAGGTTAAAGAGATGTGTATTGTCTCCAGACAGGACAGTTAGTGAGATTTTGCAAGCCCAGGCAAGTCGTGGGGATTACAGATAGTGTGACATGAACCCAAGATCCTGGTTGAGGCCTCCCTCATGTGTGCGGAACTTGGCTATCAGTTTCTGCTCAGCGGGTCACGGGCATTCGGCCTCTGATCTTCAGGTAAGCGTTCTCCAAGGTGGCCTTCACGACACACGACAGCGCAGAGTTGCTGAGCAGAAACTGATATCCAAGCTCCGCACACAGGAGGACGGCCTAAACCGGGATGTTGGGTTCATGTCACACTATCTGTAACCCTCACGACTTGCCTAGGCTTGCAAAATCTCACTAACTGTCCTGTCTGGAGACAATACACATCTCTTTAACCTGTGCTTAACGCTCTCTCCACTCACATTGTCTGTACCTTTCAGACTTGATTACCTGTAAAGACTCGCCTTCCAACCATTATTTTGTAAATTGAGTTTGTGTTTTTCTCTGCCCTGTTTGTGAACAGAACTCCCACTCACCTGATGAAGGGGCAGCGCTCCGAAAGCTAGTGGCTTTTGTTATTAATCTAGGAACACAACCACTCACTACACCACCAAATCCTTGTGATCATGATATTAAATCCTGGAGTTGAGCTTCAACCAGCCTTCATGATTCGTACAACCAGCTGAACCAAGCTGAGTGTTTTATCTTTTAAGAACATAAGAAATAGGACTAGGCCATTCAGCCTTTCGAGCCCATTCTGCCTTTTAATGAGATTATGGTTGATCTTCTACTTCTAAACCATTTTCCTGCACTATCCCCTTGTTTTTAATATGTAGAAATCTATCAATCTCTATCTTGGACACATTCAATGACTGAACCTCCACAGCCCTCTGGGGAAAATAACTCCAAAGATTCACCAACTTCTGAGTGAAGACATTCCTCTTTATCTCAAGTCCTAAATGTCCTGCTGCTTGTTCTGAGATTGTGTCCCCTGGTTTCAGATCCCTCTGTCAGGGGAAACACTCTTCCTGCATCTGCCCTGCCGAAATCTGTAAGAATTTTATAAGTTTCAATGCGATCATCTCTTATTCCTCTAAATTCCAGAGAATAAAGGCCCAGTCCATTAACCAAAAGAGAAAATGCTGGAAAATCTCAGCAGGTCTGGCAGCATCTGTAAGGAGAGAAAAGAGCTGTCAAAGCTGGAGAGAGCTTTTATCCAGTCTATTAATCTTTCTTCACGGGACAATCCCGCTATCCCAGGAATTAGTTTGGTGAACCTTTGTTGCACTCTCTCTATGGCAAGTCAGTTTTACCTTAGGTAAAGAGACCAAAACTGGACACAGTACTCCAGGTGCAGTCTCACCAAGGCTTTATATAATTACAGTAAGACTTTACTCCGATAATCAAATTCAACATATAATTTGTCTTCTTAATTGCTTACTGTACCTGCATGTTAACTTTCAGTGACTCATGAACAAGGACATCCAAGTCCCAATGAAGTTCACTGTAATTATTCATATTGGAAAATTAATTATACATAGAACTTACAGTACAGAATCAGGCCATTCAGTACATTTGGTCTGTGCAGTTGTTTATGCTCTTCATAACCCTCCTCATACTGTATTTCCTTTGTCCACCCTACATCCTTCTGTTCCTTTTTCTCGCCTGCACTTTTCGAGCTACCCCTTCAAATGCATCAAGTTTTACAATTTTCCGAATTAATATGCCTTTCCTCCAAGAAAATATGTGCATTGATGTTGTTGTAAGCATTACACATTCTGGTCCTGGTGTTAATTATTAAAAGGCTGGTTTAATGTGTTTATGCACAATATCTTACAGCAGTGAAAACCCCTCAACGACTGACTGCCAGTCCGTATTGGATTCAGCTCAGGTGGAACAGGCACACTCACATAACATGGATCCTAATCATCAAGAGGAGGTGTGTTTAGTTGAGAACCCGTCTGTGGTCCCAACTGGTTTGACCAGTAGCAGATTAGGAAATGGGGGCAGAAGCTATCAGCCTTGCTCTGGAAAACAAGGTAATGTCCTTTCCAGGCGAGTGCTTGTTTTTTTTCTTAGGAACATTTCTTAAGTGGGTGTGCACTTTTTTTTAAGAGAGGTACTGAGAACATTAATTTTGATTCATTAATATTTATTAATAAGAACATTATAACATAAATGAATCATTATTAATTGTAGACAAATTTTAGGCATTAACTGTAAATGTAAATACACACAGGCTGCAATTGTGGTTGTTGGGTTGGGATGTTTGTAATTTGTAAATTTGTCAATAAATCTTTATAAAAGATTGGTTCCTATTCTATCCTTCACCAACTGGTATATAAGATGGTAGTAAATAATGATTGCTTAAAGGTGACATTTGGAAACTAAAAAAAAGTTTGGACAGAAAATTAGAATCCTAGTAACCATTGTGGAAAATTGTAGAAAGTGTAAATTGTTGAGGTACGATTTTTCCTCTGCTGTTCTCGGAGTATGAATTATGTGATCAGTGGAAGTCAGGAGTGGATATGTGTCATGGATAATGTCTATACATACACACAAATTACAAGCAGGAGTAGACCATTTGGCCCTTCGAACTTGCACCGCCATTCAATAAGATCGTAGCTGATCTAATTTCAATCTCAACTTCATATTCCTGCCTATCCCCAGAACCTATCTACTTCTGCCTTAATGATATTCAAAGACTCTGCCTTAATCACCTTTTGAGGAAGAGAATTCCAACTTTTGAGTGAGGTACTTTTTCTCATCTCTGCCTTAAATGGGCAACCCTTCACTTTTAAACAGTGACGTCCAGTTAAAGTCAGTTTTACAGAACAGAAAAAGGCCCTTTGGCCCATAGTGTATGCACCTACCATCAGCACCTATCTATTCTAATCCCAATTTCCAGCACTTGGTCCTTAGACTTCTAGATTCTCCCCCAAGAGTAAATTAGGCAGAGGGCAAAACATATTAAATGACAAAAGGTTTCATGGTACAAAAGCCAAAGGGAATGCTTATCCCCTGTGTACTACCTTGAGCCCAGTCTGCACCCCTCTCAATGGTGCCTCTCAGCAGAAAGAACAAAGAAAATTACAGCACAGGAACAGGCCCTTCGGCCCTCCAAGCCTGCACCGACCATGCTGCCCGACTGAACTAAAACCCCCTACCCTTCCGGGGACCATATCCCTCTATTCCCATCCTATTCGGTATTTGTCCAGACGCCCCTTAAAACTCACGATCGTATCTGCTTCCACTACCTCCCCCGGCAGCGAGTTCCAAGCACCCACCATCCTCTGTGTAAAAAAACTTGCCTCGTACATCTCCTTTAAACCTTGCCCCTCGCACCTTAAACCTGTACCCCCAAGTAATTGACTCTTCCATCCTGGGAAAAAGCTTCTCACTATCCACTCTGTCCATGCCTCTCATAATCTTGTAGACTTCTATCAGGTCGCCCCTCAACCACCGTCATTCCAGTGAGAACAAACCAAGTTTCTCCAACCTCTCCTCATAGCTAATGCCAGGCAACATCCTGGTAAACCTTTTCTGAGCTCTCTCCAAAGGCGGCATGGTAGCACAGTGGTTAGCACTGCTGCTTCACAGCTCCAGGGACCTGGGTTCAATTCCCAGCTCGGGCCACTGTCTGGGTGGAGTTTGCGCATTCTCCTCGTGTCTGCATGGGTTTCCTCCGGGTACTCCAGTTTCTTCCCACAGTCCAAAGATGTGTGGGTTAGGTTGATTGGCTATGCTAAAAAATTGCCCCTTAGTGTCCCGAGATGCATAGGTTAGAGGGATTAGCGGGTAAAATATGTAGGGATATGGGGGTAGGGCCTGGGTGAGATTGTGGTCGGTGCAGACTCGATGGGCCGAATGGCCTCTTTCTGCACTGTAGAGTTTCTATGATTCTAAAGCCTCCACATCCTTTTGGTAGTGTGACGACCAGAACTGAACACTATATTCCAAGTGCGGCCTAACTAAGGTTCTATAAAGCTGTAACATGACTTGCCAATTTTTAAACTCAATGCCCTGGCAGATGAAGGCAAGCATGCCGCATGCCTTCTTGACTATCTTCTCCACCTGCGTTGCCACTTTCAGTGACCAGTGTACCTGTACACCCAGATCCCTCTGTCTATCAATAATTTTAAGGGTTCTGCCATTTACTGTATATTTCCTATCTGTATTAGACCTTCCAAAATGCATTACCTTGCATTTGTCTGGATTAAACTCCATCTGCCATCTCTCTGCCCAAGTCTCCAACTGATCTATATCCTGCTGTATCCTCTGATCGATGGTCGATGGTCGATGGTCCCCATTGCTATCCACAAATCCACCAACTTTTGTGTCTTCTGCAAACTTACTAATCAAACCAGTTACATTTTCTTCCAAATCATTTATATATATTACGAACAGCAAAGGTCCCAGTACTGATCCCTGAGGAATGCCACTTGTCACAGCCCTCCATTCAGAAGCACACCCTTCCATTGCTACCCTCTGTCTTCTATGACCGAGCCAGTTCTATATCCACCTTGCCAGCTCACCTCTGATCCCATGCGACTTCACCTTCTGCACCAGTCTGCCATGAGGGACCTTGTCAAAGGCCTTACTGAAGTTCATGTAGATAACATCCACTGCCCTACCCTCATTAATTAGCTTCGTCACTTCTTCAAAAAACTCGATCAAGTTAGTGAGACATGACCTCCCCTTCACAAAACCATGTTGTCTCTCGCTAATACGTCTACTTATATCCAAGTGGGAGTAAATCCTGTCTCGAAGAATTCCCTCCAATAATTTCCCTATCACTGACATAAGGCTCACCGGCCTGTAATTACCTGGATTATTCTTGCTACCCTTCTTAAACAAAGGAACAACATTGGCTATTCTCCAATCCTCTGGGGCCTCCCCTGTAGCCGGTGAGGATACAAATATTTTTCTCAAGGCGCCTGCAATTTCCTCCCTTGCCTGTCTCAGTATTTTGGGGTATATCCCATCAGGCCCTGGGGACTTTGTCTACATTAATGTTTCTCAAGAACCCCAATACCTCCTCCTTTTTGATCTCAACATGACTCAAACTATTTACACCCCCTTGCCCAGATTCATCATCCACCAAGTCCTTCTCTTGGTGAATACTGATGCAAAGTACTCATTTAATACCTCGCCCATTTCCTCTGGCTCCATGCATAGATTGCCTCCCCTGTTCTTGAGTGGGCCAACCCTCTCTCTAGCTACCCTCTTGTTCTTTATGTATATATAAAAAGCGTTGGGATTTTCCTTAATCCTGCTGGCCAATGATTTTTTATGACCGCTTTTCACCCTCCTTACTCCTTGCTTAAGTTCCTTTCTATTTTCCTTGTATTCACTTGCTTCATGTGTTTCCAGCCTCCTAGCCTTGACAAATGCTTCCTTTTTCCCTTTGACTAGGCTCACAATATCTCTCATTATCCAAGGTTCCCAAAACTTGCCATACTTATCTTTCATCCTTACAGGAATGAGCCGGTCCTGAATCCCTATCAACTTACACTTGAAAGCCTCCCATGTGCCAGATGTTGATTTGCCCTCGAACATCTGCCCCCAATCTACATTCTTCAGTTCCTGTCTAATATTGTTGTAATTAGCCTTCCCCCAGTTTAGCTCGTTTTCTTGAGGACTACACTTTTCCTTATCCATCAGTACCTTAAAGCTCACTGAATTGTGGTCACTGTTCCCGAACTGCTCCCCTACTGAAACATCGACCACCTGGCCGGGCTCATTCCCCAATATCAGGTCCAGTAAGGCCCCTTCTCTAGTTGGACTATCTACATACTGTTTCAGGAAGCCCTCCTGGATGCTCCTTACAAACTCTGCCCCATCCATGCCCCTAGCACTGAGTCCCAGTCAATATAGGGGAATTTATAATCTCCCACCACAACAACCCTGTTACTTTTACACCTTGCCAAAATCTAGCTACATATCTGTTCTTCTATCTCTCACTGGCTGTTGGGCAGCCCATAGTAAACCCCCAACATTGTGACTACACCCTATCTATTCCTGAGCTCTACCCATATTGCCTCGCTGTATGAGCGCACGGAGGTGTCCTCCTGCAGTACAGCTGTGATATTCTCCTTAACCAGTAGTGCAACTCCAACACACCTTTTACATCCCTCTCTATCCTGCCTGAAAACATCTGTATCCTGGAATGTTAAGCTGCCAATCCTGTCCTTCCCTTAACAAAGTCTCTGTAATAGCAACAACATCATATTTCCAAGTACTAACCCAGACGCTAAGTTCATCTGCCTTACCTGCTACACTTCTCGCATTGAAACAAATGCACTTCAGTCCACCAGACCCTCTTTGATTAGCAACTACACCCTGCCAGCTCTTTTTGAGTCTTACTGACTCTCCTCTCTGGTTCCCCTTCAGTTAATTCACCTTTGCTTTGGTTCCCACCCCCCTGCCAAACTAGTTTAAATCTTCCCATGTTTCACTAGCAAACCTCCCGGCCAGAATATTTATGCCTTTCCAGTTTAGTTGCAACCCATCCTTCTTGTACAGGTCCCACCTGCCCCTGAAGAGACCCCAGTGGTCCAGATATCTGAAACCCTCCCTCCTACACCAGCTGTTTAGCCATGTGTTGAGCTGCACTATCTTCCTATTCTAGCCTCACTAGCACATGGCACAGGGAGTAATCCTGAGATTACAACCCAAGAGTTCCTGCTTTTTAACTTTCTACCTATCTCTCTAAACTGCTGCTGCAGGACCTCATCACTCTTCCTGCCCATGTCGTTAGTACCAATATGTACCACGACCTCTGGCTGTTCACCCTCTCCCTTCAGAATGCTTTCTGCCCATTCAGAGACATCCTGGACCCTGGCACCGGGAGGCAACATCCCATCCTGGAGTCTCTTTCATGTCCACAGAAACGCCTATCTGCACCCCTCACTATAGAGTCCCCTATAACTATTGCTCTAGTGCTCTTTGTCCCTCCCTGCTTAACAACAGAACCAGCCATGGTGCCACTACTCTGGCTGCTGCTGCTGTTATCCCCTGACAGGCCATCTCCGCCAACAGTACCCAAAATGGTATACTTGATAGAGAGGGGGACAACCACAGGAGATTCCTGCACTGACTGCCTGCCTCTTCTAGCGGTCACCCATCTATCCGGCTGCATCCTGGGTATGACCACATCTCTAAAGCTCCTGTTTATGACATTTTCTGCCACCTTCATGCTCCTAGGTGCATCCAACTGCTGCTCCAACCTATCCATGCGGTCTGTAAGGAGCTGCAATTGGGTGCACTTCCTGCAGATGTAGTCATCTGAGATGTTGGAAACATCATGGATCTCCCACATCTCACAAGTGCAGCACATAACACCACTGACCGATATTTCGAGTACCAAATAAATTATTTAAGAAAATTTATAAAACTCTTACCTTCACCTTTACCTTCTCACAATGGCCTTTTTTTTGTTTGTTTATATATTCAATTCAATCCAATCAAAGTCCAATTCAAAGTGTCAGCAAGTGAGACATTCCCGATCCAAGCTGACAAGACAGGTCTCCCGTTTCCTGTCTTGGGCTTGATCTACATGATCCAAGCTGATAGGAGCAGGCTTGGATCCTATCCAAGGCTTGATCTCATTTGCATCTTAGCCAAAAGGCCAAGATGCCACTTTAAAAAATTGCTTCAAATGAAGCCTTAGTGTAACCTCATGACTTCAACCAAGTGCAGCACATCGATGTTACACTTTTGTTTGGTTAGAGGAGGAGGGACGGTGGGAAACACTAATGTAGTGTTTCGGGCTTACCGCTCTTTGACACCAGATCTTCCACTTCCCACTTCTTGGTAGATGTTGCCAGGTTGCCTTCTCCCAGAATGCACCAGTAAAAGCACCAGCCGCCTCTATCGGATGCTGTAATTCCTTTTTATTTCCCGAGGTGTTCTTCCGCTTCCCACTTCTTAGTAGATGTTGCTGGGCCAACTTCTCCCAGAATGCACCAGTGAAGCCCCTCATCTGCCTCTACTGAAAATCCCAAGATACCTTCTAATACCTTCAGCCATGATCTTATTGAATGTCGGGGCAGGCTCGAAGGGCTAGATGGCCTACTCCTGCTCCTATTTCTTATGTTCTTATGGTCTAATACTGTTTCATTGACAATCATTGTTGTTGACTGATTCTAGCCCCAGCAACGGCCACTGTTCCCAGTGGAGCTACTGGGACTAGAGGACTGCCGACCATCTGATTGGCCTGCTGTGACTATTGGCGGACAAGAATGTGATTGTTCATGGAGCAGGATTAGAAGGATAAAGTGGGGTTTGGGCTTTCTGATGTGAATTCCTTCCTGATTAGTCTCACCCTGAGACAATTAACAGCCTGACAGCCATAAAATTGACTTGGGGCAACCTGGTCCAGCTGAGGTGGGCTGACCCACAACTTTTCAGCTGGGGACCACGGACAGCACCTCTGCATTAAATTCCAGCCATGTGCACTCTCTAGCAGTAATCACCAAAACATTACAGCTTTGGAACAAGCTATTTGGTCCAAGATGGAGCTGGTGTTATTCTGGCATATTCTTGGAAACAGTGGAGACGTGACATAACTAGTGTCCGCTGTTTGCTCAGAGTTTCAGACAGAGTCATAGAGTCATAGAGGTTTACAGCATGGAAACAGGCTCTTCGGCCCAAATTGTCCATGCCACCCTTTTTTTAAACCCCTAAGCTAATCCCAATTGGCTGCATTTGGCCCATATCCCTCTAAACCCACCTTACCCATGTAACTATCTAAACGTTTTTTAAAAGACAAAATTGAACCCACCTCTACTACCACTTCTGGCATCTTGTTCCAGACACTCACCAACCTCTGTGAGAAATAATTGCCCCTCTGGACATTTTTGTATCTCTCCCCTCTCACCCTCACCCAACCTATGCCCTCTAATTTTAGACTCCCCTACCTTTGGGAAAAGATATTGACTATCTAGTTGATCTGTGCCCCTCATTATTTTATAGACCTCTATAAGATCACCCCCCAGTCTCCTATGCTCCAGAGAAAAAAGTCCCAGTCTATCCAGCCTCTCCTTATAACTCAAACCATCAAGTTCCAGTAGCATCCTAGTAAATCTTTTCTGCACTCTTTCTAATATCCTTTCTATAATAGGGTGACCAGAATTGCACACAGTATTCCAAGTGTGGACTTACCAATGTCTTGTACAACTTCAACAAGACGTCCCAACTCCTGTATTCAATGTTCTGACCGATGAAACCAAGCATGCCGAATGCCTTCTTCACCACTCTGTGCACCTGTGACTCCACTTTCAAGGAGCTATGAACATGTACCCCTAGATCTCTTTGTTCTGTAACTCTCCCCAACGCCCTACCATTAACTGAGTAAGTCCTGCCCTGGTTCAATCTACCAAAATGCATCACCTCGCATTTGTCTAAACTAAACTCCATCTGCCATCCAGTTCTGGCCCAATTGATCAAGATCCCGTTGCAATTGGAGATAACTTTCTTCACTGTCCACTATGCCACCGATCTTCATGTCTTCTGTAAACTTACTAACCATGCCTCCTATATTCTCATCCAAATCATTAATATAAATGACAAGTAACAGTGGACCCAGCACTGATCCCTGACGCACACCGCTGGTCACAGGCCTCCAGTTTGAAAAACAACCCTCTACAACCACCCTCTGGCTTCTGTCAAGAAGCCAGTTTGTATCCATTTAGATACCTCACCCTGGATCCCGTGAGATTTAACCCTATGCAACAACCTATCATGCGGTACCTTGTCAAAGGCCTTGCTAAAGTCCATGTAGACAACTTCAGCTACACTGCCCTCATCTACCTTCTTGGTTACCCCTTCAAAAAACTCAATCAAATTTGTGAGATATGATTTTCCACTCACAAAGCCATGCTGACTGTCTTTAATCAGTCTTTGCGTCTTTAAATGCCTATAGATCCTGTCTCTCAAAATACGTTCCAACAACGTATCCACCACAGATGTGAGGCTCACTGGCCTGTAGTTCCCAGGCTTTTTCCTGCAGCCCTTTTTAAACAAAGGCACAACATTTGCCAATCTCCAATCTTCAGGCACCTCACCCGTGACAATCGATGATTCAAATATCTCAGCTAGGGGACCCGCAATTTCCTCCCTCGCCTCCCACAATGTCCTGGGATACACTTCATCAGGTCCCAGGGATTTATCTACCTTGGTGTGCTTTAAGACTTCCAGCACCTCCTTCTCTGTAATATGTACACTCCTCAAGACATCACTATTTGTTTCCCCAAGTTCCCCAACATCCATGCTTTTCTCAATAGTAAATACTGATGAGAAATATTCATTTAGGATCTCACCCATCTCTTGTGGATCCGCACATAGATGACCTTGTTGATCCTTAAGAGGCCCTACTCTCTCCCTTGTTACTCTTTTGCCCTTTATGTGTTTGTAGAAGCTCTTTGGATTCTCCTTTGCCTTATCTGCCAAAACAATCTCGTGTCCCCTTTTTGCCCTCCTGATTTCTCTTTTAACTCTACTCCTACACCCCCTATATTCTTCAAGGGACTCACCTGATCCCAGCTGCCTTTGAATGTCATGTGCCTCTTTCTTCTTCTTGACCAGGGCCTCAATATCCCGAGTCATCCAGGGTTCCCTACTTCTGCCAGCCTTGCCCTTCATTCTAAGAGGAATGTGTTTGCACTGAACCCTGGTTAACACACTTTTGAAAGCCTGCCATTTACCAGACGTTCCTTTTGAAAGTTCCTGCCTGATACCATCAAAATTGGCCTTGCCCCAATTTGGAATGTTAACTTTTGGGCCAAACCTATCATTCTCCATCGCTATCTTATAACTAATAGAATTATGGTCACTGGTCCCAAAGTGATCCCTCAATGACACTTCTGTCACCTGCTCTTCCTTATTTCCCAAGAGGAGGTCAAGTTTTGCCCCCTCTCTAATCGGGCCATCCACATACTGAATGAGAAATTCCTCCTGAATACATAAGAACATAAGAACATAAGAAATAGGAGCAGGAGTAGGCCATCTAGCCCCTCGAGCCTGCCCCGCCATTCAATAAGATCATGGCTGATCGGAAGTGGATCAGTTCCACTTACCCGCCTGATCCCTATAACCCCTAATTCCCTTACCGATCAGGGATCCATCTATCCGTGATTTAAACATATTCAACGAGGTAGCCTCCACCACTTCAGTGGGCAGAGAATTCCAGAGATTCACCACCCTCTGAGAGAAGACGTTCCTCCTCAACTCTGTCCTAAACCGACCCCCCTTTATTTTGAGGCTGCGCCCTCTAGTTCTAGTTTCCTTTCTAAGTGGAAAGAATCTCTCCACCTCTACCCTATCCAGCCCCTTCATTACCTTATAGGTCTCTATAAGATCCCCCCTCAGCCTTCTAAATCCCAACGAATACACTCAACAAATTTCTCTCCATCCAACCCTCTAATACTATGGCTGTCCCAGTCAGTGTTGGGAAAGTTAAAATCTCCGACTATTACCACCCTATTTTTCTTGGAGCTATGTGTAATCTCCTTACATATTTTCTCCTCAATTTCCCGCTGACTATTTGGAGGCCTATACTACAATCCTATCAAAGTGATTTCCCCCTTCTTATTTCTCAGTTCTACCCACATAGACTCAGTGCCGAACCCTCGGATATATCCCCTCTCAGTACTGCCATGATGTTTTCCTAATCAAAAGTGTAACTCCCCCTCCTCTCTTACCTCCTGTTCCAACTTTCCTGAAGCTTCTGTACCCTGGAACATTGAGCTGCAGTCCTGTCCCTCCCTTAGCCATGTTTCAGTAATTGCTATAATATCCCAGTCCCACGTACCCATCTATGCCCTGAGTTGATCTGCCTTGCCTGTCAGACCTCTTGCATTGAAATAAATGCAGTTTAATCTGGATTTCCCTTGCTCGCTGTCCTGCTTTTGCCTGGTCTGTCTGGTACTAGGATTACTGACACTGTCTCTACTAATTAATGTGCTCTTTTTAACTTCTGTGCTGTCCTCAAACTTCTCTTCTGTCTCCCTACTGCTTTGGATCCCACCCCCCCGCCAAACTAGTTTAAACCCTCCCGAGTGGCTCTCGCAAATCTCCCCGCCAGGATGTTGGTCCCCCTCCAGTTCAGGTGTAACCCATCCCTCTTGAATAGGTCAACCTTCCCCAGAAGAGATCCCAATGATCCAAAAATCTAAATCCCTGCCCCCTGCACCAGATCTCAAGTCATGCATTCACCTGCCTAACCTTCATATTCCTACTCTCAGTAGCACATGGCACAGGTAGTAGTCCTGAAATTATTACCTTTGGGATCCTGCACTTTAGCCTTCTGCCAAACTCTTTATATTCCCACTTCAGGACCTCATCCCTTTTCCTACCTATGTCTAACAAATACCCCACCATCCCTTTTTCGAATTTCAGGGACATAGTGAACACATCAAGCAGTGTCAGATCTGGAATAACATGGTGAGAAGAATTCTCTCTACAGTATGCTTATCAGTATGTTTCAGAGCAGAGCAGAGCACTCCCTACTATGTTCGGATGTCAAGTGAGGAGATTAGACTCAGCAGTGATAGCTCTCATATAGACTGCTGACTTATAACTGCCTAGGTTCTAAAATCAAACTCAAGAGGACACATTACACTGAGTCACTCTAGTTTTCAATTTCAATTTTTGCGATACCTTTTTTTTCACCTTTCTCAGCTTTCAGTGAGGAACAAGCGAACATCTCTGATAATGCAAATCGGAAGCTGACGATTGCAAAGGAAGAAATAGAGAGACAGGCTGGATCAGATAGAAGGACTGCATTTACACAAACCTGGAGGGGCATGCCATCACACAGAAGTCAGTCTGCAAGTAAGCAGCTATCAATTGTCATCCCTCACATCTTATCAGCAAATTCTACCAGGGGTAACTTGCCAATGACACCAAAATACAGATCAGAAGTAAGGACCAGCAAAGAGTCAATTAGTCAAAGCAGGTGAGGGAAACATTTGGGCATTTTCACCAATTTTCCTAGCATGTTTAACCTCTGTGATACCTGTGTATCCATTCCCAGCTGCTATCGCAGGTCTTATGTGCACAGCTAACCACCTGTCTAGCACATTCAATCTTCATGTAACCCTTCCCTGGAAAAATCACCATTAGCCAGTCTAATGTTGTCTAATAGGACCAGCCACATGTGGCAACTTGGAAACCCAAATTTTACGAGTATAAATACCAAATTTTAAAAAACATTTTTTAAAATGAAATTGGGCATGCGATTTGCATGACATATACTTGTATTATTTTTGCTTTCTGTGTATTGGTAAAATGGTGAGTTGAAGAGCAGTCTATCAGTGTTTCTTTGTCAATGTGATTGTTTAATTGCCTTTTGTTACTAAATAATGACAGATGTTTTTTAATAAATATACCTGAAGTATATTTATTTCCATGTATTGTGTGTTAGACATTTCCTTATTGAACACAGTCTGAGACAGTAAATATGCCTCAGTTTTACCTTCCCATAACTGAGGGCCATGCCTTCAGCTGCCGAGGTTCTAAACTCTGGAATTCCTTCTTTAACCTCTCAACATCTCTCTTTCTTCCTGTTTGATATTCCTAAAACCGAACCTCTTTGGACCAGCTTTGATCACATATTCTGATAAATGTCAATTTTCATATCATAATGCTTCTGTGAAGTACTTTGGGGCATTTTCCTATGTTAAAGATGCTATATAGATGCTGTTTATTGTTGATAATGCATGCGCAACTTATCTGTCCAACCCTGTATGCACTCCCATTTGCTGCCCTCCTCACGTGGTGCACATCTTCCTTCTCCATCCTCTAATCATCCTGCTATACATACACAAACTGGGATGAAAACCACTGGAATATAATAGTTTGTGCTCCAAAATATAGGATTATGACTCACCAATGGATTTTGAAAGTAGTGATTGGAAGATACAGGGCTCAGTGTCCTGCTACCTTCAATTATCTATGCACATATACTCCCAGATCCCTCTGCTTCTTTACCCCTTTAAGAATTTGACCCTTTATTTTATGTTCATGTTCTTCCTACCAAAATGCATCACCTCACACTTCTCTACCTGTCTGCTCGCTCCACCAATTTGTTTATATATTTTCGAAGTTTCACACTGTCCCTCTCACGGTTTACCCTTCCAAGTTTTGTGTCACCTGCAAACTTTGAACTTGAACTTGAACACACCAATGTTTAGATCATTAATATATACCAGGAAAGGCAAGGGTCACCATATTGACTCTGGGGAGCACCACGATAAGCCTTCCCCCTGAGTATTAACCTGAAGTTCTAACTTACTAGTCCAATTACATTATCACTACACCACTGTCTCCACTTGGTCTCTTCCCCAAAGACCAGAAGAAGCTGGGCCATTGAATATATTCAAGGCTGAGTTAGGCAGATTTTTTGATCTACAAAGGAGTTAAGTGTTATGGGGAGCTAGGCAAGAAAGTGGAGGTAAGGCCACAGTTGAATCAACCATGATCTTACTGAATGGAGGAACAGGTTCGAGGAGCCAAATGGCCTACTATTGTTCTTATTACTTATGATCTCTGAACTAGGCAGGTCTGCAGTACAGTACTTAGAGGCATTCTTAGCAATTGACAAGCTTTGGTGACTTAGTAAGAGAAATTGGGGTTGTCAGTGTCACTGCCATATAGTGTTCTTCCCATTGATTCCTGATAACCATGCAAGCCACTAACCTGACAAGCAGCTGGGAAGTTCACCAATATTCAGTGCTGGTAATTAGTATGGCTTTAGCTGGTTCAATTGCAGCAATACCATGTGTGCTTTGCCAAAGTGCATGGAATTGGTCCCTGCTGAGGGTTATCTGCACTCCACACTCGGCTAATGAGAACTCTACTTATATAGATTCTACAGATGCTGCCAAACCTGCTAAGTTTATTTGACACTTTCTGTTTTTATTTTATATTATATATGTATAGATTTCTCACTATGCCAGTCAGACACCCAGCCAACCAAAATTAAAATAGGCAGAGAAGGCAGCACCTAACGTCATACTAATATGATTTCCCTGAATTCAAAGCCCAAAGTTCATGTAGATACACAAAGTGTGTATGGCACATAGTATGCACATCAATACTGTGCCACAGGATTAAACTTACTGCAAGTCTTTTCGTAATTCTTAGCTAGTATCTAAGTTCTATTCTTGTTATTTATAACAATATTTATCATGCTAAATGCAATATTGAATTCACAGAACATCATCAGCTGCCTCCAAACCAGTACTGTGCAATTATTCAGACTTCTTGGATAGCTCATGTGGGAACCAAGCGGAAATTACAGGAAAGGGAGGTTCGTTCCTGCCTCAACACAGAGTCACATGCCTGATAAATAAACAAGAACCCACAAGTTTCTCGCTGCAGAATGGGAACGATGCAGAGCAGCAGAAGAAAAACCTGAAGATGGACATTATGGACAGTCAATATCAATTCAATTTGAAGACAGAGAGTTCCTCATTGAGCCAGAAGAAGAGGTTGAGAGTCAGGGTAGATAGGAGTTCATTGCATCAAGATACCAGGACCCAGAATTACAATGTTGAGCAGAGACATGTTGAGACCAACACACTCTCAAGTATCTATGCTAAGGAAGTGGCAGAATCGCCAAAGTCCCATATATTGAAATCCCTGAAATGGAGCTTAGTGCGATCTCCTTAGTATGCAATTGGCACTTCAGCTGTCATGATGGATAGGGTTGTGACCTGAGAACTTGTATTTCAAGAACATCTCTACTGACTGGTAACTCTGCTGAATCAGGCTGCAGTTCCTTAGTCAGGGAGAGGGGATTTGTGCCTTAGGCTCACATCAATAAATAGTTTAGTTTAAAAAAAATGATTATTTAGCACTAGATTTCTCCACATACATAAATCTCACTTAAGGTGTCTTAGGTCAGCAAAAGACACATGTTAGCAGAACAGTTTATGCACACAACAACAATATAGCCAAAAATATATAAACTCAATCAATCTGTTGCCAGCCAAGTAGGCAGATACAGATTAACTACAACTAAGATTTATCTTGTATTAAGTTGAGTTCCCAGTGAAGTAGAACATTTTCGTTGTCTGTTAGATTCTGCTTGTTGGGTCTTGATTTGACTGCTTCGATGGACAGTTAACAAAAAACATTTAGAGGGAAAAGGGACTGCCTTTATCCTCAACAGAGTACTGTCCCCAAGTACATCGTGCATCAGCTATATCCCACAAAGCCTTTTGAAAGAAGAAAGGCTATCAAAGTAAATTTTGCCATCTAGGAGAGATTGCATTGCTTGAGGTAAATTGTGGGAGGAAGAGCAATCAGAAGATTCTCTCTGTAATGGAAGAGTACAGAAATGAATCTATGGCAAAGCTGACTTCTCAATCCAAAGTAAATTGGAATTCGGTATGTGGAATAAGAGTCACGAGGGAACTGGTATCAAACAACAGCCAACTCGAGATGAAGTTAAAAGGATTTTCATTTTTAAAATATTCATCAATATATTTTAATTTGTTTTCAGCAATAAATGTCGACTCAAAGAAAGAAAATGACGTTTTGGAAAACTGGATTGCGAGATTCATCCCTCAATCCTCTTCTCTTGCCATTCATAATTTATTCATATTTGTGTGTGCACCATGTCTGAGACAGACAGGCCTACTCTGGGTGCCCACACACTTCTGGATCATCCTGCCATTTCACTTTCCAGACTCCAACCGTTCCTACAATTCCAGCCCTTGCCGTGTACTCAAGGTACCATCTGACCTTCCTCCCTCTGACCCTGAACTATTTGTCCTCAGCAGACGTCTCAGTTTCATCCCCTTATGCCCCCACTGAAATGAATTGAAAGCTTCGGATGATGCTGAACTCTTCCTGTTACCTTTGGTTCTGCACCCTCCTCTTTGATGTGGAGATGCTGGCATTGGTCTGGAGTGGGCACAGTAAGAAGTCTCACAACACCAGGTTAAAGTCCAACAGGTTTATTTGACAGCACAAGCTTTCGGAGTCTCAGGCTCCTTCGTCAGGTGAGTGAAGAGCTGTGTTCACAAACAGGGCATATACAGTCACAAACTTAATTTACGAGATAATGGTTGGAATGCGAGTCTTTACAGGTAATCAAGTCTTAAAGGTACAGATAATGTGAGTGGAGAGAAGGCCAAGCACAGGTTAAACAGGTGTGCATTGTCTTCTCGTGTGTCGTGAAGGCCAGCTTGGAGAACGCTTACCCCACACCCCTACTTCTTGCCTTCAAACAACCGCACAACCTCAAACAGACCATTGTCCACAGCAAGCTACCCAGCCTTCAGGAGAACAGTGACCACAACACCACATAACCTTGCCACAGCAACCTCTGCAAGACGTGCCAGATCATCGACATGGATGCCATCATCTCATGTGAGAACACCATCCACCAGGTACACGTTACATACTCTTGCAACTCAGCCAATGTTGTCTAGCAGATAAGCTGCAGGAAAGGATGTCCCGAGGCATGGTACATTGGGGAGACCATGCAGACGCTACGACAATGGATGAATGAACACTGCTCGACAATCACCAGGCAGGAGTGTTCCCTTCCAGTCGGGGAACATTTCAGCAGTCACGGGCATTCAGCCTCTGATCTTCGGGTAAGCGTTCTCCAAGGCGCCCTTCACGACACGCGATGACGCAGAATCACTGAGCAGAAACTGATAGCCAAGTTCCGCACAGATGAGGACGGCCTCAACCGGGATCTTGGGTTCATGTCACACTATCTGTAACCCCCATGACTTGCCTCAGCTTGCAAAATCTCACTAACTGTCCTGGCTGGACAATACACATCTCTTTAACCTGTGCTTGGCCTTCTCTCCACTCACATTATCAGTACCTTTAAGACTTGATTACCTGCAAAGACTCGCATTCCAACCAGTATCTTGTAAATTGAGTTTGTGTCTGTATATGCCCTGTTTGAAAACGCAGCTCTTCACTCACCTGATGAAGGAGCGAGACTCCGAAAGCTAGTGCTGCTAAATAAACCTGTTGGACTTTAACCCGGTGTTGTGAGGCTTCTTATTGTGCCCTCCTCTTTGGCCAGGAGTCTTCTGTACAGCAGACCATTTTACGTGTTTTCAAAATTCTCCTTGCAACTGCATCCCTCCCTCCTTCCCTGTCATTTCATCATTTTCCAGTTTCCTGTTCCTAACTGCCTGCTTTTTTTTATCATGGATGTCCAATTTCTCTGCACCTTTATTCCCCCCATCAGGACAGTCATGGGCTCTCTGCTCCTTCCTTGAATGAAGGCCCAACCTGTCTGCATCAATTACCACCCTATTCCACCTGGCTAAACCTGTTTTCACATCAACAACTTCACCCATAACTCCACTCACTTCTTCCAAATAGAGGGTGTTGCTATGGAAACCGCCATGGGTTTTAGTTGTGCCTGCCTTTCACATAGGAATTAGGATCAGACGTAGGCAATTCAGCCCTTTGAGCCTGCTCCGCCATTCAATCAGATCATGGCTGATCTCTTCCTGGTCTCAAATCCATCTCCCCACCTGTTCCCCATATCTCTTAAACCTGTTTTTAAAAATCAGAAATATATCTATCTCCTTCTTGAAACTATTTAATGATTCAGACACCACCACACTGTATGGCAGCGAGTTCCATAGCGAGTTTGTTCGCTCTGTCAAACATTCTTTGTTCTAGTCCTACTCGAGCCCTCTTTATCACCTCTTTTTCAACTACACTGATGACTGTCAATGCTATTTCCTATGCTCTTGCCCTGAAACTTTCATCAACTTTGCTTCCAATTTCAATCCTTCCTTTACCTTCACGTGACCTATCTCCATCTCTTCCCATCCTCAACTTGTCTGCCTCATTTTTTTTTGGATAGGCTATCAGCCAATATTCACTATAAATCCATTGACTTCGACAGTTACCTTGAGTACACTTCCTCTGTTACATCTAATGACTTTATTCCATTCTCCCAGTTTCTCTGTGTTTATTTCATCTGTTCTGATAAAGCAACTTTCCATGATAATACTTCCAAAGTTTTTCTTTTATCTTAACACTATGGCAGGCAGAGCCTTTGACCGTGTCCATTCCACCGGCGCGGTGGCACAGTGGTTAGCACTGCTGCCTCACAGCGTCAGGGTCCGGGTTCAATTCCAGCCTTGGATAACTGTGTGGAGTTTGCATGTTCTCCCCGTGTTTGCGTGGGTTTCCTCCTACAGTCCAAAAATGTGCAGGTTAGGTGGATTGCCTATGCTAAATTGTTCCTTACTGTCCAAAGATCTGTAGATTACAGAGACTGACCATGATAAATGTGTGGGGTTATGGGGATACGGCAGGGGAGAGGGCCTGAGTAAGATACTCTGTCAAAAAGTCAGTGCAGACTTGATGGGCCGAATGGCCTCTTTCTGCACTGTAGGGATTCTATGTGGGGGAGGTTTGCAGCAAGAGGGTGGGGGGTGGCTCTCCACAGACCCTTTCCCTTCCTGATGCCTGGTGCCTCAATCAGGCACTGAGTGCCTGACAGAAAAGAACCTCCCTCTGTCCCAGAACCTGAAAGCAAACGGCATTAATTACCCACTTAAAGGCCTCAAGGGCCGGGAGATCCATCCATGAGACTTCCTACTGGACTTCATTTTGGCTCAGAGGGAAGGCAATGGTGTGCTGACCTGCCACCTCCTGTTCGACTAAATTCCCTCCCTCCAATCCACTCATCATGGAGGAGGATGTTAAAATTCCCCTCAATTTACTGGGCTTTGAGCAGTTAATGTATTAAAAAATCCAGGTCAGCTGGGATGGACATGATTGGCCAACACATTGGCCGGATTTTTCAGCTGCGCTCACCCCAAAACCGGAAAATCCCGCCCGAGGTCAAGGGACCTTTGCATGGTCCGTGTCGCGCCCAACACGATTCCCGTGGCGAGTGGGGCGGGAAGATTCTACCCATTGTGTTTATGTCCATGCTGGAGCAGTTTAGTTCTGTGATGAATCCACCTGAACGTTTCTAGTACCTTTTACAGCCCCTTTACATTGCTGAGACCTGCCAATTTTCAGTGAAATAACACTTTAAACAACTAGGTTCCACACATATTCTCAAATATGTTGATAATTATTAAACAAAAATGAAAACAAGCACACACAATTTATTTTTAATGCCCTTCCTGATTTTCTTTCCTGGGGTGTCCATGACAGTGTCTAGGAGGTTAACCTTTCCTTCCAGGGACCCCAGTGCAAACCTGGACATTTCACATCCCTATCAATGCATTCTACAGCAGCTCATCAAGTAAAACCTACCAAACATCTTTGTGGTGAGGATCCAGTTTCTCCAGAAACTCCAGATTGTGGGCCCGATTTTACCATTGCATTGCGCCTGTTTTCGGGCACGAAAACTTGGTAAAGTCGGGTGTGAGGCGAGTAGCGCGATCCGCACCCACCTCTGGGCTGGTTCCCCCTTTACCAAGGCCCGAAAATGGCCGTGACCAGAACCACACCCGAAATGGGCGTGACGGCAATTTAAATGCATTTGCCTGCATTTGAATTGACTTAATGGGCGGCATGCCCAACTTTACCGGCACTTCTCCCTTTACCAGCGTGTTCGCCCATCCGGAATCGACGCGAAACAGACATGCTCCATATAAGTCCGATTCGGACGCTCCATCAGTGAGGGTTAGTGAGGGGGTAAGTGCCGAATGTCCAATGACTCTCTGCTTGAGATCAGTGGGGGAGGGGGCGGAGAAGGTAGGTCCGCTGCCACGCTGCTTGAGAGTGGTGGGGGGGGGGTGAAAGGGGGTCCACTGCCACTCTGCCTGTGATCAGTGGGGGTGGGGGGGAGGGAGGGGGAGAGGGGGTCCACTGCCACTTTGCCTGAGATCAGTGGGGATGAAGGGCGGTCCACTGCTACTCACCCTGAGATCAGTGAGGGGGAAGATGGAGTCCGCTACCACTCTCCCTGAGATCAGTGGGGGGGGGGGGGGGGGGAAAGGGGAAGGGGGTCCGCTGCCACTCTGCCTGAGATCGGTGGGGGGGAAGGGGGGGGTGGTAGGGGCCTGTGATCAGTCTGGGTGGCAGAGGGGGTGGGGGGATAAGGGGGTCAATAATGTTGGGACAGTGGGGCAATGTCTGTGGGGGCCAGGGGGAAGCAATATCTGGCCCGAGGGGGATGCATGCTCAGTTGGAGGCACCGATTGGAGCTGAAGGGTTTCGGGCGTGTTAAGCCCCACCCACAGGCTTGTGCAGCGCGATTCGGAATTGTTGATATTTTTGCAGGCAGAGTGCATATGGGGGTGCCTGAGAATGGGTCTAAAAGTTGGATCTAAAACACTCCCAGTTTCAAGTCCGCTCAGCACTTAGAATCAAAATGGTAAAATAGGGCCCTGTGTGTCTGTACTTCTTTCGCTGAGCATTAAAATGTGTTGAGATGGGGCAGTGTGCCAATATCATGAAGCACATTGCATTGTGAGACAGGGAGGTTGGATTCACCTAGTTAAAAGAGCAGAGGTATCGCAAGTCATATACTCTTAATCTTCCCTTTACCTTGGTCATCCCTAATGACTGTTGTCCATATATGCCAAGAGTACACAAGACCAGATTAAAAATATACTATTGCTGAAAAGAGAGACAGGTTTGTTCATCTTGCACTCATCAGGACAAATATAACAATGCCAAATTTCAAACGGGGAGGCGATGGCCTAGTGGTATTATCGCTAGACTGTTAATCCAGAAACTCAGCTAATGTTCTGGGGACCTGGGTTTGAATCCCGCTGTGGGAGATGGTGGGATTTGAATTCAATAAAAATTTGTAATTAAGAATCTGCTAATGAACATGAAACCCTTGTCAATTGTTGTAAAAACCCATCTGGTTCACTAATATCTTTTAGGGAAGGAAATCTGCCGTCCTTACCTGGTCTGGCCTACATGTGACTCCAGAGCCACAGCAATGTGGTTGACTCTCAACTGCCCTCGGACAAACTAGGGATGGGCAATAAATGCTGGCCAGCCAGCGCCGCCCATGTCCCATGAAAGAATGGAAAAAAATTATACTACAGAGGAAAAGGGTGCTGGTTGGTTGGCAAGATGACTCTGACTGGTCAAGGCATACCATGAGGAGGTTCTCCAAGCACCAGATAATTCTAAAAAGGTGCAAGGCTTGAACATATTCCTTTTGTTTGCAGAGAATAGCTCCCTATGTATGAATGTATCTTGTTTCTTGTATAAATGAGTCACATTATGTTCTCGATTGGTTGTTGATGTAGAAATTAGTGTACTCAGGATTGTTCAGCAAGTGCAACCCAATCACAGAATCACATCTCATACCTCAGTCAATCAGGCAACTTGCCAACAAATTAGCCCCTCTTGACTTGCAATATAAATTGTTGTGACTATTGGAGCGATGGTGGTGTGATGGTAGTTTCACCAGATTAATAATCCAAAAACCAGGCCAATGTTCTGGTGTCACAGGTTCAAATCCCACGACAATGACTGGTGGAATTTAAATCAGTTAATAAAATCTAGAATTGAAAGCTGATCTCAGTAATGGTGATGATGAAACTATCATTGTTTGTTGTAAAAACCTATTTGCTTCACTAATATCCTTTAGGGAAGGAAATCTTCCATCTTTGGCCTAGCCTACATATGACGCCAAACCCACAACAATTGCTTTAACTTTCCTCTGAAATGGCCTACCAAGTCACTTGTAACCAACGTTAGTCACTACCAACGTTGGTTCGGCCGCATCTGGAATACTGCATCCAGTTCTGGTCGCCACACTACCAGAAGGACGTGGAGGCTTTGGAGAGAGTGCAGAGGAGGTTTACCAGGATGTTACCTGGTATGGAGGGGCTTAGTTATGAGGAGAGATTGGGTAAACTGGGGTTGTTCTCCCTGGAAAGACGGAGGATGAGGGGAGACTTAATAGAGGTGTATAAAATTATGAAAGGCATGGATAGGGTGAACGGTGGGAAGCTTTTCCCCAGGTCGGTGGTGATGTTCACGAGGGGTCATAGGTTCAAGGTGAAGGGGGGGAGGTTTAACACGGATATCAGAAGGACATATTTTACACAGAGGGTGGTGGGGGCCTGGAATGCGCTGCCAGGCAAGGTGGTGGAGGCGGACACACTGGGAACATTTAAGACTTATCTGGACAGCCATATGAACGGAGTGGGAATAGAGGGATACAAAAGAATGGTCTAGTTTGGACCAGGGAGCGGCGCGGGCTTGGAGGGCCGAAGGGCCTGTTCCTGTGCTGTTTTGTTCTTTGTTCTTTGTTCTTGTTCACTCAGTTAAAATGTAATTAGGGATAGCAAAAAATGATGGCATTGCCAGTGATGCCCACATCCCGTGAAATAGGTAATAAAAAATTCTTATGTTTGTCCTGATGAGTGCAAAATGAAAAGTTTTGGCAACATGTCTCTTTTCAGCAATTAAAATACTCTGTTCAATGGTTACAATGCGTTTAAAATGTATTAGTTTGAAAATAATATACAGCCTTCAAAAAGAACGATTTTCTTGCAATTTTTTATAAACTCCTCGTGCCGATGTTTGCAATAACTTTACACTAAAGTTGCTGCCAGCTGCAGTTTTAGCACTCTTTTTCGTACTTTCATCCACGCCTCAGAAATGCGTGAGGGGTGACTTGATTGATGTATATAAGATCCTGAATGGTCTTGACAAGGTGGACATGGAAAAGATGTCTCCTCTTTTGGGGCATTATTTTAAAATTAGGAGTCACCCTTATGGGTCAGAGATGAGGAAACATTTTTTCTCTCAGAGGGTTGTGCGACTTTGGAACTTTCTGCCTCAGAAGGCATTGGAGGTGGAGTCATTGAATATTTTTAAGGTAGGTATTTAGATAGATTATTGTTAGGCAAGGGAATCGAAGGTTATCAGTGGTAGATGGGAATGTGGAACTTGAAACACAAACAGATCAGCCATGGTGCTATTAAATGGCGGAGCCGGCCTGAGGGTCCAAATAGCCGACTTCTGCTCCTATTTCACATGATCACATGTTCGTATCTGCTTTGGAAAAATCATTCTTGATTTTGGCTTCACAGTTGGATTGCATTGCAATATTAACTGCGCATTAGAATTATCCAGAGCTACTTTCTGCATTCCCACACATTACACCGGCATCTTCTTGATGTGAGCAGTTGGTTTCCCCAATTTCTGAGTGGTGGCAGTGCAAAAGGCTCCTTTCATTTCCTTCACATTCCACATCATCCAGAAGAATTGGTCCAGTTCCTTGTCCAAACTCAGCTCTCCGATTTGCCTTAATGGCAAATGGGAATCCGAGTTGGCGACACACAACAGCAGCCGACTGGCTGTTCCACAAGTCATCACACACTGTCCCCCATACTCCATTGATGTAAATCTCCACCCTTCCACGGTCTGTCCTGCCATGCTCATCCACTAGACGCACTGCTCCATTTGAAGGAGTATTTTGCGGTCTCCTGTGTGCTGTGCCCTGACTGCTCTGGTTCCTGGCAGTATTTGTCTGTGCTATAGCAGGGGTTGGTGCTGAAGTAGCTGCTGTCTGATCAACACCAGCATCCCATTCTGTTTGCAACATTTCTAAAGTCTTGAGGAGCTCCTGGAACCAGTCTGGGGTGTTTCCCTCTTGTCGTTGATTGGGTCTTTGCCTTGCTTTAGATCTGATCTTTGGAAGCTTCTTCCTAGGGCGTTCTATCAACTCTGTATGCACAAAGAATACTTCCACTTAAAGAAAGAATTATATCTAAAGAACACCTTCTCAAGTCTATTGGAAACATTTATAATAACAGGCATGTGGAGTCTTTAATGCCTCATTCGGCTTACTCCAATCTCTTACAATGCAACACTCCATTTGCACATCAACCTAGATTGTGTGCTCTATCTTGGCAAGAAGTCTTAGAAGGAAAAATGAAACCAAGTGACAGAAGTGACTTTATAAAAGTGTAATACAGAACAGCAAATATGACAATTATTTTCCAGTGTAGGCAAATGTGAAGTCAGCCACTTTGACCCTAATATGGAAAGAACAGAGTAGTTTCTAAATGGTGAAAAAATAGGAACAGTGGAGATCCAAAGAGAATTAGAGGTCCAAGTATATCGCTCATTAATTGTAGTGAATATGTATAGAAAATATTTGAAAAGTGTCATGGATTTCTGGCTCTGGCATCTAGAGAGTTATGATAAAAGAGGGTAGAAATCATGCTTCAGCTACACAAGGCTCCAGTTAGATCACACTTGAACTACATAAGCAGCTCTGGGCACTGTATTTTAGGAAGAATATGTTGCCTTGGAGGGAGTGCTGATAGCTGGACTCAAAAAATTACCTTACGAGGAGAAATTACACAAACTGAGGTTGTTTTTCCTGTAATTTGAAGGGTAATTTGAAAGAAGTTTTAAAGCTATTAAGGAGGACAGAGAGGGTAGATAGAGAGAAGCTATTTTCATTGGGTAGAGGAATCTAGCACTAGATGGCACAGACCCGTGAAACAGATGTAAGTTAATCTCCCTATGCACTATCTTGTCAAACATTTTCAGGTCAGGTATTACTATCAATGTTCAATAAAACCTCTAAACTGTCTTATGAAGTAATCAAAGTCAGATGCACCACAGATCAGATGTAGAAGACAACGTCCTTCCCAACCCCATGTTTGAGAGTACACTAGAGAGATACGGAGCAAGATATCCTACATCATGCTCTATCAAATATCCCCAGGTGAAAAATAGCATGGGATGAATGCAAAGTAAAGCTCTCTTCTACACAGTTACCTATTTCAAACAAACCAATAGAGGCAACACAAGTTGCCCCAGTGTCACTGCTAGAAAGCCAGCTGCACAAACTGAGGAGGTAGCAACATTTATTTCAATTGCATCAATTACAATACAAGGCCATTACAACAGGTATATTTTCCATTTTTGTTACAGCCTACAGCTCTGTATCTGCAAATAGCAGTCACCAGCCTTCTAGAGTCAAAAGTTGATCCCGTTGATGACAATAAAGGATTGTACTTCAAAGAAAAAAGACCTACCAAGAGTAGCACACTTACTTGGTTTAGGTACAAAATTGATGAGCCGGCTTTTCACTTTAACTGATAAGGGGTTGTAAAGACATGTTCGGGGCGGTGCCCTCCTGTGGGGGTGAGGGGTGGTAGGATGCAGCACAAAAATTAGGATTTAATTATTTCAACATCCAAGAAAGCATCTGAAGTTTCCTTTCATTGCGTTCGCAGGGTTTAAAACTTGAATTAAATACCTTTTTAAACAAATAGCACATTATCTACTTGACATAAATATAGTGCCAAGTTAGAATACTTTTTTCTCCCAGAATTGAGAATCGATGATTGGCTTTTATCTTCAAAGGGCTGGAGCTCTACCAAATGACAGAATGTACATGAACCAAATAGTGTGATGTGGTAGGCCAAGGAATGGCTTAGGACCTGATCCCTTGTAAGTTAATGGGTGACAACTGAAAGTATGTAGTCTTAGGCAGTAAAAAATATCAGTCAGGGTTCCCACTCCTGATTGCTATCCAGTGACTCTTGCTGGTAAGTGCACATGTGTACAAGTCACTTGTAAAGACACGATCAGAATTGGCTGTGAAAGTCCAGTCGTTGAACATTCAATTGACACTTGCTGTCCAGGTTTAACCACGAACAATGGCAAATTCAGGTGAGGGACGCCAGAAAGGATCAGTGTTTCACACATGTAAGAGAGAAATTGGAAAATAAACTGCTTTGGGAGAAGTACTTGCTTATGTTTAGGATGTAAAAAAAAGTCTGGTGGCATGTCCCATAGACTGAGCTTCGCTTGGCATGAGCATGTATCAGGAAATCATGCATATCCCATGAATGTATGTTCAATAAAATTCACTTGTGCAAGTGCACAGTATATCCTCCCAGTGTTCAGGTTTCCCTACTGGCAGCACATAACTACATATTCCAAATGTTCACCTGGCTTTAGGATTTTCTTTAATTAATTCCCTCTTTAATTAATTCCTTTCTGTTGAGGTGTTTTCACATTACAGGAATGAGGCTGAAGATAATTTTTCCCTCCAAAAGCAAGCTCTGGGAATAAAAAGAGTGACTTACACACCAAAAATGTAGACTTATCAATGTTCTGTCAGATTAAGGGCCTGATTTTACCATTTTGAGTCTAAGTGCCGAATCCGGGTGTCAAATAGATCCGAGCCTGGAATCCTCTTTCCAGCGCGCCCATACGCGTTTTGCCGGCTCCAGTCCGATTCGCGCAGTGGGCGGGGCTTAGCGCTGGCGGACCGATCGGAGCTCTGAACTGCGCATGTGCAGTTCAAAAAAAATCTGACAGAGCGCGCCCGGGTGTGAAAGAAAAAAAAAGCAGAAAGCGGAGAGAGCGGCTCTCTGACGATCATCCTCTGGTTGAGGGGGGCGGGGGGGGGGGGGGGGGGGTTCGCTGCCCCGCCGCCACTCTGCGGGTGATCCCTCCTCCCCACCGGAGGAACAAATCCCTCCTGCCAGAGTGGACGTGCGGCCATGCCATCCCACAAAACCTTCAGGATGAAGCTATTCCTCGCTAAGAAGATGAAGCAGAACCGGCCGATTCCACAGTGGATCTGCATGAAAACCGGCAACAAGATCAGTACAAGTCCAAGAGGAGACACTGGAGAAGGACCAAGCTGGGCCTGTAAAGGGATACACCATCACTGTTACACTACCCGCCACAGATTACTCTTCCCTGCAGGGGCAAGAGACCAGAGGATGATCTGGGTCCCACCCTCCCCGCCCTCGTCCCACCCCCCACCCCCCCCTCCTCCCCCTCCCCGCCCTCCCCCCCCCAACCAGAGGATGACCTGGGTCAGAGAGCCGCTGCAGGCTCTGAGCCCGCTCTTCGGAAGCTGCAGCGACGACTTCAGACTTTTATTTACCAGGTCGTTAAAAGCGCGGATCCGGATCGGGCCAGAAGACGGTAAAGTGGGATTTGGCGGTAGGGTTGGGCGCGCGGTTCATTAAGTCAATTTAAATGCATGCTAATGCATTTAAATCGTCGGGCCACCCGATTTGGGCGCGGGCCCAAATCAGGTGTCGGTAAAGCCGTAATCTGCTCGGAATCGGGTGCAGATCGTGGTATTGGCCCGACGCCCAACTTTACTGTGATTTCGCGCCCAAAAACGGGCGCAAAGTCTTGGTAAAATCAGGCCCTAAGAGAGTCACATTCTGTGAATAAGTTAGATGCACTGGTAAATTTATTTTGGTTTTGGGATCACCGTGTTACACTATTACACACCTACAAATGTTAGTTCCCAACATATAGACTAAGAGCAGATCAGAGTCTGGAAGATGTTGTTCTCTTGAGGCAAGCACTTTAAATTATAATGTCATGAGTGTGCAGATTATGAGTCAGGTATATTTACCTACATGATGCACAGCAATCATTAAGGCACTCCACCTCTCCACTAGTACTTATTTTTATCATACAAATTTGTCATTGTGCCTTACCGTGAAGGGTCAACTATTTTGTAAACCATTCCAGTCTTCGATGTAGCTGTAGGAATCCGCGTGGACAGGAAATATAATTCTCCTGGAAAGAAAAATGTTTTGGAAAAGACAGCTGTGGATACATTCCGACTTCATTATTATCTACAGATTCAGATGTTACTGTTCATCTTGAGAAGGCTAAAGTGGGTTGCTACATGGGATGTGATTCTATAGCACAAGCTATGTCACATTTGATAAATTACTTGTCAATGATTAGCCATTGTTATGTAGGCAAAAAGAACAGTCAAAGTGTACACTGGAAGATCTGAAACAAAAGGCCAGCTAAACTCTTTGTTATCAAGACACCAAGATAATTCCCTGCTCTTCTTCAAATAATGCCATGTGTTTAGACAGTTAGGACATCTCATCTGAAAAATGGCACTTCCTGAAGGTGGGGTGCCCTCTCTGCAATCTTGAAATTAGAGCTGGACCATTTAGGAATAAACGTAGGATGTACATTTCCAAACAGTGGATATATGGAACTTGCTCCTTCAAAACCTTGCTATACCGACTGAAATTTTCAAGACTGCATTCAACAGGTTTTTGTTGAATAAGGATAGCATGGGATATGGAGCATGTAAATGGAATGATCTGATTGTAGCAAGCTCATGGGGCTGAATGAGCTAGTCCTGATCCCTTGTTTCTGAAGGAGATGTCTGCCTTAGCTCAGTGACAGCACTCTCCTGAGCATCTCTAAGAGATCAGCATTCCTTCTATCCTTCAGAGAAGTGTCAACCTGGATTATGTGGTCAAATTTCTGGAGAGGGATTGAAACTTCTGACTGAAGGGCAAGAGTAATATGACTGAGCCAAGCCAAACCTGACATAATCTGGGTTAGGTTTTAGAAGTCTATTGGATGTTAGAGGCTGGAGGGACTGAGGGAGATAAACTTTAACAATTTTGACATCCTGCGAAAGAATAAGTTAAAAATAGGATTTAAGGTGGTCAGTCTTGACGTCAGTAATTATGTAAATGGAAGCATAGGGATCTACAATAACTTGCTTTCATGTAGCACTTTCAACAGACCAAAGGAACTTCACAGGAGCTTTATCAAGAAAGATTTGTTTGCGAAGAGAGCAGTGAAAGAGCCAAGTCTAGAGTTAACAAAGGCATGGATGGTGGTTTTAACAGCAGATGAGCTGAGATGTGATGGAGACGGTAATGTGATACAGACAAAAGTAGATGGTCTTAATGGTGTGGAGGTGTGGTCAGAAACACATCTTAGGGTCAAAAACATCGAGGCTGCGAATGGTGTTGTTCAATAGGCAGGAAGATATATGGAGATGGTAACTAGAAAAAGGTGCTTGTGGCAGAGACTGAAAACAATAATTTCAGTCTTCTAACATTCAGTTGAAGAAAGTTTCTGCTCATCCAGGACTGAATGCTGGGCAAGCAGCCTGATAAATCAGGCACTAGAAGAGTTGACAAACTGGTAGTGAGGTAGGGAGTCGCCAGCATTTTGGAACCCAATGTTGTGTTTTCAGGCAATGTTGCCAAGGGTCAGCGGAGAGATGAGGAATAGCAAGAGGCCAAGGATAATTCCTTGGGGTAATCTAAGCAGGAAAAAATATAATTGCAGGTGATTCTCTAGCTACAACTGGATAGATAAGAATGGAATCCTGCAACAGGAATTTCACCCAGTTGGATGACAGAGGAAAGATGTTGGAGGAGGGTGGTGTGGTCATTTATATAAAATGTTGCAGTCAGATCAAAAATGGTGAAGAATTGATCATCATGGCCAGAGTCAAATATAATAATAGGATGTGAATTGTGACTTTAGCCATTGTTGTGGTGGGGAAGAAACTTTGTTGGGTGCACAAAGCATTCGGAACAAAATTAATGAGTTACCAGCGCAAATAGAGACAAATGGGTATGATTTAGTGATGATTACTGAAATGTGGTTGAAGGGAAGCCAGGTTTGAGAATTGAATGTTCTAAGGTACTCAGTATTTCAGAAGGATAGGCAGGAAGAAAAAGGAGGTGGGGCATTTGTTATTTAAGGAAGAGATCAATGCTGTAGTGAAAAATAATATAGCCACTGGAGTCCAAAATGTACAATCAGTCTGGGTAGAAATAAGAAGTAGCAAGGGAAAGAAGTCCCTCGTGGGAGTAATCTAACGATCCCCAAACAGTAGTTCTGCAGTGGGACACAGTATAAACCAAGAAATACTGAGAGCTTCTAAGGAAGATATGGCACGGTGGCACAGTGGTTAGCACTGCTGCTTCACAGCTCCAGGGACCTGAGTTCGATTCCCAGCTTGAGTCACTTTCTGTGTGGAGATTGCAAGTTCTCCCCGTGCCAGCATGGGTTTCCTCCGGGTGCTCTAGTTTCCTCCAACAGTCTGAAAGACATGCTGGTTAGGTGTATTGGCCATGCTAAATTCTCCCTCAGTGTACCCGAACAGGCACTGGAGTGTGGCGACTCAGGGATTTTCACAGCAATTTCATTGCAATATTAACATAAGTCTACTTGTGACTAATAAATAAAATTTACTTTTAATCATGGGTGATTTTAACATGCATATTGGCTGGAATTATCAAATTGACAAGGGTAGGCTTGAAGGAGAGTTCATTGAACGTATTAGAGATTTTTTTTTGGAGCAATATGTTGCGGAACCAACAAGGGATCAGGTTATTCTAGACATGGCATTGTGTAATGAGGTAGGGCTAATAAATGATCTCATAGTAAGGATCCTCAAGAGAAGAGTGATCATAGCATGCTAGAGTTTCAAATTCAGTTTGAGGGCAAGTATCTCGAGTCCCACAGTGGAATTGTGGAATTAAACAAAGTAAATTACATAGGCACGAGGACAGATTTGGCCCGAGTGGACTGGGAAGGCAGGCTTAAATGTAGAACAGTTGATGAACTGTGACCGATAATTAAGGAGATATTCAACTGACATGCCTGGTCTATATGATATCCATGATTGATATGCTTATGTTTCCAACATGTTAATATTGATAATATTAAGTTAAATTGAGTCAAATTAAGTTAAATTAAAATCCCTTACACATTTACAAATTTGTCAGATATTCAAGTCAACCCAACTAGCAGAGAGTCAAGATAAATGGCTCTTTTTCTGGTCAGCAAGATGTAACTAGTGGGGTGCCACAGGGTTGGGTCCTCGACCCCAACTATATACAATCTATATTAATGACTTGGATGCAAGGAAAGTAGGTACCATAGCCAAATTTGCAGATGACGCTAAACCATGATAGTAAGTCGCGATAATGAAATAAGAAATTTACAAATGGATATGGATAGGTTATGTGAATGGGGCAAAATTTGGCAGATGGAGTTTAACGTGGGTAAGTATGAGGTTGTCCATTTTGGTAGGAAAAATCCAAAGGCAAATTATTATCTAAATGGAAAGAAACTTCAGAATGCTTTGGTGCAGAGGAATCTGGGTGCTTCCGCGCATGAATCACAGAAAATTAGTATGCAGGTACAGCGGGTAATAAGGAAGGCAAATGGAATCTTGGCATTTATTGCTAAAGGAATAGAATATAAAAGTAGTGAAGTGTTGCTGCTACTGTACAAAGCATTAGTGAGACCGCACTTAGAATATTGTGCACAGTTTTAGTCCCCCTACTTGAGGAAGAAAGTAGTTGCACTTGAGGCAGCGGTTCAGAGGAGGTTCACTAGGTTGATTCCAGAGATGAGGGTGGAATTTTACGAGAATGATTCTAAGTGTCCAGCTAGCATGAAAATGGGAGAGCTCCTGATCCGCTTTTTGGGCGAGTTTTCACTCCCAATTTTACGGTCTGTGGAATTCACTACCCCAGAGAGTGGTGGATGCCGGGGTCGGAGGTGACGAACACAAGGGGTCACGGGTTCAAGGTGAGGGGGGCAAGGTTCAACACAGATGTCAGGGGGACGTATTTTACACAGAGGGTGGTGGGGGCCTGGAATGAACTGCCAAGCAAGGTGATTGAGGCGGACACGTTGGGATCGTTTAAGACTTATCTAGATAACCACATGAACAGACTGGGAATAGAGGGATACAAAAGAATGGTCTAGTGGGCACATGAGCGGCATGGGCTTGGGGGGCCGAAGGGCCTGTTCCTGTACTGTATTGTTCTTTGTTCTTTGACTTTGAGTAAATTTAAGGAAGAGGTAGACAGATTTTCAACTAGTAAAGGTTTGAAAGGCTATGGTGAATGGACAGGAAAGTGGGGTTGAGGCAGAGATGAGATCAGCCATGATCGTATTAAATGGCGGAGCAGACTCGAGGGGCTAAATTGCATACTCTTGCTCCTAGTTCTTATGATTCTTATGATTGGAGGGATTCAAACATGATGTTGCTGTAAAGATGGACTTGGGAGGCAGAAAATACATCTAAATAGAAATGCTATATCTGCCTCATCCCAGAATCAAGAAAATATCACAGATATGGAGAAGGAGAATTGTGAACGATGACCTATTCAGAATTAAATGTTGAGTTACTGATTTTATTAAGCTAATATTAGAAATAAAGTGGTGCAAATCAGACTATACGTTGGACAGATGGAAATACCTGCTTCATCCTCAGCAAAGGAGATAATGTACCGATAATATTTGTTCAAGAGTCCTGGGAAAAGGCATGTCTGACCCTTTCCCATACAGATTTTATAATCGTGCCACCTCCCTGTTCTAGAATCCTCAGCAAGTGCCAGTAGACGTCTGTATAGGGAGAAGAGCAGTAAGCTAACAAGCAGACGAAATAACATGAATACTCAAGGCCATATTTTTGCATGTGAATTTTAGGCTCAGCTAAGCGAAGATTATAGCAAGGAAATGGAACATTCTACATCCAACATCTATTATCAATGCCAAGCATTCCTATGTAATAAAGCTAAGATTCTCTTCCTATTGTCTATAAAATAATGAGGGGCATAGACAAGGTAGATAGTCAATATCTTTTCCCAAAGGTAGGGGAGTCTAAAACTAGAGGGCATAGGTTTAAGGTGAGAGGGGAGCGATACAAAAGTGTCCAGAGGGGCAATTGTTTCACACAGAGGGTGGTGAGTGTCTGGAACAAGCTGCCAGAGGTAGTAGTAGAGGCGGATACAATTTTATCTTTTAAAAAGCATTTAGATAGTTACATGGGTACGATGGATATAGAGGGAAATGGGCCAAATGCGGGCTATTGGGATGAGCTTAGGGTTTTTTAAAAAAAGGGCGGCATGGACAAGTTGGGCCGAAGGGCCTGTTTCCATGCTGTAAACCTCTATGACTCTATGACTTCCTCAGCTCTTGACCAGACAGTTAAGTTTCATTGGCCTCGAAACCAATTTCATTATAGATTGCACAATTCCTTCTCAAAATCTGTGTCATCACATTCTCTACAACTATCTAATTGGCTGTATCAGCTTCTGCAATCTGTCTGCCCTCCATTTCCCTTTGCACAAGTTCTCATGTATTTTTCAATTTACAGTTCCTCTGCGGCCCAATGCTTGTGCTCTCAATCCAATCACCATTAAACTTCCAACTACCTAAATCTCCTTTGACAATGCTCACTGGCATGCCTGGTCTATATATCCATGGTTGTTCCCAACAGGTTAATATTGATAATATTAACTTAAATTGAGTCAAATGAAGTTAAATTATAATCCCTTACTCATTTACAAATTTTTCAATGGTGTCACTCCACTCTATTTCTGTTACCTCCTCCAGACCTTTATTCTAACCTGTGCCAAGACTCTAGCCTCCTATGCATTGACTGACCTCTAACTCCAGCATGTGTCAGGGCCTTCAACTACTTTGACCTTCAGAAACTTCATCCTTGTTGTCTCTTCCCCTTCTCCATTAAAAACCTCTTCAAAACCAGAATCTTAAAGACTATAGTTTTGGTTATCGCCCAACATTTCCACCAATGCTTGACATCCATTTCTTCTCTGTGTTTATTATGTCAATATACATACAGGTCTGTTGTTAATGACTTACCCACTCATAAAATCTCCAAATATGTAGAGTCCATTGAGGTTGGGAGATTCGCAGCCTCTGTAAATATAACCCCCAGTGATAGACTTTCCAACACTATGTGGATAAGCAAATATAGGCAGGACATCATCTGTTAAAGAACAAAACAATGCAAGTGTTAAATGTCTCAGTCAGCCAGTGAGGAGAAAAATGGAGGTAGGTCATTGTGAATAAAGGATATGCTTCTTTTTCAAATAGCCAGGGAATATTGAATATACAGTTTTTTGGTTCAATCCTTATAATCTCTTGATATACACATGGTCTGCACTGAACCTGTGGAGTTTGTGAGGAACTGGAACCTAATTACATGGGTATAGGTGGGCACAAGTGTCAATGCATCTCTATTATCTCCCTGTTCATGTCAGCTCAAAGCTCCAGTCCCTGCCCATAAGCAGTGCATTGTTAAGAGTAAGTGTATTATTAAAGGAGAGAAAAACCAGTGAACTACAGGTCAGTTAACTTAACATCTGTTGTTGGGAAAACACTTGAATCTATTATTAAGGAAATCTGAACAGTGCAATTAAAAAAGCATTGCATGACTAGAATAAATCAACATGTTTTTATTAAAGGGAAAACCTGTTTGACAAATTTGTTAAGAGTATTTTGAGGGTGTGATCAATAGTGTTGATAAAGTGAACTAGGAGATGTAGTGTACCTGGATTTCCAAAATGCTTTTGCTAAGGTGCCACATAAAATGGGATCACATGATGTTGGGAAATATGTCTGAAAATATACTGACGATGAAAAGATTTATCTGGGTTCAAAGACCATAGATGAGCATTTAAAAAATGGTTTCTCACTCAGGGAGGAATTAGCACAGAGCTTCTTGTCATAGCATGAAAACCCCTCTCTTGCTTTCCAGCCATAATTTTTCCCTTTCTCAATAATATCTACTTCTTCAAACTTGTTCTGTCCAACATCCCCACAGAAGATTCTTCCTTTCCCATCCTTTGTTTGAGGGTCACCACGATCCACAGAGCATCGCCACATATTCCGTACACCATAGGCATAAACCTCTGGCCGTGCATCTGAATCCAGGATGAATGGATTGTCGGGTGGAATCTTATAAAGGGGACCACGATTATTATTGTTGACATCAATCCGAAGCACTTTGCCCAGTAAGGCTGACCTGGAGAGTTGTGGAGACACAGATTAAATTGCAAAAGTGACAAGTAACACTTTTACATTTAAAATTTAACATGCTGGTTCATTTAGTAATATCGCTTCTCGGCCTTTTGGCGAAGATCAAGTGTAGTATCAACATGCTGCGCTTGGTTGAAGTCATTAGGTTACATTTTAGCTTCATTTGAAGCAATTTTTAAAAGCAGCATCTCGGCCTTTTGGTTAAGATGCAAATGAGATCAAGCCTTGGAGGAGGAGCTATGCCTACTCCAATCAGCTTGGATCATGTAGATCAAGCCCAAGACAGGAGGTGAGAGCCCTGTCTTGTCAGCTTGGATCGGGAATGTCTCAACTTGTTGAGACTCTGAATTGGACTTGATTTGATTGAATTGGAATAAAATAAAAATATATATATCCTTTAAGTTTGGGAAGGTTGAAACTCTTGTTTATATGTATCCAATTTCATCTGAGAGGTAAATGAAAATTTGGGAAAAAGATTAATTTAAAGGAGAAAAATGCTGGAAATACCACATTATTATTCAAGCAAAGAAGAAAGATCTAGTTTAAAGTTTATTAGTGTCACAGGTAGGCTTACATTAACACTGCAATTAAGTTACTGTGAAAATCCCCTAGTCGCCACACTCGGCACCTGTTCGGGTACACTGAGGGAGAATTTAGCATGACCAATGCGCCTAACCAGCACGCCATTCGGACTGTGGGAGGAAACCAGAGCACCCAAAGGAAACCCATGCAGACAGAGGGAGAACGTGCAAATTCCACACAGACAGTGACCTAAGCCAGGAATCAAACTCAGGTCCCTGGCACTGTGAGGCAGCAGTGCTAACCACTGTGCCACCCATTGAGACTCTGGACAAAAATTATTCATTAAATATTTTCTGTCATAGAGTCATTATAGCCCAGAAGGAGGCCATTTAGCCCACTGATTCCAGATCAATTCTCTATAAATTTCCAGTCAGTCCCATTTCCATGTTCTATCTCCTGAAAGTTTATTTCCATCTCGTACAGAATGGGTTTCAGATCATTACTACTCACTGTGCAAATAAACTCTTCCTCACATCACCGTGCCCCCACCACACCCCCCCCCCCCACCACATTTCTTGACAAAATCTGAAACTATGCCTCTATTCATTGTACCATCAGCTAATGAAAGCAGCTTTTCTTTGTCTATCCTATCTAAACCTGTCATAATCTTGTAAACCTCAAATCTCCCCTCAATCTCCTTTTCTCCAAGGAACACAGCCCCAGAAATGCCTTTCTTCTTTGTAACATATCAGTTTAGATTGGTCAAGGGCAATTAGGAAGAATCTACATGTGTGGTAACCAAAGCAGCACAATGTTTAACATGTATACAGTTCAATTTGTGACCTGTGCTGAAATAATTGATCTCAAATGTGGTCAGTAAAGATGCCACAATTAGTTGCAGTTCCATATGGAGAAAGGAAGCTCTGATATCAGGGGAGATAATGAAGGGGCTGGATAGGGTAGAGGTGGAGAGATTCTTTCCACTTAGAAAGGAAGCTAGAACTAGAGGGCGCAGCCTCAAAATAAAGGGGGGTCAGTTTAGGACAGAGTTGAGGAGGAACTTCTTCTCTCAGAGGGTGGTGAATCTCTGGAATTCTCCGCCCACTGAAGTGGTGGAGGCTACCTCGTTGAATATGTTTAAATCACGGATAGATGGATTCCTGATCAGTAAGGGAATTAGGGATTATGGGGATCAGACGGGTAAGTGGAACTGATCCACTTCAGATCAGGCATGATCTTATTGAATGGAGGGGCAGGCTCGAGGGGCTAGATGGCCTACTCCTGCTCCTATTTCTTATGTTCTTATGTTCTTATGAATATGAGTTTTGGCTGCAATGATCCCATTCATAGTTTGATAGTTTGCAAACATTCATAAAAGAACATTGGGAGTGAAATTCACCTTCCATGGGAGTTTCAACATAACAGTTTCAACAACTGTCATTTACTTGTGTGATAGCCATGACTAATTGCTGGCACCCTTTCCTCTGAGTCACAACATTCCATGTTCAAGACCCACTCCAAAATGAGCGACCCCTTATTTTTAAAAAGTGACACCTTGTTCTAGATTCTCTGACAAGGGGAATATCCTCTCTACATCTGCCCTCTCAATACCCTCAGGATCTTGAAGGTTTTGATCCAGTCATTTCTCTTTCTCTTCTAAACCCTCGTGGATACAAACCTAACCTCTTCAACCCTTCTTCATAAGTCAACCGGCTCATTCCTAGTCTTAGTCGAGTAAACCTCCTCTGAACTGTTTCTCACACATTTACATATAATTTAAATAAGGAGACCAATACTGCACACAATACTCCTGATGTGGTCTCGCCAATGCCCTGTACAACTGAAGCATAAGCTCCTGACTGAATTTCTGTTGGTCTATCCCTTAAGCACGTTTGCCAGTTCACTTTCATGCTCTCATAATTGCTCTTTTTTAAGTTTAAAATACTATTCGTGGATGCACTCTTCTTCTTGAAGTGAATGTAAAGTTCAACCATATAATTACTGCTGCCTCGGCGTGCCTTCACCATGAGATTATCAATGAATCCTATCTCATTGCACAATACCAGGCTGAGTATAGCTTGCCCTCTGGTTGGGTCCAGAACATGCTGTTCTAAGAAATTATCCTGAAAACATTCTATGAACTCCTCATCTTTACTATCTTTGCCCATCTGATTTTACCAATTTTCTGTAGATGAAAATCCCCCATGCCTTTCCGATTAGCTCCCATTGTCTCTTTTATACTCTGTTCCACTGTTTAGTCTTGAGAAATGCTATATAAAACGCAAGGCTTGCTTTTTTATAATTTCAAGTTCCTAATTCTCTTTCACTGACTGCACTAACTGTATTTGCAAAGTCACTCTACCAGTTGAAATGCTGAAGCCACAAAGTATGTACATCAAAACAGAACCAGTCATTCCTCTTTTTCTGATCCTGGCAGTACTGCCGTATATATCTAGCATTTTCCACTTCTTATTTCAGATTTCAAATTATTTACTGGTTTTTTTAAGCTTTTGATCCTCACCTTCTACATTGTGAGGCAACTTTCATCTTTTGTGAAAATCAAATCAAATCAAGAAAGTTGAGAAAAAAAAGGAACTATTGGTTTCAATGATATGCAAAAATAATGCTACATAAGAAAAGGTGGTCAGATAGCTGTTATCTAAATTATTTTTACAGATGAACAAATACCCAAAGCATCGCAACCCAGGAGATATGTCATACAAATCATCAGAAGCTGTAAATTAAGTTATATATTATTATAAATCTTTTTTTTAATAAATAAAACTTGTTTAAATTGTTAAGTGTGGATCTCTATTATTCTTCCTGACAAATAATCCTCAAATTGAGCCATGTCCAATGTAAGGGAATAAATATATGTTTCAATTCAGAAAATGTGAGCTGCTTTTAACATTTTTTTGACAGAATTCTTTTGCCAATGGTTAAGCTTATAATCTCATGCCAAGCAAACACTGAAATAAATGTCACCATTACTCATCACAATGGTTTGTCTGGGAACTCCAAGCCACTCTTGGTGATGCACATTGAAGTCCCCACCCAGAGTACATTCTGTGCCCTTGACACCCTTAGGTCTTCTTCCAAGTGGTGTTCAAAATGGAGGAATATTGATTCATCAGCTGGGGGTATGTAGTGATCAGCAGGAGGTTTCCTTCCCATGTTTGACCTAGTGCCATAAGACTTTATGGGCCCCAGAGTCAATGTTCAGGACTCCCAGGGCAACTCCCTCCAGACTGCATACCACTGCGCTGCCACCTCTGTTGGCTCTGTCCTGCCGGTGAGACAGAACATACCTAGTAATGGTGATGGTGGTGTCTGGGACATTATCTGTAAAATATGATTCTGAGTATGATTATGTCAGGCTGTTGCTTGACTAGACTGTGAGACAACTCTCCCAATTAGTAAGAAGGGTCAACAGGCTGAGTTTGCATTTGATGTTTCTAATGCCTAGGTTGATGTTGGGTTGTCCGTCCGGTTTCATTCTTTTGTGTTTTCTTTGTAGCGGTTGGATACAACTGAGTGGCTTGCTAGGTCATTTCAGAGGGCATTTAATAGTCAATTTCACTGTTGTGTGTCTAAAGTCACATGTAGGCTAGACAAGTAAGGATGGCAGGTTCTCTTCCCTAAAGGATATTAGTGAACCAGATGGGTTTTTGCGACAATTGACAATAAAGTTTATTTATTAGTCACAAGGCTTACATTAACACTGCAATGAAGTCACTGTGAAAATCCCCTAGTCGTCACAGTCCAGGGCCTGTTCGGGTCAATGCACCTAACCAACATGTCTTTCAAAATGTGGGAGGAAGCCGGAGCACCCGGAGGGAGAACATGCAAACTCCACACAGACAGTGACCTAAGCCGGGAATCGAACCCGGGTCCCTGATGCTGTGAAGCAGCAGTGCTAACCACTGTATTACTGTGCCACCCTAGTATCTAATGGTGACTTTTAAAGCTAGATGTTTTATTGAATTTTTTTTCATTTAAAAAAAAATTCCACATTACAATGCCATGCACACAATATCGTACTTGTGGGGAGTACAGAATTAGGTTCATATATTTAACATAATCACTAATAAAGCCAATATGGAATTAAGGAGAAAATTCTTTATCAGAATTATCCATTACATGGAACATTTGAGGCAATGCCTTTAAAGGGAAGCTCGATAAATATATGATGGAGAAAGGAATAACAGGATATATTTTTGGGTGAGATGAAGTAGGGTTGAAAGAGGCAATTGTGGAACATAAATAAAAGCACAGAGCAGTTGGATTGAAGGCCTGATTCCGTATAGTAACTTGTATGTGTGTAAGAAAATCATATGGGGGTCTATAACAAATGGATGACCTGCTACAACTTGTTCTGTGTTTCTGTCATATTCAATTAAATGTTTGAGAAAATAATCCTGTCCCATGGCTCCTTTTAGAGAAATATTGCTGATATTATAATGAATACAAGAATTAATTACTTATTTTGTGCATTTCCATATTTCCCAAATGGATCACCAGCCATTCCACCATCTCCAGTGAAAATGTAGAGATAGCCATCATTTCCAAAAAGTAGCTGACCTCCATTGTGGTTTGATGCTGGTTCGTCTACTTCCAAAATGATCCTGCAAAATTAGAATGTTTGGTGAAAGTTGGGAATAACATAGAAACATAGAAAATAGGAGCAGGAGTAGTCCATTTGGCCCTTCAAGCCTGTTCCACCATTCATTATGATCACAGCTGATCATCCAACTCAGTGATCTGCCCCCACTGTCCCCCCCTCTCCTCCCATATCCTCTGATCCCTGTAAACCCAAGAGCTATATCTAACTCCTCCTTTAAAACATGCAGTGTTTTTGGCCTCAACTGCTTTCTGTGGGAGAGAATTCCACAGGCTCACTCAGCACTCTCTGGGTGAAGAAATTTCTCCTTATTTCAGTCCTAAATGGTTTACCTGTATCCTTAGACTGTGTCCCCTGGTGCTAGACTTCCCACCATTGGTGACATCCTCCCTACATCTACCTTGTCTAGTCCTGTTAGCTTTTATAGGTTTCTATGAGATCCGCCTCATTCTTCTGAATTCCAGTGAATATAATCCTAACTGACTCAATCTCTCCTGATACATCAATCCCGCCATTCCAAGAATCAATCTGGAAAACCCTTGTTACACTCCCTTTACATCAAGAACATCCTTCCAGAAATAAGGAGACCAAAATTGCACACAATATTCCAGGTGTGGTCTCACCATGGCCCTATATAACTGCAGCAAGACATCCCTGTTCCCGTACTCGAGACCTCTCACTATGAAGGCCAGCATACCATTCACCTTCTTCACCACCTACATGCTTACCTTCAATGACTGGCATACGAGGGCGCTCAGGTCTCTTTGCACATTCCCCTCTGTCAATCTATAACCTTTCAGATAATAATCTGCCCTCCTTTTTTTGCTACCAAAGTGGATAACCTCACATTGATCCCACATTATACTGCATCTGCCATGCATTTGCCCACTCATTCAACTTGTCCAAATCACATGAAGGATCTCTGCATCCTTGTCACAGCTCACCGTCCCACCCAGCGATGTGTCATCTGCAAATTTGGAGATATTACACCTAGCTCCCTCATCTAAATCCTTTATATAGTGAATAGCCGGGATCCCAGCACTGATCCTTGTGGTACCCCACTAGTCACTGCCTGCTATTTGGAAAAAGACTCTTTTATTCCTACTCTTTGTTTCATAGAAACATAGAGGATAGGAGCAGGAGGAGCCATTCGGCCCTTCGAGCCTGCATCGCCACTCATTACAATCATGGCTGATCATCCAACTCAATAGCCTAATCCTGCTTTTTTCCCATAATCTTTGATCCCATTCGCCCCAAGTGCTATATCCAGCCGTCTCTTGAATACATTCAATGTTTTGGCATCAACTACTTCCTGTGATAATGAATTCCACAGGCTCACCACTCTTTGGGTGAAGAAATGTCTCCTCACCTCCGTCCTAAATGGCCTACCTTGAATCCTCAGACTGTGACCCCTGGTTCTGGACTCCCCAATTTCTAAGTGCTAACAGTTTCCTATCCATCTCAATACATTACCCCTAATCCCATGCACTTTAATTTCACACACTCATCTCTTATGTGGGATATCGTCGAAAGCCTTCTGAAAGTCCAAATAAACCACATCCACTTGCTCCCCCTCATCAACTCTACTCGTTAATCCTCAAGGAATTCAAAAAGATTTGTCAAGCATGATTTCTCTTTCATAAAACCATGTTGCTCTGTCTGATCCTGCCACTGTTTTCCAAGTGAGAACTATTAAATCTTTTATAATGGATTCTAGAATTTTCGCCACTACTGACTACAATCAGGCTGACTGGCCTATAATTCCCTGTTTTCGCTCTACCTCTCTTCTTAAATAGTGGGATTACATTAGCTACCCACCAATCTGTAGGAACTTTTCCAGTGTCTATAGAATCTTGGAAAATGACCACCAATGCATTCATTATTTCTAGGGCCACTTCCTTAAGTACTCTGGGATATAGAGTAACAGATCCTGGAGATTTATCAGCCTTCAATCCATCAATCTCCCCAACAACATTTCTCTACTAATACTGATTTATTTTTAGTTCCTCCCTCTCAGTAAACCTCCAATATTTCTGGTACATTATTTGTGTCCTCCTTTGTGAAGACAGAACCAAAGTATGTATTTAGTTAGTCAGTTATTTCTTTGTTCCCCATTATAAATTCCCCTGTTTCTGACTGTAAGGCACCTACATTTGGCTTCATCAATCTTTTTCCCCTCACCTACAGAGTCAGTTTTTATGTTCCCCACAAACTTACTCTTGTATCTATTTTTCCCTTCTTAATCCTTTTTGACCTCCTTAACTGAATTCTAAACTGCTCCCAATCCCAATGTTTTTTCTGGCAATTTGTGAACTTCTTCCTTGAATTTAATACTAGGGGGGTAATCTTACCTTCTCATCCCATTGGTCGATGGGCAGGGTGAGGTGGTAAGATCACAAGAGGGCCAAAAATCACTATTCCCCAGCTGATATTTTACTATGAGATTATTAGTTAATCCTGCCTCTTTACACAATATTAGATCTAAAACACTGTTGATTTCACAATCAAGTGCACAGTAATGTAAGGCGGCATCATCAAACAGATGTGACAGAATGGCGAAACATGGATGGAAAAACATGGAGAATGGAGCTGTCACAGGAAACAAACAGGGTGTGTGTAAGTATAGACCAAGTAGTTGTGCAAGTTAGTGGCTTATAATAAATATTTGAGGACATGTCAAGGAAGGGAAGGGAAGAGTTGGAGATGGACTATGTGAAGATGAGAGAAAGGTGGAAATTGGAAGCAGAGTTGATTACATTTTCCAGTTCAGGGCAAGAATGGGGCATTTTTTCTTTTCCTCAACAGACCTCAGTGTAACATCAAAAAGAGATGATCAAATTAGTGTTAATTTGTACTGTAGACTCAAACCAATATATTTCACTGGTTGAGAAATAGGACAGTCTGAATTCAACCCAGATTATGGGCCCAATTTTAACATTGCGTCGCCCCTGTTTTCGGGCGCAGTAACGTGGTAAAGTCGGATGTGAGGCCATTAACGCGATCCGCGCCTGCATCTGCACAGATGCCCACTTTACCGAGGCCCGGGAATGGCTGCGATCAGATTCGCGGCCAAAACAGCGATTTAAATGCATTTGCATGCATTTAAATTGAACGAATGCACTGCCCACCCAACTTTATCAGCATTTCCCCCTTTACCACCGCATTTGCCGATCCGGAATCGCGCCGAAACAGTAATAGAAATGTGGAGGAAGAAATTGCAAAGCAGATTATGGATAGGTGTGGAGGTCACAGGGTAGTTGTCATGGGTGACTTTAACTTTCCAAATATTGATTCGAACCTTTATAGGTCGAATAGTTTGGATGGGGCAGTTTTTGTGCAGTGTGTGCAGGAGGGTTTCCTGACACAAAATGCGGATAGGCCGACAAGAGGTGGGGCCACATTGGATTTGGTACTGGGTAATGAACCGGGCCAAGTGTTAGATTTGATTGTGGGAGAGCACTTTGGAGATAGTGACCACAATTCGGTGTCTTTCATTATTGCAATGGAGAGGGATAGGGCCATACGGCAGGGCAAGGTTTATAATTGGGGGAGGGGTAATTATGACGCGATTAGGCAAGAATTAGGGAGCATAAGATGGGAACAGAAACTGTCAGGGAAAGGCACAAATGAAAAGTGGAGCTTGTTCCAGGAACAAATACTGCGTGTCCTTGATAGGTATGTCCCTGTCAGGCAGGGAGGAAATGGCTGAGTAAGGGAACCATGGTTCACAAAAGAGGTTGAATGTCTTGTCAAGAGGAAAAAGGAAGCGTATGTAAGGATGAGAAAACAAGGTTCAGTTGGGTCGCTTGAGGGTTACAAGGTAGCAAGGAATGAGCTAAATAAAAGGGCTTAGGAGAGCTAGGAGGGGGCATGAGAAGTCCTTGGCGGGTCGGATCAAGGAAAACCCCAAGGCTTTTTACTCTTATGTGAGAAATAAAAGAATGACCAGGGTGAGGTTAGGGGCGGTCAAGGACAGTTGTGGGAACTTGTGCATGGAGTCAGAAGAGATAGGAGAGGCGATTAATGAATACTTTTCTTCAGTGTTCACCAAGGAGAAGGGCCATGTTTTTGAGGATGGGAGTGTGATACAGGCTGATAGGCTGGATGAGGTAGATGTTCTGAGGGAAGATGTATTAGCAATTTTGAAAAACCTGAGGGTCGATAATTCCCCTGGGCCAGATGGGATATATCCTAGGATTCTTTGGAAGGCAAAGGATGAGATTGCAGAGCCTTTGGCTTTGATCTTTGGGTCCTCACTGTCCACGGGGATAGTAAGAAGTCTAACAACACCAGGTTAAAGTCCAACAGGTTTATTTGGTAGCAAAAGCCACTAGCTTTTGGAACAGGCTGTTCCTTCGTCAGGTGGGTGGGAGTTCTGATCACAAACAGCGCACAAAGACACAAACTCAATTTACATGAATAATGATTGGAAGTGAGTCTTTACTGCTAATCAAGTCTTAAAGGTACAGACAATGTGAGTGGAGGGAGCATTAAGCACAGGTTAAAGAGATGTGTATTGTCTCCAGACAGGACAGCTAGGGAGATTTTGCACATCCAGGCAAGTTGTGGGGGTTACAGATGGTGTGACATGAACCCAATATCCCGGTTGAGGCCATCCTCATGTGTGTGGAACCTGGCTATCAGTCTCTGCTCAGCGACTCTGAGCTGTCGTGTGTCGTGAAGGCCGCCTTGGGGAACGCTTACCTGGAGATCAGAGGCTGAATGCCCGTAACCGCTGAAGTACTCCCCAACAGGAAGAGAACAGTCTTGCCTGGTGATTGTCGAGCGGTGTTCATTCATCCAAGGTGGCCTTCATGACACAGCACTTCAGCGGTCACGGGATATTGGGTTCATGTCACACTATCTGTAACTCCCACAACTTGCCTGGATGTGCAAAATCTACTAGCTGTCCTGTCTGGAGACAATACACATCTCTTTAACCTGTACTCAATGCTCCCTCCACTCACATTATCTGTACCTTTAAGACTTGATTAGCTGTAAAGACTCACATTCCAATCATTATTCATGTAAATTGAGTTTGTGTCTTGGTGCCCTGTTTGTGATCAGAACTCCCACCCACCTGACGAAGGAACAGCCTGTTCCGAAAGCTAGTGGCTTTTGCTACCAAATGAACCTGTTGGACTTTAAGCTGGTGTTGTTAGACTTCTTACTGTGTTTACCCCAGTCCAACGCCGGCATCTCCACATCACGGGGATAGTGCCAGAGGACTGGAGAGTGGCGAATGTTGTTCCTCTGTTCAAGAAAGGAAATAGGAATGACCCTGGCAATTATAGGCTGGTTAGTCTTACTTCGGTGGTCGGTAAGTTAATGGAAAATGTCCTGAGGGATTTATGACCATTTGGAAAGATGCAGCTTAATTCGGGATAGTCAACACGGATTCGTGAAGGGGAAGTCTTGCCTCACAAATTTGATTGAATTCTTTGAGAAGATAACTAGGTGTGTAGATGAAGGTAGAGCAGTTGATGTCGTTATACATGGATTTTAGTAAAGCATTTGATAAGGTTCCCCATGGTCGGCTCATGAAGAAAGTAAGGAGGTGTGGGATAGAGGGAAATTTGGCCGATTGGATAGGTAACTGGCTATCTCATAGAAGACAGAGGGTGGTGGTGGATGGAAAATTTTCAGACTGGAGACCAGTTACCAGCGGTGTACCACAGGGACTAGTGCTGGGTCCTCTGCTATTTGTGATTTTTATCAATGACTTGAAGGAGGGGGCTGAAGGGTGGGTCAGTAAATTTGCTGATGACACCAAGATTGGTGGAGTAGTGGATGAGGTGGAGGGCTGTTGTAGGCTGCAAAGAGACATTTATAGGATGCAGAGCTGGGCCGAAAAATGGCAGATGGAGTTTAACCCTGATAAGTGCGAGGTGATTCATTTTGGGAGGACAAATTTGAATGCGGATTACAGAGTCAACGGCAGGGTTCTGAGGAATGTGGAGGAACAGAGAGATCTTGGGGTTCATATCCACAGATCTCTGAAGGTTGCCACTCAAGTGGATAGAGCCGTGAAGAAGGCCTATAGTGACTTAGCGTTTATTAACAGGGGGTTTGCGTTTAAGAGCTGTGGGGTTATGCTGCAACTGTACAAGCCTTGGTGAGGTCACATTTGGAATATTGTGTGCAGTTCTGGTCACCTCACTATAAGAAGGATGTGGAAGCATTGGAAAGAGTGTAAAGGAGATTTACCAGGATGCTGCCTGGTTTGGAGGGTAGGTCTTATGAGGAAAGGTTGAGGGAACTAGGGCTTTTCTCTTTAGAGCAGAGGAGGATGAGAGGCGACTTAATAGAGGTTTATAAGATGATGAGGGGGATAGATAGAGTGGACGTTCAGACTCTATTTCCTCGGGTGGATGTAGCTGTTACTAGGGGGCATAACTATAAGGTTCATGGTGGGAGATGTAGGAGGGATGTCCGAGGTAGGTTCTTTACTCAGAGTGGTTGGGGTGTGGAATGGACTGCCTGCTGGGATAGTGGAGTCGGACACTTTAGGAACTTTCAAGCAGTTATTGGATAGGCACATGGAGCACACTAGAATGATAGGGAGTGGGATAGCTTGATCTTGGTTTTGGACAAAGCTCGGCACAATATTGAGGGCCGAAGGGCCTGTACTGTGCTGTACTGTTCTATGAAATGGACTTCCTGAACAAAAGTCTGTTTCGGCCGCTCCAGCTGCTGAAGAGGCGAGTTCAGAGCTTCCAACGGCTCTCTGACTCAGATCAGTGGTGGGGGGGAGGAGGGAGGCCCGATCGTTGTCTGGTTAGGAGGAGGGAGGCAGGCCAGATGTACCTTTGGGCGGGTGGAAGTGGGGGAGGGGAGTGAGGCCAGGTCATTCCCTGGGGGAGGGGAGGGGAGTGAGGCCCGATCATTCTCTGGGGTAGGGGGAGGGGAGTGAGGCCCGATCATTCTCTAGGGTAGGGGGAGGGGAGTGAGGCCAGATCATTCTCTGGGGGAGGGGAAGGGAGTGAGGCCAGATCATTCTCTGGGGGAGGGGAAGGGGAGTGAGGCCAGATCATTCTCTGGGGGAGGGGAAGGGAGTGAGGCCAGATCATTCTCTGGGGGAGGGGAAGGGAGTGAGGCCAGATCACTCTCTGGGGGAGGGGAGGGGAGGGGAGTGAGGCCAGATCATTCCCTGGGGGGCGGGGGGGGGGGGCAGAGAGTGAAGCCAGGTCATTCTCTGGGAGGTGGATGGGGGGAAATGAGGCCAGATCATTCCCGGTTGGGGGGGGGGGGGGGGCGTAAGATGTATCTCTGGTGGGAGGGGGGGGGGGAGGCCCGATCACTCACTGGTGGGGGGGGGGGGGACGGGCGGTGGGGGGGGGCAGGAGGTTCCACTGCCACTCTGTGGGCGATCGATGGGGGGGGGGGGAAGGGGGCAGGGGGTTATGATCGGTCTGGGTAGCAGGGGTATGGGTGAATAAGTGGCACAGTGATGTCTGTGTGGGCCATCACTCCCGCTTTTCACTCCTGGGCCGCTTTATCCGCTTTCTGCGGCCCGGGAGTGATCTGACTCGGGTGCACTTTTTCAAATTTTTTTCTCACTGCGCATGGGCAGTTCAGAGCTCCGATCGTTTCGAGCGCGATAGGCCCCGCACACAGCGCGATTCAGACCCGCGATTTTTCTTTTCAAGCTAAGTGCTAATGGGGGCGCCTGAAAGCAGATTTCCAAGTCAGATCTGAATTGCACCCAGATTCAGCACTTAGAATGAAAATGGTAAAATCAGGCCCAATGAGATGAAAAGACAGAACTATAACACAAAATTCTATCCATGTCACACAAGAAGGAAGTTATTGGCAATATTAACTCTTGTGGACTCTTGACACAAAGCATTGCAAACAGATCAATGTCACTCACTGCAAAGAAACATGTGACCATTAGACAATCAAGATTTTCTGTCCGATCGTTTAAAAGGATCGAAAACTGGGAAGGTGGACAATGCCGTGCCCAATGTTCTGACAGGTGCCCTCAATTGTAATGCTGTGCGCTTAGAACATAGAAATTGACTCTATTACCATTCCATATGGTGAGCAGATGGTGAGTTTGGAGCAGAGAAAGTGAAGTCAACAGAATTCACATACGTCAGAGCAATTCATCATCATTCCAAGGCTTTTAGCCAGATTCTTAGAATCATAGAATCCTACAGTGCAGAAGGAAGCCATTTGGCCCATCGAGTATGCACCGACCACAATCCCACCCGGGCCTATCCCCATAACCCCATGCTGGACAGAAAACAGGGGAAACAATTTTCTGAGCTTTGCAAGTATATATGGACTATAGGTAGGATTCTTTGGATTGGATGAATTTTCCCAACCACCGACACTGGCTCCTGTCTCTTGCTGCTAGTCCAAAGGATTGTACACAATTACAGTGTGGGAAGGAATTTTTAAAATGTGGGCATCTCTTTCAAGGCCTACATTTGTTGCCCATCCATATTTCCCCTTGAACTGAAAATTCCAGAGGACAGTTCAGAGTCAACCACACTGATGTGGGCCTGCTGTCACATGTAGGGCAGTGTGGACCCTTTTCTTGTTTTGGATTTTATGTTTGTATGTAGAGTTTAGCTGTAATTATTTGCACTTACCTCTCAGAACCATGATCCAACATATTCATGTCATTTGAAGAAATTCTAAACTCGCTGATTCTAATCTTCTCGTCAGAATTCATCTCAACAGAGTAATATACATAGACCTTTCCTGTGTATTTGAATTTAGGGTGAAATACTAGACCCAGAAATCCTCGCTCATCCCCTTCCCAAGGAGAGGTTAAGACTGCCCGAGTAATGTTCAAAAATGGCTTCTCAAGTCTGGCCTTGTTGTGCAGATATGCCCATACAATGCCGATTTGTTCTGCAATAAAAAAACGATGAGTTCCATCATTCGCATGTACCATAGCTACAGGGTTCCGTAGACCATTTGCTATTTCCTTCAGACACAATTGGAGACATCCATCAGAGCCAGCCGCCACCGACCCAAGGTTTCTAGTCAGATTGCTGTTGGAAAGCACACGGGGGAAGCAATAATCTGGGTCTTGTAGTTGTAAGACTTCACAGAATTTATTTCTGTTAGATACAAGGTCCAGAAGCTTTCTGTCTTCCACCAAGGAATGGACAGTTGTCTTGCATTTATTCCAGAAATCAATGCAGTATTCACCACAAAGACCAAGCAACTGCCTCACTGGAGTTGTTGGGTCTTCTGCATCGTATAAATGAGCAGCATATGGAGAACATTCCTACAGTGGAAACAAATCATGGTCAAGTAAATACCATGTCCGCAAGAGTAAATTGCATTCATAAATATGTCTCATGTAAGCAGTCTCCCGAGGTACTTTGCAAGAGTCAAAAAGACACTGAGCAAGTTGGAGAAATGTTAGAAAATGAGACAGAAGCCATGGTTAAAGAGATACATTATGAGGAGGCTTTTTTGAATTGGGTGAAGTACAGGAAAAATATGGCTGAAGGGCTTACTACTAATCCTAGAATGAAGGGAATGGAGCACACTGGAAAGTCAGAGGATGGTTGGGTCAGGCAATAGGTGCATGAAACATTGTGCAGAATACAATATCAGTGGCAGAGATCTGAATGAGTTGGGAGTTAGGAGGGTGAAGCTATGTACTTGTTAGCCCCTCCTTCTAGGTAGATGTTGGCAATGTCATGTTCTCCCCCTGAGTCTCAGTTCATGCCTTCTTCTCCCTCTTCATCCCAAATTCATGTTGGTATCCATTTCTCCCTTATCCCAGAATTCAGAAAGCCACACTTTTCCCAGGTACCACTGCAGGCTCCTGCCTCCTGCTGCTGGTCCAAAGGATTGAACACAATTACAGTGTGGGAAGGAATTCCTGCCCCTGCCAAGTATTCCAGACACAATGTGGAGCAATTTTCATTCACAACGTTAGAAGATGCCCTGAGCAATGCTAAGAGAAGGGGTTTTCTGAGTTGTGTTCATAGAATCATTGAATCTTACAGGGCAGAAGGAGACCATTCAGCCCATTGAGTCTGTACCGACCACAATCCCATCCAGGCCCTATCCCTATAACCCCATGCATTTACCCTAGCTAGTCCCCCTGACACTAAGGGGTAATTTAACATGGCCAATCCACTTAATCTTTGGACTGCTGGGAGGAAACCGGAGCACCTGGAGGAAACCCACGCAGACACAGGGAGAATGTGCAAACTCCACACAGACAGTGACCAAGCTGGGATTTGCACCCAGGTCTCGAACCCGGGTCCCTGGCACTGTGAGGCAGCAGTGCTAACCATTGAGCCATCGTGCCGCCCACAACTAAGCGACTATGTTAAGCGACTATGAAGTGGGTAACCTGAACTGTAACATGTATTCAATTGTTTATAGATTGAGAAACTACACTGTGATATGGATTGTGCAGAGTGATTTATTAACTGAATGTGTATGAGATTGTGTACAGTGAGTTATGTACAGTGTATTGTGTGTGGGACAGTGGCCAGATTCTGCAATAAGCATAATGGTGAGGCTAACAGCACTTCTTATTATAGAATCATAGAGTGGTTAGAACACAGGAGGCCATTCAGCCCATCATGAGTTCTGCTTGCATGAGGACAGCCTCAACCAGGATCTTGGCTTCATGTCACACTACATGTAACTCCCACCATTTGGCCTGAGCTTGCAAAATCCTACTAACTGTCCTGGCTTGAGACAATTCACATCTCTTTAACCTGTGATTATCCCTTTCTCCACTTGCACCGTCTGTACCTGGAAAGACTTGATTACCTGAAAACACTCGCATTCCAACCATTATCTTTGACCCCGATAGGCACTGGGCCCCCTTAAAAGAGGTATGCCTCCTTCCTTCTCGTCTTAGCCTGAACTGTAAAAGTAGCTGACTGGCTTCCTACTTTCTTCCTTTCCCAGCCCCACGTTATTGTGGTGGAGGCAGAATGAGGCCCTTAGTTGGTCATTAATTGGCCAGTGGCTTCAGTAGGTTTAAGGATGGGTGGACCAACTGATGCCTTACTCACCCACTGTAATATGGTGGACAGTTTGGGAATGGGTGGGAAGGCAGGTTTATTCAAATATGCGGGGTGAGGGTGGGGTGTGAAAGTGTTGGGGAGGGGACGGGGAAGGCATAAAACATTCCTCCTTCTTCCACTACTCTTATCTACTATAGGATCGATTTTACTATTCCTCACTCCCGAAGAGTGTAGTGAATCATGGACTACATTCCCTTATTGTATCAAAATTGTGGATTTTGCCCCTTAGATGTACCATCTGTAAATAGAAACTATGCGCAGCCTCCACTCACACAGATGGCTTTGATCAAAACTACACGTGCTGTTTAATATTTAATTACTCTATCAACAAACCACATTCCATCTCTGTGTGGACGTGCCTTTAGTGAGCCTGTTGGAGTTTGCCAATCAGGATTTGCTAGGATTAGCTTGTCTCACATAGTTGAGATTTGCTGGGACTTGCTACAGCACAATCCTCTGCAATGTTGATTCACAAGCTTTTACTTTAACCTCTAAATTTAAAATTGTGAAGGATATTTGTTCAAGATGTGGAAAAATAAGCACAATTATTGAATTAATTTCCAAAAACATTCAAAATGAAACTAGTTTCTTTTCCACTGTTTCAGAAAATATATTTTTATTCAAAATGCTGTGTATTTCCAGAATTTACTGTTTTTATTTGAGCTAAATTTCTATGTCTGCTGGGAGTAGGCTAATTTATTGAACTATTAGACTTTTTCTCTGGGAACGAGGTTAAAATCCAGTCCAGTCAAAGGTAAATGAAGGCCTCGCTCTTTGGTAGGAATAGGTGGTTCTGTCCCTCTCGCACGAGCACCTAGATTCATATTCCATATCCACAGATCTCTAAAGGTTGCCACTCAAGTGGATAGAGCTGTGAAGAAGGCCTATAGTGTGTTAGCTTTTATTAACAGGGGGTTGGAGTTTAAGAGCCGTGGGGTTATGCTGCAACTGTACAGGACCTTGGTGAGACCACATTTGGAATATTGTGTGCAGTTCTGGTCACCTCACTATAAGAAGGATGTGGAAGCGCTGGAAAGAGTGCAGAGGAGATTTACCAGGATGCTGCCTGGTTTGGAGGGTAGGTCTTATGAGGAAAGGTTGAGGGAGCTAGGGCTGTTCTCTCTGGAGCGGAGGAGGCTGAGGGGAGACTTAATAGAGGTTTATAAAATGATGAAGGGGATAGATAGAGTCAACGTTCAAAGACTATTTCCTCGGGTGGATGGAGCTATTACAAGGGGGCATAACGATTGGGTTCGTGGTGGGAGATATAGGACGGATATCAGAGGTAGGTTCTTTATGCAGAGAGTGGTTGGGGTGTGGAATGGACTGCCTGCAGTGATAGTGGAGTCAGACACTTTACGAACATTTAAGCGGTTATTGGATAGGCACATGGAGCACACCAGGATGATAGGGAGTGGGATAGCTTCATCTTGGTTTCAGATAAAGCTCGGCACAACATCGTGGGCCGAAGGGCCTGTTCTGTGCTGTACTGTTCTATGGAGATGAGGGGTTTGGATTATGAGGAGAGGCTGAGGAGATTGGGTTTGTACTCGTTGGAGTTTAGAAGGATGAGGGGGGATCTTATGGAGACTTATAAGATAATGCGGGGGCTGGATAGGGTGGAGGCGGAGAGATTCTTTCCACTTAGTAAGGAAGTTAAAACTAGAGGACACAGCCTCAAAATAAAGGGGGGTCGGTTTAAGACAGAGTTGAGGAGGAACTTCTTCTCCCAGAGGGTGGTGAATCTCTGGAATTCTCTGCCCACTGAGGTGGTGGAGGCTACCTCGCTGAATATGTTTAAAGCGCGGATGGATGGATTCCTGATCGGTAAGGGAATTAAGGGTTATGGGGATCAGGCGGGTAAGTGGTACTGATCCACGTCAGATCAGCCATGATCTTATTGAATGGCGGGGCAGGCTCGAGGGGCTAGATGGCCTACTCCTGCTCCTATTTCTTATGTTCTTATGTTCTTATGTTCTTTCTATGACTGGTCGGGGACATAGCATAAGATGAGAAAAGGCTTTGGGAAGTAATAACTAATTAATATATAAATATGTACATAAAATGTGATTCTTACACCATTTTTAGGGTTTAATATTGAATCCTATGTAACCACTTAGTGTCACTACCTTTTTCTGTTACATGAAGCATATGAGAAAATGTGGGGCATTTTACCTTCCTCAGTTAATCTATCTTGATCCCAAGGATGGAAATTTGATGTCTGCATATTGCCGAATAGCATGAGCCAATGAAAGCCAGCGGGGATGGAGGCAACAGGAAGGGGGTGAAAGGTTAACGAGGTGGGGTGTGAAGTTACAATCAGACCAGCTATGATCTCCTATGAATGGAGGAGCAGGCTTGAGGGGTCAAGTAGCCTACTCCTAATTTGTATGTTTGTATACATGTCTGCACATTTGTATCAGTTAAGTGGATCCTGTTACAAGTTAGGAGGTTGGCAGTACAGTTTTGGAAGAGCTCAAGTTTAAGGAGGGTGGAGGATGGGAGACTGCTCCTGAGAGCACTGGAGTAATTGAGACTGGAGGAAACAAAATTATAGATTATAGTAACATTCAATTAAAGTCACTTACCCCGCACAGAATATCCTGGATGTACGCAGCACATGTGGCATACAGAGAGTAGTCAAAATTATCCACAATTCTGTAGAAACGATTCATGATTTCCCTATCTTTGGTGGAGTCACAGCAACCAAATTGACTGTACATGGTACAGAATGACAGACCATTCACTGGCCGGAAAGGAGGCTTAAAATCCAAGCACTGGGGGTGACTTTTCACCAGTAGTGCAGGAAATATAATAGGAATAAGGAGGGCAAGGAATTGCCACCCCGAGCCATGCCTGTGATTACCACACACCATACTTGCCTCCGATTCCAGTTTGAGTAAAAGGAGATGGCCAGTGACACACAGCCAGGCTCACAGCCTAAACACAGCAAACTGGATCTGTGAAAATAAAGGTTCGAGAATGAAGATATGGACTATGTACTTTGTTCTGCTCATTGGGCAGCCTCAGTCTCTCAGAGCAGCACTCAATATTGTCAGGCCAGATAATCTTTAAACTTATTTTTATCTGCCAACATGTGCTGTACAAAATAAATAGAACTCTGCAACAACAAAAAAAAAGTGCTGAGTTTCAGACAGTTAAACTATAACTACCCTTAATTGCAGATCTCCAAAAAAACACTCAGCAATGTTTGACCCGCCTTAAAGTGATTCCTGTTTTGCCATTCCAGCAGGCAATCATGATCTGTTTACTTGTAAGTCTCTTTTTAAGACATGAGAAAAAATTGAAAATTGCTATTTGTAAAGGTTTAGGCGTTGTTTGGACTATATTAGAAATGTGTTGGATTTCTATGCTCCCAGAGTGGGATGAGAAGAGGAATATTATATAGACTATGTGACTGGGTGGATAACATCAAAGCATCTTTTTTTTAAATTAAAGCTTAAATGTAGGCAAGAGAAAAATGGAAAAAAACAACAGACAAGACAGGGAAAAGATAGATAATACAGCTAAAAGGGAGAGAATAATGGGAGACAAAATCATAGAGAAAATATAAAGAAATACAACCAAAAAAAGCAAAATACAGTGAAGAAAGAAATACAAGGAAGAAGTAAATATAGAGGGGGTGCAGAGGAGATTCATCGGGATGTTGCCTGGGTTGGAGCATTTGAGTTATGAAGAGAGGTTGGTTAGGCTGGGGTTGTTTTCCTTAGAGCAGAGAAAACTGAGGGGGGATCTCTTCAAAGCTATGCAGGATACAGATGGTGTAGATAGGAAGAAACTTTTCCCCATAGTAGGGGGTTAAATAACCAGGGAACATAGATTTAAGGTAAGAAACTGGAGATTCAGAGAGGCTTTGAGGAAATATTTTTTCACCCAGAGGTGTGGAGGGAAGCTGGAACTCACTGGCCTTAACCGTGATAGAGGCAGGAACCCACATAATATTTAAGAGGTATTTTGATAAGCACTTGAAATGCCATATCATACAAGGCTACGGACCAAGTGCTGGAAACTGAGATTAGAATAAATAGGTTTGATGGCCGGCCAAGACACGATGGGCCAAAGGGCCTCTTTCTGGGCTGTAAAACTCTATGGATTTTCCCACCCCATTACGCTATTCAAACAGCGAGCAATGTCAGCGGGAGGCCAATGATGCGAATCGCATCCGGAGTCTGGCATGTCACAATCTTCCTAGGCCATTATTTATAATGCGATCAGCCTCGAGCTGGGGAACAGCACGAGGCTGATTTAAATATTCAAAACCTGATTTAAATCTATTTCGCGAGCCCAGGACACAATCGTCCGGGCTAATTTAGGTTTCTGACCTCGCCAGTGAAGGCTCCCACCAGCGGCGATCACAGATGGTCCCCAATAATCAGGATCTGATGGCCTCGATTGTGGGCCGGAGGCCATTGAGGCCCCCCCAGGAGGTCTGTGCCATGGGGGTGGGGCTTCACAGGGCAGGGACTCATGGCGGTGGGACTAGGCAGGGTGGAGACAGACCGGGAGGAGGTAGACAAGGAGGGAAGGGGGGAGCTCTGTATTGGAGGATGGGGGCTGATGTGGGGCCAGCCATCAGAGGTCAGGACCAGCATTCAGAGGCCGGGGCTGGCGATCGGAGGCCGGGGCCGGCGATCGGAGGCCGGGGCCGGCGATCGGAGGCCGGGGCCGGCGATCGGAGGCCGGGGCCGGCGATCGGAGGCCGGGGCCGGCGATCGGAGGCCGGGGCCGGCCATCAGAAGTCAGGGCCAGCCATCAGAGGTCGGGCCAACCATTGGAGATCAAGGTCGGCCATCCAGAGGCCAGGGCCAGCCATCAGATGTCGGGGCCAGTGATTGGGAGGCCAGGGCTGGCCATTAGGAAGCCGGTGATCGGGGGGAGGAGGCAGCATGTCATCTGATCTCCCAGTATACTGGGAGATTGGTGCAGGGCAATGGCTCCCTGAGCACCCTGCTGCTGGCCTTTCCAGTGGGACCTGGCCTCCTTTCTGGCGTGATCCTTCTGATGGTCTCTGTACTGCACAGAGTGCCGTAAATGCTCAAAAGTCAGCTCACCTAAAAAACAGGCAGGAAAACGTCCCATCACACTCTGCGGCTCCAAAAGAAACAATATTCAAAATGGAAATACAAAGAAAAAGAATTGTAGTTTTCTGGAGACTGCCGACCGAGTGATGTGACCAACTGAGAAGACAAATTGAGGGAAAAGAGGCAGACTATACAGGAAAACTATGATAAACTTAAATCAGACATTTAAATCAAAATTTAGCAAGCAATGCTTCTGTCCAAAACACTCCGCAGAGTGGTAGTTTCAGGTTCTAACACGCAGAACGTGAGTCTATTGTTCCTGAATGTAGAGTGGATTAATCAGTGGTTCTTAAAGGACTCCTGCCAGCTGCTATGAAAGCAAATCCATTGATTATTATGCAGGAAAAAAGCATCCAACCCCGTAACAGTCTCTCCCTGCTCCTCCCACCTCTCCTCATCAAAAGGCTACTTGTCAATGCTTGTTCAAGGCTGGCAGCTCACCAATCAGTCCCCAGGCATCAGTTACCAATGATGGAGCAATTAAAATTGAGTATGTGCAAGATCCAGAATTAGAGGATACTAATATTCCAGAGCCATTCTTCAACCAATTCAATTCACTTCATCAAGAAACGACAAGGTTCAGGATACTGCAAAAGCTACAGGGCCTGACAACACTACAGCAATATTACTGAGGCCGTGTGCTCCAGAATTAGCTGAGCTATTAGCCAAACTGTTCCAATGCAGCTACAACATTGGCATCTACCTGGCAATGTGGAAAAGGGCCCAGGTATGTCTTGTCCACAAAATGCAAGACAAATCCAACCTGACCAAGTGTCACTCCATCACTGCTCTTTACTATCAACAATGTGATGGAAAGTTGTCATCAATAGTGCTATTAAGCAGCACTTACTCAGCACTAAACTGCTCACTGATGCTCATTTGGGTTCCACCCCCAGAGCCACTCAGCTCCTGACCTCATTACAGCCTTAGTCCTGAGCTGGACAAAAGAGCTGAATTCAAGAGGTGAGATGAGAGTGGCTGCCTTTGACATCAAGGCAGCATTGACTGAGTGTGGCATCAAGGAGCCCAAGCAAAACTGGAGTCAATGGGAATCAAGGGGTAAACCCTTCACTGATTGGAGTCATACCTCTGTCATGGACAGGAGGGTGGTCAATTTTAACTGCCTAGATATCCCCAGTCTCTACCCATCCATAAATCTTCTTTGAATTCTGATTTCCCCCTTTTTAACTGGTGGAATGTTTATAAGTAAAAAAAAGTTTATTTATTAGTCACAAGTAGGCTTACATTCACACTGCAATGAAGTTACTGTGAAAATCCACTAGTCGCCACACTTTGGCGCCTGTTTGGGTACACTGAGGGAGAATTTAGCATGGCCAACTCACCTAACCTGCACATTTTTGGACTGTGGGAGGAAACTGGAGCACCCGGAGGAAACCCACGCAGACACAGGGAGAACATGTAAACTCCACACAGACAGTGACCCAAGTCAGGAATCGAACCCGGGTCCCTGGAGCTGTGAGGCAGCAGTGCTAACTACTGCGCCACCGTGCTGCCCACATTTTCCCCGTTGCTTAAGTTTGGAATGTTCCAAACATCTATTAATTACTTGCACAGCAAACTCAAGATAAGATAAAATAAAACTGATGGTTTAGTTTTACACAAACACATGTGAGAGGCATTTCACATTCTCCCCTTTATGCTCACACAATAAATGGGGGATAAGGAAAAAGGAATAGGGTTCAGGGCATGACCACTGTTGTACCTGTTAATTCTCAAATACTTTCAACCAGTTTACTTACTCCAAGGTTTTACCCCGGTGCCCTTATTTACAAGATGGACAAAGGACAAACACAAGTAAAGGTTCAACAAGTTTATAAATAATAACACTATTAACTCTTAAATTACCCACATAAAACAAGAGGATACCCCAGCAGATTCAAGTATACTACCCGTAAAGATGGTTTGGTTGAACTGCAGATCCGATTCTCTGAGTCCCTCTGGTCCGTCGTCACGAAGGTGAGTCTCGATGGCCGCTTCTTCCTTCCTTCCTTCTCTGGTCAGTCTTCCGAATGGTCACAGCCGTCTCCCCTGTCGAGTCTTCACTCCTGTGTGACTCGAAGTGTGTCCCTTTATCCCCCAGCCTGCTTGCCTTTCCAGAAACTTCTCTGGCTTCCGGCCAATGAGGTCCCAGGAGGGGGTTCCAATACCCAGTGGGTTTCTTGATGTCTGCCTGACAGGACACCAGGATCCGCCCCCCCAGGTGTCCATCTCCATGTTGTTGAACTTGTTATCAGATAAGGTATCTACAGGAACTCTTGGTGACAGAAAGTCTGGCTCGATCTGCGCTTCTAACAATAGGCCGATGCATTTCAATGAGGTGCCATGATCTCCTGCTAAGTCTCAAGTAGAGTGTAACGACCTTCGATGGATGGTTGATGGGTCAGGCCCAGACATGTTTGTGTATTGTACAATTGGCCTGCCCGAGGTGTGACTGTGTTTGATTTCAATATGCCCAATTCTTTAATTTAGGATATCCAATTTTATCAGCCTTAAATCTAGGCCCTGTTTATATCACCACACCACAATAAAATACAAATATAGATTTTACATGTGTCCAGAGTCCAGATTCAGAAGTCAACTAGAATGTTCCTTCCGATGGAAGGTCGACTGGTTGTAGAATGCTCTGTCTTCCCACAGTGAGATTCCCATGACAGGAACAGGCAGGTAGAATGAGTTAGTTTAGATGCAGGGGTTCCAAGATTCCAGCAGTTGGCAGTTTTGATGAGTTTTGGAGTTCTTTCTGCTGCTACTGGCTTGATCATAGACAGTACAGGCTGTCGCCTGGAGTTCTGTTCAAGTTGGACGTCAGGCAGTAACTGCTGGAATTCAATTCCAACAGACGATATTACAGTGCAGCTTGAGGGAGGTCAGTTGACCTACCTGGACATAGGATGACTGGAATCTTGAAGTTTAAATGGAGTCAATGGACGGGATTTTCCTCTCCCTCTGCGGTGTGTTTCGTGGCACAGGATGCAGCGGGCTGGTCGCTGGTGGTGGGATCATATGGTCCCACCATTGTCAATGGGTTTCCTGTTGAACTCACCCCTCTCCACTGGAAAACTGTTAGTGGGACCATAGAATCCCGCCAGCGTAAATGGCAACAAGATTTTGGTGAATGTTTAAAACATGTGTACCTACTACTGCATCTTTTCCATAGTGAAAATAAATACAAAACATATATATTTATATTTCAGCAATATCCTCCTCTTTAATCCATGCTAAATCTTTCAAAGGATATATGTGGCTTTTCTGGCCACTAATAAAACTTACAAATAGTTATAAGTTTATAAACTTATACCAACTTATATCAACCTGATCAGTTTTTTTTTCCAATGCTATTTTGGCAATCAATTGTGGCTTTTGTTAACTTCATCTGCACTGATACCTGTACATGCAATCTTGCCAATGTTTCGTACTTTGGGAAATATTTATTTTTGAGGTAGATTTCTGACTATTTATGTAAATGACTTATGCTCTCTATAACTTATTTCCATCAACTAGTACACCCAATCTTCATTTTTGAAATCTTTAAGGGTAGGCAGTCCTGGGGAGAGTGCTCATAAATGACATGCTAATGTATTAAAATGAACTTCCTGTGGTTTCAAGGTGTGTTTCACGCTACTCCACCTGCTAGAAGGCTGGAAGATCGGAACTCAGAAACTCACCAGTGCAAATCGTGCTTTCCAAGTTTCTCCAGATTTTGAGAACCATTTCCGCAGATGGAGAGCGTGGGCCTAAGTGGTAGGTATAGATAGACTCCATCATATGGTTCATACCTAATTTTTTTTAAAGCAGGTAAGTGTGGGAAATAGGACAACATGGATCGTTCTTTCTGAGAGCTGTGCAGTGACAATGATGGACCAACTAGCTATCTTCTGTGCTTGAAATTCTATGGTTCCCACATGGAAATCAGTTATCAGCTCAGGAGTTCTGCTACTGATTAAATCCAGTACTTCCCAACATGTTGAGTCAGGGATAAAATTTTGCCTGCATCTTCAACTATATTTTTCTTGCCATACTATCTATTGAATTAAGTAACACACCATAATTTCTGACCAATTATCATTGTTTTATAATATACATAGCTAATCTTAGATTTTGTGATGTTATGGTTCAGGTTAGAAACTTGAAAGTGTTTTATGAAGCTCGCCTGAGCCATACGTTTTTTATGCTGAATTTGGCTAGGATTTGCATGGTATGTTACACTTCAGGTGTGATTCGAAAGACCCACTGGGGAGCTTTTGTCAAACAAAATTTATTTAAGAACATAGTTAACATGTACAGTAAAAAATAGCAAGAACTTTTATCAGTTACAACCAAAAACAAAACAACTACACCAATGTATAACCCTCAATGAATATATCTAATGATGTTCCAATCAAAACCAAAATCCAATAAACAAAATCCTTCAAACAGATTTTATCACTGCACAGGTTAAAGCTCACGTGATACTGGAATCCTGCTCCCTGGGTTGAATGCTGATTTCAAATGATCTTAAAAACTCAGAGCAGGTTGTAGCCAGATCAGCTCCCCAGAACACCAAAACACAGATTCTTTACTGCAGAATGGCAATCAAGATGTGCTTTCAGCTAACTGGTAAACCTTCAAAACAAAAACAGAGAGAGAGAGACTTTCAGCTATGCTTCTAATGCGACAGCCAAAATGAAACTGAAAGCTGACCTGCCCAGTTTTTTTTCCAGCAATGACATCATCTAAGGCTGTGATCATGAGAAAAAAAACCTCTTCAAGGTAAACTAACATTACAGTGGTTATGTTTCAGTTAGGATAAATTAAGTAATTGTCTAAACTTCTGGGGTTGAATGAAACCTTATATTCTTAGAAAATTTACGTGACCAAAGTCATAAACTATTATGAACTATTGGGCTGGGAAGACTAAAGAGGTTGTAGCTCTGGTGCTGAGGTTCTATAATCAATGCCACAGCCTTGATTTGCTCTTGCTTGTGATAAGGAAGAAAGGACATTAATTGAAAAGCAGAATGCATTGTTTGTTCTGAGGGACTGCAGGGTTAGAGTGGACTGACTTGGCCTTGTTTCAATGCTAGGGTAACAGATTTGCCTGCAAAATTGTCTTCTCTCTCCTTGTGAGCTGGTGGTACTCCTGTACCCCACATCCTACTGCGATGGTAGCTGCCCCTTGAAGACTTACAGTAGCCAAACTCTACCACAGTTCCAGGAGGCACTTCCCTGGGTGAAGGCTGCTGTCAGGTTTGGCTCACTGTTTAAGGAGCCGGGATAGAAATGGGTCTCCCCGCGCACTCTCATTCTTACACTATCAGCATTTTCCTACTTGGGGGGAGGGGGGGCGGAGAGGAGGGAAAGGGGGTGAAGGAGGAGCGATTGGGTGTTGAAGGTGGGGGGAATGGAGGTTTGAGAAATGGTGGGTTGAGGAAGGGAGGATAGAGGGTGATTAGGCTTTCAAAGATCAGGTTCAGAAAATGATGGGCAGAATGGCCTCCTTCGGTGCTGTAGGATACTGTAACTATAAATTAAGCTTTGAAGTGGCCTAAGGAAGCCACCGAGTTGTATTAAACCACGACAGCAGTTTAAGAAAGTGGCCGAGTGAGATGACCAGAGATGGGCAATTTTTCCCAAGTATGAAAAAACAAATAATTGAACAACCATTTTCATAAAATGTGATTTTTCAATCTATGGTTACAGTTTAACCAGGGTGTATGCAATAAAGTGTCAGCTGTCTTGTGAATTAGTCATGATGTGGAGATGCCGGCGTTGGACTGGGGTAAACACAGTAAGAGTTTTAACAACACCAGGTTAAAGTCCAACAGGTTTATTTTGCTACCGAATAAATTATTTTGCTACCAAATAAACCTGTTGGACTTTAACCTGGTGTTAAAACTCTTATTGTGAATTAGTAACAGGGAAATGTTTGCAAATGTAAAAAAAATATTTTTGCATAAAATAGGAAGCAACATGCCTATTATTGGGTCAAAGATGCAGGTGTCAACAGTGAGCCTGACTTGAACTGATGGAAAGCTTCATTTTTAAGGGGAAGAAATGTTCCAAATGACCGTTTGCCTCGAAACAGATTTTTAACAGGGAGTATTAAGATTGAAAATGTTGTGGGTGGAATGAGATGATCGGCAGGCTGCTGGACGCGGTACAATCGGAGCTAATGGCGAGCTCACCGACCGCAGGCGGCAAAATTCAACCTGCGCATGCGGCCGGATTCCCGCCAACGGCGTGCCGGCCGTCTGACACTGCGCATGCTCCCCGCTCTCTGGTTTTGGCGGGAGGCGCGGTGCTGGCACTGCGCGTGCTCGTGGGCGCGAGCTTCATTTGAATTTTAACGGCCGCGGCAGCGAGGAAGCCTGAGCAGGAGGGCAGCCATGGGGGGAGGGGGAATCACTTTACACCTTCGGTGAGCAAGCACATTGTCTCATGTTAGCCGGCGTCAATGTCCTTTTGACGCAGCCTGCACCAAAAGAAACCATCTGGGCCCTGTTCCGGGTGGTACCAGTCAGAGGAATCTGAACCCCAGTGGCCAAGCACAAGAAGTTCCAAAGTGCGTCCTAGGAGGCATATTATTGCTTCAAAACATAGAAATCATAGAAACCCTACAGTACAGAAAGAGGCCATTCGGCCCACCAAGTCTGCACCGACCACAATCCCACCCAGGCCCTACCCCCATATCCCTATATATCTACCCACTAATCCCTCTAACCTACACATCTCAGGACACTAAGGGCAATTTTTAGCATGGCCAATCAACCTAACCCGCACATCTTTGGACTGTGGGAGGAAACCGGAGCACCTGGAGGAAACCCACGCAGACACGAGGAGAATGTGCAAACTCCACACATGACGCTTGGACCAGTTGTTTTTCTTTTTGAGCATGCCCTTTTCACTGATTAAACCACTCAACATCCGTACCAATGGGCATAGATGGTGGAATTTCTTGGATGGGATCCTCAAATTTTTTTTACAATGACATAATCCAAGAATGGGATGTTAAACGGAGGCCCCATCTGTCCTCTCAGGTGGACATTAAAGATCCCATGGTCACTATTTTGAAGTAGAGTAGGAGAGTTACACCCAATACGGCAGCTAGTATCCCACAGCATTGCTGTTTGTGGGATCTTGATTTGCACAACTTGTTTGCCAAATTTCCTCCATTGCAATAGTGACTACATTTCAAAAGTACTTAATTGGATGTGAAGCACTTTGTGATACCTAACAGTTGTGAAAAGTTTGATAGAGATGCAAGTCTTTCTTTTCTCTATCCATTATTGCTGGATGCCTGTAATGCAGGTACAGATAGGATATGGAATGCTACCTATGAAATCGGTTCCTCTCTCACCCCCACTTCCATTTTCCACCTGGAAAAGAGACAGACAGAGGACCAATTTGTAATGCATTTTACTCTGTTTAATATGTCAATGTGGAGATGCATTTTTCTTGAATGTGTGAATCTTTTGTCAACAATAAAGAAGGAAAGATTCTGGTTGGTGAGTACATTATATAAGGGCTGGGGTGGAGGGTTGTTGAAGTGTAGTTTTTGTGTGAAAATGCAATGGTGAAGCAATAGTGAGGTGAGCTATAAATGGCATTGTCGGCCTTTCTATAAATGGATGCTGACATGCAGTTAACAAAGTAGGGAGTCACCTAGAAACCTGTGAAACATTAAAACAGGATGACAGCTTACCAAATGCACTGTCCTTTCCTCCTGGACAATCAGCGGTTTTATAAGAATGGTATTATCATGAAAACTGCCTTACTGATCAATATGAAGCATTTCCTGGGATAGAGGAATGGTATGAAAGATGCCACGAGTCTAGCATAGCCAGATTTGAGGGCCTTGAGGGTCAAGCTGCCATCTGACAGTGATTATTTTCGATGTGGAGATACCGGCGTTGGACTGGGGTAAACACAGTAAGAAGTTTAACAACACCAGGTTAAAGTCCAACAGGTTTATTTGGTAGCAAATGCCACTAGCTTTTGGAACAGGCTGTTTCTTCGTCAGGTGGAGTGGAGAAATTTCTCCACTCGCTTCGTCAGGTGGAGTGGAGAAATTTCTCCACTCCACCTGACGAAGAAACAGCCTGTTCCGAAAGCTAGTGGCATTTGCTACCAAATAAACCTGTTGGACTTTAACCTGGTGTTGTTAAACTTCTTACAGTGATTATTTTCCCCAGAGCCAGGAAACATTATAAAAGGGTCTCAGTAATCCTGCAACACAGATTCTGGGATAGAATCTGCTATCACTGAGAGGGATTGTTGCACCTGAGAAAATTTGGGGGGGGAGTTTCATGATCTGGAAACATTAGGAGTTAATTTCTGCATCAGTGATGTTTGGGAACATGGTCCAATCAGTTGTGAAAAAGGAAAGATTTGGCAATGGGGAGTCTTGAGAGTGACAAGGAGTCCACTAGAAATGCGAAGGGATTTTGGAGCATTGAACAAGTTTCAGTCTAGTGGGCAGGAGAGAAGGTTGGGTTGGGGGTGGGGGGGTGCAGTGAGTGAGTAGGGTAATCTTATGAGGCAGTTGGAAACAGGAGAACAGGACTCAAACTATGCTAGACTCAAACCATCCTAGACTCTTAGTTCATCAAACTACAATCTGTACATCTGAATTGGCAACATTTTTCAAAACATAAAAATGGTTGGAAATTGGGGATACAAAGAAAGAAAGAACAAAGAACGGTACAGCACAGGAACAGGCCCTTCGGCCCACAAAGTCTGGGCTGACACAGATGCTTCTCTAATATTTTCTTGCCTCTATGTGGTTCATATCCCTCCATTCCTTGTCTATTCATGTATCTATCCAGATGCCTCTTGAACGTTGTTATAGAATCTGCTTTCACCACCTCCTCTGGCAGCACGTTCCAGGCATTCACCACCCTCTGTGTGAAAAACGTGCCCCTTACATCTCTTTTAAACATTCCCCCCTCTCACTCTCAACCTCTGCCCCCAAGTAATTGACCCTTTGACCCTGGAAAAAGACTCTGACTACCCACTCTATCCAAGCCTATCATAATCTTGTAAACCTCTATCAGGTCTCCCCTCATCCTCCGACGCTCCAATGAAAACAATCCAAGTTTGTTCAACCTTTCTTCATAGTCCATATCCTCCAAACCAGGCAACATCCTGGTAAATCTCTTCTGCACCCTTTCCAATGCATATTTAGATACTGCCATCTAAATTTCTGATTTGTGCTGAAGGCAGACAAGTTTTCTCTTTGGTATACCCATAAAACATTCATAAAGGTAAATGGGATGTTGCCTTTATTTCAAAGGGCATGGAGTATAAAAATAGGGAAGTCTTACTAAAACTATATCGTTAGATCACACCTTGAATTCTGTGAATAGTTCTAGTTCCTTTACCTAAGGAAAGATATACTGGCATCAGAGGCAGTCCAGAGAAGTTTCACTCGATTGATCCCGAGTATGGATGGATTTTTTAATGAGGAAAGGTTGAATAAATTGGGCCTGTACCCATTGGAGTTTAGAAGAATGAGAGGTGACCTTATTGAGACATATAGGATTCTCAAGTGATCTTATTGAGACATAAGGGTAGATGTTGAGAGGCTGTTTCCCCTTGTGGGAGAGATTAGGACCAGAGGTCCCTTTGCTCGTGTACTCCCCTCAAAAGGGTGCAGCCCATTCTGAAAATTTAACAGGCTCTATGATACCTAAAACTTGCAGTCTCTTGAGTTCAACTTCAACCTTATGATGAAGCCCATAAGGCACAGGATGAGCCCTGAAAAAATCTGGTGTTTTTGATCCAGATTGAAATATATTTTAGCTTTAGTTCCCCTTATCCATTCTAATTCACTTTGGAAGACATCGGATTACTTATATAACAGTTTCTGCACCTCTATCTCGCAGATTTAATATCTCTAACCAATTCAGTTTAATCTGCTAAAGCCAATCAAGCCCCACTAAACAAGGCTGATACCGCTTAATTACCAAAACAGGTAACTGCACCATTTGATCCTTATAGGAAATGTCTCTCTGATATAGATTGCCAATATAGCTTCAGACTCGTTCAGTCTCAATGGTTGGAGGCCTTTTTGATAGTAACAAAATGCCTGTTCCTCTATGACTGAAGCCTTAGCCCCAGTGTCGACTTCCATTCTAAGAGGTCTGCCGTTTACCAACTAGACTATCTCTATAGGGGGCACTTTACTCACTTGGATCTGGTTTAGGGTAAATGATTCGGGTCTCTTGTTGGGCTCCTCAGCCAATTTCTTCATGGGAGTTTAACTAACCGTTGTGGGTTTTGTGGCACATTTTGTCCTCACAGCTTTACACTATGTTTGTAAAAGACCCTTTGAAATACATCATTTTTACACTGGCAGGTTTCGTGGGAGTGTTGTCCCCCACACTGATAACAGGCTTCTGCCCTCTCTGCTGTATCCCTTTTATTGGACTCTTCAGTACCCATATTCAGGTGGGCCTTCACCACAGCCATTGCTCTCGGAACCCTGAGTGAAATTTGTACCTCAACATGATTATTGAGGGGAGGGTGTTGAAATGATTCTTAGCCAGCTCAACTATCCGATCGAAAGATTGGGAATCTGGAGCATCAGACGATCTTAAACTTCTGATTAAACTGTAAGTCTGTGGGCCACAAACTGTAAGTTGTTGACTCACTTGTCACAAAAAAGTAATGTAGTCTCTCAATATACTGGCCCCAGTTTTCTACTTTGAGGTCAAAATATTCAAATTTCCTGATCAAAAGCATTTTAACAATGCGCATTTACCTTGCTTTTTCTTATCCTCCATGCTCCAGTCCCTTCCCCCTCTAGCTGTGCACTGCAATCCTCAACGAACTTGGAAAGTTTCCGGTGCAATAAATTGAGCGCAACTCAATGAGGCTTCAGAACAAAATACTTCATTGCTAAAGCAGTGATTAACTATATATACAAATTATATTATTTAAATGGTAAAAAATTGCAGCATGCTGCTGTGCAGAGGGACCTGAGTGTCCTTGTGCAAGAATCACAAGGAGTTGGTTTGCAGGTGCAGCAGGTAATTAAGAAGGCAAATGGAATTTTGTCTTTCATTGCTAGAGGGATGGAGTTTAAAAACAGTGAGGTTATGTTGCAGCTGTATAAAGTGCTGGTGAGACCACACCTGGAGTACTGTGTACAGTTTTGGTCTCCTTACTTGAGAAAGGATATACTGGCACTGGAGGGGATGCAGAGGAGATTCACTAGGTTGATTCCAGAGTTGAGAGGGTTGGCTTATGAGGAGAGACTGAGTAGACAGGGACTATACTCATTGGAATTCAGAAGAATGAGGGGAGACCTTATAGAAACACATAAGATTATGAAGGGAATAGATAAGATAGAAGCAGGGAAGTTGTTTCCACTGGTGGGTGAAACTAGAACTAGGGGACATGGCCTCAAAATAAGGGGGAGCAGATTTAGGACTGAGTTGAGGAGGAACTTCTTCACACTAAAGATTGTGAATCTGTGGAATTCCCTGCCCAGTGAAGCAGTTGAGGCTACCTCATTGAATGTTTTTAAGGCAAGAATAGATAAATTTTTGAACAGTAAAGGAATTAAGGGTTATGGTGAGCGGGCGGGTGAGTGGAGCTGAGTCTATGAAAAGATCAGCCATGATCTTATTGAATGGCGGAGCAGGCTCGAGGGCACAGATGGCCTACTCCCGCTCCTAGTTCTTATGTTCTTAAATAGGGTTCGACAAAATAACTATGTGACTGTACACAACTCCTCTCTGGCTCCAACTGCTGATTCTTCCTGACCGGGTTATGCGCCCTCGTACTCAATTGGCCCAGCTTCCCGCCGCGACACTCCATAGGGTTTGACCCGGCCATGTGGCCGTCAGGGAACACCCTTTAAATGGGCTATACTATCACAGAGACCATAGAATCATAGAAACCCTACAGTGCAGAAAGAAGCCATCTGGTCCATCAAGTCTGCACCGACCACAATCCCACCCAGGCCCTATCCCCATATCCCTACATATTTTACCAGCTAATCCCTCTAACCTACGCATCTCAGGTCACTAAGGGGCAATTTGTTTAGCATGGCCAATCAACCTAACCTGCACATCTTTGGACTGTGGGAGGAAACCGGAGCACCCAGAGGAAACCCACGCAGACACGAGGAGAATGTGCAAACTCCACACAGACAGTGACCCAAGCCAGGAATTGAACCCAGATCCCTGGAGCTGTGAAGCAGCAGTGCTAACCACTGTGCTACCGTGCCGCCCCTGTGCAGATGTTAGTGGTTAAACTAGATTTCTAAATTGCCACCACTTTTCCTGGCTTTTGGGTAGGTACCCCAAGGAGCAGCCTCATTGGTCTTTGAAAAACTGGTCCATGACATACAGAGGATCCAGAAGCAATTTTGTGTGTCTATATCACTGCACATGGACACTGTGTTCAATTAAACACCACGGTCAGGAGGACACGAGTATAAAAGGTAAGTTCACATTTTGTTTTTTTGCGTCATAATGGACAATTTTGACTCCCTCTCGTCACTCAATGGAAATGGGATGGCTGTTGGCACTCTGGTGGTCCTACCACCCTATTCCTACCCAGTCCCCATCCTTTGCCAAATTTCAAGATTTGAAAAATAGCCAAGCATTCATCTGAATTATTGCTTTATTCAAATTGGCATCCTGTGAATACATAAGGCTCCAAAATAATTTTAAGTGATAGCTGAGTGGAAACATGCACATAGGATGTTCCATTCAGTTTTATTGGGTTGTGAAGAGGAAGTTGGTCAAAGTTGTGATGTACAGCATGCAGTGGAATGCTTCCTCCAAATTTGGCCTCATGCACACCACTATCTATCTCGCATCATTGGCAGTCATACTTTTAACTGCCTAAGACTTAATCGCTGGAACTCCCTCTCAAATCCTGTCCTGCTCATCTTTGCCTCTTTTGCTTCCTTTAAGGTGCTGGTTAAATCTTGCCTGTTTGAGCACATTTTAGATGTTCTATCCTAATTCTGCTTATGTTGCTCATTGTTATATGTTATCTGATAATGATCCTATGAATGCAAACAGTTGTTACAATGAGCAGGCCCTCAAAATAGAGTAGATGGAATCCAGCCTCAGACTCATTGGACTGTTCACTCAAAGGTTAAATTTGGCATACAATCTCTGAAGATTGATCTTCATTGTCATGACCAAGTTACTAATATCTTGTTTGGCAGAATCACAGAGCAAGCAGTAGATAATCGGGTCAGCAGCGCAGTTGAGACCAGTAAGCGCAAAGGCTACTTTGTAAAAAATATATATTTTTTGGGCAAAATTGCAGTTTCCTGGTTCAATGAGACTGCGGACCAGCATTATAATTTGATATGGTCCAAAGCTGATGACATAGACCAGAAGCAGCTGAAGCAAGAGTTTTGCAATCTTCTCCTTCTCATTTTCCACAGTGGCAGTGCTGCCTTCAATGGCTTTGAAAATGCGCTGAGAGCAAAAGAGGAGCAGGGTCAGTGGCAAGCAAAATCCAGCAGCGAATCGGGAGATATATTCAACAATAAAGGTTGACTTCATTGGATAAACCTCTACATAGGCCAAGGAGGAGGCAAAGGTGGAGAAAAAATCCTGCTTGTGGAGCAACAATGCATGAAACAGCAACTGATGGTCCAGCAGACTGCACTGGCCAGGATTGCTGCCCGTATTGTCCTAAGCTCAAAATACTTTAGTGGATGGGCTATAGCTAGGTAGCGATCCATGGAGATACAGCAGAGGAATGCGGGAGTTAAATACATGGTGCTGTACATCACGACAATGAGCACATTATACTGTGCCCTGTTGGGGTTAGAGATGAAGTAGTCCATGAACCAATAAGGCAGTGTCAGTGTGTATAAGATATCAGCGAAGGACAGGTTCAGTAGGTAGATACCAATCTCATTATTGCGCTTCACTTGTAAGCATGCCACATAAATGGATAGACAGTTCCCAGGGAAGCTGACGAAAAATGCAGCCATGTACATGATGGGGACCAAGACAGACTCCACGCTTGTATCGACAGAGCAGTTGGAATTGCTTTGTGTTATGTTGCCCATCATTTTGAACTTTGCTGACGCCAGTGACTTAATGCCTTTTATATATATACCTGTGATTCAAAACAAAAATGGAAATTTTAGATCACAGTCATGGACTGCTTCTCGCTTGTTTTGACTAGTTTCCCTTCATAAATACAAAGTGATGATAAGGCTGTGGAAGTATGTATTACCGTTAAGAGATGGAGAATTGCAGGCTGGAGTGTTTATTTGTGGAATTTGTACCCTTGGAGCAAGCTATGTGTGGTTGGATCAGAATAATCGATATAATTGTTCAAGAAAACTAGAGGGTTAACAGGTTAACAGTAATATATGTAATACTGTACAAAAAGGAGTTGGGGTGGAAGTTTCCAACCCTGAAATCCCAGAGGAGCCCCAAAATGCAATTTACACGAGTGGCATTTCCCATTCCGGTTGTCCTCACCTCCGCCAATGAAATAACAAGAGTCCCGATGTTTAACGTTCGGATCCCCATTTGAACAAATTTAAATATAATTTTCAGGCCTGATAGTCCGCCCACACCTGTGTTTGACTGTCCATTCACCTAGGCCTAGAATGTAACTTTGATGTCATCCAAGCCTCCCGCACCCTGTTATGCCACCTTGAAAACTACTCACCCATCATCTACTATGGGTAGACCTCAGGGGCCATGTGTAAATGGAAAAAAAAAGCTTCTAAAATTTTATGGGGAGATGATAATGTAGAGGTAATGTCACTGCAGTAATAATCTGGTGTTCCAGTCTAATGCTCTGGAGGCATGTTCTCAAATCCCATCATGGCAGCTGGTGGAATTTAAATGCAGTTGATAAAATCTGGAATATAAAGCTAGTCTCAATAACAGAGACCACGAAACTGTCATCAACTGTTGTAAAAGCTGATCTGGTTCACATTGTCCTTTAAAAAAGGAAATCTGTCATCCTTACCTGGTTTGGCCTACGTGGGACTCCAAGATCCACAGTGATGTGGTCGGCTTTTAACTGGTCTCTGAAATGGCCTAGAAAGCCATTTTGTTCAATGAAATTAGGGATGGGCAACAATTGCTGGCCTTGCCACATTCCATGAAAAGTAAATATAAGAATACTTGATACTGAAAAAAAGTTTCATTCATGGTACCCATTCAAAGATTTTAAATCATCTCAAATGGTCAATCTGTTATAAAAAAACAAACTTCTATTCAGTAATCACAAAAAGACAGTTAATCCTTGAACCGTCTCTTAAAGGTGTCAATCAAAATGCGAACTCAGTCCCCTTCTGAGAGAAGTGGTTTTGGAGCTTTGAAACTCACCTAGGCATTTATAATTGGCTCAGCTTGAAAACCAACCCTTGGAAATGTCAACAATCAATTCTATGGTAACTGCAGGAAGATATGGTGATGGTCTTTTGAAGGTTTTTTTAAAAGTCTGTCCATTAATCAATGCACTCCAGCAACACATTGTTAGATAAAAGATCCCATGGTCTTATTTTGAAGAAGAGCAGGCAAGTTCTCTTTCATGCTCTAACATGCATTAATGCTCCCCTCTGCTATAGCCTTGAACGTGTATCTTTCTCTAGCTTCTTTCACATATCCCCTAATGGTAAACTAATCTTTTCTGTGAGACCCACCTTATATTCCCTCAATCCTATTCCTACACTATTTCCATTTGACTGCTGATCACCCAACCTATTTTCTGGCCTCCCGTATTAGTCCTATGTAAATGCTTCTCTCTCTTCAGGTATTGTCCCTCTCACCATTAAATCTGGTATCATTATACTCCTCCTCAAAAGAATACTTGATCCCACTCTCCTTACTAACTATTATCACCTCTCCAACCTCCCTTTCCTCACCAAAGTCCTTGAACATGTTACAGCCTCAAAAATTCAGAACTTGCCTGGAACTTCATGTTTCAATCATTCCAATCAGGTTTCAGCCCATGCCACAGCACTGAAATGACAGTAGCTGATGAGTTGAGATGGGCAAAGTCGGGTGACATTGTGGGAGTGGAAAGATGCAGTTCTTAGTGGTGGCCTAAATATGAGGTTGGAAATCATCTCAGGATCAAATGTGACACCAATGTTGTGACTACTACAAACCTTCCCTCCTTGTCCTTCATGGCTTGTTTACAATCTATGACACAGTTTACCACATCATGCTCCCCACAGTGGGATATAGAACATAGAAAAACTTCAGCACAAACAGGCCCTTCGGCCCACAAGTTGCGCCGGTCATGTCCCTACCTACCTAGGCCTATATATAGGCTTACCTATAACCCTCAATCCTATTAAGTCCCATGTACTCATCCAGAAGTCTCTTAAAAGACCCTATCGAGTTTGCCTCCACCACCATTGACAGCAGCCGATTCCACTCACCCACCACCCTCTGAGTGAAAAACTTACCCCTGACATCTCCTCTGTACCTACTCCCCAGCACCTTAAACCGTGTCTCTCAAATGTTTCCATTCTTAACTAACTAATCATAGCCAGAGAATCATCTGCAATGTTTCTCTTCCTGCCCCTGCATTGCTACCTCTGGTGTCCCACAAGAATCTGTCCTTGGCCCTTTCCCGTTTCTCAGCCACATGTTGCTCCTTGGTGACATAATCTGAATGCATATCTGTGATGACTTCAGTCAGGCAAATGAGGTTGGTCTGCTAGAGTATGAACTCCCTGATTGAGTCCTAGTGTAAGCTGAAATAGCTCAGTTGGGAGAGCGTTAGACTGAAGATCTAAAGGACCCTGGTTCAATCCCAGGTTGCGGCGTGAGCCCCCTTGCTGGCTTTCATAAAAAGATGTCCCTGATTGCTGGTCCAATCAGGAAGCCTCATGTTGCCTATTTAAAGCAGGCGTGTCAGTCTCTCTGCCCGCTGAACGAGGGAGCACTCTGTTGTGTAGTATGTCTTGTAAATAAAGGAACATTTAGTGACGGGACCTCCACCCCCGTGGATTTATTACAATATCATTAGTTTTCACATGTATGCTGATGACACCCAGCCCTACCTTGCCACCACTTTTTCGACTGCTTTTCTGTTACTAAATTATCAGATTGCTTTTCTGATTGGATAAGCAAAAGTTTTCTTCAGTTAATATTGGGAAGACTGAAGCCATTGTTTTCCATTGCTACAGTCTTCATCCCTCTCCCTGGCAACATTCTGCGATTAAGACAGACTGTTCACAACATTGGTGTCACATTCGATTCCGAGATGATTTCTGACCTCATATTTAGGCCACCACTAAGACTGCATCTTTCCACCTTCATAATATTACCTGACTTTTCTCCGTTTCAACTCACCTGCTGTTGAAACCCCCATTCAGGTATTCATTAACTTTAGACTTAATTATTCCAATGCGCTCTTGGCTGGTGTCTTACATACTATCTCAACAGGTGGAGAAGGTGGTGAAGAAGGCATATGGTATGCTTGCCTTTATAGGACGGGGTATAGAGTATAAAAGCTGGAGTCTGATGATGCAGCTGTATAGAACGCTGGTTAGGCCACATTTGGAGTACTGCGTCCAGTTCTGGTCGCCGCACTACCAGAAGGACGTGGAGGCATTGGAGAGAGTGCAGAGAAGGTTTACCAGGATGTTGCCTGGTATGGAGGGTCTTAGCTATGAGGAGAGATTGGGTAGACTGGGGTTGTTCTCCTTGGAAAGACGGAGAATGAGGGGAGATCTAATAGAGGTATACAAGATTATGAAGGGTATAGATAGGGTGAACAGTGGGAAGCTTTTTCCCAGGTCGGAGGTGACGATCACGAGGGGTCACGGGCTCAAGCTGAGAGGGGCGAAGTATAACTCGGTCATCAGAGGGACGTTTTTTACACAGAGGGTGGTGGGGGCCTGGAATGCGCTGCCAAGTAGGGTGGTGGAGGCAGGCACGCTGACATCGTTTAAGACTTACCTGGATAGTCACATGAGCAGCCTGGGAATGGAGGGATACAAACGATTGGTCTAGTTGGACCAAGGAGCGGCACAGGCTTGGAGGGCCGAAGGGCCTGTTTCCTGTGCTGTACTGTTCTTTGTTCTTTGTTCTTTGTTCAACAAACTTGAGGTCATCTAAAACTCAGCTGTTGATATCATAATTCACAGCAAATCTTTTTCCCCAACCACCCCTGCATTTGCTGATTTACATTGACTCCCAGTCAAGCAACGTCTTGACTTTAAAATTCTCGTCCTTGTTCCCAGATCTCTTCATGGCTTTTCCCTTCCCTATTTCTGTAATCTCCTCCAACCTTACATCTCTCCGAGATGTCTACATTCCTCTAATTCTGGCCTCTTGTTTATTTCCAATTCCTGCACCATTGGTGCCTTCAGTTGCCTAAGCCTCGGGCCCTATTCTTTAAACCTTCCTCTTTGACTAAACTTTTGGTCACCTGTTCAAATTTCTCCATATATATGTCGGTGTCATACATTGTTTTATAATGCTCCTGTGAAGCACCTTGGGATGTTTCTTTTCGTTAAAGATGCTATATAAATATAAGCTGTTGTTGTTGAATGGTCCTGGCCAATATTTATCCCTCAACCAATATTACTAAAACAGATTATCAGCAGACATCTCATTGCTGTTTGTGGGATCCCACTATGCATAATTGCATTGCTACTTTTCCAAATTCTAACAGCTATTACACTTCAAAAGTGCCTAATTAACTGTAAATCACGTTAGGATGTCCTGAGACCTTGAGGTCCTTCAAGTAGATCTGTGGCGCAATGGATAGCGCGTTGGACTTCTAAATGATGGCATGTTAGTCATTCAAAGGTTGTGGGTTCAAATCCCATAAGTAGTTTTTAATGCGGAGAAGTGTGAGGTAATTCACTTTGGTAGGAATAACAGATGTGTTGAGTATAGGGCTAACGGGAGGACTTTGAATAGTGTGGAGGAGCAGAGGGATCTAGGTGTATGTGTGCATAGATCCCTGAAAGTTGGGAATCAAGTAGATAAGGTTGTTAAGAAGGCATATGGTGTCTTGGCGTTTATTGGTAGGGGGATTGAATTTAGGAGTCGTAGCGTTATGTTGCAACTGTACACAACTCTGGTGCGGCCGCACTTGGAGTACTGTGTGCAGTTCTGGTCCCCACATTACAGGAAGGATGTGGAGGCTTTGGAGAGGGTGCAGAGGAGGTTTACCAGGATGTTGCCTGGTATGGAGGGGAGATCCTATGAGGAGAGGCTGAGGGATTTGGGATTGTTTTCGCTGGAAAGGCGGCGGCTAAGAGGGGATCTTATTGAAACATATAAGATGATTAGAGGTTTAGATAGGGTGGATAGTGATAGCCTTTTTCCTCTGATGGAGAAATCCAGCACGAGGGGGCATGGCTTTAAATTGAGGGGGGGTAGTTATAGAACCGATGTCAGGGGTAGGTTCTTTACCCAGAGGGTGGTGAGGGATTGGAATGCCCTGCCAGCATCAGTTGTAAATGCGCCTAGTTTGGGGGCGTTTAAGAGATCCGTAGATAGGTTCATGGACGAAAAGAAATTGGTTTAGGTTGGAGGGTCACAGTTTTTTTTTTTAACTGGTCGGTGCAACATCGTGGGCCGAAGGGCCTGTTCTGCGCTGTAATGTTCTATGTTCTATGTTCAATCTCCTTCCTTCTAATTCTAAAATGTATGTTGGAAAAAAGTAGGAAAAATCTTTTTCAGTCAGCATAAATGTTTCTTTGCAGCTTTTTAAAATCAGGGATGATTTAATTAATTAGTTTTGAGTATGAACTCATAGAGATGTTTCCATAGCGCCAATGTTGAAATTATGTAAAGGTCAACCAATCAAATGAAAATTTCTGTGCACTATTCCTCCTTATCTGCTTTGATCTGTTTGCAGCATTTCACATGGTTGACCACACTATCACTTACAATGCACCTTTTCTATTGTCCATCTGAGTGGAACTGTCATTACCCATTGACTCTGTCTACACTTCCCGCTGCCTCAGCAAAGCAGCCAGCACAATTAAGGACCCCACGCACCCCGGACATTCTCCCTTCCACCTTTTTCCGTCGAGAAAAAGACACAAAAGTCAGGTCATGTACCAACCGACTCAAGAACAGCTTCTTCCCTGCTGCTGTCAGACTTTTGAATGGACTTACCTTGTATTAAGTTGATCTTTCTCTACACCCTAGCTATATCTGTAACACTACATTCTGCACTCTCTCGTTTCTTTCTCTATGAACGATACGTTTTGTCTGTATGGCACGCAAGAAACAATACTTTTCACTGCAAATACATGTGACAATAATAAATCAAATCAAAGCAAATCTACAGTAAAATATCCAACACATTTTCACTCTTTTTTAGTTCTGATGAAGAGTCAAACAGACTCTAAATTTTAAATCTGTTTTCTTTCCCTAGAGATGCTGCTAGACGTGTTGAGTTTTTCCAGCATTCTCTGTTTTCATTTCAGATTTTAGCATCTGCAGTATTTTGCTTATCATATCAAAATTTGGTCATGATCACTCTATTGTGGAATGATCATTCTATTGTGGAATGAGCTGCCGGATAAAGTGGTAAATGTGGGGTCACTTTTAACATTTAAGAAAAACTTGGATGGTTTCATGGATGAGAGGGGTGTGGAGGGATATGGTCCAAGTGCAGGTCAGTGGGACTAGGCATAAAATGGTTCGGCACAGACAAGAAGGGCCAAAAAGGCCTGTTTCTGAGCTGTAATTTTCTATGGTTCTATGGTTCTATCACATTGCCATTCATACAAGCTTGCTGTATGCAAATTACCTGCCTTGTTTCCTACATCGCAATAGTTCCTACATACTCAGTTAATGGAAGGGCGTTACTCAGTTAATGGTAGAGCGTTGGGGAGAGTTACAGAACAAAGAGATCTAGGGGTACAGGTTCATAGCTCCTTGAAAGTGGAGTCACAGGTGGACAGAGTGGTGAAGAAGGCATTCGGCATGCTTGGTTTCATCGGTCAGAACATTGAATACAGGAGTTGGGACGTCTTGTTGAAGTTGTACGAGACATTGGTAAGGCCACACTTGGAATGCTGTGTGCAGTTCTGGTCACCCTATTATAGAAAGGATATTATTAAACTAGAAAGAGTGCAGAAAAGATTTAGTAGGATGCTACTGGGACTTGATGGTTTGAGTTATAAGGAGAGGCTGGATAGACTAGTTCTTTTTTCTCTGGAGCATAGGAGGTTGAGGGGTGATCTTATAGAGGTCTATAAAATAATGAGGGGCACAGATAAGCTAGATAGTCAATATCTTTCCCAAAGGTAGGGGAGTCTAAAACTAGAGGGCATAGGTTTATGGTGAGAGGGAAGAGATACAAAAGTGTCCAGGGGGCAATTTTTTCACACAGAGGGTGGTGAGTGGAACAAGCTGCTCGAGGTAGTAGTAGAGGCAGGTATAATTTTGTCTTTTAAAAAGCATTTAGATAGTTACATGGATAAGATGGGTATAGAGGGATATGGGCCAAATGCGGGCAATTGGGATTAGCTTAGGGGTTTAAAAAAAAGGCGGCATGGACAAGTTGGACCGAAGAGCCTGTTTCCATGCTGTAAATCTCTATGACTCTATCGCAACAGTGATTATGTTCTGAAGCACTATGAGATATACAGTAGTTAAGAAAAGCACTATGTCAATGCCAGTCTTATTGTCTAATTAATGTTCAACTTGATTAACTTTCAAAATTATCTTGAAGGAGCCCTTCTGAGGGTGTTATTGGTTTAGCTATTGTGTAGATAAATCACAAGGACTATTAGCGTTGAAGTTTCTTTGTGCTTTCTGTTGAATTAATTTAGTTCAAAGACTATTTCCTCGGGTGGATGGAGCTATTACAAGGGGGCATAACTATAGGGTTCATGGTGGGAGATATAGGAAGGATATCAGAGGTAGGTTCTTTATGCAGAGAGTAGTTGGGGTGTGGAATGGACTGCCTGCAGTGATAGTGGAGTCAGACACTTTAGGAACATTTAAGCGGTTATTGGATAGGCACATGGAGCACACCAGGATGATAGGGAGTGGGATAGCTTGATCTTGGTTTCAGATAAAGCTCGGCACAACATCGTGGGCCGAAGGGCCTGTTCTGTGCTGTACTGTTCTATGTTCTATGTTCTATCTCAGCTGGGGCAGCGGCAAAGGAACAATCAAAATTATCCTGGGCGAGGGAGGGTAAAATTAGCCCGGGTTCCTACTGCTGATTTGCTATCTATTGGCAGTTAACAAAAGAGATATGAAATATAAAGAGAAAATGTTCATACCTGAGTAAAAAATATAGACTGACACGAAGTATCAATGGTCCTTTTCCAGATGGACACAGCTTGATATTCCCTGATTTTCCATTTGTAGTTCTATTCTCTCCAATTCTGCAGCTTTTCTCTGCTGCCTGAAACGCTATAACAAGAAACATTGTACTTTCCTCACAGTTAAATGTAATCAAATCATATTTGCTGCAATGGAAATTAATTTAAATATGAATGGATCATCCAAAGAACAAACAAAGAACAAAGCAGTTACCCAGAATATGGTCGCTGTTGCATACTAACAGCTACTTCGAGTCATAGGTGAGAGAACACGAACAAACAAAGAACAAAGAACAATACAGGACAGGAATAGGCCCTTCGGCCCTCCAAGCCCGCGCCGCTCCCTGGTCCAAACTAGACCATTCTTTTGTATCCCTCCATTCCCACTCCGTTCATGTGGCTATCTCGATAAGTCTTAAAACGTTCCCAGTGTGTCCGCCTCCACCACCTTGTCTGGCAGCACATTCCAGGCCCCCACCACCCTCTGTGTAAAATATGTCCTTCTGATATCCGTGTTAAACCTCCCCCCCTTCACCTTGAACCTATGACCCCTCGTGAACGTCACCACCGACCTGGGGAAAAGCTTCCCACCATTCACCCTATCTATGCCTTTCATAACTTTATACACCTCAATTAAGTTTCCCCTCATCCTCCGTCTTTCCAGGGAGAACAACCCCAGTTTACCCAATCTCTCCTCATAACTAAGCCCCTCCATACCAGGCAACATCCTGGTAAACCTCCTCTGTACTCTCTCCAAAGCCTCCACGTCCTTCTGGTAGTGTGGCGACCAGAACTGGACGCAGTATTCCAAATGCGGCCGAACTAACGTTCTATACATCTGCAACATCAGACCCCAACTTTTATACTCTATGCCCCGTCCTATAAAGGCAAGCATGCCATTTGCCTTCTTCACCACCTTCTCCACCTGTGACGTCACCTTCAAAGATCTGTGGACTTGCACACCCAGGTCCCTCTGCGTACCTACACCCTTTATGGTTCTGCCATTTATCGTATAGCTCCTCCCTACATTAGTTCTACCAAAATGCATCACTTCGCATTGATCAGGATTGAACTCCATCTGCCATTTCTTTACCCAAATTTCCAGCCTATCTATATCCTTCTGTAGCCTCTGACAATGCTCCTCACTATCTGCAAGTCCTGCCAATTTTGTGTCGTCCGCAAACTTACTGATCACCCCAGTTACACCTTCTTCCAGATCATTTATATAAATCACAAACAGCAGAGGTCCCAATACAGAGCCCTGCGGAACACCACTAGTCACAGGCCTCCAGCTGGAAAAAGACCCTTCCACTACCACCCTCTGTCTTCTGTGACCAAGCCAGTTCTCCACCCATCTAGCCTTTATCCCATGAGATCCAACCTTTTGCACCAGACTACCATGAGGGACTTTGTCAAACGCTTTACTAAAGTCCATATAGACGACATCCACGGCCCTTCCCTCATCAACCATTCTAGTCACTTCTTCAAAGAACTCCACCAGGTTAGTGAGGCATGACCTCCCTCTCACAAAACCATGCTGACTATCGTTAATGAGTTTATTCCTTTCTAAATGCACATACATCCTATCTCTAAGAATCTTCTCCAACAACTTCCCCACCACGGACGTCAAGCTCACCGGCCTATAATTACCCGGGTTATCCTTTAGAATTAGCTGGTGCTGCGCATGTGTGATGATAATAGTTGCTAAATATATATATATATATATTTCCTTATATTTAAGGGGAATGTTTTAACGTTCTGTTTTTTTCTACAAGTAGTCGGTTTGTCTGGGAGGAATATAGTGAAGATGCTGGGAGAGTAGGATAATTACTCATTTTAGCTACAAGGTGGAGGCTAATAAATTTTTGTTTACAAAAAGAAAAGGTCCCCTGGGGTGTTTGCTTAAAGGAATGGAAAGTGGGTTTAGATATGCAAGGTGATGTGAGGATGTAGTTAATGGAAGGAACTATGTATGTAGCAGAGACAAAACAACTTTCAGTTCTGGCTGGGATTTGTTTAAAGACAAAGGTCTGAAAGCTGCTCTGAAACTCAAAATCTCTCTCTGTAAGCTTCAAGACTGACTACACCCCTTGTAGCAAATATATTTATGGCTGCTAACTATTTAAATTCTATAAGAGAATGTTGCTTATTGGAACTGAAACAATGATAAGTTAGAAATTAAAGTTGTTTTCTTTCATTTTCAACTGTTAAGAGTTGTACTGCTTCGTTTTGTTAGAGTTATACTTAAATTGTGTTATTAAGTAAAGTTTGTTTTACTATGAAAAATCCCTGATTTGTCAGCGGAATTACTCCTGGAGTGAGGCATCCTTTCCTCACATTTATAGCAAAATAGAAAAATTGTTATGTCTAGTTTAGCTTTGCAATGTAATTTGGGATTCTGGTCCAGGGCCCCAACACATGGAACAGTGAAACATAAGATAATGACTCACAGTCAGTGTGTTCTTTATCACTGAGGAATTGGCAATGGGACTCATTACATCAGTCAAGGCATGCCTTTATAGGTACCTTGTCACATTTCCCAGACACATTCTAAAGTGTTTTCACATAGAGTGGATTATTATGAAGGATACTGAGCATCATTATGAAATCAAATACAGCAGCCATACTATGTAAGGTAAGATCCCACAAAAAGCAATGAAGCAAATAAGAGTTCATCTTTTCTTTGGTGTTTTGGTTAAAGGAGGTACATTAATTGGGTCACAGGTAGAATTCCTTGCTCTTTTTCAAACAGTTCTATGAGTTTTCTGATATCCACCTGAAACAACACAACAAGCATGTTGGTTGAGCACATCATGTAAAGAATGGCCCCTCTATTCATGCAGGGATCATTACAGCAGTAAGATCATAAGAACATCTATAACTTTCTTCCAAGTCACATTCCATCATCATTTGGATATACCCCAGTGTTCCTTTCTCATTGAATCAAATTCTCTGATTCTATGAGATGTAGGGAGTTTGGGAAACAAAGGTAGTTTTAAGGGATTTATATTTGTATTGGCAATATTAGAAATAAAGTGTAGTTTTAAATGGGTTGAATTTAGTGTTTCTGTGCAAGGGAATCTGTAGTTAGATTCATGCTGGACAAAGTTGTTTGTATGTGCGGGAGTTGGTTCAGTTCAAACTATGGTTCTATTATGCACAGAGAGGGTTACAGCTTGAAATAAATATGAGGTTGGAAAAGTAACTATGAGGTTGGAAAAGTATGCAGTTGTTGCTGAGCAACAGGGGGCCCTTTTAAGGTAGAAAGGCTTTCTGAACTTTGTTGCAGCTAAATTTGTTTGTAACTGGTTTAGAAAGCTCGAGAGGGAACATCTCTCTTCGCTTTGCTAGAAGAAAATCATACCATGGAGCAATAGTTAAGAAAGCAAATGCAGAGATAAAGCACAGCTAGTTAAGAAAAGTGAGGAGAAGTTTCTAAGTAGCCTGAGGTTAATGGTACTGGAATAGTGAACTGTTCAGTAAAGACAGGCAAAGCTGAGAAGACTGAGTTAAAGAGACTGCTACAGTAACCAGATTTAAAGTGGAAAAGCAGACTTTAGAGTTAAATCAAGAAGTTTGATGCCATTTTGATATGGTCTGGGAATCAATAGTTAAAACAACTATGAAGGCAAAGAAATTATGAAGGTGGGTAGTGTAAAATCTGTAAGCAAATCCTTGATGGATGTCTTGGAGGGGAAGTCTTGTTTAAAAGAAGTTTCGAAAGTGTGTCTTTTCTAAAGCAGAATTTGAAATCACTCACGTAGAAGCCAGAGTTCAGTGAGACAAGGTCAAAACAGGGTACAGATTTTGACCTAGTTACAGTGAAGGAACAGTGGTATATTTCCAAGTCAGAGATGGTGTGTAGCTTGGAGGGAAACCTGCAGGTGATCATGTCCCCATGTATCTACTGCCCTTGTCCTGGTATTAAGGGTCATATATTTGAAAGGTGCTGTTGAAGAAGCCTTAGGATGTTGGGAGTCTCTGAACACACTTCTGCACATATGTGTTACGGCTGGAGAGTAGATCTGAAGTCCTGGGTTCATCGGAGGATCAGGTGTGCAAAGGGGTTGGAAACATTCAGATGCCTCATGGGACTGAAAGAGGGCAGGGACAGCATGGATGTTGCTTGAGGTGGAGGATGAGCATTGAATGGAACTCTGAACTAACTTACAGGAGTAACATAGCCATAACAATGCTGACAGTGGTGGTGATGTGGCTAACTTGACGATCATCACCAGCCATGAGCAGTGAGCCCTGGAGCCCGAGGGCAAGCAAGGAGGAAGGTTCTCAGGCCGCAGAGAAGCTGGGGCAAGCAAGGAGGAAGGTCCTCAGGCCGCAGAGAAGCTTGTGTCTTTGAGGAAAGTAAGGGCCCAATGGGCTGAAGCGAGATAGACAGAAAGTGAAAAGAATGTATGGGCATCTCATCTGAAGTGGGGAAAAATATACAGATGAGTACACTTTAAAAAATGACTGCCTGGCACATAAACAGTCACCTGGGAAAGAGACATTAAATAGGCACTGACTTTTAGTACAGACAACCACTTGAGATTAAAACATAAAGGACAGACAGCTATTTAAAGTTAAACATGCAGGAATCAGATCCTGCAGGAAGCCAGCCAGGGCTTGAGGCACTCTTTAGGATAAGGACAATAGGGTTGGGTAAAGAGATTAGCTACAGGTGGGATCGGGAATACATAAATGCAGGAAAACCAATTACTGTAAATTACTGTATGAATAGACCAAAACTAAAGTCATTGATAGGGAAAATGAACCATTCCTATGAAACAATGCGATGTTAACATGCTTATGTCTGTATCTGTCTATATTTGTCTATAACGATGTGTTAACGATCGATCACCTCCTTGATTACAACAATGTGATAATGGCTAGATGTCCGGTCCATCTATTGTGTAAAGGGTATAAAGATGGACCGCTCCTGTTGTCTCATTGAGAGAAGGTTTGCTGCTTGTTAGTGCCTTGTCTCCATGAAGCTTCGTTAAAATAAAACTGTATTCTTGAAACCTTCAAGCCTGACTCAGTGGTACATTTCCCACAACACATCCCTCCTCAGAACTTTAGTGATGCACTGATCACTAAACCACTGTGATGCCATTGATAACTTGCACCAGGCCACACATCGTGAATATTGACTCTGTGTGATATGTCTAATAGTAGTGAGCAATTGCTTTCATCCCTCAGAACCATCCACCAGAGCCAGCCTGGAGGCTGATGATCCTCCATTGAAACTAGCAGACATCGATGGCAGATGCACCTGCAGAGCACCCTCTCAGGACCAAGCAGCAGTGCAGATACTGGCACCTCGGTAAGTAATAGTGCATCGGCTCAATTGGTGAAGCAAGGGAGTGCCCAGGGCATTGGTAGTTAGAACTCTGCTGGAGACCAGGACCATGCTGAGTCCAAATCAGATGATGAGCCTCTGGAGTTGTCAGTCAAGTGGCAAATGCTGAATGTCTAGGGGGATGTGTGGGAAGATCTGGCAGAGATCATTGAGTGTCTGCATGCCGTGGTGATTTCATGCGCTTCCGGGTTGGGCGCATCCCCACCCGGGCATCGTAAAATTCTGTCTATAGGGAATTCAGTTCTTCTCCACATAGGCTCAACATAGAATTTGCTTGATATAAGGCAGAATGAGTTTGTTTCAGGGCAATTGGAAAGTCCAAATCATTCAGAGGTAGGGTTTTAGTTAAATACAAATAGAACTGTTTGCTCTTTTTCCTTATTAGAATTACTCTCAACCAGTGAGTCCAAAGCTCATTTAACATATGAAAGTGAATGATAGGCAATGATACAAGTCTCTTCAGTCCACTATTCTTCCATAGTGGCAGTTTGGGCTGCATCGACCATTATTAGTTTATTGATTTAACCATGCCAGAAGAGCAGCTACAGCATTTGGTCCAGTTCATATAGAAACTTTTACTCCTTGGTGCAGAATTTTTATGATTTGGGACTCCGCTACCAGGCATGGAAACGCAAAACATTTACAGCGCAGAAGGAAGCTATTCGGCACATGGCTGTGCAAGCTGAGAAAGAGCTAACCAGCCTAATCCTACTTGCAGCTCTTGGCATGTGACAGCATATGAAAGCACCTTTATCTCTATCATTCTTTCAGGTAGTGAGCTCGAGACCACTACCACTCTCAGAATGAAAATAATTTCTCCTCAACCCCCTCAAATCCTTCTGCCAAATATTTTAAATCTATTACTCCTGGAATTTTATACCCATAAATTAAACTTCCTACCAGCCTCATCTGTTCCAAGGAAAACAACATCAACCTATCCAATCTTTCCTCATCGCTAAAATAATCTATTCCTGGCAACATCCTCATAAATCTCCTCTGACTCTTCACTAATGTGATCTTATTTTCCCTGTGTGCAGTGAGCAGAAATATATGCAGTATCAGAGTCCCTGAAGGAGCCAAGAGCACCAGCATGGAGGCCATGATCATCTGAAACTAACTCCGCATGGCTGGCCATGTGCTTAGAATGTCAGAGTCCCAATTGCCAAAGCAAATCTTTGCTGAGCTCAAGGAAGGCTCTGGAACAAAAGGAGGACAAAGAAAATGCTTCAAAGACACTCTGAAGGCTTACCTCAAAAAATGCAACATAGATGTCAACCTCTAGAAGACTTTTGCTCAGAAGAGACCTACGTGGAGGAATCCCCTGATTGAAGGGAGACAATTCTTCGAGAACACCCAATGGCAAGAGGAGGCCCAGAAAAGGAGCCTGATAAAGGAATACCAGCAATCTAGAGTGCAAGGACCAAACCCCCTCCTGGAAACACCTGCAAAATGTGCAGTTGAAGATTTGGCTCTAGGATGGAGCTCATCAGCAACACAAGGACACGTAGAACTCATGTCCAATGACATGGAGTTTCTTAGGACTGTGGACAATCATACTTGCTAGCAAGTGATTGCCAAAGAAGAGTATCAAACTCATAGAAAAACATATAATTGTGCAAAAGTGGGTGACAGGACAGAAAATAGGATAGAATATTAAAAATGGCAAAAAATGACTAACAGATTAATAAGGGAAAAATTAGAGTATGAGAGAAAGAGGTAGAAATATAAAAACCAATAGAGTTTCTACAAATATGTAAAATAGGAGAGAGTTAACAAAGTGAGCGTTGTTCCAAGAGAAAGTGAGTCTGGGGAATTAATAATGGAAAATAAATAGATGACAGATGAATTGAACAAGTATTTTGCATCAGTCTTCACTACAGAGGACATAAGTAACATCCCAGAAATAGCTGAAAATCATAAATTGGAAGGGAGGGAGGAAGTCAAAAAAATTATAATCATCGGGGATGTAGTATTTAGCAAATTATTGGAACTGCGGTTTGACAAGTCCCTGGGTTCCGATGGATTTCATTCTAGGTCTTAAAAGAACAGTCCAACATTGGTTTTGATTTTCCAAATTCACTAGATTTGGGGAAAGTTCCATTGGATTGGAAAATAGTGAATATAATTCCTTGTGTGCAAAAAGGAGGGAAACAGAAAGCAGGATACTATAGACCAGTTAGCTTAACATTTGTCATCGGTAAAATGTTAGAAGCTATTATTAAAGATGGTATAACAGGACACATATACATTTAAGGTAATCAGACAGAGTCAATGGGCCTGATTTTACCATTTTGAGTCTAAGTGCCAAATCTGGGCGTCAAATAGGATCCGAGCCTGGAATCCTCTTTCCAGCGCACCCATACGCGTTTTGCCGGCTCCAGTCCGAACCGCACAGTGGGCGGGGCTTAGCACTGCCGGACCGATCAGAGCCCTGAACAGCATGTGCAGTTCGGAAAAAAATCTGAAGCAGCGCGCCCGGGCGGGGAGAAAAAAGCAGAGAGAGCGGCTCTCTGACACAGATCATCTGAGGGGGGGGGGGGGGGGGAGGAGGAGAGGGGGCGTGATGGATCATCCTGTGGGGGTGGGGGGGTGGGTGGAGGAGAGGTGGTGTGACAGACCATCCTTTGGGGGGGGGTGGGAGGATGGGAGGGATGTATGGCAGTGTGTGACGAGAGACTGTGTTATTTTTCTTGATGAAGAGCTTCAATGAATACTTCTAACTTCTCTTGAATCTTACGAGCCCTTTTGAGGTCCTCTGCTAGTTGAACTCGCCTTCCTGTCAACAGTTGAATTTTTTTAGCATTGTCATCAGCAAAATCCTCCAACACTTCTTTCACACTCTTTTCGAGGCGTCTCACTTCAGTATTTGTTAGCTGTTGTCAGAGTGTGTTTGCTGTAATTGCTAGAATTCGCTGAATGCGCCAGAGCAGAATGATGTTACTGCATTCAAGCTCAGAATCTACAAAATGCCTTTGGTAAGAGTGGAAACCTCTTCTGCAAAGATTACAATGGTTCAGCGATTCCATTAGGAAGTGTTTTCGGTAAACTTGGTGCCAAGTATCTTTAATCAGAATGGTGTCCACATCTACATTTTTGGCCTCCAGGTTTTTACGAACTGTTGTAATTTAATCGTTAGCAAGATAAGCTGTATGTTCCTCAGTGATTTTTAGCAGCCATTCCAGTTCGGTTTTGGTTTCATTTCGAACATACTGTTCTGGAGACCATGATTTCCAGTAGAACCACCTTTCTTGCCAATCTGGCCCCACCATATCACGAATTACAGACTCAGTATCTCGAAGACGGGTTTGCAAGGTTTCTTCCAGCAAATGAATAGCTGAATCCCACTGCTGTTTGTCAGATATGGAACAATCTTCTAAAGCATTGTGCTGGATGACTCGCAGACTGTCTTCAGCCTGCTCATCCCATCTGTGATGTTTTATATTTTCATCTTTAACAGCATGTTTTAGTTTGTCAAAGATATCATCATGGTCCTTCCCTTTGTGCTCTGACATAAATCGAGCAAATTCATCCTCCAAGGTTCCCCAAGCAACCTCTACTGCTTTGTGAGGCAACTGTCTGTCAGTCCACTGCTTGAGTTTGATGTCCACTGTGGTATTGAATGTGCCTGAATTCACAGACTGGGCAGCAGGAAGGTCAATATTCTCTATCACACGTGTAGACTCTTTCCCACAGTTTCCTTTGTAGAATCTCCTCCCAGTGTTTTGGAGTAACCTGACCTAAGCTGATCACTTCATCCAGAATTCCATTCTTCGCCTTCTCGTATAGTTCATTCCTGTCGAGTTCCCTCAGCCAAGGATAGTTATTCTTCCATTCAGTTTCAAGGTTGAAGCGAGTAGCTTTAAATGCATCAGCCTGTTGTTCCACAGACTCGCGCACCATCTTCCAGAAACAGTCTGAAACTGCTAGGCTCAAGTTCTTAGTTGTCACTTGATGTGCTTTCAGCATCCCTGTCTTCAACAATTTTGAATTCTGAAAGAACTCTCCTCCATAATCTTTTAGGGAATCAATACCTTCATTGATGTTGCCTCTACCGGTAACAACTGCAAAGTAACCCAAAGCCTTCATTGGAAACAACTTGCCTTCCACAATCTGTTGAATCCGACTTGGACTGGCTAGGTTTTTCTCAGCTAGATCCATTTTGGTCAACACAAAGATGGTCCTTCTGCCTTGTTGGTCCATCTGGCTCACCAAGTCAGTTACAATACTGCATTCAGCATCTACTGAACCATCTTGGATAATGGCATTAGGGTTCTGCATTGTAAACCTTGTTTATGCTAAAAATTATATCCTTGGTGTCATAGAACATAGAACATAGAAAGCCACAGCACAAACAGGCCCTTCGGCCCACAAGTTGCGCCGATCACATCCCCACCTCTAGGCCTATCTATAGCCCTCAATCCCATTAAATCCCATGTACTCATCCAGAAGTCTCTTAAAAGACCCCAACGAGTTTGCCTCCACCACCACCGACGTCAGCCGATTCCACTCACCCACCACCCTCTGAGTGAAAAACTTACCCCTGACATCTCCTCTGTACCTACCCCCCAGCACCTTAAACCTGTGTCCTCTCGTAGCAACCATTTCAGCCCTTGGAAATAGCCTCTGAGAGTCTACCCTATCCAGACCTCTCAACATCTTGTAAACCTCTATCAGGTCACCTCTCATCCTTCGTCTCTCCAGGGAGAAGAGACCAAGCTCCCTCAACCTATCCTCATAAGGCATGCCCCCCAATCCAGGCAACATCCTTGTAAATCTCCTCTGCACCCTTTCAATGGCTTCAACATCTTTCCTGTAATGAGGTGACCAGAACTGCGCGCAGTACTCCAAGTGGGGTCTAACCAGGGTCCTATAAAGCTGCAGCATTATCTCCCGACTCCTAAACTCAATCCCTCGATTAATGAAGGCCAGTACGCCGTACGCCTTCTTGACCGCATCCTCCACCTGCGAGGCCGATTTAAGAGTCCTATGGACCCGGACCCCAAGGCAGCCATTCCTGGTGTTACAGTACTGATAACACCAGGAAGATCAACCAGTACCATTCAGTATCGTTTGTATCCAAGACGGATCAGTAGATGCTGAATGCAGTATTGTAACTGACATGGTGAGCCAGATGGACCAACAAGGCAGAAGGACCATCTTTGTGTTGACCAAAATGGATCTAGCTGAGAAAAACCTAGCCAGTCCAAGTCGGATTCAACAGATTGTGGAAGGCAAGTTGTTTCCAATGAAGGCTTTGGGTTACTATGCAGTTGTTACCGGTAGAGGCAACATCAATGATGGTATTGACTCCCTAAAAGATTATGAAGGAGAGTTCTTTCAGAATTCAAAATTGTTGAAGACAGGGATGCTGAAAGCACATCAAGTGACAACTAAGAACTTGAGCCTAGCAGTTTCAGACTGTTTCTGGAAGATGGTGCGCGAGTCTGTGGAACAACAGGCTGATGCATTTAAAGCTACTCGCTTCAACCTTGAAACTGAATGGAAGAATAACTATCCTCGGCTGAGGTACTCGACAGGAATGAACTATACGAGAAGGCGAAGAATGGAATTCTGGATGAAGTGATCAGCTTAGGTCAGGTTACTCCAAAACACTGGGAGGAGATTCTACAAAGGAAACTGTGGGAAAGAGTCTCTACACGTGTGATAGAGAATATTGACCTTCCTGCTGCCCAGCCTGTGAATTCAGGCACATTCAATACCACAGTGGGCATCAAACTCAAGCAGTGGACTGACAAACAGTTGCCTCACAAAGCAGTAGAGGTTGCTTGGGGAACCTTGGAGGATGAATTTGCTTGATTTATGTCAGAGCACAAAGGGAAGGACCATGATGATATCTTTGACAAACTAAAACATGCTGTTAAAGATGAAAGTATAAAACGTCACAGATGGGATGAGCAGGTTGAAGACAGTCTGCGAGTTATCCAGCACAATTCTTTAGAAGATCGTTCCATATCTGACAAACAGCAGTGGGATTCAGCTATCCATTTGCTGGAAGAAACCTTGCAAACCCGTCTTCGAGATACTGAATCTGTAATTCGTGATATGGTGGGGCCAGGTTGGCAAGAAAGGTGGTTCTACTGGAAATCACGGTCTCCAGAACGGCATGTTCGAAGTGAAACCAAAACCGAACTGGAACGGCTGCTAAACATCACTGAGGAACATACAACCTATCTTGCTAACGGAAGGATGGTGGAGGGAGACCAGCGATTGAGGTAGGTTGGGGGTGTGCTCTGCCGAGGGGGGCCTGCCTCCCAGGGGTGGGCATGGGGGGGAGGGGGGGTCTGCCGGGGGAGCCTGCCTCCAAGGGGGGGGTCTGATCTGGTGGGGGGGGGGGGTGTCAGTAAAGCCCGAAAATGGACCAAAGGTTTGGTAAAATCGGGCCCAATGTGGTTTTTTTGAAAGGGCAATCATGTTTAACCAATTTATTGGAATTCTTTGAAGAAATAATGTACTGTGGATAAATGGAAATCAGAGGATGCGCTATACTTAGACTTTCAGAAGGCATTTTATAAGGTGCCACCTTAAAAATTATTGTGGAAAATAAAAGCTCATGGTGTAAAAGGTAACACATTGGCATGGATAGAAGATTGGCTAACTAACAAGAAATAAAGTGGACAAAAATGGGTAATTTCCTGGTTGGCAAAATGTAACAAGTAGCCGTGCCACAACGATCAGTGGTGGGGCCTCAACTCTTGACAATTTACATACATAATTTGGATGAAGGAAACAAAAGGATGGTTGCTAAATTTGCTAATAATACATAGATAGGTAGGAAAATAAATAGATAGGTAGTAAATGATGTGAAGAGGATATAAGGAGGGTACAAAAATATATGGATAGATTAGATGAGTGTCAAAGATTGAGCAAGTGGCGTGTAATATGGGAAAATGGGAAATTGTCCACTTTGGCAGGAAGAATAAGAAGGAAGCAATATTATATAAATGTTGAGAGATTACAGAGATCTGGGATGCTGATGGATTTGGTTGTCCTAGTGCATGAATTGGAAAAGGTTAATATGCAGGTACAGCAAGTAATTAGGAAAGCAAATAGAATGTTATTGTTTATTGCAAGGAGAATTAAATATAAGAGTAGGGAGGTTATGTTTCAGCTATACAGGACATTGGTGAGATCAAATTCGAAGAACTGTGTACAGTATTTGTCTCCATATTTATGGAAGGATGTAAATGCATTGGAAGCAGTTCAGAGAAGGCTCACTGAACTAATACCTGGAAGGAGCAGGTTGTCTTGTGAGGAAAGACTGGACAGGCTGGGCTTGTATCCACTGGAGCTTAGAATAGTAAGAGGCAATTTAATTGAAATATATAATTTCCTGAAGGGATTTGACAGGGTGGAGGTGAAAAGGATGTTTCCTCTTGTGGGAGAATCTGGAACAAGGGTGTCCGTCTAAAAATAAGGAAAGAGACGAGGAGAACATTTTTCGCTCAGAGGGTCATGCGTTTTTGGAACTCCGTTCCTCAAAATACAATGGAGGCAGGATCTTTGAATATTTTTAAAGCAAAGGTAAATAGATTCATGATGTGCAAGGGGGTGAAATGTGCATTTTGAATCGGGTACAAACTTGAGTGGCTGAATAATCTACTTCTGTTCCTATATTATAATTCCCATTTAAATTGGGTGCTAAATATACAATCTGCTGACTGAGTCAAGCTGACAATTTGGTGTGTGGGTCTATAATGTAGACATAGCCATCTTTGCTCTGAAGACAAATTCTTTTTGTTTGCTGCCTTAGCTCAGGAACTGTCTATAATCAGCATTGTAGATTTGCATTCACATTCTCCTCCACCTTCCTTGATTGACTATGATAGGAAAATGATGTGTATGTGTAATTGTACAGTGAATAAGTAAAAACAGCACTCCCAGTTCTCTTTACAATGGCCTGGTATTTGATGAAGTGGGCATTGTGACATGTTTAATTCGGTGAAATTTCACCTTAATCTTCAGCTCAAAATTATTTGCCCTGCAATTTTCTGCATATGGATAATGCCATGGTGAGGGCAATGTGGCATATTGGGCCTTGTCAACCAATACTCTGCCTCTTTAAACAGTGAAATTAAAGATTTGTGAACTAGAAAGAGGAACAATGGAGAATTAGGATGAAATAGAGTCAATTCAGAGTCAAATCAGATATGGAGAGAGAAATAAAGAGAAGGAAAGAAAGATAGGATTAAAGAGAGAAAAAAGCAATACAGAGCAGAAATGTATTAAACCTAATGCTCCAAGTAAGAAGTTCACAACACCAGGTTAAAGTCCAACAGGTTTATTTGGAGTCATGAGTTTTCAGAGCGCTGTTCCGTCATCACGTGAATGGAGAGGTAGGTTTCACAAAAAACAAAAAGACAAAGAGACAATTGCAAAATAATGGTTGGAAGGTGAGTCTTTTCAGATAATCAAGTCTTTATAGGTACAGACAGTGCAAGTGGAGAGAGGGATAATCACAGGTTAAAGAGGTGTGAATTGTCTCGAGCCAGGACAGTTAGTAAGATTTTGCAAGCCCAGGCCAAATAGTGGGGATTACATGTAGTGTGACATGAACCCAAGTTCCCGGTTGAGGCTGTCCTCATGCATGCGGAACTTGGCTATCAGGTTCTGCTCGGCAATTCTGCGTTGTTGTGTGTCTTGAAGGCTGTCTTGGAGAATCGGAATCTTACCTGAAGATCAGAGGCTGAATGCCCTTGACTGCAGAAGTGTTCCCCGACAGGAAGGGAACACTCCTGCCTGGTGATTGTTGTTCCATGTCCGTTCATCTGTTGTCGTAGCGTCTGCATGGTCTCGCCAATGTACCATGCCTCGGGACATCATTTCCTGCAGCTTATCAGGTAGACAACGTTGGCCGAGTTGCATGAAATGTACTGTGTACCTGGTGGATGGTGTTCTCACGTGTGATGGTGATATCATAGAACATAGAACATAGAACAGTACAGCACAGAACAGGCCGTTCAGCCCACGATGTTGTGCCGAGCTTTATCTGAAACCAAGATCAAGCTATCCCACTCCCTATCATCCTGGTGTGCTCCATGTGCCTATCCAATAACCGCTTAAATGTTCCTAAAGTGTCTGACTCCACTATCACTGCAGGCAGTCCATTCCACACCCCAACCACTCTCTGCGTAAAGAACCTACCACTGATATCCTTCCTATATCTCCCACCATGAACCCTATAGATATCCCCCTTGTAATAGCTCCATCCACCCGAGGAAATAGTTTTTGAACGTTCACTCTATCTATCCCCTTCATCATTTTATAAACCTCTATTAAGTCTCCCCTCATTGACATATCCATGTCAATGAGGGGAGACTTAATAGAAGTTTATAAAATGACATATCCATGTCAATGATCCGGCACACCTTGCAGAAGTTGCCATGGCACAGTTGTGTGGTGTGGTGATCGCTGTTCTCCTGAAGGCTTGGTAGTTTGCTGTGAACAATGGTCTGCTTGAGCTTACGCAGTTGTTTGAAGACAAGTAGTGGGGTATGGGGATGACTTTGGTGAGATGTCCGTCTCGATCGATGACATGTTGAAGGCTCTGAAGAAGATGTCGTAGTTTGCCCACTCCGGGGAAGTACAGGACGACAAAGGGTACTCTGTCGGTCATGTCCCGTGTTTGCCTTCTGAGGAGGACGGTGCAGTTTTTTATTGTGGCGTGTCAGAACTGTCAATCGATGAGTCATATCCCATTCTTATGAGGGTGTCTTTCAGCATCTGTAGATGTCTGTTGCGTTCTTCCTCGTCTAAGCAGACCCTGTGTATACGGAAGCCTTGTCCATAGGGATGGCTTCTTTAAAGTGTTTAGGGTGGAAGCTGGAGAAGTGGAGTACCGTGAGATTATCCGTGGGCTTGCGGTAGAGTGAAGTGCTGAGTGACCATCCTTGGTGGAGATGTGTGTGTCCAAGAATGCAACCAATTCTGGAGAGTAATCCGTGATGAGTCTGATGGTGGGATGAAACTTCCCCGGAGCGGAGAAACTATGACATCTCCTTTGGGGCCTTCAACATGTCATCGATGAAGACGAACATCTCGTCAAGGCCAACCCCACACCCCCAAGCTGCTGAAGTTCTTTCTAGTTGGTGTTAAATCAGCAATTTGAACTCTGAGGTTCGAAATATAACAAAGTGATCCAAAAAGCTGTAAACATGGGGTCATATGAGGTCATTAATGAGGTAATTGCAGCCTCACAGACAATTCCTGTGCTACCAGACAAAACACATTGTTTTCCTCAGGAACAAAATGGTGGCTGTTAGCACTTCCATTAGATAGGAAGATAGCAAATTTAACTCCATTATCCAAAAAGGAAATGGGGAAACCATAGGCCAGTTCACTTAACATCTGTCATCAGGAAAATTAGAAGCTATCATTAAAGAAGTTATAGCAGGGCATTTGAATAATTCCAAGGTAATCAGGGAGAGGCAATATAGTCTGGTGAAAGGGAAATTATGCTTAACCAGCCTATTGTTGTTCTTTGAGGAAATAACATGTGCTGTGGATAAAGGATGTACTGTACTTAGATTTCCAAAACACATATGAAAAAATGCCACATCAAAGGTTACTGTGGAAAATGAACGTTTATGGTATGGGGGTAACATTTTGGCACGAATCGAAATGGAAAAATGTGAATTTGTCCATTTTGGCAGGAACAGTAAAAATGAAACTTATTGCCTAAATGGTGAGAGATGCAGAACTCTGAGGTGCAGAGGGATCTGAGTGTCCTAATGCATGAATCACAAAAGGCTAGTATACAGTTATAACAAATAATTAGGAAAGCTAATAAAATGTAATTTGTAGCAAGAGGAATTGAATACAAGAATAAGGAAAGTTATGCTTAGTGTACAGAGCAGTACTGTGACACATCTAGAGTACTGAGTACAGCATTTACATATACCTTATTTAAGAAGGATGCAAATTTCTTTCAGGCCAGCGGGATAAAAGGGGATGACCAGGAAAAGGCCATCTTTCTGACTGCTTGTGGTGCCTTAAAGGTCAGCATCATAAAAAGTTTAACCTACCCAGCAGCCCCGGATTTGCCCTGGAGCAAAGTTGTGTTAAAACAAGAAGCCCAGAACAGGGGCCATGATAGTCAGAGACCAGATAGAGGCTTCAGGCTGGGAGATAAAGTCCACGTGAGAAACTTTGGAGACAGCTCTCTGTGGATTCCGGGAGTTATTCTCAAAAAAACAGTGTCAAATAAAGTGCAAACCAGGGGTAGACCTTCAAAAAACACATCAATCACCTCCTTCACAGGGTGCCCTCCACGGAGGTAATGGATTCTATGGGCATGCCACCATTAGCATTTTTCACACCTGTCTGCGGACGGGACATTCTGCCCACTAAAAACTCAAGAGCCAGTCCTCAGGATGCTGATGATTCTGGCTCAGGTGTGGAGACAGCGGCAGCGGAAACCCAGTCCGAGGTCGCCACTGAGGTTGAGCCTCCTGCACTGACTCTTCGGCGCTCTGCATGATAGAAGCGTTCACCGACCTGTTATACACTACCTGACCAGACCCTACAAGTGTTGGAGATGAGGCCACGAGCAAAGAGATGGAGTAGGCCCCTTTGTCATGGGAGGGAGGGGGAGCCCTCGGACCTGGAGGGAGAGGGGTCTGATAACCCCCACGAGAGTCATGGGGAATCACTGATTGATCTCCCTTACCCTGCACCACCACCTTGACTGAACGCAACTTTGCAGAGTGAGCATTTGGGAGTTTGGTGAGTGATTGAGGGAGTGTTATTGTAGTTTTGATTCCATGTCGCATTTAACTAAAAATTACTGTTTGTTCGGATTAAAAATAACTTCAGTGGTTCAGAAACTTAGCTGGACCAAGAACGTATGGTAGAATTGCATGTTTACCGGGTGGATGCGTGCCCGACCCGGAAGAGCAAAAAATTACACGTGATGACATTGGGCGTGCATCCCAATGTCATCAAGCACTTGCCCGATACTTTGGTTGGCAGGTGAAGCCATTGATTGGCAGCTCACCCATTGACAATAATGGAGATAGCTGAGGGGATTGAGACCCCAATTGACCATGTTGCGTATGTGACTTTAAGCTCATTGCATGGGCAACACAGGCAGGACTAACAAGTTTGATCTTTTCCCATTCAAGGGTGGGATAAAAGGGGCCTAGTGCAAACACTGGTTGAGGAGTTCGGAGTCTCTAGGAGTGAGGTGTGGTGATGTGAGGAGTGAGGTGTGGAGGTCATAAAGAGATAGTTTAACAAGCATGTATCTTTTGTTATCCTATCGCTAACTTTAACTGAATGCTCGTTTGAAGGCTCCTCTGGAATCCCCATTTTACAGAACCCTCCCACATGACCTCACAAAGTTACATTCTCATGACATCATCCATCCTACCCAAAATCCATTGCTTCTATTCATGCTGTCACACAATAAGGAGTTTTATTCAAAGTGCCTGCTTGTGTGAGAATGTCAAACTACCTCTAAACAAGCATCTGGTGACCATTGACTGAGAGACAGCATTATGTCCACAGGTAAGTAACATGTCAGGTTTTAAAGCATTCAGTAGCAGTAATACAGTACTAAGAATAGGTACATTGCCAAAACAGTTGGGTGGGGTGGGGGGAGGGGGTGTAGAAACATAGAAACATAGAAAAACTGCAGCACAAAAACAGGCCCTTCGGCCCCACAAGTTGTGCCGAACATATCCCTACCTTTTAGGCCTACCTATCATCCTCCATCCTCTTAAGTCCCATGTACTCATCCAGGAGTCTCTTAAAAGACCCTATTGAGTTTGCCTCCACCACCACTGCCGGCAGCCGATTCCACTCGCCCACCACCCTCTGGGTGAAAAACTTCTCCCGAACATTTCCCCTGTACCTACCCCCCCAGCACCTTAAACCTGTGTCCTCTCGTAGCAGCCATTTCCACCCTGGGAAAAAGCCTCCGAGAATCCACCCGATCTATGCCTCTCAACATCTTATATACTTCTATCAGGTCTCCTCTCATCCTACCTCTTTCCAAGGAGAAAAGACCGAACTCCCTCAGCCTATCCTCATAAGGCATGCCACTCAATCCAGGCAACATCCTTGTAAATCTCCTCTGCACCCTTTCAATCTTTTCCACATCTTTTCTGTAATGAGGCGACCAGAACTGAGCACAGTACTCCAAGTGGCGTCTGACGAGGGTCTTATATAGCTGCATCATTATCCCCGGACTCCTAAACTCAATCCCTCGATTGATAAAGGCCAGCGCACCATATGCCTTCTTAACCACCTCCTCCACCTGCGGGGCCGATTTTAGAGCCCTATAGACCCGGACCCCAAGGTTCTTCTGATCCTCTACAGTACTAAGAGTCTTTCCCTTTATATTGTACTCCTTCATCCCATTTGACCTACCAAAATGGACCACTACGCATTTATCTGGGTTGAAGTCCATCTGCCACTTCTCCGCCCAGTCTTGCATCCTATCTATGTCCCTCTGTAACTTCTGACATCCCTCCAGACTATCCACAACCCCACCAACCTTCGTGTCGTCGGCAAACTTACTAACCCATCCCTCCACTTCCTCATCCAGGTCATTTATGAAAATGACAAACAGCAAGGGTCCCAGAACAGATCCCTGGGGCACACCACTGGTGACCGACCTCCATTTAGAAAAAGACCCATCTATACCCACTCTCTGCCTCCTTTGGGCAAGCCAGTTCTGGATCCACAGGGCAGCAGCACCTTGGATCCCATGCCCTCTCACTTTTTCTAGAAGCCTTGCATGGGGGACCTTATCGAACGCCTTGCTAAAATCCATATAAACCACATCTACCGCTTTCCCTTCGTCAATGTGTTTAGTCACATTTTCGAAGAACTCCACCAGGCTCGTAAGGCACGATCTGCCTTTGACAAAGCCATGCTGAGTATTCTTGAGCATACTAAACCTCTCTAAATGCTCATAAATCTTGTCCCTCAGGATCTTCTCCACCAGCTTACCAACCACTGAGGTTAGACTCACCGGTCGGTAATTTCCTGGGCTATCCCTATTCCCCTTCTTGAAAATAGGAACCACATCCGCAATTCTCCAATCCTCCGGCACCTCTCCCGTCTCCATCGACGATGCAAAGATCATCGCCAGAGGCTCTGCAATCTCTTCCCTCGCCTCCCACAGTAACCTGGGGTGCATCCCATCTGGACCCGGCGACTTATCTATCTTGATGCCATTCAAAGATTCCAGCACAACCTCTTTGTTAAAGTCCACATACTCAATCTTTTCAGTCCACCGCAAGCCCGCAGTACATCCACCCATGTCCTTCTCCTCTGTGAAAACCGAGGCAAAATACTCATTGAGCACCTCTGCCATTTCTACTGGTTCCGTACAGATTTTCCCGCCTTCACCTTTTATAGGCCCTATTCCTTCACGTCTCATCCTTTTACTCTTCACATATTTATAGAACGCCTTAGGGTTTTCCTTAATCCTACCTGCCAATGCCTTCTCGTGATCCCTTCTGGCTCTCCTAATTTCCTTCTTTAGTCCCTTCCTACAAGCCGTATACTCATCTAGATCCCTATCTTCGCCATGCTTTCTGAACCTTTTGTACGCAATCCTTTTCTTCCCGACTAGGTCCTGCACAGCTTTCGTGCACCACGGTTCCTTTAACCTACCAACTCCTCCCTGTCTGCTCGGAACGTTGTCCTGTAGAACTGTAGACAGACATTCCTTGAAAAACTGTCACCTCTCTTCAGTACATTTCCCCGAGAATACCTCCTTCCAATTTACTCCTCTAATTTGCTGCCTTATGTCTTCATATTTCCCCTTACTCCATATAAACGCTTTCCTAACTTGCCTGATCCTCTCTTTTTCCAATGCAAGCATAAAAGAGATAGAGTTATGATCGCTATCCCCAAGATGCTCTCCCACTGAGAGATCTGACACCTGTCCAGGTTCATTGGTTAGTATCAGATCAAGTACAGCCTCTCCTCTCGTAGGCCTGTCCACATGCTGTGTCAGGAAACCCTCCTGAACACACCTAACGAACTCCCCCCCCCCCCCCGCCCCCCCATCCAATCCCCTTGCCCGAGGGATATTCCAATCTATGTTTGGGAAATTAAAGTCTCCCATCACAACAACTCTGCTATTATTGCAACTCTCCAGGATCTGTTTCCCTATCTGCTCCTCCACCTCCCTGTTACTATTGGGCGGCCTATAGAAAACTCCCAGCAAAGTGATCGCCCCCTTCCCACTCCGAACGTCCACCCACAGAGACTCTGTGTGTGTGGTGGGGGTGCAGTCCTGAAGGAGCATTGCACCAATGGAGGCACAGAACTGAGAGAGTGCAACACTACTGGGGGTGGGGGTAGGGGGGCAGTATTGACGAAGCACTGTAATTTGGAAGCATGGGACATGATCTTACCATGCGATCAATTAGCCAGGGCGGTGATTGGGGTGTCAGGGTGTGGGGGGAGGGTTGATGACTAAGGTGGCGTTTGGGGGGTGTCTTGGGGGGAGGGATGCGATGTCCATGGGGGGGTGCCTCTGCAATGGCGCACCTAGAGCTCAGCAGCCAGCTTCTCATGTGAGCTGAGACTCCACATCCCCCCTCATGGCGAGAATCACATTATGGCTCCTTTTTTGCACAGAGTGCTGTAAATTCCGATTACTTACCTCACTGAAAATACTGGAGAGAAAACCTACCATTTAGAATTTATTTGAGGAAATTCTGCTCATGATCTTTTAGAGACATGTTAAAACTAAGACCTTGCCTTTACTCGCAGGTGGACGTGAAGGATCCTAGAGCACTGTTGGAAGACGAGCAGGAGGATTTCTCCCTAATAGCCAATATTTTATTTGTCAATTAATATCACTTAAAGACAGGTTATCAGGTCATTATCTCATTGTTGTTTGTGCAAATTGTGGATCTTGCTGTGCAAATTGGCTCTGTACTTCCCCACATTGCAACAGTGACCGCACTTCAGAAGTACTTCATTGTCTGTAAATGCAATGGGATGTCCTTAGGTTGTGAAAAGTGATATAGAGATGCAAACCTTTTCTCTTTTAATCTGCTTCTGCTACCAGTGGAAAGCTTGATTGGACACCTGTGGTTTACTACTCAGTGTTTAACATTTTATCCAATGGATGACGGCTCTGACAATGCAGCATTAACTACTGCATTGGAATATCAACCAGGGAATATGTACTCAGCCGATTATGTGAAAACTCACTGAGGCACTTCCTGCTCCTCTCACTATTCTCCTCCTTGGAGTCTGATTCCATAGCTGTTAGTGGGCACGGCAATTCTTCATGTGTGAACTTGGACAGTAAGTGACACAGGCTGTCTCACTAGAAAGAAAATAGAATCTTGCATTTATTCAGCTACTTTCACAACCTGTTCGAAAGTACTTTGCGGCTAATAAAGTACAATTATCATTGTTACATGGCAAAGAGAGCAGCTAGAGTGCACACAGAAAGATTCCACCCATTAAAAGTGAGATAAATGACCAGATCTTCTACTTTAGTGCTGTTAAGGGATAAATATTGGCTCGGATAACAGAGAATTCCCCTGCTCTTCTTTGAATTGTGATTCTATGAGATTTTGTACATCCACTGATGAGAGCAGATTAAGATTCAGTATAATGTCTCATTGACCCTTGAAAGAGATTGTTCAGTTTTGGAACAAGTTAATCGACTGCTAACTTTAAAATCTGGGGAAGTATTCCTTTGAGGAGCAGGGCGAATAAAGGGGAAATAGTAGATGTAGTGTATTTGGATTTTTAAAAGGCTTTCAATAAGCTGGCAGGTAAAAGTTACTGCACAAGACAGGAATTCTTGGTGATATTAGCATGGAGATTGGCTGACTAACAGGAAACAGAGAGTTGAGATAAATGGGTTATTTTCAGAATGGCAAACTGTAACTGGTGGAGCTCCACTAGGGCCTCAACTATTTAAGATCTATATTAATGACTTGGGGAAAGGAACAAACTTTATTCTAGCAAAATTTGCTGATGATATAAAGATAGATAGGAAATCAAGTTGTGAGGACGATACAAAGAATCTGTAAAGGGATGTGAGTGGGCAAAAATTGGTGGATGGAGTATAATGTGAGAAAATGTGATGTTGTCCACCATGGCAGGAAGAATAGAAAAGCTGATTATTTAAATAGAGGGAGACTGCAGAATCCTGCTGTACAGAAGACATTTGGTTATCTTTATACATTAAACAAAAAAGGTTAGCATGTAAGTACAGCAAGTAATTAGGAAGGCAAATGGAATGCTGGCCTTTATGGCAAAGGGGATTAAAAGTAAGAAAGTCATGCCAGTATAGGGCATTGGCAAAACTGTACTAAGAGTACTGTGTACAGATTTTCCCTCACTGAAGGAGGGATATACTTGCATTGAAACCAATTCAGAGAAGGTACACCAGGCTGATTCCAGGGGTGAAGGGATTGTTTTATGAGGAAAGGCAGACAGATTGGGCCAATACTCATTGAAGTTTAGGAGAATGAAGATGGCCTTATTGAAACATTAAATTCTGAGTGGGTAGATGGTGGAAGGATATTTCTTCTCATAGGGGAAATTTAGAAACAGGGGGCACAGTTTAAAAACATGGGGTCTCGTATACGAGATTTGATTTGATTTATTATTGTCACGTATTAGTATACAGTGAAAAATATTGTTTCTTGCGTGCTATACAGACAAAGCATACCATACATAGAGAGGAAAGGATGCAGTGTTGCAGTCATAGCTAGGGTGTAGAGAATGATCAACTTGATACGAGGTAGATCCATTCAAAGGTCTGATGACAGCGGGGAAGAAGCTGGTACATGCCCTCAGAGACTTTTGTATCTTTTTCCCGATGGAAGAAGGTGGAAGAGAGTATGTCCGGAGTGTGGGGAGTCCTTAATTATGCTGGCCACTTTTCCAAGGCAGTGGGAAGTGCAGACAGAGTCAATGGATGGGAGACTAGTTTGCGTAATGGACTGGGTTTTGTTCACGACCCTTTGTAGTTTTTTGCGGTCTGAGAAGGCAATGAGAAGGAATTCTTCCACTAGAGGGTCAATAGTCTTTGGAATTCTCTCCATAGATAACAAAGGAAGTTCAATCATTGAATATATTCAAGGCTGAGAAAGACTTCTGATCAACAAGTGAGTTAAAGATTTCCCTCAAAATAGTACCTGCACTTCAAGATTCATTCATAGGTTGTAAAGAACTTAGCAATTTTCCTTCTTTCATGGTCCACTAATCTAGAACCCTTTACTGATTTTTTAAAAATTATAAATAAAATTCAGGATGAAGGCATTGTTGACAAGGCTGGCCTTTATTGTCCAGCCCTAGTTAACCTTGAGAAAGTAGTGCTATGTTGCTTTCTTGAACCACTACAATGCGTGTGATGAAGCTGCTCCCACAATGTTGCTTGAGAGGAAGTTCCATGATTTTGGCCTATTCACAGTGACAGAATAGATAACCTATGTCCAAGGTGGGATTAGTTGTTACTTTGAGAGGAACTTGAAGTGATGGTGAATATTTGGCTGAGAAGAAAATACTTTCTTTTACACTAACAAAAAAGACCTCAATAAATGTGTTTCTTTTCTTAGCTGCAATCACTTGACTGAAGAAACTCTTCCCATAGAAAATATAAGGTGGTATACGGTTTGGCTGCCAGAGACCAATGAGAAATGACCGAAGTAGAAAGCGGAAAGGCCAAAGGAAAGTCAAAGAAATTGTGCAAGAAAAGGCAACCAGCAAAAGAATTGTTAGTTGAAGATGGATCCTACTCTTCTCCACAGTTGTCTGACATTGAATCTTCTTCCTCCAAATCCTACGTCATTGAATGGCTTTGTGCTCACCCATATCCTTCAACTCCGCTTGCACTACACTCCCCTCCTGAAGACCCACCCTCATTCCATGATATCTATCATCACAACCTAGAAAAGGTTCCATCTATCAACTCTTCCAGGACCTCTTTTATGGTGAACAGGAGGAGGCCAGAGTCTGTTACTGAGATGTTCTGCCACACAAGCACACCTGGCATGGAGAAAGAGGAGATAGTCCCAGATGAGCAATTGGCGAAGGGAGAATGCAATCAGCCCTGGAACCTAGCTCAACTAGGCATCTCGAGCTACAAAACCCTGGCAGGTCAGGACTATCCCTGCATCAGCCATCCCAATGGGCTTAATAACTATGCACAAACTATTCGTTATTGCAGCTGTGGACATTCAGGAACCTGCAAACATGGAAAAAAATGTTTCCCGCCAACTGCCAACCCGGTAGGCTCTCCTGAGAAGTTATCCAACAAACCAGGCAGGAAAGAAAATAAGATCAGTTTTTATGACGATCTTGGTGACCAGATGAAAGTAGACTCAGAAAAACCAGTTAAACTCGAGAATGGAAACAATGGTAAAGCATTAGATGCTACAGATGGTGTTAACCTTGAAGAAAGCCAGTTAGCCAAGGGCGACATGTGGTCAACAGGTACAGAGGATTACAGCAAAGGGACAACTGGGCTGGAAATCAGTTCAGTTCATCTTAAGAGGAAGTCTCATCAGGACCTGCATTTGAAAACTCTGGGAATAACTGTTTCAGTGGGAGAAAGGCGAATTGAAGCACCAGTCACAGAGTCCAGACATAATACTTCAATGTCTGCTGCAGTTTCTAGCAAACCGATGAATGTGACTCATCTAACTGCTGAGCATCAACAGCCTCCAGAGAACCAATTGAAGGAAACCTGCGCTCTGACAAAGTGTCAGGGAACTAAAACCAAAGTTAAAGCTACAACTGGGAAGGGACAATGCCTTAAAGGAGATGAGCAATCCCAGAAGCCTGATGTATTTCCCAATATCCAGGAGAGCATGTTGGCCTCTTCAGAAAGGTTGGATTTTCATTCAGTAGAACCCAAGGAAGAACCAAGCCTTGCTCATAATATTGAAACTGAGGACATGTTTCAGGAAGATGTGATTCAACTCCCAGGAGGGTTAGATCAAAGACCGCTGCAGGCCTCTGACTTGGCAGAACATTTGGAAGGTGGTGAAATTTTAGGATCAGGTATTTACACAGGGAAACTTCTAGTGTTAACATAACGGTTAGAACTGCTGCCTTACAGCGCCAGGGACCCAGGTTCAATTCTGGCCTCAGGGTGACAGTCTATATGGAGTCTGCATGTTCTTCCTGTGTCTGCATGGGTTTCCTCCAGGTGTTCTGGTTTCTTCCCACACTCCAAAGATGTATAGGTTAGGTTGATTGGCCATGCTAAATTGCCCCTTGGTGTCAGGGGAATTAGCAGTGTAAATAAATGGGGTTATGGGGATAGGTCCTGAGTGGGATTATTGTCGGTGCAGACTCGATGGGCCAAATGGCCTCCTTCTGCACTATAGGGATTTTATGATAATACCATATTTGGGGTCAAACGTTACAGCTGTTTTGAAACCACACGATTAGCAGCAGGGATTAACACCTCATTTCCAAAAATGCGACAAGCACAGAATGACAGAATCTTTATGGTACAGAGGCCATTTGGCCAATTGTGTCTGTATCAGCTTTCCAAAACAAGCATTGTTTAGTGTCATTTCCTTGCCTTTTCCCATAGCCCTCCACATTGTTTCATAGAAACATAGAAAACTACAGCACCATACAGGCCCTTCGGCCCCACAAGTTGTGCCGAACATATCCCTACCTTTTAGGCCTACCTATAACCCTCCATCCTATTAAGTCCCATGTACTCATCCAGGAGTCTCTTAAAAGACCCTATTGAGTTTGCCTCCACCACCACTGACGGCAGCCGATTCCACTCACCCACCACCCTCTGTGTGAAAAACTTCCCCCTAACATTTCCCCTGTACCTACCCCCCAGCACCTTAAACCTGTGTCCTCTCGTAGCAGCCATTTCCACCCTGGGAAAAAGTCTCTGAGAGTCCACCCGATCTATGCCTCTCAACATCTTATATACCTCTATTAGGTCTCCTCTCATCCTACGTCTCTCCAAGGAGAAAAGACCGAGCTCCCTCAGCCTATCCTCATAAGGCATGCCACTCAGTCCAGGCAACATCCTTGTAAATCTCCTCTGCACCCTTTCAATCTTTTCCACATCCTTCCTGTAATGAGGCGACCAGAACTGAGCACAGTACTCCAAGTGGGGTCTGACCAGGGTCTTCTATTCAAGTAATCATCTAATGCCCTCTTGAAACTCTCGATTGAACCTGCTTCCATCACACTTCCAGGCAGTTCATTCTTCTCACCTATGGGAACAGTCCCCTTCATACCCAAGTCATTGGTACCAATGTGGACCATAACCTCTGGCTGTTCACCCTCCCCCAGAAGAATATCCGGCAGCTACTCTGTGACATCCTTGATCCTGGCACCAGGATTCCTTATGAATCCCCTATCGCTATTACACTTCTCTTCTTCTTCCTCTCCTCCCATCCAGCTGAGTCATTCATGGTGCCACAAACCTAGCTGTGCCTGCACTCCTCTGAAAAGTTAACGTCCTCAACAGCTTCCAAAATGGAAACCGCTTTCTGAACAGGACTCCAGGGGGCTCCTACACTACCTGTCTAGTTCTCTAGGTGCGCATTCCCTTTCTGCTTCCAGGCACTTAAGCTGTGGTATGAACACTGCTCTGAATATGCTATCCACGTGGTTCCTCACCTTGCAGATGTGCCCCAGTAACTCCAGATGCCGTTTGAGCTCTGAAACTTGGACCTCAAGTTTCTCCAGCTGACAGCACTTCCTGCACTGGACACTGGAAGCATCCTTGACTTTACACATATTATAGGACAAGCATTCCACTTGACTGAGCAACCTTGCCATTTCTTAACTTTGCTTCTCTTGCATTAACTCTATTCTATTTCAGATTACTTGGATTACCTTACTATATAGGCCCTAACTTTCTCTTATTCCAGACGCTAGTCTTTCACATGTTGCCCCTACACTTAGCATTTACCAGCCAATCATCTTATCAGTTTCTTGTGACTTCATGGTTGTCTTTTTTTCCCACTGCTGTCTCACAGCAGCTGAAATACTCACCAAATATCTATCCACTTTCCCTGCTGCCAGGCAAGACAACTTTCTGAAGAGTGAAAAGGCTAGAAAGCAAATGTGCAGCTCCTTTCCCTATGCACTAAATTCCTACTTTGATCTAAATTGCTAAATGTACTTACTCAGACTGTCTCACACTCAGGATGAAGTCTCTCCCATTGCTTATGCATCACTTACAGATGGAAAGCAAGCCACAAGTGAGCTGTTAAAGGGATAACTGTATCTGGGAAACTGTATTACCCCTCCAAAAAGGTGGTTCAGGTCAGCAAAGCTTCAGCCAGATTGGCCGGTGATATTCACCCATAGGCTACCAGTCTATTAAAACAGCAGCTCATTTTACATTGCACTCTTGATTTCTTCCCCACTTAAGCCATTTATCTAGATGGAAAATAAAATCAGGAGCATGATGTAAGATGGTTTTTGATAGGCTACTGCCTCTTTTGCATCATTGCCCAGAAACAAATTTCCCCCAATTATCTTGAAAATGAACTGTAAGTTTTCTCTGAAGACAAAAATATAATAGATTTCTTTCCTCCAGAAATTAGATTAAAAGATGTTTTCATGTAAAGTGTGCCATTTTATAGAAATTTTGGATTAAAGGCCCTCCATAGGAAGAGAAGACTATTCAACCCCTTAAGCCTGTTCTGCCATTTTAAAAAATTCATTTGTGGGACATGGCGTCGCTGGCTGGCCAGGATTTATTCGTGGGCCAAAGGGCCTGTTCTGTGCTGTACTGTTCTATGTTCTATGTATTAGTATACAGTGAAAATTATTGTTTCTTGCACACTATAAAGACAAAGCATCCATTCATAGAGAAAGAAAGGAGCAGAAAGTAGTGTTATAGAACATAGAACATTACAGCGCAGTACATGCCCTTCGGCCCTCGATGTTGCGCCGACCAGTGGAACCAATCTAAAGCCCCTCTAATCTACACTATTCCAATATCATCCATATGTTTATCCAATAACCATTTGAATGCTCTTAATGTTGACGAGTCCACTACTGCTGCAGGCAGGGCATTCCACGCCCTTACTACTCTCTGAGTAAAGAACCTACCTCTAACATCTGTCCTATATCTCTCACCCCTCAATTTAAAGCTATGTCCCCTCATGCTCGTTAGAGTCATAGCTAGGGTGTAGAGAAAGATCAACTTCATATAAGGTAGGTCCATTCAAAAGTCTGATGGCAGCAGGGAAGAAGCTGTTTTTGAGTCAGTTGGTACTTGACCTCAGACTTTTGTATCTTTTTCCCGCTGGAAGAAAGTGGAAGAGAGTATGTCCAGAGTACATGGGATCCTTGATTATCCTGGTTGCTTTCCCAAGGCAGCAGGAAGTGTAGACAGAATCATTGGATGGGAGGCTGGTTTGCGTGATAGACTGGGCTTCGTTCACAACCTTTGGTAGTTTCTTGCGGTCTTGGTCAGAGCAGGAGTCATAGCAAGCTGTGTTACATCCAGAAAGGATGCTGTCTATGGTGCATCAGTAAAGGTTGGTGAGAGTCGTAGCAGACATATCAAAATTCCTTAGCTTCCTGAGAAAGTAGAGGCATTGGTAGGCTTTCTTAACTATAGCATCGGCATGGAGGAACCAGAAAGATTGTTGGTGATCTGGACACCTAGAAACTTGAAGCCCTCGACCATTTCTACTTCATCCCCAGTGATGTAGGCAGGGACATTTTCTCCACTACACTTCCTGAAGTCAATGACTATCTCCTTCGTTTTACTGACATTGAGGAGAGATTATTGTCGTCGCACCAGTTCACCAGATTCTCTATCTCTTTCCTATACTCTGTCTCATCATTGTTTGAGATCCGACTCACTATGGTGGTGTCAGTATCACAAGTTGAATGGAAATGATGTCACGTTGTAACATGAAATACAAGTCCAGAAGCATTTGGACATTCAAAAAATCCAACTGACTCAAATGTCCTTCGAGTCATAGAGATATACAACACAGAAAAAAGGCCCTTTGGCCCATCACGTCTGTGCCGCTCAAAGACAAACCAATTTTCATCCCATTTCCCATCACTTGGTCCAAAGCCTTATATGCCTTGGCATCACAAGTGCAGATCTAAATACGTTTTAAATGCAATGAGGGTCTCTGCCTCCACCACCTTTTCAGGCAGTGAGTTCCAGACTCACACCACCCTCTGGGTGAAAAGGTTTTTCTCATATCCCCTCCAAACCTCCTGTCCCTTACCTTAGTCTATGTCCCTGTTCATTGATCTCTCCACTCAGTCATGTCTCCCACTCAGTCTCCCCTGCTCCAAGGAAAAGAACCCCAGTCTATCTAATCTCTCTTCATAACTAAAACTCTCCTGCCCAGGCAACATCCTGGTAAATCTCCTCTGCACCCTTTCCAGTGCTCTCATATCCTTCCTATAATGTGGATTCCAGAACTGCACACAATACTCTAGCTGTGGCCTAACCAATGTTTTATTTAGTTCCAGCATACCTTCCTGCTCTTAAACTTGATGCCTCGGCTAATAAAGGCAAGTATACCATATGTTTTCCTAACCACCTTTTCCGCCTGTCCTGCTACCTTAAAGGACCAGTGTACATGCATACCAAGGTCCCTCTGATCCCCAGTGCTTCCCAGGATCCTGCCATTCAACATGTATTCCTTTGTTCTATTTGTCCTGCCCAAGTGCATCACCTCCAAGAAAGAGAACTCTTGATGCCCCACAGGTTAACCAGTGATGGGCAATAAATATTACCTTTCTTGGTTGCCAGCATCCTGAGAATGAATTTAGAGAAGCAAATGAAGTTGTGATTAGTTGACATAACTTGGCACTATCTTCAAGAGATTATTTGACACTCTTACATGATATAATTAGTACACCAGAGGCCTGGATTAACCATCCAGAGAATGGGAGTTCCGATCTCACCTTGGTAATTTGAGATTTTGGGATGAATCTTCTCTGGGTACAGAGTAGACAGATCTACTTCCACAGATCACCCCAAATCTTTCCTCTGTGCCTTAATGAATCCTCCATGCCTCCAAAAAGCACCCCACGCCACTTATGCCCCCATGCACCCAATGTATCATCCATAACCAATGACCCAATATGCACTATGTTTCATGAAATATCATAGAACATAGAACCTAGAACAGTACAGCACAGTACAGGCCCTTCGGCCCTCGATGTTGTGCTGAGCTTTGTCCGAAACCAAGATCAAGCTATCCCACTCCCTATCATTCTGGTGTGCTCTTTGTGCCTATCCAATAACCGTTTGAAAGTTCCTAAAGTGTCCGACTCCACTATCCCAGCAGGCAGTCCATTCCACACCCCAACAACTCTCTGAGTAAAGAACCTACCTCGGACATCCCTCCTATATTTCCAACCTGAACCTTATAGTTATGCCCCCTAGTAACAGCTGCATCCACCCGAGGAAATAGTCTCTGAACGTCCACTCTATCTATCCCCCTCATCATCTTATAAACCTCTATTAAGTCGCCTCTCATCCTCCTCCACTCGAAAGAGAAAAGCCCTAGTTCCCTCAACCTTTCCTCATTAAACCTACCCTCCAATCCAGGCAGCATCCTGGTAAATGCTTCCACATCCTTCTTATAGTGAGGTGACCAGAACTGCACATAATATTCCAAATGTGGTCTCACCAAGGTCCTGTATAGTTGCAGCATAACCCCACGGCTCTTAAACTCAAACCCCCTGTTAATAAACGCTAACACACTATAGGCCTTCTTCACGGCTCTATCCACTTGAGTGGCAACCTTCAGAGATCTGTGGATATGAACCCCAAGATCTCTCTGTTCCTCCACATTCCTCAGAACCCAGCCATTGACCCTGTAATCCGCATTCAAATTTGTCCTACCAAAATGAATCACCTCGCACTTATCAGGGTTAAACTCCATCTGCCACTTTTCGGCCCAGCTCTGCATCCAATAAATGTCTCTTTGCAGCCTACAACAGCCCTCCACCTCATCCACTACTCTACCAATCTTGGTGTCATCAGCAAATTTACTGACCCACCCTTCAACCCCCTCCTCCATGTCATTGATAAAAATCACAAATAGCAGAGGACCCAGCACTGATCCCTGTGGTACACCGCTGGTAATTGGTCTCCAGTCTGAAAATTTTCCGTCCACCACCACCCTCTGTCTTCTATGAGATATGATGTGGAGATGCCGCCGTTGGACTTGGGTTAACACAGTAAGAAGTCTCACAACACCAGGTTAAAGTCCAACAGGTCCAAATAAACCTGTTGGACTTTAACCTGGTGTTGTGAGACTTCTTTCTATGAGATAGCCAGTTACTTATCCAATCAGCCAAATTTCCCTCTATCCCACACCTCCTTACTTTCTTCATGAGCCAACCATGGGGAAACGTATCAAACGCTTCACTATAATCCATGTATACGACATCAACTGCTCTCCCTTCATCTACACACCTAGTTACCTCCTCAAAGAATTCAATCAAATTTGTGAGGCAAGACTTCCCCTTCACGAATCCGTGTTGACTATCCCGGATTAGAAACATAGAAACATAGAAAAACGACAGCACAAACAGGCCCTTCGGCCCACAAGTTGTGCCGAACACATCCCTACCTCTATAACCCTCCATCCTATTCAGCTCCATGTACTCATCCAGGAGTCTCTTAAAATACCCTATTGAGTTCGCCTCCACCACCACTGATGGCAGCCGATTCCACTCACCCACCACCCTCTGTGTGAAAAACTTACCCCTAACATCTCCCCTGTACCTAGCCCCCGGCACGCTAAACCTGTGTCCTCTCCTAGCAGACATTTCCACCCTGGGAAAAAACCTCTGAGAGTCCACCCAATCTATGCCTCTCAACATCTTATACATCTCTATTAGGTCTCCTCTCATCCTTCGTCTCTTCAAGGAGAAAAGACCGAGCTCCCTCAGCCTATCCTCATATGGCATGCCACTCATTAAGCTGCACCTTTCCAAATGGTCATAAATCCTATCCCTCAGGACCTTTACCATTAACTTACCAACCACCGAAGTGAGACTAACTGGCCTATAATTACCAGGGTCATTCCTATTTCCTTTCTTGAACAGAGGAACAACATTCGCCACTCTCCAGTCCTCTGGCACTATCCCCGTGGACAGTGAAAACCAAAGATCAAAGCCAAAGGCTCTGCAATCTCAACCCTTGCCTCCCAAAGAATCCTAGGATATATCCCATCAGGCCCAGGGGACTTATCAACCCTCAGGTTTTTCGAAATTGCTAATACATCTTCCCTCAGAACATCTACCACTTCCAGCCTACCAGCCTGTATCACACTCTCATCCTCAAAAACATGGCCCTTCTCCTTGGCGAACACTGAAGAAAAGTATTAATTCATCGCCTGTCCCATCTCTTCTGACTCCATGCACAAGTTCCCACTACTGTCCTTGACTGGCCCTAACCTCACCCTGGTCATTCTTTTATTTCTCACATAAGAGTAAAAAGCCTTGGGGTTTTCCTTGATCCGTCCCGCCAAGGACTTCTCATGACCCCTCCTAACTCTCCTAAGCCCTTTTTTGAGCTCATTCCTTGCTACCTTGTAACCCTCAAGCGACCCAACTGAACCTTGTTTTCTCATCCTTACATACGCTTCCTTTTTCCTCTTGACAAGACATTCAACCTCTTTTGTGAACCATGGTTCCCTCACTCGGCCATTTCCTCCCTGCCTGACAGGGACATACCTATCAAGGACACGCAGTATTTGTTCCTTGAACAAGCTCCACTTTTCATTTGTGCCTTTCCCTGACAGTTTCTGTTCCCATCTTATGCTCCCTAATTCTTGCCTAATCGCGTCATAATTACCCCTCCCCCAATTATAAACCTTACCCTGCCGTATGGCCCTATCCTCCTCCATTGCAATAATGAAAGACACCGAATTGTGGTCATTATCTCCAAAGTGCTCTCCCACAATCAAATCTAACATTTGGCCCGGTTCATGACCCAGTACCAAGTCCAATGAGGCCCCACCTCTTGTCGGCCTATCCACATATTTTGTCAGGAAACCCTCCTGCACACACTGTACAAAAACTGCCCCATCCAAACTATTCGACCTATAAAGGTTCCAATCAATATTTGGAAAGTTAAAGTCACCCATGACAACTACCCTGTGTTAACTCACCCATGACAACTACCCTGTGACCTCTACACCTATCCATAATCTGCTTTGCAATTTCTTCCTCCACATCTCTATTACTATTTGGGGGCCTTTAAAAAACTCCTAACAACGTGACCGCTCCTTTCCTATTTCTAACTTCAGCCCATATTACCTCAGGCAGATCCCCCTCGCACTGCCTTTCTGCAGCCGATTTTTCCATTTCAATGGAAAATAATTTACATCTTTTAAAAATAAACTTCTCACCATCTAGCAAAAGCCTCCAAATCATTCATAGAAAAAAGTAGAATCTGGCATGTGAGAAAAACTTTGTTAAACTTATAATCCATTCGCTTTTGTCAACAAACCAGAAGCTACATGGAAGATACAAGCAGTTGTTACAATTTCTTGAAATTCGTTTCTTCTCAGATGAATGAAACATCTACTGTGCTGAAACCCACAAGCACTTGAAATCCATTGAAGCATTGATAATAGCCACAGCTGTCCAAACAATAGAATGCTCTCTGGGAAGGAAAGAACAGGTGCTCATTTCAATTTCAAAGCAGAGCGCCTGTTCATCAATGTAGGGATGCAGATGTTTCTTTCCATTTTCCAAACCAGAATTTAAAAAAAAATCAATCAGGACCCTTTAAATCACAATAGAAAGATGACAACGCAGGCCGACAGGGTATTTAAATACATTTTTCTCATTTCCATTGGAAAACTGTAATACATGTGAGCAAATACACAGGCTGGTCAATGTAAGAGTCAACTTACTTTTAAAGAACAGGTCTCTATGATGAATCACTGCATTGAAAACACATTCACATTACAATACAGTACCTAATAGTGACACTTGAGAATGTGAAAACATTTACACTTGCTTATTTTTTAGAATGTTCCAGACTCCTCAGCAGGCCTTCTCTTTTCTTAATGAACTGTCAAACTGGTGTGCTTTCAATGGGGTTTCAAAACCCCACACCACTAGGCGGCAGGAAATCCAATTTTTGTTCTCCATCTAAAGTGACCTCAGTGGGACCAGGTGGACGTTTTACAAACTGGGCATTCATGCCCTGCAAAAATAATACAGCGTGGCAATGTGGAGGAAAGTCAGATTTCCTACGAAAAAGACTTGATTTCCATCCACAAGGTGATCAGGAGTTGTGAAAATTCCTGCGTGGCCAGTCTGATGCAAGAAGTGCCAGAAACAATGGAATTGTCATTATAGAGTGTGCGTGCTTACGCGTATGTGTGCGTGTACACGTGTGTGTGCACGGCCAGTGCAGGCGCAATGGTATTGTGTCCCAGTTATAATGCAACCATACTCTGTCTTCCATACATACCCTTTGGCTGTAATGCCCTCCATATCAAGCTATAGCAGTTCTGTTCCTCCACGATACAATATCTTGAACCAATAAATCCTATAGTGACAATAGAATGAGTAAACAAAAACTTTAAAAAGCCATTCATTGATAGTTTTCTGCTCCCTTAAAACAAAATTGCTTTTTACTGCAGGGAAATGGAAATGTCAATCATCTTTCCCTTTAAAATATCAAAGCGGAAATTGCAAACACTTGAAACCTTCTTATCTTATATGAGTAAAACATGTGCAATTGACAGTAAAGATCAGAAAGCACAGAATTGTCAAATCAGGAATTGTTTTCCTTTGGCTTCAGCTATTTAAATACCATATTGGATGTTTGGACTGTCAGCCAAGAATGTACACTGAGGCTTTGCTGAGTGCTCAAAAATCCATTAGATTATAAAAAACCCTGAGTCCCAGGGAAAACATTGCTTGATTAACAGTTCTGTTCTCTGATCTCTTTTGTCATTTGCAAAATCTTTACTAACATAAGATAGGAGGTTTCAAGCACTTGCAGTTTTTGTTTGTGATACTTTAAGGGGTCTGGACGATTGATACTTTTATTGGCCTGCAGTATATGGAGTTTATTTTAAGAAAGTTGATTACTAACAAATTGCTGTTTTGTTAAAGGGTTTTCTTATACATCCTATTGTCACTGTAAGGTTCATTGGGTCATATCAATACATAGTGGATGAATAGGCAAGGAAGTACCATATCCTGGCATAGAGGGCATGAGTAACCATAGGAGGTGGTTTGGTGGGGGGGGGGGGGGGCACTACCTTGGCACTGGGGCATAAGGAGGACCATTTCAACTTACTTTTCAAAAGGTTGACTTATGCAGACTTCGATTTATGACACCTCTTAGATCTTGTGGATCATGATTCTTTGTGGAGGATTGGAACATGCCTATTTCCTCAAAGGACTCAAGGTTGGGAATGTGGGATGTGGGCTTATGCTCGGATCCTGCCTTCGCCCTTAAAAGGCATTCTTAAAAATCAGAAACCCAGGGAATGCGGTCAGGGATCTCAGAATTGGATTCCCAGAAGTCATTTTCACCCCTCCACAGATTCTCCATGATTTCATGAAACTCCAACCTGAAGTGTGGCTATTCATACTCCAAACACTGAGCAAAATCTGGCCCTTTAAATTCAGTTTAAACAAATCTGGAAATGAAAGGCTGTTCTCTGTTCAAGTGACTCAGAAGTTGTCAGAAGGTTGTTAAAATCAAACTAATTTACTATTGTCCTCCAGCGAATGAAGCTTTCTTTCCTTACCCAGGTTGAGCCAATGGGCTGAATTTTACAGGGAGTTATATTGCTCACTTCCACATCCACCCATTACCAAAGTCAGTTCTAAACTGATGTGTACGTACAGTTCTGGTCACCACACTGCCAGAAGGATGTGGAAGCTTTGGAGAGAGTGCAAAGAAGGTTCACCAGGATGTTGCCTGGTCTCGAGGGTGTTGGCTATGAGGAGAGGTTGAATAAATTAGGGTTGTTTTCACTGGAAAGACAGAGGCTGAAGGGAGACCTGATAGAGGTCGACAAAATTATGAGAGACATAGACAGGGTGGATAGTCAGAGGCTTTCTCCCAGGGTGCAAATGTCCATTACAAGGGACACAGGTTCAATGTGAGAGGGGAAAAGTTTAAGGGAGATGTGTGGGGGAAGTTTTTCATGCAGAGAGGTGGGTGCCTGGAATGCGCTGCCAGAGGAGGTGGTGGAAGCAGGTACATTAGCAACATTTAAGAGGCATCTGGATGGGTACATGAATAGGGAAGGAATAGAGGGATACGGACTGGGTAAGGGCAGATGGGGTTTTTTTTAAGTTTAGTTAGGGCATCATGATTGGCACAGGCTTGGCGGGCCGGAGGGCCTGTCCCTGTGCTGTGCTTTTCTTTGTTCTTTCTTCTTTGAACGATCTGACATTAGAAAGGCCAACCCGCTGCTATGACATGCTGGGAGGAAATTCCTGCCTTTCAGAGCTGCCAGCCAATCAGATAACATCAGTTGATTGGTTTATCAACAAGCTCGATTACCTGTTATTTATTTTTATTCAAACGTGCCAGGTTGGCTGTCGATTTTGCTTATTTTGCTGTGGGGACGAGATTGGGCGTGGGTGAGAAAGAGCAAGCCACCTGCCAAATTTGATTTTTACCCTCCTTGGTGGGCTGGGATCAGAAAATCCAGCCTGGTTATGTGTCCCCAGTCTCGTAGCAACATGTTTGACTCTTAGCTCCTTTCTAAAGTAGCCCAACACACACTCAGTTCTCGGAGAAGGCTCACCATCACCTTCTCAGGGCAACTAGAGATGGATAAATAATAATAATGCTTGTCAGCAACACCCAGATCCTAAGATTGGATTTCTAAAATCTGCTTTAAAATCTGAAAATGTAACCCAAATAATTTTGCTTTTAACAGGGAAATACAAACTAATATTTTCATCATATCTCGAACAGCTATTAGATAGAAGACTGATTAAAGCCATATGATTGGGTGTAGCCAAGTACAAAGTAAGCGAACAAAGACACGTAGGGCAGGATTCTCCAGCTGTTCATGTCAGCGGGATTCTCCTGTCCTGCAGTGAACAGAGATTTGCTGAGCACCAAATTCTCCATCCTTTCTGGCAGTGGCGGTGGGCATGAACGGCCAGAGAATTTTCTTTTTTATTCGTTCATGGGATGTGGGCATTGCAGGCTGGGCCATCCCTGAGGAATGATCATTGTGATCATGGTTGATCTATACCTGAACTCAAATCTAATTGTCTCTGTTCCAAAAGCTTTAATACCCTTTCCCATTAAAAAGTTATAACTTATTCTTGTAATTTTCAATTGCTGTTCTCTTCAACAGTTTTTGGGGGAAGGGAGTTCCTGATTTCCACGCTCTTTTTTTTGAGGAAGTTCTTCCTAACACCAGAGCTGAGAGGTACTGTTCTTATTTTAAGCTGTGGAGATGCCGGCGTTGAACTGGGGTAAGCACAGTAAGATGTCTCACAACACCAGGTTAAAGTCCAACAGGTTTATTTGGTAGCACGAGCTTTCGGAGCGCTGCTCCTTCATCAGATGATAACCTGACGACTCACCTGATGAAGGGGCAGCGCTCCGAAAGCTCGTGCTACCAAATAAACCTGTTGGACTTTAACCTGATGTTGTAAGACTACTTATTTTAAGATTTTGATTCCCCCCTGTTTTCGATGGAGATGATTAATTCGATGATCAGACTTGCGCACAAAGAGAAAGTACTTAATAGTTCAACTGCAATGTTTCAAACAGGAAAATCTTCACTTAGGAGAGACCATGGCCAGTGGAGTCATAACTTTTCCACAGAGTATTATTCTGACATTAAAGGAATATGTATATCAGACAACCCGTTAAACATAATGGATACTTACACATTTATTGTGCAGGCAGCGAGAGCCAGGACATTGGAGAGGAAGACTTGGAGCATCGGAAACTAAACGAAAGGCTCGACGCATCAGGAATTGATAAGGTGACTGACTTTAGAATGGAACTGTGGTGAAATAGTAAGAGGATTACACTTAGCTGCAGATGAACCTCAAAGGAGCGAAGGGCAATGTTTTGGGTAATTTTCCATTCTAGAATCATTAAGTGCAGAAAGGGAAGATTTGGACCACAGTGTCCATGCCAGTCCTTTGAAAGATTTATCCAATTACTCTCATCTCCCCCCAGCTCTACACTCACAATCTCTTATTTTTTTAATTTCAATTTTCTACTGAATGTGACTTTAGAATATAAAAGCAGAGATGTCTTGCTGCATCTGTACAGGGCATTGGTGAGGCCGCAGCTGGAATACTGTGTGCAGTATTGGTCCCCTTATTTGCAGAAGGATATATTGGCCTTGGAGGGAGTGCAGAGAAGGTTCACCAGGTTGATACCGGAGATGAGGGGTGTTGATTATGAGGAGAGACTGAGCAGATTGGGTTTGTACTCGTTGGAATTTAGAAGACTGAGGGGGGATCTTATAGAGACCTACAAGATAATGAAGGGGCTGGATAGGGTAGAGGTGGAGAGATTCTTTCCACTTAGAAAGGAAGCTAGAACTAGAGGGCACAACCTCAAAATAAAGGGGGGTCAGTTTAGGACAGAGTTGAGGAGGAACTTCTTCTCTCAGAGGGTGGTGAATCTCTGGAATTCTCTGCCCACTGAAGTGGTGGAGGCTACCTCGTTGAATATGTTTAAATCACGGATAGATGGATTCCTGATCGGTAAGGGAATTAGGGGTTATAGGGATCAGGCGGGTAAGTGGAACTGATCCACTTCAGATCAGCCATGATCTTATTGAATGGCGGGGCAGGCTCGAGGGGCTAGATGGCCTACTCCTGCTCCTATTTCTTATGTTCTTATGTTCTTATGTGACTATTTAATTTGTTTCCACCATCCTTTCAATTTGTGCATTCCCAATGATAAAAATTAAGACTGCCTAGTTCCACCTGAGTGCCATCATTTGACCTGACCTCTGTCTCAGTATCTGCTGCTGGAACCCTCATTCACTCCTTGTTACCTCTAGGCATGACTTCTCCAATATACTCATGCTAGGCTTCTATATTCTACTCTTGGTAAACTTGAGGTCATCCAAAATTCTTCTGCCCATTAAGAAGTCTCACAACACCAGGTTAAAGTCCAACAGGTTTATTTGGAATCATGAGCTTTCGGAGCACTGCTCCTTCATCAGGTGTACTTGGCCACACCCAATCATCTGGCTTTAATCAGCCTTCTATCTAATAGCTATTCTCACCTGATGAAGGAGCAGCGCTCCGAAAGCTCGTGCTACCAAATAAACCTGTTGAACTTTAACCTGGTGTTCATAGAATCATAGAAACCCTACAGTGCAGAAGGAGGCCATTCGGCCCATCGAGTCTGCACCGACCACAATCCCATCCAGGCCCTACCCCCACATATTTACCCGCTAATCCCTCTCACCTACGCATCTCAGGACTCTAAGGGGCAATTTTTAACCTGGCCAATCAACCTAATCCGCACATCTTTGGACTGTGGGAGGAAACTGGAGCACCCGGAGGAAACCCACGCAGACACGAGGAGAATGTGCAAACTCCACACAGACAGTGACCCAAGCTGGGAATCGAACCCAGGTCCTTAGAGCTGTGAAGCAGCAGTGCTAACCACTGTGCTACCGTGCCACCCCCGTGTTGTGAGACTTCTTACTGTGCCCACCCCAGTCCAACGCCGGCATCTCCACATCACCTTCTGCCCATGTCTTATCTCGCACCCATTACGCTGACCTACATTATCTCCCGGATTTTTTAATTTTCATACTTATTTTAAAACCACACATGACAGTCACCACACCTTATCTCTGTAATCTCCTACAGCCCCACAACTCTCCAAGGTATCTGCATTTAAGTAATTCTAACCTCTTGATCATTCCCAATTTTAATCTCTCCATGATTGATGACTGTGCCTTCAGATGCCTTAGCCCTTGGCTCTGGATTTCCTCCTTAAACATCTCCATCTGCATATCTCTCTTTTACCCTTCAAGGAGCTCCATAGGACATATCCTTTAGATCAAACATCTGTCCTAAAATCCTCTCAGTGGGTCAATGGCTAATTTTAAAAACATAGTAAATAGGAGCAGGAATAGGCCATTAGGCCCTTTGAGCCTGTTCTGCCATTTATTATAATGGCTGATCACTTAACTCAATAACCTGATTCAGCCTTTCCCATATCCTTTGATCCCCTTCACCCCAAGAGCTATACCTAACTGCTTCTTGAAAACTTACAGGGGACAATTCTCCCAGCCCACTGTGCTACTTGAGTAGCGGAGCGAGCAGGGAGACATCAGCGGGAGCCGTTTCATGGGCTTCCCCCTGGACGTCATGGCCTTGGTGCGTCTCCGGGAGCAAGATTTTCAGTGTCATCAGCTCCATGCCGATTCCCAGTGTGGAGCTGATTTTAATATGGAAATCTTCATTTGCATCTGATTAGCGGGCCCGGAACTGAATTCACCGGGCCTGATAGTATCTCCCCTCACCCCCGCCAGGAGTGGTTCCCTCCAGCGGGGTTTATGCCTACTCCCCACTAACGGCCAACAGCTGGCCTGACCCTGCTGGAGGGAAGAGAGACCATTGAGGCACCACCCCCCCCCCCCCCCCCCCCAGGAGGTTGGGGGTAAAGGGGGTGCCTCCTGGACAGTGCCAACCTGGCCCCCTGGCGCTGCCCAAGGTACAAGCTGGCACTGCTCAAGGGGGCGGGGCCATATGGGAGTCAGGCCTATTTGGGGGTCAATCAGTGGGGTGGGGGAGGGACCCTGTTGCCACTCAGCATTGGGATCATTGGCAAAAGGAGGGAAGGGGACAATTGGGGCTGGCCATCCAGGTGGGAGGAGGTTGGGGTTGTTGGAGGGGGTTTGGGGATGGTCATCAGGATCAGGGAAGAATTTGGGGAGGTTGGGGCTGGCCAGGGGGGGGACATAGGGGCTGGCCTGGGGAAGTCCGGGAGACCAGGGATCAGGGGTGGGGGGTCAGAAGGCTAGCGACAGGGGGTTGCAGGGCTGGCCAGCAATTGGGGTAGCCAAGCTAACGTAGCACCAGGAAACTGTCTTGAATATGTTAATATATTAATAACATTATGCATTTCAACTTTTGTTATTTGAAGATTCTGTATCCACAGTAATAATGGATATTTTTAATGTGGACCTTCAATGCTGCAATAACATGTCCCACTAGAGGTGGTACTGCAACATTTCCATTTTGCACTCAGCTCCTCGGGCTCAGTACTAAAGATAAGCTCCTGTTCTTCTTTGGCTGCACAACATTTTTGAACATTCTAAGGTTGTGAAAGGTGTGTATGTGAATTCTTCCTTTTCCAACTTTCTGCAATTCTGACTGTCCAAAAACCTGTTCCAGGACATCCATGTCTCTGAGGTGTCTGTGTTATTGGAGAAAATGACAACAGAGGAGGCCTGTGAATGGCTGATCGACCCTGGCTTTCAATCACGCGTCCAGCATGCTAAAGGTAACGGGATTGATACCACGAATACACTTTATTTAGTCACAGGCTTTGTGTAAGTGTGATAAAACAGAAGAACTGGGAGCTAGAGTAAGTAATTCAGCAAATTGTCACTGCACAAGCTTCTGTTTTAACAGACATAGAAACTCAGAAAGAAAAAACAGTAAATCTTGGAAATGACAGTACTGGCCAAATGGGCCTTGTAAAGCTGAACAGGGAACTCCAGTATTGCTGGGGCTGCGTTAGGGTTAGCTTTTGATCATTTTGAGCTGTTTAATAGGCCAGAATTTCACACCCCAGCCCTTCCATTTTCTGTCCAGAGCTGTCCCACTCTGCCACAGGTAAATCGGGAGTGGCAAAGGAACCTTCAATCACAGTTCTGCAACTTAAAGCAGTAGATTTGGAACAGCTCCAGAAAAATTCCTGACTCCATGCAATGGGGGGGTTGAGTTTACCAACTCTCCAGAGATGGCCTGGCATATCCAGGAACTAAAACATAATCTCTAGAAAACAGCTGTGAGCAACGCCTGAGAAGAAAATCATAAAGGGTATTAAAATTAGGCAATTTAAAAAAACATTTTCTTCAAACATTTTTGCTTTTTTATAAAAAGATGAGATGGCAGAAAGGCCCATTTGACTTTGACAGTCAAGAATCACCAAATTGGGTAATGGGGTGTCTGTTGGCTTTCCGATTAGCCATTGGAAGGTGAGGCGCTATGGAGATGGGTGACCAATAGAACTGTTGTGACATTCAAATTAGCGGGCTTGCCGCTTGCTCTGGGTGGGAACCCAAATGGGACTAGCAGGGCGGGGCAGGTGAATCCCATAAGACTTCACGCCCGTCAGTAATCCCGATTTTTGGCCGCTGCTCCATTTACCAGGGCATCAGGATTCCCACCGGCTGTTTGAAGAGGTCGGAGAATCGCCCCTAGTGTGTCTTGGGCTGTTATCTGAAAACAGTGTTACATGTAGTTACAGCCCTCTTGTAGTCTATCAAAGCCTCTTTGTCCATGGAATTACAGCCTTAACCTTCACTCCAGCAATTTCCGAGCTTTGCTGCATTTAATGATTCTTAACACTTTCAGAGCAAACGGTGTGTTTGGAAGCAAGAGATCATATGATGACATCGTCTGAAATAAGTCCATCCAATTTTACTCAAGGGCCTGTGCAATGTTGCCACAGTTAATTCGATGCTTACCCAGCAAAATTTGCCAATGAATCAGGAAGAGCTTCATTTGATTATTTCACTGGCAGTAGCCTGGCCCCCTCACATGATACCTGCCCATCAATCACATTCTTTAAGATCCACCGTGATGCCCTCTCTTTCAATGTCCCTGATCCACATTCTGTCCCCTTTGTTTAACTATGGCAGGTACCTTCTTTTGTAGGCAGAAGCTTGCCACTGCCTGTAGGACTGTTCTTTGTCCTGAATGTTGCAGTGGTCCTTGACTGTCATCAATGTGATTTGTTCTTTGGCAGCATTGGGAGTTGAGTGCAGAGTTTACTGCCCATCAGGAACTCTGATGGGATGAATCCACATGGAAGCTAGGTGGATCTATAAGTTAAAAGTGGTGGATGGAAGTTGTTGTTCTTTCTCAGAAGAGCTTTCATGATGTATACATCCCTTTCAGCCTCACTGTCTGATTGTGGATATCCTGGGAAGTTGCTATGGTGTTGAAAGCTGTAACTGATGAGAAATTAGGTGAAGCATTCAGTTGTGAATTGCGCGCTGTTATTGAATGTCACCTGGTCTGGCGTCCCATAGCTTGCAAACATTTCCTTCAAGGATCTCGCAACCATCTTTTGGGATTCTCTCTTGATTTAATGTTGATATAAATATATCGGGTTTTATCTGGATTCAACCAGCTCTTGGTATTAATTGACCCATCAGTGCAACGGGAAGCTGGCAGGAATCACTACTGGCCTCCACAAATGGAAACCAGAAGTTATGGCCATACTGGGGGCTTTGATGCAATTGGAGTCCCGGGATAATCAGGGACATGGCTGGGTAGTGCCCCAAAACTACCCCTTGGCACCCCACCCAAGGTTGACAGGGAGCACTGCCAAGGGGTGGTCCCTGAAAGTGGGAGCCTGAAAGGGTGAAGTCTGAATTGTAAGAAAAGGGAGAACCAGCCGTGGATAACGAAGGAAATAAAGGAGAGTATTAAAATAAAAACAGCTGCGTACAGAGTGGCCAAAAATAGTGGAGAAACAAGTGATTGGGAAAAATTTAAGAAACAACAAAGAGAGACTAAGAAAGCGATAAAGAAAGGAAGGATAGACTATGAAGCTAGGCTAGCAATTAATATAAAAAATGATAGTAAAAGTTTTTATAAATATATAAAAAGGAATAGAGTGGCTAGAGTGAATGTTGGACCCTTGGAGGACGAGAGGGGGGAGTTAATAGTGGGAAATGAGGATATGGCTGAGTCTTTAAATAAGTTTTTTGTGTCGGTCTTCACGGTGGAGGACACAAATAGTTTGCCAAATATTAACGATAGAGGGTTGGCAGCAGGAGAAATACTTAATACAATTAATGTTACCAGAGAGGCAGTGCTGGGTAGACTAATGGGACTGAAGGTGGATAAGTCCCCGGGTCCGGATGGAATGCATCCCAGGGTATTGAAAGAAATGTCAGAGGTAATAGTGGATGCGTTAGTGATTATTTATCAAAACTCGTTGCATTCTGGGGTAGTGCCGGTTGATTGGAAAACGGCTAATGTTACGCCGCTGTTTAAAAAAGGAAGGAGACAAAAGGCGGGTAACTATAGGCCGGTCAGCTTAACGTCTGTAGTAGGGAAAATGCTGGAATCCATTATTAAAGAGGAGATAGCAGGGCATCTGGATAGAAATGGTTCGATCAATCAGACGCAGCATGGATTCATGAGGGGAAAGTCGTGCTTGACGAACATGTTGGATTTTTATGAAGATGTGACTAGGGCGGTTGATGGAGGAGAACCGGTGGATGCGGTGTTTTTGGATTTCCAAAAGGCGTTTGATAAGGTGCCCCATAAAAGGCTACTGAAGAAGATTAGGGCACACGGAGTTGGGGGTAGTGTGTTAAAGTGGATTGGGGACTGGCTATCCGACAGGAAGCAAAGAGTCGGAATAAATGGGTGTTTTTCCGGTTGGAGGAAGGTAACTAGTGGCGTGCCGCAGGGATCAGTACTCGGGCCGCAACTATTTACCATTTATATAGATGATCTGGAGGAGGGGACAGAGTGTAGGGTAACGAAGTTTGCAGACGACACAAAGATAAGTGGAAAAGTGAATCGTGTGGAGGACGGAGAAGATCTGCAGAGAGATTTGGACAGGCTGAGTGAGTGGGCGAGGATATGGCAAATGGAGTATAACGTTGAGAAATGCGAGGTTATACACTTTGGAGGAAATAATAACAAATGGGATTACTATCTCAATGGAAACAAATTAAAACATGCTACCGTGCAAAGGGACCTGGGGGTCCTTGTGCATGAGACGCAAAAGCCCAGTCTGCAGGTACAACAGGTGATCAAGAAGGCAAATGGGATGTTGGCCTATATTGCGAAGGGGATAGAATATAAAAGCAGGGATGTCTTGATGCACCTGTACAGGGCATTGGTGAGGCCGCAGCTGGAATACTGTGTGCAGTATTGGTCCCCTTATATGAGGAAGGATATATTGGCATTGGAGGGAGTGCAGAGAAGGTTCACCAGGTTGATACCGGAGATGAGGGGTTTGGATTATGAGGAGAGGCTGAGGAGATTGGGTTTGTACTCGTTGGAGTTTAGAAGGATGAGGGGGGATCTTATGGAGACTTATAAGATAATGCGGGGGCTGGATAGGGTGGAGGCGGAGAGATTCTTTCCACTTAGTAAGGAAGTTAAAACTAGAGGACACAGCCTCAAAATAAAGGGGGGTCGGTTTAAGACAGAGTTGAGGAGGAACTTCTTCTCCCAGAGGGTGGTGAATCTCTGGAATTCTCTGCCCACTGAGGTGGTGGAGGCTACCTCGCTGAATATGTTTAAAGCGCGGATGGATGGATTCCTGATCGGTAAGGGAATTAAGGGTTATGGGGATCAGGCGGGTAAGTGGTACTGATCCACGTCAGATCAGCCATGATCTTATTGAATGGCGGGGCAGGCTCGAGGGGCTAGATGGCCTACTCCTGCTCCTATTTCTTATGTTCTTATGTTCTTATGAAGGGAGGGGCGGAAGGGGAGAGCTTTAAGGAGGGGTGCCTGAAAGAGGGGGGAGTCTGAAGCAGAAGCATGAGGGTAGCCTTTGACAACCCCAGAAAAAGGGTTGGCGGGGGTGGGGTGGGGAATGGTCGCTGGTAGCGAAGACTGGCAGGTGAGAGGCCTGATGCCAGTGACTGGGGGTACAGTCTTTGCAGGTGAGTAGGAGGATGGGGGGGTCTATAGGATTGCCTGGAGATCGGGGCACCCTTTAAAAAGGCATGTGATCTCTGAGGAGTTGGCCTCCCCACCATCTTTAGATCCCTTGTATCTCTTTGCCAACGGGAATCTCCCCAAGCTCCAAAAAGATGACTAAATGTGGATCTTGCTGATTCACCTGGCAGGAATCTCACGAGTTTTCCCGCTGGGGTCAATAATTAGGGCAGAATTTTATGAAAAAAGTGCTGAACAAGTGTGAGAACGGGAGAGAATCGTGCTGATTTTTTGGGTGAGTTCCCAGTTGCAATTGTACAGCACTTATTTAAAAAAATGTGCCAGGATGCGATTCTCATCAGCAAGGAGGGGGCAGAGCCAAATCTCACTGGTGGAGCCAGCTGCTAAGCTCTTAGGGAAGTTCTTAGGAGATCATTGTGCTGGTGCCCTGATCTCCCAGTGTACCTGGAGATCTCCTGCCACCACCCCCCCACCATCACACCATGGATATCAGGACCTGCTGCCAAATGGTCCCTGTGCCAATCTCCCTCCCCCCAGCACCCACCCTTTGCACATCACACCAACTCGCCCCCCCCCCCCTCCGGCCATCACCGTCCCCATGTTGATTGCCTCCGCTGCAAAGTTCCCCCCAATCATCTCCTCCACTGCTGATTGCACCCCCACCGATCAACCCACCCCTCTGCAAAGTTCTCCCTTATCACCCCCTCTGCGGAGCTTGCCCAGCCTCCCCATCACGTCTCCACCCCTTCTCAGGCCGCACCCTGTCAGGTCCTGCCTCAGGCTTCACTCCCTCAGGACCAGCCTCCTTGGCACTGCCAGGGTGCCAGGCCAACACTGCAGAAGAGGCACTGCCTGCCCCTGCCCCAACCACCTGGGGGGCTTCAATGGCCTCTGGTCCCACCGCCTAAACCATCACATCTGTTCCCCTTGGTGAGAACCATACATGATTCTCGTCCGTAAGGACCTCGACCGGCGAGGGGGTAAGTCCAAGTGAGCCCGGACAATAATGTCCAGGACTCACTGATGACATTTAAATAATGTCATAAATATTTAAATCAACCTTGCCAGCAAATCAGTGCCGGTAAGATTGTGAGGCAAAAAACAAAGCGCGAGCCTGATTTTCCGCCTTGCACCCTATCTTATCGGCTCACCTCGCTGATTGACCGGTGGGACGAGCCAGTAAGATCATGTCCTTAGAAATTTCTTAGGAGAATTGCACCCGATGCCACAATAAACACACATAAAGGGTTCTTTCAATACACAATTTTCCACAGGGCAATGGAGAGTCTGCTAAAGGGCTGCCACGAGTTGTGGTACACCTTGATGTTTTCTCATAACTGGATCGAATGAACTAGCAAACGTAGAGGAGATACTGAGATTTCAAGAGGCTAGAGTTCCTGCTGGCGGGCTGGTGAATGGCGGAAGGCTGGTGAAAGGGCTGTCAAACCTGATAATGACATTTAAATTGGTGGGTTTGCATAATTATTGGTTGCCACCTGTTCTGGGTGGAAACCCGATCAGCGCCGGCATAGTGGGTTGGGTGAATTCCGAGAGGTCTCATGCCCGTCAGGAATCCAGATTTTCGGCCAATGCCCCATTCACTGGGGCATCTGGATTCCCGCCGTCTGTCTAAAGAGGTCGGAGAATCACCTTGGGCTGTACTTTTCAAGCCACTGAGGTAACCTACCTGGGGTACCGTGTAGATGCCCAAGGATTACATCCCATGGAAGACATGGTCAATTCCATAAAGGAGGCACTGTTCACCAAAAACACATTTGAACTCAAGTCACTTTTGGGAATCGTAAATTACTATTCATGTTTTTTTAACAAACTTGTTGATGTTATGGCTCCCTTACATGTTCTTCTAAAAAAACACCAGCCTTGGCCTTGGAAGACTCTCCAGAAAGAAGCTTTCACAGAGTAAAACAATTGCTGTATTCTTTGAACTTGTTAGTACATTTCAACCCATCTACAGAGCTGGTGTTGAACTTTGGTGCCTCTCCATATGGTGTTGGTGCGTTGTTGTCCCATGAGATGGATGACCGATCGGAAAGGCCAATAGGCTTTTTCTCAAGAACCCTCTCAGAGGCTGAAAAAGGCTACTCACAAATTGAGAAAGAAGAATTATCAATAGTTTTTAATGTCAAGGAAATCCACCAGTAATTACATGGAGGCACTTTACCATTGTTTCCAACCATAAGCTGTTCTTGGTCTTTTTAAAGAAGACAAGGCTATTTCACCAATCGCATCAGAAAGAATTCAATATTGGGCATTATTTCTCTCAGTCGACAAATATATGTTCAAACACCAACCTGGAACACACATACACAGGTGAATATAGATGCACTTAGGCACCTATCTTGACAACAAAGTGTTACAGCTACTCCAGTACCTCAGGGAATTTTTGGATTTTTTGGACATGTTGCCACTCTCACCAAAGTAAATCAGGTTCTGGACCAATCGGGATCCAATTCTGTCCAAAGAGACACACGATTCTTACAGGTTGGGCCAAAGAGCCGGTTTCTGAAGAAGTGAAACTATTTGTCACTCAAGTGGATGAATTGAGTTGCCAGGATGACATCATACTCTGGGGAGCAAGAGTAGTCATCCCTGTACGAGGCAGAGAGCTGCTTCTAATGGAACTACACAGTACTCATCCAGGCATCTCAAAGATGAAGGTGCTCACCAGAAGTTATGTGTGGTGGCCTGGCATTGATGCCAACATCAAGAGTCTAGTCAAGCACTGTGAACAGTTCCAACTGCAACAAAAGCCGGCCCACTGCAGCCCCATTGCACCCTTGGGAATAGCCTGGCCAGCCATGCATACAGGTCCATTTTGATTGCGCTAATCCATTCATGGGCACAATGTTTCTGTTCATTGTTGATGCATGCTCTAAGTGAATGGATGTTTTTGAGGTGAAGTCCCCTATATTGCACGCCAACATTGAAAGATTATGCCAATCTTTTTCTACGCATGGAACACTTCAAGTAATAGTGTCCGACAATGGAACAGTATTCACAAGTGTTGAGTTTCAAAACTTTACCATACCCAACGGTATAAATCACAGTAGAACTTGTCTAACCACCCAGGATCCAATGGACTAGCTGAGCGAACATCCAAACTTTTAACTCTCGCCTGAAGAAGCAGTCAGGAGGAACCCTGGAAACCAGAATCTTACACTTGGCTACCAGACCACTCCAGTTAGCACCGCTGCCTCACAGCACCAGGGACCCAGGTTCAATTCCAGCCTCAGGTCACTGTCTGCGTGGAGTTTGCACATTCTCCCCGTTTCTGCCTGTGTTTCCTCCAGGTGCTCCAGTTTCCTCCCACAGTCCAAAGATGTGCAGGTTAGATGGATTGGCCATGATAAATTGCCCCTTAGTGTCAGGGGGATTAACAGGGTAAATGCATGGGGTTACAGGAATAGGGCGTGGGTGGGATTGTTGTCAATGCAGACTTGATGGGCCCCCTTCTGCACGGTATGGTTTCTATGATTTCACATGCAGCAATGGGAGTTCCACCAGCAGAGTTGTTAATGAACCATCGTCTCAGAACTAGACTGAGCCTGTATTACCAAATTTGGTGGTAAGGGTGTAGAGGCCAGCCACAGCAGTCAGAAGCCAAGTCATGTTTCATGTCAGTCATCATCGCCATTATTGATGGATGACTATATGGTCTATGTGAGGAATTTTGGTAGTGTGTCGAGTTGGGTCCCCAGGATTGTTGGCTCCAAAACTGGACTTGACTTGTATTATCAAGTATACATAGAAGGAAGGATCATGAGTTGGGTCCCCAGGATTGTTGGTTCCAAAATTGGACCTCTGTCTTATCACGTAGACATAGAAGGAGAGGGTCATTTGAAAACACATTGGCCATTTGAGAAGAAGAGAGATGTTCCAGCAGTCAGTTTGGCTATCAGGAAGTACATTGCCATCAGGAAATGTTGCCGACTCTTTTAGCACTGAAGTAACTGGTCGTTCTCTGGCAGGCACGACTGTCGTCCCCATGAAAACAGATAAGTACTGAACTGCCTGCGCTTAAGGAGGCACCTGTCATTGTGTTTTTGGCTGACAGCAACGCTCTGGAAGCACCCGAAACAGAGGAGTTATGCCATTCCACAAGGATTCGGAAACCCCCGCAAGACTTAATTTGTAATTTATTAAATTCATGTCCTAAATGTTTAATTATCTTGGACTGTGTAAATTGAGTTTTGGCATTTGTACAAATTAACTTAGAGATGTGGTGATTGTCCCTTTAAGGATCAATCCGCAGAATAAGAGTCACATGACCCGAGGGACCAATCGGTGAACAGGGTGGGGGATCACCCTGGTCAGCACAGGCTTCTGTACTCAGTGTCATCTCGGGAGCTGATTGGAGCCAGAGACTGTGAGCCTCTGTATAGTTTTACCTATGAATAAATGAGTTGTGTTTCTCTAAACTGGGGAATGAGCATCTTTTCTTTACAGAATAGATGAGGCATCCAGACCACCCTCCCCAACTGGTCAAAAAATCTGGAGGCAGGATGATAATGAGTTTACTCTGGGAATGAGCAATATCTGGACATGCAAAACAGTGAGTCAGGTTCCCAACCCAAAAATGGTCCTGATATGTTATGAGGGACTAAAATTAGAAAATTGCACCCTATCTTTCTGGGAGTGTTCCTGGATCTTCTTCACCTGATGCATTCATTAACCAACCATCTTCCTTAGCGGATGGCATTGGGAAGTGCCAGAACATACTTCCCGCAATGTTGATCTGTCTCCTTTCTCTTTAGAACTTGGAATTACCAGTCAGCACTTAGACAACACTGACCTGAAGCTGTTTGCACAGTTGAAATTACAAGGTGCAGAGGACAGAGAGGATTTACTGGTCACCCAATACCAGCAACACAACCTTTCAGACCTGAATGTCAAGCAGATACAGGGTAAGGAATTGAGAAACCCAAACTCACTGAGGAAAGGACACTTGATACGTTGAACAGACACCAATTGCAGTGCTAGATCAAAGATTGTGAGTTCAAATTCCATTCTGGCTAAAAGCAAAATACTACAGATGCTGGAATCTGAAACAAAAACAGAAAATGCTGGAAAATCTCAGCAAGTCTGACAGCATCTTTGGGGAGAGAATAGAGCCAATGTTTCGAGTCTGAGAGCAAAGGGAAAATTGCTCTCAGCTCTGGTGAAGGGTCATCTCGACTCGAAACATTGGCTCTATTCTCTCCCCATAGATGCTCTCAGATCTGCTGAGATTTTCCAGCATTTACTGTTTTTGTCCCATTATGGCTGGTTTTGGCATTAAATTCAGTATTGCTAATCATTTGTATCTTAGCTCCTGAAAAGTGACCAGATAAGCTGTTGGATTGTTGTCAAAATCCAACTAGTTGACTAAAATCTTCAGGAAGGGAGTCTATCATGTCTGGTATATGCTTGACTTCAGTCTCACATTATAGTTGACAAAATGATAGAATGTAAAACCGATAAGGTACAGGAATAGCAGTTTTGAAGATTATTCTTTTTATGGGCTCACGGTAAGATTCTTGGACTGAATACCATTCTTTCAAAGGTTCTGTTTTTCAGCTTCCTAAATGGTCTGTTGAACATTGCCTTCTTTGCTTATTAATTAGACTACCCTTTATCTGGGAGGCCACTGATGTGTATATTCATCAGTCCATGCTAACAAAAACTCTTCTCCTGACAAAGCTTTATCTCGCGAAATGATAACACAGTCCTGAAGAAGCTTGGAACAAGCCTTTCCTAAACATCCAGAATCATAAAATTCAAACTGGTAATATCAACAAACAAGAAATATAACCCACATGAGACTTAGTGGATAATGATTTCACAAATAGCATGAATGAATCAGTATCTTGTTCTATCATTGAACCTTTATGTATTTCTTATTGAAATAAAACAAATAGGACAGGTGCTGCAAATTCTTTACCAACCCATTATGACTACATGTAAGGACCAATTACAGCCCCTCCTCACATCCTGGTGCCTTGGCTTTGGGAACTAGATCATCAACAGTTAATTGTAATAGGCTGGACACACTCAGAGAAGAGTGCCCTTATAAAAACTCTCTCTTGCATGACAGGTTTACAGTTAATCTTATTCTTAGCTTTACATGAGACTAAAACTTAATCATATCAGTGCACTCATGCAGGTGATCAGAACAAAGCAAATGAACAACAAGTTGAGGAGCCTTGGACCACGAAGGAGAGATGTAACACTTCTGGACCTGACAAGGTGATTTGTGCAGTGGAAATAAAGTATTATCATGTGTATTGTAATGACAAGACCACATTGAACCCAAGGTGAATGTTGTTTAACGTTAGGAATACGGCACGGTGGCACAGTGGTTAGCACTGCTGTCTCACAGCGCCAGGGACCCAGGTTTGATTTCAGCCTTGGGTGACTGTGTGGAGTTTGCATGTTCTCTCTGTGTCTGTGTGGGTTTCCTCCGGTTTCCTCCCACAGTCCAAAGATGTGTAGGTAAGGTGGATTAGCCATTGTAAATGCATGGGGTTATATGGATAGGACCTGGGTAAGATGCTCTTTTGGAGAGTTGGTGCAGACTCGATGGGCCGAACAGCCTCCCTCTGCACTGTGAGAATTCTATGATATAAAAGGATCTGCTAACCAGAGTTCAGAGGTGGTCTTGTAAAGAGAGGCATTCTTGTAATATGCCATGCAAAGTTAGGACCCAGAATTAGCCTTCATGTTGGGATTAATGCCATTTCCAATTATAATTTTTGCTGTCTGTCTTTTATTTGTTCATGGGATGTGGGGTGTCACAGGCTAGGCCTGCAATTATTGTTCATCCTTAATATGCCCACTTCAGTGGGCATTTAAGAATAAACCATTTTGCTGAGGGTCTATGCCACGTGTTGACAGCCCAGGTAAGGATGGCAGATTTTGTTCCCTAAAGCAGATTGCTAAAGAAGATGGGTTTTTACGACAATTGACAATGGTTACTTGGTTAATTCCAGATTTTTTTTTTATTGAATTAAATTTCATCAACTGCTATGGTGTGATTCAGATCCAGGTCCCCAGTGCATTTCCCTGGGTCTCTAGATTACTAGTCCAGTGATATCACCCTATGCCACCGTCTCTTCTCTTCCTCTAAGGGACTCATGTTTACTTTCAAAGAACAAGAACAAAGAACAATACAGCACAGGAACAGGCCCTTCGGCCCTCCAAGCCCGTGCCGCTCCTTGGTCCAAACTAGACCATTCTTTTGTATCCCTCCATTCCCACTCCGTTCATATGGCTATCTAGATAAGTCTTAAACGTTCCCAGTGTGTCCACCTCCACCACCTTGCCCGGCAGCGCATTCCAGGCCCCCACTACCCTCTGTGTAAAATATGTCCTTCTGATATCTGTGTTAAACCTCCCCCCCTCACCTTGAACCTATGACCCCTCGTGAACGTCACCACCGACCTGGGGAAAAGCTTCCCACCGTTCACCCTATCTATGCCTTTCATAATTTTATACACCTCTAGTAAGTCTCCCCTCATCCTCCGTCTTTCCAGGGAGAACAACCCCAGTTTACCCAATCTCTCCTCATAACTAAGCCCCTCCATACCAGGCAACATCCTGGTAAACCTCCTCTGTACTCTCTCCAAAGCCTCCACGTCCTTCTGGTAGTGTGGCGACCAGAACTGGATGCAGTATTCCAAATGCGGCCGAACCAACGTTCTATACATCTGCAACATCAGACCCCAACTTTTATACTCTATGCCCCGTCCTATAAAGGCAAGCATGCCATATGCCTTCTTCACCACCTTCTCCACCTATGACGTCACCTTCAAGGATCTGTGGACTTGCACACCCAGGTCCCTCTGCGTATCTACACCCTTTATGGTTCTGCCATTTATCGTATAGCTCCTCCCTACATTATTTCTACCAAAATGCATCACTTCGCATTTATCAGGATTGAACTCCATCTGCCATTTCTTTGCCCAAATTTCCAGCCTATCTATATCCTTCTGTAGCTTCTGACAATGCTCCTCACTATCTGCAAATCCTGTCAATTTTGTGTCGTCCGCAAACTTATTGATCACCCCAGTTACACCTTCTTCCAGATCGTTTATATAAATCACAAATAGCAGAGGTCCCAATACAGAGCCCTGCGGAACACCACTAGTCACAGGCCTCCAACCGGAAAAAGACCCTTCCACTATCACCCTCTGTCTTCTGTGACCAAGCCAGTTCTCCACCCATCTAGCCACCTCCCCCTTTATCCCATGAGATCCAACCTTTTGCACCAGCCTACCATGAGGGACTTTGTCAAACGCTTTACTAAAGTCCATATAGACGACATCCACGGCCCTACCCTTGTCAACCATTCCAGTCACTTCTTCAAAAAACTCCTCCAGGTTAGTGAGGCATGACCTCCCTCTCACAAAACCATGCTGACTATCGTTAATGAGTTTATTCCTTTCTAAATGCGCATACATCCTATCTCTAAGAATCTTCTCCAACAACTTCCCCACCACGGACGTCAAGCTCACCGGCCTATAATTACCCGGGTTATCCTTCCTACACTTCTTAAATAACGGGACCACATTAGCTATCCTCCAATCCTCTGGGACCTCACCTGCGTCCAGTGACGAAACAAAGATTTGCGTCTCGTCACTGGAACTTTGTTCCTTTGTACAGGAGCTATGACAATTTTTAAAATATTTATGGTTCATTTTGCTCTTTATAAATGTTTAGTCATGCTTTGCTGATTTCTGAAAGCTTCCAATCTTCATGCTCACTACTCTTCTTCTAATCTAAAGTATAATTAATTTCTTCAGTTAATCTCAGTTGGACCACTTTTCCCATGGAAATATAAATTCCTCAGGGAAACATGTTTGTAGAGACTTAAAAATCATCCAATAGAGGGGCTGCAGATTTAATGGACCAAATGACAATTCCACAGTTCTACATTTTTCATTGCTTATCTATTGTTGTTTATTTTAATCTACTTTACCTATCAACTTTAGTCAAATCATAATAACTATTATTTAAATTTAAGATCCTAATTTAGGATTGAGCACATAACTCTCAAACTAAACATGAAATTCTGTCATGTTATGATCACTCCTCCCATTCCAAGAGCATCCTTTACTATAAGATTATTAATTAATCCTGCCTCCCTGCACAATAGAACGTTGTATAGAACGTTGGTTCGGCCGCATTTGGAATACTGCGCCCAGTTCTGGTCGCCACACTACCAGAAGGACGTGGAGGCTTTAGAGAGAGTGCAGAGGAGGTTTACCAGGATGTTGCCTGGTATGGAAGGGCTTAGTTATGGGGAGAGATTGGGTAAACTGGGGTTGTTCTAACTGGAAAGACGGAGGATGAGGGGTGACCTAATAGAGGTGTATAAAATTATGAAAGGCATAGATAGGGTGAACGGTGGGAAGCTTTTCCCCAGGTCGGTGGTGACGTTCACGAGGGGTCATAGGTTCAAGGTGAGGGGGGGGGGAGGTTTAACACTGATATCAGAAGGACGTATTTTACACAGGGTGGTGGGGGCCTGGAATGCGCTGCTAGGCAAGGCGGTGGAGGCGGACACACTGGGAACGTTTAAGACTTATCTAGATAGCCACATGAACGGAGTGGGAATGGAGGGATACAAAAGAATGGTCTAGTTTGGACCAGGGAGCGGCGCGGGCTTGGAGGGCCGAAGGGCCTGTTCCTGTGCTGTATTGTTCTTTGTTCTTTGTAATACTAGATATAAAGTAACCTCAAAGTAAATTACTGTAGATGCTTGATATCTGAAATAAAATGAAAAATGCTGGAAATACTCAATGGGCAGGATTTTCCGGTCACGCTTGCCCCAAGACTGGAAATTTCCACCCGAAATCAACGGACCTTTGCATGGTCTGCCAAATTTCTGTCCTGCCTGCTATGATTCCCATGGCGGGTGGGATGGGAAAATTCCGCCTAATATGTCTGGCAGCATCCAAAGAGAACAAAACAACTTTCATTTCAGGTCACTATCCTAATATAGGTTCATTAACCTGAAATGTTAAATCTATTTTTCTCACCACAGATCCTGCCAGAGCAGCTGAGTATTTCCAACATTTTCTGTTTTTATGTGAAATAACCTGTTTCATTGTTGATTCCTTGACATGTTCTTCTAGAAAACTTTCTCAAAAACATTACGTTAACTCCAAACTACTTTTGCCAAATTGGTTTGCCCCGTCCGTATGTAGATTCAACTGGGTTAACCCACAACACATGGACTGCAGCGTTTCAAGAAGGCAACTCACCATTCCCTTCTCAAGGGCAACAAGGGATGGGTAATAAATGCTGGCCAGCCAGTGACACCCATGTCCCACGAATGAATAAAAGGAAGTTCCCCACAATTAATACCCTACTTACATGCTATTTTAATTTGCTGACGTATACTCTGTCCAACATTGTAGCTACTGTGAAGAGGTTCATAAACTTGTCCCACCAGTTTTTTCTGTCTTTTGCTATTTCTGTGAGGTTAATATTACAAGGATGTTGTAACTATCTGAACAGACAAGCAGCTTGGTGCTCTTTTCTTTAGAAAGAAAATCGATGGGATGAAAGACATTTAAAATTATGGGGAGCTTTGATAAGTAACATTTGTGTCATACAAATATGAGGCAATGACCATCTCCAACTAAAGAATCTAACTACCTCTTCTTGACATTCAATGACATTTGTATTGCTGACTCCCCCAACCTCAACACTCTAAGAATCGCCCTTGATTAGAAACTTAATTGGATCAGGCACATAAATACTGAGTATTCTATGGACCTCCTATATCCCTAAACCCTTTCCACCATCTACAAGGCACAAGTCAGAATGTGATGGAATGCTCCCCATTTTCCGAGTTGAGTGAATCTCCACCAAAACATAAAAAGCTTTCCACCTATCAGGACAAAGCTTAGCCACCTTAGATATTCACCCCCTCCATCACTGACACCCCATGACTACAGTGTGTTCCATCCAGATGATACACTGCAGCACCTTTTGCGATAGCACTTTTCTAATCTTTTGTCTATAACCTCATAGAACAAGACACCACATACATGCCAGATCTGTCGCCTGCAAAGTTCCCCTCCAAGTAACATACTATCCTAACTTTATTGTTGCTTTATCATTAAAACTCTGGAATTCTATTCTAACAACCCTATGGATACACCTATACCACTTGGATCACAGCTGTTCAACAAGGCGGCTCACCATCACCTACCAAAAGCCAATTAGGTTTGGGCAAAAAAATGCTAGATTTTCCTACACTTCATGAATAAGGGAGATATAGTGAGGATATTTTCATTTGTAAGGGAGACCAAAACTTGAGATTAAGGAAGGTACCCACCAGGGAATTTAGAAGAAGTTCCTTTACCAAGAAAGTGTTGAGAAGATGGAATTCACTACACGAGGAGTAGTTAAGCAGCATAGTGCTGTCGCACTCAAGAGGAATCTAGAGAATTACAAGAGGGAAAATGAATAGCAAAACAGGATTAGATGAGGTTAATGGAAGGAAGTTTCACATTTACATACATAAACATCTATTTGGACCAAATGGCCTGTTGCTTTACATTCTACATAACCCAGGTAACTGATCAGATTAGAAAGTCAAGGAATATTGATTGAATGTGGGTGTATGGAACTGAGATACAGATGAGCCCCAATTTGAGTATGTGGCTAAATATGTTTGAAGGATTGAATAGTCTCCTTCTTTTCCTATGTGCCTTTCCAGTTTTATTGCCAAATTATTTTTGTAGGGAACCGACACATCTGGAATCGCAATACCACTGGAGAGAATGACAACAGATGAGGTTTGCAAGTGGCTGACTGACTCTGGTTTTGATGCATATGTGCCACATATCAGAGGTAAGCACAGTGTTACAATATGCCTATGGGAACACACTCTCTGCTATTGGAGCCTCCAAAAAAAGTGAATTCTCTGCGATGTTTTTTCCTTGCTACCCTCTATTTGGAACGTGACCTCATTTGGATGATGGGAGGAATTCAGGATCGAGGGGAAGCCTGAAAAGCGTTGCTCAGGCCTCAGGCAGAAAGGCAGGACCGAGGCTCCTCCATCAGCACCCTCCTTTCAACAGCAGGTGCACCCCCCAACCCTCTCACACAAGATCTGCAGGTGCACACCCACCCACCTAAAGACTCCATTCATCTGGTCTGTCCAAGCCTTCGGCCTCACCTCCTTTCTCTGCCCTGAGACTCCCACACTTACCCAATCCTGCACTCCCCAGGACTTAGAATCTGGAGACTGCTTGTTCCCAGTTCTGTCCACTGCAACTCTGGTCTCGGACTGGAGAGCTGCCAGCCAATCAGATTGACCAGCAACTCTCTGAGGTGGGGCTTCCTCCCGACTGAGGAGCTGGAATCACGTCTCCAGTCAATGAATGTTTGTTGGAGTGTTAAATGGCTGCAGGGTAGTCAGTATCAACAAGAATGTGTTTGCCACTGACAGTTTGGATGGTGAGAAGGGAAACCCCACCATCCTAAAAATATTAGTTGAAGTCTTGTTTCATCCATGATTTTAAAGGTAGTGTTCTGCACCATGTCAAGGGCAGACATGTTCACAATTTTAAGTGTAGTCTCACCATTTTAAGGGTAATCTCCGCGACCATTTAAGAATAACCTTACCCACCATTTGAAAGGTAGTCATGCACCAATATCAGGTGAGGAACAAAAATTAATGATAAGGTACCACATATCAAATGTAAGGATATTGTCAGATAAGGATAGTGTTGCTCACCATTTATGGGTAGTCTTACCCACCAATTTAAGGATAGTATCACCTACCAATTCAAGGGAAGCCTCCACCACTGTTCTAAGGGTAGCTTTACTCACTATTTTCTGTGGATCCTCACCACATTCTTAGCACTTATCATATCCACGATTTTTAGGGACACCCTAATTATTTCAAAAGGTAGCTTCTCTCACCATTTTGAAGGAATCCTTACTTACCATTTTAAATGGATATCAAACATCATTTTAAGGGTAACCTCCCCATTTGAATAGTGTCATCAACCATTTTAAGGGCAATTTCACCAACCATTTTAAGGGAAACCTCACCCATCATTTTAAACATATCCCAATTCACTGTTTCAACTTCTTCCCACTGCCAACCCCATCACCCCATTTTGATATAAATGTGAGTGCAGTGGTCCACAAATTGTGCCAGTTATTGTATTGTTTATGCTGGAACTCTGGATGCTGTTATCTTGGGTAGGTCTCTGCAATGGGTGACCACAGCATCCATCTATTCCAAAACGAGTCACCACTGTAATTTTCAAATTAGAGTGCTATTGCAGGTGATGATTCCTTATGGCTGTTTGTAGTGAGTGTCAAATGGTGGAAGCAGTGATCTTTAAAGAGAGTCAGGGCATTCTCTACCAACTAGCTGTTCTGAGAACCCATTTCCCTAAATTTCTGTTCTCCCACACCTCCCTTCCCCTCCCGAATTTTTCCAACTGTCAGTCAGCTGAGTGCTGGAGTCAGCCAACTTTCCATCCTTTCACCTCCCAGCTCACCATTGGCTTTATAAATGAGGTCTGGTCTTCAAAGCGTCGCAACAGCTCTGCCCATCATCCACCTCAAGTGAAAATCGCTTTCCGTGGCTTCCACATATCAGATTCCAGAGAGATTGACATGAAGAGGTTGTTTCCTGTGTCTGGAGCACAGACCGGAATTCTCCAACCTCTCCCGTGTCTGGGATTCTCCGGTCCCGCTGCACTGAATGGAATTGTGGCTGAGTGTCAAATGCTCCGTTCTTGCTGGCAGCGGTGGCGGGGCAAACGGGATCGGGGAATCCTGGCCACAGCCTCAGGTTAAGGAGTTGGTTATATTGTGCTATTATGTGATACTAAGATGACGAGAAATTTTCACTCAGACGGTTTTAAATCTTTTCAGTTATCTATTTTAAAAATCTGTGAATTCTCAGTTGTTAAGCATATTCATTCATATATGAAGAAACAATAGGGGTACCATTACATACTGGGTGTGAAGATATAGAACAGCGAATGTGCGGGAAAATAACAGAGGCACAAAGCAGCAGTGATAATGAGAGGCTTTAATTATCCTCATATAAACTGGGTTAGTATTATAAAGAGGGCAGAGAGGGAGAGGAGTTTTTGAATATGTTTGGGAACATTTGCTTGATCAAAATTTTTCTGGTCCATTGGGGAGGAGGCATTACTAGATCTGGTTCTGAGAATGAGAGGATGAAGAGAATCAACTATCAATAGGGGACATTTAGGGAACAATCTTCAGAATGTCCTAAGATTTAGGCTGGCTGTAGAAAAGAATTGCAGCAATCTGGTGTAAAACTGCTCAAGTGGAAGAAGGCCAATTCCACTGAAGTAACAACAGATTTGACCCGGGAAAAATTGAACAATTGGCTGCCTTTAAAGAGGAGATAAATTGGGTAAATTCCTATCATGGGTAAAGATAAGACAAGCAAAACTAGAGTTCCATGGTCCCTGGATGTTGATGAAGATTCAGAGAGTAAAACAAAGCTGAGCTGAGTAAAAAGAAGAGTATGACATTTTCAGATGACACTGAACTTGGAAGTGTTGTGAACTGGGAAGAGAATAGTAATAGACTTCAAGACAACTTAAACAACCTGGTGGAATTTAATGCAGAGAAATGTGAGGAAAGCAGAACAGGAAGACCTATGCGTATATGTTGAGGAATTTCTTCTCAGAGGATCATTAATCTTTGGGATTCTCTACCTAAGAGAGTAGTTGGAGGGTGGGTCATTGAATATAGTCAAGGCTGAGTTGGATAGATTTTTGATCTACGAAGGAGGCAAGGGTTATGAGGGCAGGCAGGAAAGTGGAATTAAGGACACAATCAGATCAGCCATGATCAGATCAGCAAGCTCCGGGAGCAAGACAACCTAAACCTGAACCTACTACTTATGTTTTTTGTAAACTTCATTGAATATAGAAGAGAAGATAAGAAAATGATTAAAACACATATAGGATCCTGTGCTTTATAAATCAGTAAGTCATAAGTTTCGAACAAGATTGCAGAGCCTCTGGCGATGATCTTTGCGTCGTCGATGGAGACGGGAGAGGTGCCGGAGGATTGGAGGATTGCGGATGTGGTTCCTATTTTCAAGAAGGGGAATAGGGATAGCCCAGGAAATTACCAACCAGTGAGTCTAACCTCAGTGATTGGTAAGCTGATGGAGCAGATCCTGAGGAACAAGATTTATGAGCATTTAGAAAGGTTTAGTATGCTCAAGAATACTCAGCATGGTTTTGTCAAAGGCAGATCGTGCCTTACGAGCCTGGTGGAGTTCTTCGAAAATGTGACTAAACACATTTGACGAAGGGAAAGTGGTAGATGTGGTTTATATGGATTTTAGCAAGGCGTTCGATAAAGTCCCCCATGCAAGACTTCTAGAAAAGGTGAGAGGGCATGGGATCCAAGGTGCTGCTGCCCTGTGGGTCCAGAACTGGCTTGCCCAAAGGAAGAAGTTTACCAATACCAGGTTAAAGTCCAACAGGTTTATTTGGTAGCAAAAGCCACACAAGCTTTCAGAGCTCCAAGCCTCTTCTTCAGGTGAATAGAAGGGGCTTGGAGCTCCGAAAGCTTGTGTGGCTTTTGCTACCAAATAACCCTGTTGGACTTAAACCTGGTGTTGTTAAACTTCTTACTGTGTTTACCCCAGTCCAACGCCGGCATCTCCACATCATTGCCCAAAGGAGGCAGAGAGTGTGTATAGATGGGTCTTTTTCTAAATGGAGGTCGGTCACCAGTGATGTGCCCCAGGGATCTGTTCTGGGACCCTTGCTGTTTGTCATTTTCATAAATGACCTGGATGAGGAAGTGGAGGGATGGGTTGGTAAGTTTGCCGATGACACGAAGGTTGGTGGGGTTGTGGATAGTCTGGAGGGATGTCAGAAGTTACAGAGGGACATAGATAGGATGCAAGACTGGGCGGAGAAGTGGCAGATGGACTTCAACCCAGATAAATGCGTAGTGGTCCATTTTGGCAGGTCAAATGGGATGAAGGAGTACAATAGAAAGGGAAAGACTCTTAGTACTGTAGAGGATCAGAAGGACCTTGGGGTCCGGGTCCATAGGACTCTAAAATCGGCCCCGCAGATGGAGGAGGTGGTTAAGAAGGCATATGGTGTGCTGGCCTTTATCAATCAAGGGATTGAGTTTAGGAGTCCGAGGATAATGATGCAGCTATATAAGACCCTCGTCAGATCCCACTTGGAGTACTGTGCTCAGTTCTGGTCGCCTCATTACAGGAAGGATGTGGAAAAGATTGAAAGGGTGCAGAGGAGATTTCCAAGGATGTTGCCTGGATTGAGTGGCATGCCTTATGGGTATAGGCTGAGGGAGTTCGGTCTTTTCTCCTTGGAGAGACGTAGGATGAGAGGAGACCTCATAAGAACATAAGAAATAGGAGCAGGAGTAGGCCATCTAGCCCCTCGAGCCTGCCCCGCCATTCAATAAGATCATGGCTGATCTGAAGTGGATCAATTCCACTTACCCGCCTGATCCCTATAACCCCTAATTCCCTTACCGATCAGGAATCCATCTATCCGTGATTTAAACATATTCAACGAGGTAGCCTCCACCACTTCAGTGGGCAGAGAATTCCAGGGATTCACTACCCTCTGAGAGAAGAAGTTCCTCCTCAACTCTGTCCTAAACTGACCCCCCTTTATTTTGAGGCTGTGCCCTCTAGTTCTAGCTTCCTTTCTAAGTGGAAAGAGTCTCTCCACCTCTACCCTATCCAGCCCCTTCATTATCTTATAGGTCTCTATAAGATCCCCCTCAGCCTTCTAAATTCCAACAAGTACAAACCCAATCTGCTCAGTCTCTCCTCATAATCAACACCCCTCATCTCTGGTATCAACCTGGTGAACCTCCTCTGCACTCCCTCCAAGGCCAATATATCCTTCCGCAAATAAGGGGAGGAAGGATATATTGGCATTGGAGGGAGTGCAGAGAAGGTTCACCAGGTTGATACCGGAGATGAGGGGTTTGGATTATGAGGAGAGGCTGAGGAGATTGGGTTTGTACTCGTTGGAGTTTAGAAGGATGAGGGGGGATCTTATGGAGACTTATAAGATAATGCGGGGGCTGGATAGGGTGGAGGCGGAGAGATTCTTTCCACTTAGTAAGGAAGTTAAAACTAGAGGACACAGCCTCAAAATAAAGGGGGGTCGGTTTAAGACAGAGTTGAGGAGGAACTTCTTCTCCCAGAGGGTGGTGAATCTCTGGAATTCTCTGCCCACTGAGGTGGTGGAGGCTACCTCGCTGAATATGTTTAAAGCGCGGATGGATGGATTCCTGATCGGTAAGGGAATTAAGGGTTATGGGGATCAGGCGGGTAAGTGGTACTGATCCACGTCAGATCAGCCATGATCTTATTGAATGGCGGGGCAGGCTCGAGGGGCTAGATGGCCTACTCCTGCCCCTATTTCTTATGTTCTTAATACTGCACACACTATTCCAGCTGCGGCCTCACCAATGCCCTGTACAGATGCAGCAAGACATCTCTGCTTTTATATTCTATCCCCCTTGCGATATAGGCCAACATCCCATTTGCCTTCTTGATCACCTGTTGCACCTGCAGACTGGGTTTTTGCGTCTCATGCACAAGGACCCCCAGGTCCCTTTGCACAGTAGCATGTTGTAATTTTTTCCATTTAGATAATAATCCAATTTGCTATTATTTCCTCCAAAGTGAATGACCTCGCATTTGTCAATGTTATATTCCATCTGCCAGATCCTCGCCCACTCACTCAGCCTGTCCAAATCTCTCTGCAGACCTTCTACGCCCTCTACACGATTCACTTTTCCACTTATCTTTGTGTCGTCTGCAAACTTTGTTACCCTACACTCAGTCCCCTCCTCCAGATAGTCTATATAAATGGTAAATAGTAGAGGCCCCAGTACCGATCCCTGCGGCACGCCACTAGTTACCATCCGCCAACCAGAAAAGCACCCATTTATTCCGACTCTCTGCTTCCTGTCGGATAGCCAATCCCCAATCCACGCTAACACCCTACCCCCAACTCCGTGTGACCCAATCTTCTTCAGCAACCTTTTGAGAGGCACCTTATCAAACGCCTTTTGGAAATCCAAAAACACCGCATCCACCGGTTCCCCTCCGTCAACCGCACTAGTCATATCTTCATAAAAATCCAACAAGTTCGTCAAGCATGACTTTCCTTTCATGAATCCCTGCTGTGTCTGCTTAATCGAACCATTCTTATCCAGATGGCCTGCTATTTCTTCTTTAATGATGGATTCCAGCATTTTCCCAACTACAGACATTAAGCTAACCGGCCTGTAGTTACCCGCCTTTTGTCTATTTCCTTTTTTAAACAGCGGCGTAACATTATCCATTTTCCAATCCGCCGGCACTACCCCAGAATCCAACGAATTTTGATAAATAGCCACTAACGCATCCGCTATTACCTCTGACATTTCTTTCAGTACCATGGGATGCATTCCATCCGGGCCCGGGGACTTGTCCACCTTCAGTCCCGTTAGTCTATCAAGCACTGCCTCCCTGGTAATAAAGTATATGAGATGTTGAGAGGCTTAGATCGGGTGGACTCTCAGAGGCTTTTTCCCAGGGTGGAAATGGCTGCTACGAGAGGACACTGGTTTAAGGTGCTGGGGGGTAGGTACAGGGGAAATGTTAGGGGGAAGTTTTTCACACAGAGGGTGGTGGGCGAGTGGAATTGGCTGCTGTCAGTGGTGGTGGAGGCAAACTCAGTAGGGTCTTTTAAGAGACTCCTGGATGAGTACATGGGACTTAATAGGATGGAGGGTTATAGGTAGGCCTAAAAGGTAGGGATATGTTCGGCACAACTTGTGGGGCCGAAGGGTCTGTTTTGTGCTGTAGTTTTTCTTTGTTTCTAAGATGGCTTGAATCTTGTCTTCAGCACTTCAATAGGATAAGTGAGGGTGGTGAACAATGTTCTGCTCTGTGTTGTACACTGTAACTGCACTGCATTCATACTGACAATGATAGACAGAAAAAAGACACACTTGTCCATCCAACCTGTCCCACACCAGCTGAAATGGCTTTTGTGTTACAAAACAGAAACTCGCATCCCTGCCTGAAAGCCTCCTGAGTAGGGTTGCTAATCCGCCCAGATTGTCCTGGAATCTCCAGGAATTAAAGATTAATGTTCAAGAAACTGCTATAAGCAACATTTGGGGGAAGGAGTATAGGGGGCTTGACTGTGTTCTTTTTTCCTTTGAACATTTATGTTCATTACTTAATATAATATTGGAGATGGGATAAAAGTCTGTTGACTGGATGGAGTTGCTTAGAAGTAGAAAATCATCACATGAAACTTCCAGAGTTGGCAATGCTACTCCTGAGAGAGGAGGAAAACCAAATTAAACATTCCAGGCCAAGTTTAAAAATTCCTCGCCAACGCCCTTAGTTGATTAAATTAGTCATGTTCAAAAGTGTACAATTATAATCAGACTTCTAACTGTGCTCTGTTTCTCTTCAGAATTTGGAATTACTGGGAGGCAACTAGCCAATACTGATTCAGAGTTGTTTGACCAACTGCAATTACGAGATGCTGAAGACAGGGAAAGGTTGCTATTTGCCCTGTACCAGGAACTTAATCCATCTGACATGAATGTCGAGGAAATAATAGGTATGGAAAGTAGAACTTTACTCTCAGGGCTGAAATACATAGTGCTACCATCTTACACAAAAAAATTCAAATAATTTATAGCACAGAAACAGACCATTCAGTCTAATTGGCCTACAAGTTTACCATATGCATGCTATGGCTCAATGAATAGTAGCACTTTTGCTTCTGAGTCTTTAAGTTATGGATAAAATCCTATTCCAGATACTTGAGTACAAAAACATGGGCTGCAGCTCTAGTGCAGAACTGAAGGAGTGTTGCGCTGTTGGCTGGGCTGATTTTAAACTTTAAAGTAAGGTCTCCTTATTTGAGGGAGGATGTTCTTGTTTTAGAGGGAGTGTAGAGAATGTTTACAAGACTGATTCTTGGGATGGCAGGACTGGTGTATGTCGGGTGATTGAGTCGGTTAGAATTGTATTCACTGGAGTTCAGAAAAATGAGGAGGATTTCATAGAAACCTATAAAGCTCTAACAGGACTAGACAAGGTAGATGTAGGAAGGATGTTCCCACTGGTAGGGGTGTCCATAATCAAGGGTCACAATCTGAGGATGCAGAGTAGACCATTTAGGACATGGATGAGGAGAAATTTCTTCACCCAGAGAGTGTTCAGTTTGTGGAATTCGCCACCATAGAAAGTAGTTGAAGCCATGTTTTCAAGAAACAGTTAGATATAGCACTTGGGGTGAAGGGGATCAAAGGATATTGGCTGAAGGTGGGATCAAGTTATTGAACTGGATGATCAGCCATGAGCATAATGAATAGCAGAACAGGCTCGAGGGGCTGAATGGCATCCTACTGATCCTATTTTCAATGCTTCTCTGTTTCAACATGGCAGCATAGTATGTTTGCATGACAGTGACTGGGCAATAACAATAGTTTATTGAATGTGAAGTGCTTTAGGATGTCTTGAAGTGCTATGATGCTCTATGAAAGCAAATCTTTTTGCATAGTGCCAATGTGGCACTCTTGTCCCTGACTCAAAATGATGTGAGTTCATAGCATATTTTAAAGGCTTAAAGTTGTTGCTACTTCTGAGGGAGTGCTGCACTATTGGAGGTGTTTTTTTGGAAGAGAATTAAAACTGATGCCCCTGTCGTCCTTTTAGATGTAAGAGAGGCCAATATTTTCAACTTGGTGGGTTCTCTCTCAAGGAGGCCAATGGGGTTGCTGCATTTCCTGAATTACAACAATGACTAATACATTTCAAATGATACTTCATTGACTTTATGAAGTCCTGAGGTCATTAAAGACATTATAAAAATGCAAATCTTTCTTTCTTTAATACTTTGTAGGTAGTACTAATATTGACAATGTGTTCTCGAATGTGGAGTTACCAATTGGCAGGTCAAGCTCAGAGGCCTGGATATCCGAAGGTTTATCCAAGGGAGAAAACTTGTTCCAGGAGAATTCCAGGTAGACAGTAAGGAGCTCTGCTTTATCATCTCAAACTAGGTGGCCTAGATTATCACAATCATAGGCTTAAACCTCCATCTTTTATTTGTCCACTCCAATTTACTTAGCTGGAATATTTAAAGGAACTAAGTAAGATCTGTATATATCCAGCTCCTTGAAGGTTGAAAGATAAGTTTAAAAAGCCATTCAAAACAGCAGACAGAATAACGGCACAAGAAATAGGAACAGGAGTAAGCCATTTGGAATTTGTTCCATGTTCAATAATATAATAGATTTCCATGCCTGAACTCAACTTGCTCACTTTAACCCCATGTTTCTTGATTCTTTGGCTTTACTAATAGAGGTATTGGTTACAAAAGCAAGAAAGTTATGTTAAACTTTTGTTTAAATACTGGTCATGCCTCACCTAGAATATTGGGATGGATTTTATGCTGAGTGCAGTGTAAGTTACGGGGATGAGCCTGCCTCAATATACTTTAACATTTTAGACCACAGCCTTTTAATAAGCATCAAATGGGAGTTCCATCCATCACCAGGAGGACATCCCACCTCACAGAGCTGTCATTCAGCTTTGCAGACCGGCACTGCCAGGCAGGAGTGTGGGTTGGGCAGGCAGTCATGTTCAGTGATGGCCCGGTAGGTGTTGGAGCCAGGCTGACAGGTCCCAGCAAGGGATGGGATGGGCATGTTGGACAGGGCAGTGGGGAAGGTTCACAAGGGGATGCATAACAATGGGAAGGAAGCCTCCATTTGAGAAAGGGGCTTTGGAAGGAGGCACCCTACATTTCAGTGACCAGCAGTCTGCAGGGTTAAACGTGCTAGGCTACATGATGGCTGTAGGCCTCTCTTGCTGCCAGTTATATCAGAGTAGTTGAACGATAAAGCCCTTACTTGGGGCAGGTGACCCAGCCAATGTCTCCATGGCTGACTGTAAAATCATGGAGCAAGTGGGTCTGGGTAAACCAGTTGCATGTACGTCACTGAGGTGATACCATGCCTTAATTTCCAGATTCACCTGTCTGTTTTCTTGACCGCAGATGGCCTGTAAAATTCAGCCCATTTTGTCTAATTCTGGGCCCTACACTCTAGGAAGGAGGCAAAGACCTTGGAGAAGCTGCAGACAAGATTTACCAGAATGATACCACAGAGAGACTGGAGAAACTTGGCTTACTCTACTTAGAACAGAAATGTTAGGAGACATTTTAACTGAGGTGTTAAAAATCAAATAAATTGATTGTTAGACTAAGCAAAGTTGCCAGTTGCTAGTGGTAGAAGGTTTAGTAACCAGAGGACACAGATTGACAGTAATTGGCAAAAGAGCCAGAGAGGTTTTTCTTTTACTCAGTGAGATGTTCTGATTTGGATTGCATTGCATGAAAGTGTGATGAAGGCACTCAACGTTCAGAAGGAAAATTGGATAAATATTTGAAAAGAAATTTACTGGACTGTATGGAAGGATCAATGGAAGGTTGATAAGTCACCAGGTCTGAATCAGATGCATCTGAACATACAGATGGAAGTAAGGAGAAAATCCACAGAGGCACTGGCCATAATTTTCCAGTCCTCTTTAGACATGAGGATAGTGCCAGATGTTCAAAAAAGGGTATAAGGCTAAACCCAGAAACTACAAACCTGTCAGTTTAACCTTGGCAGCAGGAAAATCTTTAGAAAAGATACTCTGGGACAAAAGAACAATCATATGGACAAATGTGGAATAAGTAGGAAAAGGCAGCATGGCTTTGTAGGGCAAATTGTGATTAACTAACTTGGTTTAGTTTTTCAATAAGGAAAACAGAGTTGATGGAGGTAATGCAATTGATGTGATGTACATGAACTTGCAAAAGGAATTTGATACAGTGCCACATATGAGTTGCTCTTGATATTCAGTGGCATTACCATTGCTGAATTCCCCCACTATCAACATCCAGGGGATTACCATTGACTAGAAAATGAACCGGATTGCCATATAAATACTATGGCTAGAAGAATAGGTCAGATTCCAGTGGCAGTTAACTCACCTCTTGACTTCTCAAAGCCTGTCTACAATTTCCAAAGCACAAGTCAGGAGTGTGATTGAATGCTCTCCCCTTGCCCGATGAGTGCAGCTCCAACAACATGCAAGAAGCTTGACACCATCCAGGACAAAGCAGCTTGCTTGTTTGACACCCCTTCCACAAACATTTACACTCTTCACCACAGGCGCACAGTGGCAACAGTGTGCACCTTCTACAAGATACACTGCAGAAGCTCACTAAGGCTCCTTACACAGCACCTTCCGAACCACAACCACCACTATTAGAAAGACAAAAGCAATGGATGCATGGGAACACCACCACTTGCAACTTCCCCTCCAAGTCACTCGTCATCCTGACTTGGAATTATCTAGCAAGACCTTGTGGTCCCACCTGTGAAGCTGTTTGGCCTGGGCTTATCTCTACACTCTTTTTGAACAGGGATGTAATGTTTGGGAAAACCTCCAGTTTTCTGGAACCACCTCAAAGTCTAAAGAAAACTGAAATGTTATGGTCAGTGCTTCTGCAATTCCCACTCTCTCTTCCCTCAGTATAAAGTTTAAAGTTTATTTATTAGTGTCATAGAATCCTACAGAGCAGAACGAGGCTATTTGGCCCATCGAGTCTGCACCGACCACAATCCAACATAGGCCCTATCCCCATAACCCCATGCACTTACCCTAGCTAGGCCCCCGACACTAAGGACAATTTAGCCTGGCCAATCCACCTAACCTGCACATCTTTGGACTGTGGGAGGAAACCGGAGCACCCAGAGGAAATCCACGCAGACATGGGGAGAACGTGCAAACTCCACACAGACAGTGACCCAAGCTGGGAATCGAAGCCGGGTCCTTGGAGCTGTGAGGCAGCAGTGCTAACCACTGTGCCACCATGCCGCCTATCAAAAGTAGGCTTGCACTGCAATGAAGTTATCCTTGGACGCATCTCATCCGGTCCTGGTGTCTTCACAACTTTAAGTACAGACAGTCTATCCAATATCACCTCCTTATCAATTTTAAACACTTTTCATGTCTAATTAATGTATAATTTCACCATGCCCTGCAACCCATGTGGCCTGTACAGGTCCCATTTCCCCCGGAACCAGTTCCAATTTCCCAATAATCTAAAGTGCTCCCTGCTGCACTATCTGTCCAGCCACACATTCATCTGCTTTACTGTCTTATTTCTTTACTTACTTCTGTGTGCCAAACCAATTGATGAAGATGTTTTAGCAAGGAAAAGTTTTGAAAAAGAAAACTTTTCACACATGCTACGGAGAACTAGGGACAAATGTGAACATGAGTAAAAAATACTTTGCAAACAAAAGAGTTGGCTGTAGCAAATCACAGGCTGAAGTTCAAGTTAGTACCTTGTGTATAAAGAAAACCAAGATAGCTGCAGGAAGGGTGGTTGATAGGTACGCTTTTAGGAAACCTTCTTCAGTTAAAATGTGGGGGGGCATTATTGTAGCTTTTGATGAAAATATGGAGTGATGGAATTGTTATACCCAGCCTTTTGACTTTTTGTGCAGACAAACAAAACAGCTGAAAATATTATGGTACCCATTTTCCTGAGCATGATGGGGGGAAGAACTTTTAATCTCCTCTGCCGTCTAGTGTAACCTGATAAACTGGACAAGCAAATTATGGATATTTTGCACACATTTTTCACTGAAAATCTTAGTAATTGTGGAACTTTAGATTCCATAAGAGAAACCAAGGGGAGGGGGAGTCAATTGCACAAGTTGTTGCAGTTCTTAAGAGACTTGCAGAACATTGTGAGCTTGGAGATGTGCTTTATGATACCATCCATGACAGACTTGTTTGTGGCCTATGAAGTGAAGCAATACAAAAACATCTGTTCACTAACAGCAATCTCATTCTGCAGTAAGCCATTGAAATCGCCGTTTCTAGGGAGCTGGCTGCAAAGGAAGCTAGCAATTGAGTTTGCATACTCGAGTGCACAAAATGTCCACTAAATCGACAGTCTTCGGAACTCATACATGTTATCGTTGTGCAAAGCCAAGGCATTCTGCTGCAGAATACTGGTGTAAAGACATGGAATGTTGAAGCTGTGAAAAAAGAGGACACATAGAGTGTGCCTGCAGGAAGAAGAAGCAAACTATGTTGTAAGAGGAATTGCTGGGGTGCTGTGTACTTGTTGAACCTCACTCAACCAATACATAGATTGCGAAAGACAATATATAGTTAAAGAATGAAAAGGAATTTATTTGCTAATGCGTGCATCAGAAGAGAGAGACTCAGTCAGTGAGGGTTGACTGTCCTCTCTGAGCTAATATTGCAAGGTAAAATTATTATATTATTCTGAACATTTCAATATCCCGTCCAGTCTTGTCAATAAGACTGGAGGGCCCAATCACAATATTACATATTATTACCTTAGCCAATAAAGTTCCACCTGTCAACAGGAATCGGAGATTATTAGCTTACTGCCCATTTAGGTTCCTTGCCCTTTACCTCGGAAACCTAGCCCATGTCATTAGCAGTGCCCAAGGCCATAGTTAATATCTGTGAGTTTTAATTGGTGAAAGGAGTCACTCTTTTGCTGGAACCAGGGCCGCCTTCATCAGCTTGCGAGACTGCTCCAGCCTTGCTACCCATGAACAAATTTACTCCCTTAAATAACAGGCCTATTAAACTTGCCATTCGCATATCCAAAAACACTTAACAGAAGCTTTCTATGTTCCATTGTATTAAAAGAATTCGGCCTGTCTACCACTGTTTCCCATCATGCTGCGTTCAGAACGAAGTTGGCCAAGGTGCACAATACATGTATATAGAAAATACAGTTTAAAAGCTTATAATACTTGGTTAGTTTGTGGTTATCCAGTTTATAATACCTTTGCATGTTTTGTTCCAGGCACATTGTGAATTCTCACTATATATATATATACATAAGGCACTTTATAATTACCTTAACCTAATCTATTTATTATTGTAAAACTAAAATGAAAGGCCTCATGCGAAGAATTCTATACTACCTCCCATCATATGTATAATAGTAAGAAGCAAGAACAAACCAAGACAGCATTTAAACAAAATAAAAGGAGAAATGTCTGTGCAATACAATAGGGAGTAATGGTATTTCACACAGATACTGGATCTCTTTACTGTTGGAAGGACAGCCAGTAAGAATGGAAGTTGACACTGGGGCAGCAGACGTGTTGGTGCCAGAGACTATCATTAATGAGAAGCTTAAACACGTTCCCTGAGAGCCATCAAGTATAGTGCTGAAGACATACACAGGAGAAGTGGTTCCCCTGTGGTGGCGCAGTGGTTAGCACTGCTGTCTCACAGCACCAGGTTCAATTCTGGCCTCGGGTCACTGTCTGTGTGGAGTTTGCAAATTCTCCCCGTGTCTGCGTGGGTTTCCTCCGGGTTCTCCAGTTTCTTCCCACAGTCCAAAGATGTGTGGGTTAGGTTGATTGGCCATGATAAATTGACCCTAGAGTCAGGGGATTAGCGGGTAAATATGTGGGGTTATGGAGATAGGGCCTGGGTGGGATTGTGGGTCGGTGTAGACTCGATGCGCCAAATGGTCTCCTTCTGCACTCCAGGACTTCTATGATTCTTCTTCAATGAAGGGCTGCATTGAACGGTCAAACAGCAGATTTGCCTCTACGTGCAGTGTCAAAAAACTCACTACTATCCCCTTCCTCTGTTCATTGAACTCTCCCCCTTGTCCTCTCCCTCAGTTCATTGAACTCTTTCCACTGTCCCCTCCATTTTTTCGCTGAACTCTCGCCACTTTCCCTTGCCTTTGCTCACTGAACACTTGCTGCATTTTCTTCCAATACTTGCTGAACTCTCACTGCTTTACCCACTCTGCTCACTGGGCTCTCGCCACTTTCCCTCTCCCTCTGCTCACTGAGCTCTCACTTCTCTTTCCCCCTCCCCCCCACTTCCAACGACTGCTCACTGTACTCTCGCCCCTTCCCTTCCCCTCCGTTCACTGAACTCTCATTTCTGCTTGCTGTACTCTTGCTTTTCCTTCCTCTGCTATCTGAGCTCTCGGTGCTTATCTTTCTTCTACTTGCTGAACTCTTACTGCTTTCCTGGCTCCTCTACTTATTCAACTCTCTCTGTTTTTCCCCTCTTCAGCTCATGGAACTCTCCTGCTTTTCCGTCTCCTCTGTTCATTGAATTTTCACTTCCTTTCTGGCCACCCAACTCTAGGACCCTATGATTGCCTTGTTCTGATCACATCCAAAATGTGCTGCCAGAACTTAAACTAGAGCTAAAACCAGGGACTATTCACACATCACCCCTCTGCCTACATTGACTCTCAGTTCAACAAAACCTTGATTTCAATATCTCATCATGTCTTAAAATCATGGCCTTGCCCTGCCAAAATCTCTGTGTGTTCCTTCTATCCTACAACCTTCCAAGACCAATACAATCCTCTTATTCTTGTCCCTTGTACCTCCCCAATCTATATCATTCAATTATTGGTGGCCATGCCATCAGCTGCCAAGCCCATAGCGTCTCGATTTGCCTCCCTAATCCTCTGCATCTTTCTCTCCTCTTTTAAGACATTGGGCCCGATTTTACCATTGCATCATGTTCGGGCGTGAAAATGTCGGGTGTGAGGCCATTAACGCGATCTGCGCCCGCGTCTGCGTAGATGGCCACTTTACCAAGACCCGGGAATAGCCATGATCCAATTCGCACCCGAAACGGGCGCAACGGCGATTTAAATGCATTTGCATGCATTTCAATTGAATTAATGAACTGCCCGCCCAACCTTATAAGCATTTCCCCCTTTACCACCCCGTTCACCGATCCGGAATTGCACCGAAATGGACCTGCTGAATAAAAGTCTGTTTCGGGCGCTCCAGCTGCTGAAGGGGTGAGTTCAGAGCTTCCAATGGCTCTCTGACTCAGATCGGTGGTGGGGATGGGGAGGGAGGGAGGCGGGTCAGATCATTCTCTGGTGGCGGGGGAGGAAGGAGGGAGGCCCGATTGTTATCTGGTTGGGGAGCAGGGGGAGGAGGGCAGATCGTTGTCTGGTTGGGGGGGGGGGGGGTGGGGGGGCGGGCCAGATGTACCTCGGGAGGAGGGGAGTGAGGCCAGATCATTCTCTTGGGGGGGGGGGGGGGGGGGTGGGTGGTAAGATGTATCTCTGGGGGGGGGGGAGGCTAGGTAGATCTCTGGTTGGGGGAACGGGGTGGGGTGCAGGGGAGGGTCCGCTGTCACTCTGCGGGTGATCAGTGGGGGGGAAGGGGCGGAGGGTCACGATCGGTCTGGGTAGCGGGGGTTGGGTGGATAAGGGGGACAGTGATATCTGTGGGGGCCATCACTCCCAGGCTGCTTTCTCTGCTTTTTGCGGCCCGGGAGTGATTTGACACGGGTGCGCTTTTTCGAATTTTTTTCTAACTGCGCACGTGCAGTTCAGAACTCCGATCGTTCCGGCCGTGCTAAGCCCCGCCCACAGCGCGATTCAGACCTGCAATTTTTATTTCCGGCTGAGTGCGTATGGGGGTGCCTGAAAGCAGATTTCCAAGTCGGATCTGAATTGTGCCCAGATTCAGCACTTCGAATGAAAATGGTAAAATCAGGCCGTTGTTTGAAATCTAGCTCTTTGAGCAAGCTTTTGTCACCTGTGCTCTTGTCTCTCAATGTGGCTCAGGTCACATTTTGTGAAGAACCTTGGGGCATTTTACTATGGTAAATAGACTGTATAAATGCAAATTATTCATGTAATGAGGGGAGCATTTGAGGCCAATCCACTCCTCCATTCCCCTTCCTCCCACTTGATACTAACCCAGAGGGATGCCTCAGGGTAGAACATAGTTTCACAAAAACTGCAAAGCTGCTTTATTTCCTGGTTCAGATCATTACTACAATCTTGGCACTCTCTTACTGGCTTCTATCTGGTCTAGGAATGACCCTTGAAACAGCACACACCTCGGTCCGGCAGCAGGAATTTAGGGAGCTAGGTAGCAAACTGAAAAGCAGGACCTCAAAGGTTGTAATCTTTGGATTACTCCCAGCACCACATGCCAGTGAGTTTAGGAATAGGAGGGTAGAGCAGATCAATGCGAGGCTGAAGAGATGGTGTAGGAGGAAGAGCTTTAGATTCCTGGATCATTGGGTCTGTTTCTGGGGAAAGAGGGACCTATACAAGCTGGACAGGTTGCATCTAAACTGGAATAGGACTAACATCCTTGTGGGGAGCTTTGCTACTTCTGTTTGGGGGGGGGGGGTTAAATTAATTTGGCAGGGAGATGGGACAGGGCGTGGAGGTAGAGTAGGGAGTGATGCACAACCAAATATAGAAAAAAAACTCATCAGTCTGGAAGGCACAGTGATTACAGACAGGTTAAGGCACGAGGGAGTAGTGTGACAAGGCTTGGATGGCATTCATTTTAATGCAAGGAGTCATGCGAGTAGGCAGATGAGTTGAGGGTGTTGATTAACACATGGGAATATGATATTGTTGCTATCACAGAGACAGTTCAGGGAGGGGCACGACAGGCAGCTCAATATTTTGAGGTATAGAATCGAAAGTGTTAAAGAAGAGATGATGTCGCAATCTTGATTAAGGAGTCAATTACTGGGGGATAATATCTTTGAAGGTTCGTCAAATGAAACCATATAGGTAGAACTTGCAAACAAAAAGAGGGCATTCTTTGCTGGGAATAGGCCCCCAGTCAGGGAGACATAGAAGGGCAGGCATGTAAGCAAATCCCTGAGAATTGTAAGCTTGCTGGGAGGTAAAGGGGTGTGAGGGGCAAGAGAATGGTCAAGATGTGGTTGATGTCCGCATCTGTCATGAGCACTAAAACATTGGTACTTGGTGCATCTTCAGCACACAGTAATTCCCAGTTACAATTTATCATAAATGTGAACACTGGTTGGGGCTCAGCAGGTGGACTGTGTTGTCAAAAGACAGATGAGTATTCTGAATATACTATTTACATTGTCATCACTTCTTATTCCTGTGCAATTTTGGTTTAGAAGTATTTTTAATCCTTTACAGTTACATTATTCTAGAAGATTCAACAATGGAATCAATAATGAAGAATCCAACAGGTATAAATTAAACAATCTTGGGTTACTTTATATTCCAACTTTTGAGGAGATATAGTTTTATATTCAGAGAGCTGGGGGATTGAGGGCTTTAATTCAGAAGCACAGAATTGTTACGGTGCAGAAGAAGGACATTTGTCCCATGGGGCAAGATTTTACAGCCTCGCTCGTCCCAAAACCGTAAAATCCCACCCGAGGTCTACGGACCTTCTCACAGTCCGTTGGTCCTTCCAATTTGGGGCAGCACGGTAGCTCAGGGGCGGCATGGTGGCACAGTGGTTAGCACTGCTGCCTCACACTGCCAGAGACCCAGGTTTGAGTCACTGTCTGTGTGGAGTTTGCACATTCTCCCCATGTCTGCGTGGGTTTCCTCCGGGTGCTCCTATTTCCTTCCACAGCCCAAAAAGATGTGCGGGTTACGTGGATTGGCCATGCTAAATTGCCCCTTAGTGTCAAGGGGGACTAGCTAGAGTAAATGCATGGGGTTATGGGTGGAATTGTGATCAGTGCAGATTCAATGGGCTGAGTAGCCTCCTTCTGCACTGTAAGATTCTATAGATTCTATTCTAATTGAACCTGCCTCCACCACACTTCCATGCAGTGAATTCCAGACCCAAACCACTTTTTTATATTCAGTCAGTGAAAGTTACATATTCAAAAACCAAAAGAAATTAGAACAGGAATGAACCATTTGGCCCCTCGAGCTTGGGGAAGTGATTGATAGAATTGATACTACTATTGGTTGGGAGAGCCCTTCACGTTTGGACTATGGGGTAGGCAATGATGCAGGTGAGGCTTTTATATTCATACTGTTTGTGTGGAGTGGGAGTGTTATATCCAGGTTATTGGGGGAGTTAAGGTTGGAGCAAGGCATGGGTTTCATATTCAGAATTTGAGTGGTGAAGATGTTGTATTCAGTCTGTTGCGAAATGAGTTTTATATTCCAGCTGTTGCGAGATTAGGGATATTATAATCAACTTTTCAGACTATTGTGGAAACAAAGGGTTTTATATTTAGATATTTGGGGAATGAGTGTTTTACATTCAGTCTGTTGGAGAAATTAAAGCTGGATTCTCCCAAAAACATTTTAAGTGCTGAATTCGTTTAAAAACTGGAGGCACTCCCAATGGTTTTTTAGCGTGATTTTCAAAATGAAACTCCCACACTCTGTGCGTCACACAGTCCCCTCGCTTGAATCACAATGAAAATCTGAGGGTGGACCCTATTCCCGCTGGAGAGGCAGGCAGCATAGCGCTGAGCAAGACACTGCGCATGCGCCAATCTGTCAGGGTGGAGATCGGCACATGCGCAGTAGTCCCGCACTGCCAGCCTCCCGATCGCTGGCCAGCCCCGTGACCCCGCATCACTGGCCGTGCGACCCCACCCCGATCGGATGTGTCTGGCCCAGTCCGACCACCTCCCGGCAGTCCCAATCTACTGACTCCTTTCCACCCAGCATTGAACCACCCCCCTCACCCTGATGGCCAGCCCGATCAGCCCTTCCCTCCATCTGTCACCAATCCCAACTGTAGAGTGGCAGCAAGAACCCCACCCCCAGAGCCCCCACACCTCTGGCCCCTCCTCAATGCCTGGTGGCCGTGCCAAGGTGTCCCCTGGGCATTGCCAATTTTCCCCTTGGCACTGCCAGGCTGGCAATGCCCAGGGGGCACCCCTCCTTACCCCTGACCTCCTGTGGGCCTCCCTGGGGTCAGGCTGCCAGCTCCCTGTTAGTGGGGAGCTGTTGTAAACCCCGCTGGAGTGAAACATTTCTGGCAGGGGTGAGTAGAGGCTAACGGGTCCAGAGACTTCAGTCCCAAGCTTGTTAATGATAAGGAAATGGTGATTTAAATATTTTAACGCCGGAAATCTGGCAGCTGGAGACACGTGGAGGCTGTGGTGCCACACGGGAAACTCACTACACGGGCTCAGCTCATGTCTCCCGGCTGGGACAGATCGGGATCGGGAGGCTGGCAGTGCGGGACAGTCACCCCCTAAAACTTTATATTCAGACTGTGGTGTTAAAGTTTATTTATTAGTCACAAGTAAGGCTTACATTAACACTGCAATGAAGTTACTGTGAAATTCCCCTAGTCGCCACACTCCGGCGCCTTTTTGGGTCAATGCACCTGTGTGTGAGACAGTGTTACATTGAGACTGTTGTACGGAAGAGGACTTTATATTCAGGCAATTAGGGCTAAACCTTCAATTGCTGGTTGGGATCAAAATCGGTGCAATTTGAAAATTGTGTTCTCGGAGTACGCACAGCCATTTCCAGAACTCGTATTTTTAAACGGGCCTGTGACTGGGAGGCTTGCTGCCAATTAATGGCCCCTTAATGAGTTCCTTAAAGGTGCTGACTGGAACAAGATGGGATTGTCGATCTTTTTTCCAAAGTTTAACAATCTGATGCATGTTAGGGCATAGTTTTTGGGATCACCTGAGAGATAAAGAAGCTTAATCCTCAATTGTTTTCTTTTATGAAATGATGGGTCAATTAGCCCTAGTCAAACCCTATACTTTGGCTTGGCATTCATGGCCACCTTCCAACAACTTTATTCTCTTAGTCATTTGATGAGCTGCCTGCTCTCCTCAGTATGGCAATGGCAGTCCCAGAAGGCATTCAGCACCTCTAATTGACACTCAATTCACCTCCTGTCTAATCAGTCTATTTACATTTAAAAATAGTGCCAGTTCTAATGCAGAGTCAGGACCCAAGATTTCTCCACGTGTCAGGTTCTTAACCCTCGCACCCCCTCAAAAATCTGGCCCTTGGGTCTAAAGCTATTTGTTCAGGCTTTTGGGGAGTGAAGTTATATAATCAGATATTTGGTGGAGTCAGACTGTTAGGGCAGTGAGGGCTTTGTTGACTGTATTGTTGGGTTGAGGCTTTAATATTCAGACCGTACTGATGGTTTTATACTCTGACTCTTGGGAGCGTGAGGGTTTCATTTTGAGAATTTTGGGGTAGTAAGTACTTTATATTCTGACTGTTGGAAAAGGTGAGGGTTTATATTCAGACCCTTGGGAGAGTAAGGGCTTTATATTCTAACTGTTGGAAGCGTGTTTGCTTTCTGTTGACACTGGTGAGGATTTTATATTCAGTCTGTTGAGAAGTAGGGAGTTATATTCAGATTATTAGAAATACATGAGCTTTGTATTGGGAATTTGCAGTGAAGTGTGATATTCAGACAGTTGTGAAGTGAGGATTTTATAATCAGGCTATTAGGAGAATGTGAATTTTATATTGGATATATTGAATGAGGCCTTCAGATTCAGGCCTCAGTTGCTTTCAAAGTTCCCTCTAGTCGAGGATTTCTAAGACTTATCATTATCAGCTACCCAGTTCTGTAGGAGACAATGCCACAAAGAAATCACTTCCAGGTGGCAGCGTTGAAATGAGGCTGGCCCTACTGCCCCCCACATCAGGGGTTTCCTGGCACACACTTTAGACAATATGACCAAAGCTTTAATCGGTGCTATGCAATCGGTGAGATTTTATGGCCATTCCTGCTGGCAGGAGCTTCCAGTTCTATTGAAGGCGATGCCCCATGGTGGGTTCCTCAGCGGCACATCTGGCAAGCAACACAAAGGGCCATTGGCTTCAGCAGGACCGGAAAATCCAGCCTGTGGACAATAGTGAGCTGTCTCTGCCATGAGAAAACGTACCAGGAAGTGGCTGGAAAATCCCTGCCAATATCTTTGTCTTTTTGTATCTTTTGGAATGTTATGAAGTGGCCAAAATTGACCTCTTTCTCTTTGCAGTTGACAAGCAGCAAACTAACCAGCTTCAATGGACAGCTCAGGAGACAACTACTGAATTGCCGCAAACTTCTGCTACTGACTCTGATAACAACCAGGTAACGTTCCCTTGATCCTTGAAAATGTTAGAGAGTAAGGTGAAGCAGAAAGTGCCCGTGTGTGACAAAAGTCAGGATGAAAATTAAAATGAGAATAAAGCTGAATGTGGAAAGTTAGAGGCAAAGTGAGAAAGGAAGTAAGAAAAACAAAGATATAAGAGATTGGCAGCTAACATGAAAGGGAATCCAAAAATCACCTGCAGGCATATAAAACTTAAAAGGAGGGTAGGTTGATTAGAGATCAAAAAAGTGATCAGTGCTTTGAGGCAGAGGAAACGGCTGAAATACTAGAGGAGAACTTTTCATCTAACCTTACCGAAGAAGAACATATTGCCAGAGTCATAATGGAAGAGGAGATGGTTGAGTCACGGAATAGCCTATGCTGTAATTAGAGTTTGTAAATCACCAAGACCTGGCGGGATGCATCCAAGAATGCTAAGAGGGAGTAACATAGAAATTGCAGAGACACTGTTTATATTCTTTCAACCTTCCTTAAGTACGGGTTAGGGTTGATGGAGAGGTTGGTGATTGAAGTATTTAAATACAAAATTCCAATGAAAAATTGAATAAATATTTGAAAATAAATTTATAGGGTATATGTAAGGATCAGTGGAAAGTTGATGTCATCAGGTCTAAATCAGATACATCTGAGCATACTGAGGGAAGAGTAGAAATCACAGAGGCACTGGCCATAATCTTCTAATCCTCCTTCGATATGAGGATAGTGCCAGGGCACTGGAGAATTGCAAAAATTGCATCCTTGTTCAAAAGAGTGAGTAAGGATAAACCTAGCAACTACAAGGCAGACAGTTTAACCTCAGTGGTGGGAAAACTTTTAAAGATGATAATTAATCCAGAACAAAAATAACAGTTACTTGGACAAGAGTGGATTAATTAAGGAAAACGAACCTGGATTTGTTAAAAACAAATTGTATTTAACTATCACTGAATTGTATCAGTGCAGAAGAAGGCCATTCAGCCCAGTGTGTCTGCAGAGGCAGTCCAAACATGATAGAGTTTCTGATGAAGTAACAGATAGGGAAGGTTGATTTGGGTATTTCACTTAATGAAATCTGAGAGAGAGAAAGTAAGAGAGAAGATGACAGAGAGTTCGAAAGAGAGAGGGAATGAGAGAGAAAGAGTGTGAAAGAACGTGATTAAGAGAAAAAGAGTAACTTGAGTGACAGAGAGAGTGAAAATAAGTGTTATGTTACGGCTGATGGTAAATGTTGAGCTGCCCAAATCACAAAAGAAACTTGAACTCGTTCTTGCATTTTTTTCTTGATGAAGAGAGGTTCTAAAATCAGGAAATGCTGGGGGCAATTCTCCCATTGTGACCTGCAAATTTTCTGGCGGGTCCAGTCGGGTGAATCGCATGTCAGCCATTTAGTGGGATTCGCCCATGCATTCCGGACACATGCGCGTCTCCCAGAACCAGGGAACAGTCACAGTCGGGACCGCACTGGCAACCGGCGGGAAGAGAGGTAAATCATTTGAATCTATTTTTAATGTATTTTAAATGCGATTATCGGGCTCGGCATGGAATTCAGTGCCGGGCCCGATAGCATCGCCCACCTTGCCAGGAGTACTTCATTCTGGCGGGGCTTAGAGTAGCTCCCCATGTTCGGGGAACTAGCGGGAGACCCCGTCGGAGTGAAGGAGGGACAATTGGAGCCCCCCAGGGGGTCGGATGGCAGGGGGGGATGCCCCCTGGGCATGAGCACCCTGGCAGTGCCAGCCTGTACCCCCTGGCACTTCCCAAGGGGCAAAGTGCCAAGGGGGCAGGGCCTATTGTGGGCGGGACCTAGGGGCAATCATTGGGGGTGGGGGGTCCCGCTGACACTTTGCAAGGGGATCGATCTGGGCTGGAGGGTGGCCAGTGATTTGGGCGGGCTGGAGGCCTGGTGGTCTGCCAGGGGAGGGGTCTGCCTTCCGGGGGGGGGTGGTGTGTGGTCAGTGGTGGGGGGTCTGCCAGAGTGAGCTGCATATCGGGGCACTCCGGGGCAGGGGGGGGGTCAGGGCTGGCCTGGGAATTGTTGTGGGGGCCGCGATTGGGTCGTGGGGTGGGTTGGGGGGGGGGCTGGAGGGGCAGCACAGTGGGGGGCAATTGAGCTGGTCAGAAAACAGGGAGACTGACAGATTGAGACCACTGCGCATGCGCAGAGTTCCGGAACTGTCAAGCTCTGGCGTGAATAGGTCCCGCCCCCTGGGTTTTTAATGAGATTCACGACCGTGACCTCTGCATTGTACAGAGTGCGGAGATTCAGGTCTGAAGTTGCACTGAAAAAACAGTAGTGATCTAGATCAGTTGTCCCACCAATTCAGCACTTTTGGGAGAATCGCCCCCACGGTTCCTGACTACTTGTGGTGATTGTACAGTGAAGTAAATGTTTACTACGAAATGAAGAAAGCAAATAAAACAAAATTACGCTTAAACACAATAATGGCTTCACATTGTAAAGAATACTTTAAAACAATTCAAACGGACCTATCCTCAAAGATCTAACTTCCCTTTTCTGTTCAGCAACTACCCGTATAGATTTTATAGTCTATAAAATCTCAGTAATTGTTAACCACACAGTGCCCTTTCTCTCTCGGGGTTTCCTGTGAAGCTGACAAGCTGGTGGGGGAGAGGAGGGGGGTCAAAAAATCCCACCCATAGGCTTCAGTATTTCCTTAAATGCATCCCTTCCCTTTGATCTTGCTATTGTTTCAACCAAGAAATATTTTCTTCCCAGAGCTGATTACATTTGTTCCTTCACTTTAGTGCATATACTTACCCTATTTCTACCTTATTTACTTACATATTTTACAACCTGCATACCTCCCCCTTTGAACTGCAACAATCTACTTTAGAACTACTCCTGTTATTGCCTTATGTAAAATTCTGATTGAGGTTTATCTTGGTTCATTGAAAATTCAAAACATTTCTCACTGTTGGTTTCAATTTTTACAGTTGCCTTGTCTCTTACTCTAATTGCCATACCTACGACCCCCGCAACAGCCAACCTTCCAGTACATAAGAAATTTAATTTAACGGTGATATTACGAAAAGAAAAAAAGCAATTTCTTGATGAGAGTGATTGAGAGCGAGTGAGAGAGATTATTGGTTGATTGAGAAATCATCATGATAGCAAACGTTGAATATGGTGACAAAAATTAAAATCAAGTCATATATAATAAACAAATTGCATATTGCAGGTGAAATTTAATGCTGGAATATGAGCTCATATGTTTTGATTGGAAGAAGGGGAGAGACAATATAAAATGAAATGTGCAATCCTAAAAAGGGAAACAGGAACAGAAAAAACCTATGTATATGTGTGCACAAATTGTTGAAGGTGGCAGGCAGGTTGAGAAAGTGGTTATATAATAAACAGTATCCTGGGTTTTATAAACAGATGCATATAACGTAAAAACAACTAGAATATTCTGTACAACTGTTCTAGGCAACACTTTAGGAAGCAAATGACAAATTTCCAGTAAGGTGCAGGAAAGATTTCAAGAATTGTTCCAGGATTGAGGGAGTTCACTTAGGTGAATAGGTTGAAGAAACTCAGGTTGTTCTCTTTGGAAATGAGAAGGTTGAGATGAGATTTGATTAAAGGTGTTTGAAATCATGAGGGGATAGAGTTGACAGAGAGAAACTGTTCCCATTGGTGGAAGGTTGAAGAACCAGTAGACATTGATTTAAGGTGATTCAACGGAAGAAATAATGTAGAGAGAATTCATTTTTATGCAGTGAATGGTTAGAATAAAGCACTGTGGTAGAGACAGATTCAAACATGGCTTTAAAAATAAACTTGGATAAGCATCTGATGAGAAAAAGTTGGCAGAGCTAAGTGGAAGAGATAGAAGAGTGGGACAGGCTAACTACACTTGTCGCAGTCTGGCCATATTGAATAGCTCCTTCTCTGTTGCAACCATTCCACAGTCAATGATACTTCCTCATCTGATAAACCTATAGGGCAGCTGTTTGTGTGAGGCATAGCTAAGAGCTATGCTTAGGAATAAAGTTTGAAGTTCTACCTGCTGCCCTGGTTAGGGTTTCTGACTCTGGAGGAACTCTTCATATTCCTAGAGGTTCTAACAAATGACTTCCACTTGATCAACCAATGTTCTTTCCTATCACCAATTTATTTTAAATTAATAAATGAGTACATTAAAACTTCGATAATTTTGTTTAATATATACTTGTTCAAAAACAAATGGCAGGGAGGGAAATACAGTATTAGTCAGAAATTGTAGTTGGACACAACAAATAAAGGAAAAGCTGGAAATTGTAAAGTGATTAGTATGTGACAGACAGATAGTAAATTTCTTGTGTGTTCAGCATGTTTTCTATAATATGCTTCTGAACTAACAAGGCGACAGGCTAAATTAAACTTAGTAATGAATAATGAGCCAAATTTAGCTGACAGCCTTAACGATACACGAGAGGTTTACACTGTTTCATATGAACAGGAGTAGCTATTCAGTTCTTCAAGCCTTTTACATTGGAAAAGAAATAGCCCATTCAATTCTTTGAGCCTGAACAGGAGTAGGCCATTCAGTTCCTCCAGTCTGATCTGCGATTCAATCAGATAATGACTGATGTGTACCTCAACTCCATAAGTGTACTCGCAAAACTAAAAATCCTAAATTGACGTGTTAACATTTTAATTTGCTTTTCCTGTTTGTTTAAAATTACTTTCCCTGGTGCAGACAATCAGACCTTACACGTTAAATTAGCTGCTCAAATTTAGAACCCAAATATTGAAGATTTAAATACTGATTACATTGTCCATTTTACATCTGGTTGCTTTTGATGCAAATATACAGTGCCTACATCATAGACTATTTATCTTGTTCTGTAACGTCTTACGCAGGCACAAATCGTTAACCAGGCAAGCTGTTGCCTGACAGAAATGGAATTTTTTTTTTAGTCCAAGCCATGAACTCCTGACTGTGTTTAACTAACAAATTGATCTTTTATCATCAACCAGCCCTGTTGTATTATTTACATCAGTGGATGAAAGCTTGAAACATCTCAGTAACAATCTTTTGACCCCAAGCCTAATTGTGAGAATTAAATCCCCCCTCAGCTATTTTACTGGATCAGACAAGGATGAGAGGTGATTTATAGAGGCCTTTTTTAAATGATGAAGGGTTTTGATGGTATTAATAAACAAAGGTTATTTCCACTGCCTGGAGAGACTGTGATGAAAGGATAATTCATTTAAAATTGTCACTACAAGAGTGAGGTTAGGGTGGATCCTTTTACCTAGATGGATATTGGAGATTAGATTGCTTTGTCACAAGGATTGGTTGACAGAGAGCCACTGCAACCTTTATGGAAAAATATTTGTAGCAGAGCAAAACACTGGGGAGATAGAGGGCTATATGGAGAAAGCGGGCAGGGGATTAGTTTAACATTGATACAAGATTATGACGAGAGGGGTTGGGTAGTCAAATTAATTTTAAACAGCACTAAGAAAGAGACAGCACAGAAAAGATTGTCTGAATGGTCATTTTCTGTGCTGTTAATGCCTTTGGTTCTAAATTTGTCATTTAACTATTTTTTTAAAACTGCTTGAAACCTTAGAACTTTCAAGGATTGAGTTGGACTAGATTGGGTGGAATACTAAAGGATTTAAAAAGTTATCACAATATTAGAATTTGATTGGGTAGAATATTAAAACGTGGGAGAAGTTAGTGAAACTAGATGTTGGAATATTAAAGAGTGAGGGGAATGAACAAGAGAGTGGATTGGACTGGGTGAGATATTAAATGGTACGGGCACTGTACAAGTGTGTGGGATATTAAAGAATATGGAGAGTGAATAGGATGGTGCAACTAGACAGTTGGATGCTAAAGGGTATGAAGAGTAAGCACAAGAGTGGGATTAGACTGAATGAGATATTAAAGGACCTGGAGAGTAAACAGGAGAATGGGCAATGATTAAGAGAGTGGAATTCAACTGTGTGGGATATTTCAGGATATAGGGAGTGAGCAAGAGAGTGCAATTAGACTGGGTGAGATATTAAAGTACATAAAGATTGAGTAGGAGGGTGGCATTAGACTAGGTGGAATATTACAGGTTTAGAGAGTTCACAGAAGCTTGTGATTAAACTGGTTGGTTATTAAAGCCTATGGGAACAAGCAGGAGGTAGGATTTGACTGGATGAGATATTAAAAAAGATTGAGAATGAGCAGGAGGGAGGGACTTTAGACTGTTTTAGAAGGTTAACAGGAGAATAGATTAACCTGGGTAGGAAACTACATAGTTTGGAGAGCAATCAAGAGAGTCAGATTAAACTGGTTTGGATATTAGAGGCTATGAGTTCTAATTTGACAAGGACATATTTAAAAGTATGGACAGTGAGAAGGAGGATGGGATAGTAAAGTGTATGGGAAATGAGCAGGAGACTGAGACTAGTGTTATGCTAATAGTTACTCTGAAAAGGTTAGAAGTAAAACTACTTGGAAATTCTGCGTAATTATTTAAAACACCCAGACCGATCCCAGATGGGACACCTGTACACTCCAGCTGCCCAGTGAACACCCCAAATTCCTGAGTAATCACCACCTCCGGGATTCCCCCCCCCCCCATAGAATTTCCACTACTCACCAACTCCCTGTCACATGGGAAGTTCCCCCTAACCTGTGGGCAAGATACATACCCCCCACAATCCAACTCCTCCACTGACCCAATTGGCAGGGCGGCACGGTAGCACAGTGGTTAGCACTGCTGCTTCACAGCTCCAGGGTCCCGGGTTCGATTCCCGGCTCGGGTCACTGTCTGTGTGGAGTTTGCACATTCTCCTCGTGTCTGCGTGGGTTTCCTCCGGGTGCTCCGGTTTCCTCCCATAGTCCGAAGATGTGCGGGTTAGGTTGATTGGCCAGGTTAAAAATTGCCCCTTAGAGTCCTGGGATGTGTAGGTTAGAAGGATTAGCGGGTAAAATATGTGGGGTGGGATTGTGGTCGGTGCAGACTCGATGGGCCGAATGGCCTCCTTCTGCACTGTAGGGTTTCTATGATTCTATGATTCTATGACCCCTCTGACCCAAATCAATTTCCCTGACCCAACCCCTGATCCAACCAGCCATCCTCTGAACCCCATCCCTGCCTTCCAAACTCCCCCACTCCCCATCAATGACCCCAACCTCCGATCCCCAACTCCTGACCATCTACCTTCCCCCACCCCCCACTTCTGACCATCCAACCCCCTGACCACAAGATGTAGGAGCATAAGTCGGCCGTTTGACCCATCCTCCCACTCCCCCCAATCCTGACCTCTGGCCTACCCAGCCACCCAAATCCCATCCACTTGTATTTGAGGACCATGTCTAAGGCTATAAGAACATAAGAACATAAGAAATAGGAGCAGGAGTAGGCCATCTAGCCCCTCGAGCCTGCCCCGCCATTCAATAAGATCATGGCTGATCTGATAGTGGTTTTGTTCCACTTACCCGCCCGCTCCCCAAAACCCTTAATTCCCTTATTGATCAGAAATCTATCTACCTGTGACTTAAACATATTCAACGAGGTAGCCTCCACTGCTCCAATGGACAGAGAATTCCAGAGATTCACTACCCTCTGAGAGAAGAAGTTCCTCGTCAACTCTATTCTAAACTGACTCCCCCTTATTTTGAGGCTGTGTCCTCTAGTTCTTGTTTCCTTTCTAAGTGGAAAGAATCTCTCTGCCTCTACCCTGTCTAGCCCCTTCATTATCTTATATGTCTCTATAAGATCTCCGCTCAGGCGTCTAAACTCCAACGAGTACAGGCCCAATCTACTCAATCTTTCCTCATAAGCTAACCCCCTCATCTCCGGTATCAACATGGTGAACCTTCTCTGTACTCCCTCCAAGGCCAATATATCCTTCCGCAAATAAGGGGACCGAAATTGCACACAGTATTCTAGTTGCGGCCTCACCAGTACCTTGTACAATTGCAGCAAGACCTCCCTGCTTTTATACTCCATCCCCTTCGCAATAAAGGCCAACATTCCATTTGCCTTCTTGATCACCTGCTGCACCTGCAAACTGAGTTTTTGTGATTCATGCACAAGGACCCCCAGGTCCCTCTGCACAGTAGCATGTTGTAATTTTTCATCATTTAAATAATAGTCCATTTTACTATTATTCCTTCCAAAGTGGATAACCTCACACTTGTCAACGTTATACTCCATCTGCCAGATCCTCGCCCACTCACTTAGCCTATCCAAATCTCTCTGCAGACTTTCCACATCCTCCATACAATTCGCTTTCCCACTCATCTTTGTGTCATCCGCAAACTTTGTTACCCTACACTCGGTCCCCTCCTCCAGATCGTCTATGTATATGGTAAACAGTTGAGGCCCCAGCACCGATCCCTGCGGCACGCCACTAGTCACCAACTGCCAGCCAGAAAAGCACCCATTTATTCCAACTCTCTGCTTCCTGTTAGAGAGCCAATCCTCAATCCACGGTAACACTTTACCCCCAACTCAGTGTACCCTAATCTTCTGCAGCAACCTTTTGTGAGGCACCTTATCGAACGCCTTCTGGAAATCCAAAAACACCGCATCCACCAGTTCCCCTCTGTCAACCGCACTCGTTACATCTTCATAAAAATCCATGTTCCTTCAATACTTATAAATCTCTTTTAGTTGAGGCTTTAAACTTGCAAGACGTTCGAGGGAATTGACTTACCTAGCCAGAGATAAAGATAGGGAATTTTCACAGTAATTTCATTGCAGTGTTAATGTAAGCCTACTTGCGACAATAGTAAATAAATTTTAAAACTTTAATAGGATAATTAATTACATTAGTTTGTCACTTCTCAGCTTGATCTTGGCCTTCCACTTCGTTGAAGCCTTTGGTATATTTGAGATTTTTTTGCATGGATTTTCTTCGCTCTCGTCTTTCATCAAGTCCTTTTGGCATTTTTCACATGCTGACCTTGTCCCGTAGTTGTTTCTCCTATTGCTTTTCCAGTCACTGTGCCCTTGCTGCTTTTACAAACATATGGACCTAAGAACAAGGAGTAGGTGTAGGCCATTTGAGCCTGCTCTGTCATATAATACGATAATTGCTGGTCTGATAGGAACCTCAAATCTGCATCCCACCAATACTTGATTATTTATCATCCTCCTGCTTACCAAGAATTTATCCACTTCTCTCTCCAAAATAGTCAAAGACTACTTCCACTGCTTTTTTTCATAGAATCCCTACAGTGAAGAAGGAGGCCATTCGGCCATCAAGTCTGCACCGACCACAATCCCACCCAGGCTCTATTCCAGTAACCCCTCATATTTACCCTGCTAATCTTCCTGACACTGGCATTAATTTAGCACGGTCAATCAACCTAACCCGCATATCTTTGGACTGTGGGAGGAAACCGGAGCACCTGGAGGAAACCCACACAGACATGGGGAGAACGTGCAAACTCCACGCAGACAGTGAACTGAGACCAGAATTGAACCCGGATCCCTGGCACTTTGAGGCAGCAGTGCTAACCAGAGTGCCACCGTGCCGCCCCCTTTTTCAGGAAGAGAATTCCAAGGACTCAGGACCCTTTGAGAAAAAAAGGCTGGTTACCTCCTCCCTGTTAGTCAGCCTTCTCCGATCCGGTTTCTAGTTTGTCATGCTGAGGGTCATTTCTTGGCCATTTCTAAACACTTACATAGATAATGGGGTACACAAGATGCCATCCTATTAATTTTGGAATGTTAACATGGCAGCTTGAACCAAACAACCTTACCATTTCCAGGGAAAGTGTTTAGAGATTGCCTTTGCAGTGACAGCTCTTCTCATAAAAATTCTATACTATGCAGAAAATACCAGTTTATTAAAGATTCCAATTTCTTATCAAATGTATAGAAAATGAGTAACAGGATGGACTTAGAATGGTTTGGATGCAAAAGCCTATGGAAAATAAACAGGACAATGTGATTAAACTGAATGGGATGTTACAGGAGAATAGGTTAAAATTGAGCAATATATAAAATAGTTTGGTGAGTGAGCAAGAATGTGGAAATAGATTAGGTGAGATATTAAAGTGGGAAGTGAATGGGAGAGTTGAATTAAACTAGAGGGATAGTAATGGTTATGAAGAGTGAGCGGGAGGAAGGGATTAGAATGGATGAGATACTAAACGCTTTTGGGAGTTAGCAGGGGAGTGGAATTTGACTGGGCGAGATATTAAAATGTTTGTAAGTGAGTTAGAATGGGTGGGATGTCAAAAAAAAGGACCGGAACTCTACCACTTCGCCCAGTATTTTAAAGTTTATCAGGAGTGAGATCTGGACACCTAAAAACTTGAACTCTTGACCATTTCTACTTCGTCCCCATTGATGTAGACAGGGGCGTGTTCTCCTTTATGCTTCCTGAAGTCGATGACGATCTCCTTCATTTTGTTGACATTGAGGGAGAGATCATTGTTGCCACCCCAGTTCACCAGATTCTCTATCTCATTCCTGTACTCTGTCTCATCATTGTTTGAGATCCGACCCACTCCGGTGTGTCGTCAGCAAACTTGAAAATCGAATTGGAGGGGAATTTGGCCACACAGTCATAGGTAAATAGACTTAGGCTGAAATTTTTCGGCTGTTTCTGCCTGCAAGATCTTCCGATCTCACTGATGGCGACCATTCGCTGCAGGTTCCCTGGAGGTGGAGGGTTCAAACAATGGGAACCCTGTTGACAATGGTGGAACCAGAAGGTCCCACTGCCAGTTAATAGCGGGCCACCTCTGCTGCCACAAAACATGCCACAGAGTGCCGTGGGGAGGTGGAAAATCCCATTCTTGCTGTCTGATGTGAAGTAAAACATTGGCATGGAAGATGGCCTGAATACAGCGTTTTAAGAATGTAAGTCTTGAAATACAACTTCTACCAGACAGTGTAGCTAGAGAGCTTGGAGTTATTTCCATGAGGATTCCTTTTATCGTCTACTTTAAGTTAATCAGGAAGAGCTTCAGAAATCCTGGAAAAATGTGTTAAATGGCTTTTCCACTGAAGTAGTCACAAGAGCTCACATAAAAGTTCACTTTTCCATAAAGTTAAGATCAATTTCAAGAGGTTATTAACACATGAAATGTCTGGCCATGAACAGTGGAGTTAGCAGACTCCATAAGTCATTTCCTTGACGTTGGTTGAAAGATGAATTCTTGGACACCAAGGAGAACATCTCTACTCTTCTTCAAATAACACCATATATCTTTTATATCTACCTGAAAGGGCAGACATGGCCTCAGCTTAACAACGTATCTCAATATTAGCATCTCCAATACTTGGATTATATACTCAAATCCATTCAGTTGAGTCTGACACAAGGTAAGAGTGCTACTCACTGAGTCATGATTCACCTATAACATAGCTATCTTTGTTCTTTTTAGATACATTTATTGTCTCAGAGGGTGTTGGAACTGGCACAAGCTGTGGAAACCAGACTGCAAGAAGCAGGTCGTCAAATTCGGGACCTAGAATTGCGGAAACCAGTGGATGCTGTATTGTTGGAAGGCAAATTGAACTGCATCCAAAGGATGATTGAAGAAATGGAAGGAAGTATCCAGCAGACTGAGCAAAGGAAACAGGCATGCATTAAAGACAATAGGTGAGCATACCATTAAAGTGACTAAAATGTTAATATAATGTCCTAATTATGTTAGGGGTTGTGGGTTTTACACAAAAGAAAAGTTGTGGTTTACACATGTAGATTCAAACTAACAACAACAGATTTATTGAAGGAGCTGTTGCCTGTACAGAGTACAAAATGAAACTAAACAGGAGTTGTGAAGTACCCAACGACATCACCATTAAATCATGCGACTGGGTGTTAAAGCAATCATGCAACCACTTAAATAGATAACATTGCTCCCCTTTTACTTCTGTGGTCATGGCAACAAATTACTACGATGTTATACAGAGGATCAATAATAAAGTATTATGCATCATTATACACAATCAATAAGAAAGTTGATCAGAGGGATGTGTATACCCCTTTGGTTGTATATATGATGTTCTGGAATTTGGCTGTCCTTGACCCTAGAAGTATAATTTGGAACTTCAGTAGATACTTCGTCTCTTTGAACTAATTCTGCATCATTCTCACGTGGTATAGTAGCAAAGACACAATCATTAGACAACTCAGGTGGGATTCTCTGGCCGCGCTCACCCAAAAACTGGAAAATCCCACCCGAGGTCAATGGACCTTTGTGTCGTCCAACCCCAGCGGACAGGACGGGAGAATTCTCCCCCCATTAGATTCAACTAAGCCTTCTGTAGTAGGATTTACAATACTAGGGACTGAAAAAGTTGGTACACCTGGGATAATTATGAGAAATCATTTTGAGACTACATAAACTGGTCAGCATGGTGTCGCCAAACTAGTTCATCTTCGGTTTCAACCATGTAAGAAATTGGATGTGTTTTTGCTAAAACAATGGCTGGTACCCATTTCTTTCTTGTCCCATAATTACATGCTAACACTTGGTCTCCTTGTTGAAATGAGCATTGTTTTGCCCTCACTTCTCATCGAGCAATTTGAGATTGTCGTTGACACTCTACTATTATTAAGTTTCTGGAGGTAGTAACCAATCAAAAATAGTACTCAATATTTCTCTTTAAGAGTAGCAATGCAGGTGAACTTTGGGTAACCACATGAGTAGTGTTTCTATAAGATGCCAAAAAGCTATTCACACAATGTGATAATGCACCTTGCTATTTTGAAGCTTTTAAAGAATGTTTCAAAGATTGTATGAATCTTTCAGCTCATCCATTGGTGAATGGATGATATGGTATGGATTTTATATGCTGAATACCATTTACTTTTGAGATAATCCCCAACCTATTGTGAAGCAAACTGAAGATTTTGTCAAGTTCCTCTGTGGTTTCTTCAGTTGTAGTAGATCTCATGATAACAACTTGTGGCCACTTTGAGTATGCATTAATTATGACTAAGAACATGGAACCTTCAAATAAACCAGCAAAAGCTACATGCAATCGTTGCCATGGCATTTTAGGCCACTCCATAGATGTAAAGGAGACATCCGTGATGTATTTCTTATTTGTGCAGAGGATTGACACTGTCACACTTTTTCTCTAATCTGAGTGTCCAGACCGGCCACCAAAAATAACTACGTGCTCTTTCATCCAGGATAACTACTCTTTCATCCAGGATGTCCTTCATGTTCAAGAACTCTTCCATGCAGAATTGGAGGAATGATCACTTGGATTCCCCACAAGAGACACCCACCTTGAACGGTCAACTCAAACTTTCTTGACCGATGTTTACAAGGATGTTGCCTGGATTGAGTGGCATGCCTTATGAGGATAGGCTGAGGGAGCTTGGTCTTTTCTCCTTGGAGAGACGAAGGATGAGAGGAGACCTAATAGAGGTGTATAAGATGTTGAGAGGCATAGATCGGGTGGACTCTCAGAGGCTTTTTCCCAGGGTGGAAATGTCTGCTACGAGAGGACACAGGTTTAAGGTGCTGGGGGGTAGGTACAGGGGAGATGTTAGGGGTAAGTTTTTCACACAGAGGGTGGTGGGCGAGTGGAATCGGCTGCCGTCAGTGGTGGTGGAGGCGAACTCAATAGGGTTTTTTAAGAGAGTCCTGGATGAGTACATGGAGCTTAATAGGATGGAGGGTTATAGGTAGGTCTAGAAGGTAGGGATGTGTTCGGCACAACTTGTGGGCCGAAGGGCCTGTTTGTGCTGTAGTTTTTCTATGTTTCTATGATATGGTTTCAAATCAGGATGCAGACGGTGCATTCCAGCTACCATTCCTTTCAATGCCATATCCATCACCTTCCCCATCATGGAATCATTTCCAGAATGTCCCTGGAATCGAGAAGCTGTCACAGGCAAATTACCTACTTATGAAAAATAAAGAATATTAGCAAAACGAATTGGTGGCATCTGCTCAAAATATAAAGCCAAGCATAATAATGCATCAGCATTAGTATGGCACTCTGATTGACAATACTTTATATCGTAGGAGTGTGCAGATAGGAACAAAGAAAATTACAGCACAGGAACAGACCCTTTGGCCCTCCAAGCCTGCACCAACCACGCTGCCCGATTGAACTAAAACCCCTACCCTTCCGGGACTGTATCCCTCTATTCCCATCTTATTCATGTATTTGTCCAGACGCCCCTTAAAAGTCACTATTGTATCTGCTTCCACTACCTCCCCTGGCTGCGAGTTCCAGGCACCCACCACCCTCTGTGTAAAAAACACTTGCCACGTACATCTCCTTTAAGTCTTGGCCCTCGCACCTTAAACTTATGCCCCCTAGTAATTGACTCTTCCACTCTGGGGAAAAAGCTTCTGACTATCCACTCTGTCCATGCCCCTCACAATCTTGTAGACTTCTACCAGGTCACCCTTCAACTTCCGTCGTTTCAGTGAGAACAAAGGAAGAGTGACCATCTTTGCAATTGGACAGCAACTAACAAAGGTATGCCTTTAAATGACCCAAAAATAGAGCGGCACAGTGGTTGGCACTGCTGCCTCACAGCGCCAGGGACCCGGGTTCGATTCTGGCCTCGGGTCACTGTCTGTGTGGAGAAAAGTCTCTGAATGATCTGATTGAAGAAAGGAGTGAAAATGGCAAAGGACCTTTTCCTGCCTCTACCATCCTTAAAGTAGCTTTGCATGTGGCTAATGGAGTTTGCACATTCTCCCCGTGTCTGCGGGGGTTTCCTCCCACTCTCCAAAGATGTGCGAGTTAGGTTGATTAGCCATGATAAATTGACCCTAGTGTTAAGGGATTAACAATGTAAATATGGGGTTACAGGAACAGGGCCTGGGTGGGATTGTGGTGGGTGCAGACTCGAAGGGCCAAATGGCTTCCTGCACTGTAGGGATTCTATGATTCTATAAGTAGTTAGGAGTCGATGATGTTAAGGACCAGGTCAGAAACTCTAAGGTAGTTTATGAAGTTAGCCTACACCCTAACTTTTACATTTGATTTTGGCATTAGTGAGCATAAGGTGTTTCACTCGGGTATGTTTCAATTGGCCCACTAGGAAACTTTTATCAAAATAAACTTTATTTAAGAACACAGTTAGAATAAAACAAAAAGAATTAGCATAACATTTACCAATTAAAATACTTAAACATGATAAAATATCATTCTTAACAGCTAACTATCTCAATTGTTCTAATTCAGTAGTATCCCCCATAGACATGGACCTCTTTAGAAACAGTTAGCACAGAAACCAAAGATGATTACGTAGTTACTAGATCCGCAGCCTTTTGACATGTCTGGAGAGTGATCCAGACAATTACTGGTCTTTGAATTCTCATGCAGCAACTTCCAGAGAAAGCACCAGACAGTAGAATCTCAGAGAAATAGACTTTTTTCTTGGCTGACTCCAGCCTTCTTTCAAACAAAGCAAGAGATATAGTGAAAGCAAAACTTACCTGTCAATCAACGCAATCAAGCTCAACTCTGCATCCCAGGGGGAAAAACGAAACAAAACACTCCTGCACTAATTTAGATCGAAACAAGCACTGCATCAATTAAGATCAATTATTTTGCTGCAGTAACATTACAATGCTTCTGGATCCAAACAATATGGGCCTGATTTTGCATTTTCATTCTAAGTGCTGAATCTGGGTGCAATTCAGATCCCACTTGGAAATCTGCTTTCAGGCGCCCCCATACACACTTAGCCTGAAAAAAAACCCGCAGGTCAGAATCGCGCTGTGGGCAGAGTTTAGCGCACCTGAAACAATCGGAGCCCTGAACTGTGCATGCGCAGTTAGAAAAGAAAATTGAAAATTGCGCCGCTGTCACATTGCCCCCGGGTCACAAAAAGTGGATAAAGCGACCCAGGAGCAACGGCCCCCACAGACATCACCCCACCCAAACAACATAACTGTCACCCTTATCCATCCACCCCCCCCCTGCTACCCAGACCGATCCCAACCCCCTGCCCTTTCCTCCCCCACCGATCGCCCACATAGTGGCAGCAGACCTCCCTGCCCCTGCCCCCCCCCGCGATCCATCTGGCCTCCCTCTTCCCCCCCCCCCCCCGCCAACAACCAGAGATCCATCTGGCCTCCCTCTGCCCCCCCCCCACCCAGATTCCTCTGGCCTCCCTCCCCCCCCAGATCCATCTGGCCTCCCTCCCAGTATATTTTACATACTCACAGCCGAGTACTTTGACAGTTTAACTAATTAAGTGTAAGTGCACTATTATAGCTGTGGAAGCTCTTTTCTCTGCTGCCTGTACTTGTAAAATCCACTGAGGTACATATCCAGGCCTTTATTGAAGCTGTGTAACGAAACATATAGGTGCGTGGGCAAATAACCGTTGCTTGATTCAACAATCTTTGCAATTGTGTTTAGCAACAGCCAACTTGCAGTAAATTCTAAGAGCTGCATTTCCAAGTTTAGAAGATAATTTGGGAAATGGTAATAAAATAATTTCTACTTTTTCTGAACTTGTTGGCGTCGGGGGAAAAAAACAACATTCATGGCAAGTGAAATATAATCTAAGTAGCATTTCTAACAGGAATGGTCAGAATTAGAAATGTGATGGGATAGAATTAACTCCCCCCCCCCCCCCCACCCCAGAGAATGATTGAGCCCCCCCCCCTCCAAGAGAATGATAGGCCTCCCCCACCCCCTCACCAGAGAATGATCGAGCCTCGCCTTCCCCCCCCCCCCCCCCCCCCCCCCCCGCAGAGAACAATCTGCCCTCCTCTCTCCCACCCCCAACCAGACAACAATCTGGCCTCCCTCCTCCCTCCCCCTCCCCCACCACCAGAGAATGATCTGACCCGCCTCCCCTTCCTCCCCCACCAACGATCTGAGTTAGAGAGCTGTTGGAAGCTCTGAACTTACCTCTTCAGCAGCTGGAGCGCCTGAAACAGACCTTTGCCGAGCATGTCTGTTTCGCGTTGAATCTGGACGTGCGAACGCGTTGGTAAAGGGGAAATTGCTGATAAAGTTGGGCGGGCAGTTCATTAATTCAATTTAAATGCATGCAAATGCATTTAAATCACCGTTGTGCCCGCTTCGGGCACGATTTGGATCACGGCCATTCCCGGTAAAGTCGGCATCTGCGTGGACGCGGGCACAGATCACATTAATGGCCTCACACCCGACTTTACCACGTTTTTGCACCTGAAAACGGGCGCGACGCAATGGTAAAATCGGGCCCCATGGCTCCGGTAAAATGGAAGGGACTAGTAAACACATTCAGCACAGAAACATGACTGAAATACATTTCTTAAAGGTGCAGTATTGTCACACCACAATGAGCAGTCAATATTATGAAATGGTAACGATATAAATAATGATGAAACTTTTGTACGTCAAAAATTGTACTTAATGCTTCTTTAACTAGCTGAGCATCATTGGATTCAGCACTATTCAGAGCATGTGAAGTAAAAGCTATTCGCCATTCTTCTCCTGAAGGTTTAAAATGTGAACCTACTGCCTCTACTCCATAAGGTGAAGCATCACAAGCAAGCAGTAATGGTAACTTTGAATTAAAATTAACTAATATTTCTGATTTCTGCAAAGCATCTTTGACATCCTTGTATACTTTCTCACACTTTGTTGTCCAGTCTCATGACCATTTCATACATGGTAAATTATAAAATGGCTTCAATAATGTAGCTAAGTTAGGAACAAATTTGCCATGATCATTTGCTAGGACATAACTTGTGTCACATTCATCAGATGTGGTGCTTCTAAAGTAGCATTCAAAGTTTAGGTGCTTTATGTGGACCCTTAATGTCAATTCCAAATACTGAATTGACATCTGGAAAAAGTCACACTTTTCTTTCTTAGTGCGCAGACTATGCACTTGAAGATGTTCCAATGTTGCTTCCAAATTATTCAAGTGTACTTATTCACTGGATCCTGTAATTCGAATAGCATCCAGGTAACATTGTATATCAGAGAGATCACTTAAAATCTGATCCATCGATCTTTGGAATGGTGGGAATGTTATTCTGAAAGGCAATCTTTTGAAACAAAAAAGACCTTTTATGAGTAATGATGGTAAGCAATGGTTCAGATTCCATGGCCACACTCATCTGTAAATGTGAAAGACCAATCTTGCTGAATTTCTGCCCACATGATAACCCAGCAAAATGAATCTTTAATTAAAGGAAGGAGTTATTAATCAGCACACAACACAGGATTTATGGTTGTTTTAAGATCAACACAAATATGAACTTAAACATCTGGTTTCATGGCAGGTATGATGGGGGTAGCCCAGTCCCTCACTGCATTTCCAAGTTTAGAAGATAATTTGGGAAATGGCAATAAAATAATTTCTACTTTTTCTGAACTTGCTGGTGTAGGGGGAGAAAAACAACATTCATGGCAAGTGAAATATAATCTAACACATCAGTATTAAGTTGTATTAATTCTTCTTCAACCTTGGGACGAAATGCATATGGCACTGCTCTTGCTTTGATACTTTATCAATGACTACTAGGCTTTATCTTGAGTTTCACTTGAACTCCCTTCAAATACATTCTTGTATTTATCCAGTAGGTACTGTGGTCTGTTTTGACATCGACCAGTATGTTGGCAGCAAAAACTTTATCTTCTTCTCCAACCATGATCTTCCATATAAAGCTGCAAAATTACCACAGGCCACATGGAGAGGAAACTCAACTTTACATTGACCATGATGTAACCTTTAAAACGGCACAATCTCTTCCTGTATATCCTTAAAATCACATCAGTTGGTTTCAAAAGAAAATGTTTCAGTTTTTTCTGGTATGTAATCTGAGGAATTGGAGGGACATCAGCATTAGTATCAATCTCCATCTTAATATGTTGTCCACTTAACTTCAGAATCAGCCAGAATCTATGTGATTCAACCCGTATGGATAAGACATTCAGTTGGAGCTCTTCATCATATTTCTGGATATTCTCTACTTCACAGTATCAATTATTTTCTTCAATGTTATAAATTATTTTTGTAGAATGCAACTTGTTCTTTTTGAAGGTACCCAGATTCTTCTGAATATTCTTCTCAGGAGAAGCTGGTCTAGCTCAAATAGCTTTTGCATGTGACCCATTTTGCCACAACTCTTGAACTGACTATCCCTGCTCCAGCATTAATTAACTTGTTGAATGGCATATCTGTGACATGCTTGTTCCTGCTTTGACTTCTTATGGGTAGTTCCCACTTGTGGATCTTCATTTCTTCATTAAATTATGAAGCCCCTTTAGCATCCAGTTCCATTGAAACTGATTTCTACTGCTGCCTTTAAAATCAAAGCATGTTCAGTAAGCAATCTTCTTTGGATAGCCTCATTTTGGAGACCACAAACTAAACAATCTCAAAGAGTATCTTCTAATGATATGCCAAATTCAGTGCTGTGCCAGATTTTTTAAACAGCCCCAGCCATACAGCACAGCATTCTTTCTTTTCAAATATGCCAGATACTGCCTGGAATCTCACCCTTCTCTGATCAGAAAAAAACCCTCTTTTAAAATCACACTGAGAGCTTCCACTCTTTTTCAACTGTGTAGTGGGTCTCCTAATCAGTCGCTACGCACTGTATGTACACACTGCAACTGGTGCGCAGACTCGGCAGCTTAGAGAAATCTATTAGAGTTTGTTACTGGTATACATTGATTCTTCTTCTGTGTATGCTTTCTGATACAACTGCCTTATCGCAACATCGTTCAGTTGTAATTCTGCCAACTGAACTAAAAACATCCACTTCGTCCTCCACCTGTTCTTATTCTTTCTCAACCATCTGATCAAAAATGGTTTCTGATAACTGAACTTTGGTGCCTGGTGGGCAATGCCAGGGTGCCAGACAGACAGTGCCAGGCTGGCACTGCCCAAGGGGAACTGCCCAGCCCTGTCCCTGACCACCTGGGGACTTCAAACGCCTTCAGTCCCACTGGCAAGGCCATCACATCCGGTCCCCGTTGGTAGAGACCATACGTGATCCTCGTTGGTGAAGACCTTGACGAGTGAGGAGATAAACTCATGTGAGCCTGGATGATAGCATCTGGGACCCATTAATGACATGTTAATGATGTTGTGAATATTGAAATCAGGTTGGCGTGAAGCCAATTTCACCGGCAAATCAATGCCGGTAAGAATTCGAGAGGCGAAAAACCAGGCATGATCCTGATTTGCCGGCACGGTAGCACAGTGGTTAGCACTGCTGCTTCACAGCTCCAGGGTCCTGGGTTTGATTCCCGGCTTGGGTCACTGTCTGTGTGGAGTTTGCACATTCTCCTTGTGTCTGCGTGGGTTCCCTCCGGGTGCTCCGGTTTCCTCCCACAGTCCAAAGATGTGTGGGTTAGGTTGATTGACCATGCCATGTGTAGTTTAGAGGGAATAGTGGGTAAATATGTAGGGATAAGGGAGTAGGGATTGTGGTCGGTGCAGACTCGATGGGCCAAATGGCCTCTTTCTGCACTGTAGGGTTTCTATGATCTATTCTATGATCTATGATTTTTCCTTCTCTCACCCGATCAACCAGCAAAACAAGCCATTTAACCTTTGATTTCTTCTCCTGTGGCTTTGTGACCTTGTTACACACAGTCAGGAAAAAAATCCCAAGATCTGCTTCCTGTAGCACTTCAATCTTTTGATTTTCCATAGGCTTTTCAATCACAGTAGGCATTAATTCTCTCAGTAGGCATAAATGTGATCCAGCTATACCATTATTTGGCCCTTAAGTGTCCTGGGATATGTAGGTCAGAAGGATTAGCGGGTTAAATAGGTGGGGTTACGAGGATAGGACCTCGGTGGGATTGTTGTCAGTGCAGACTCGATGGGCCGAATGGCCTCATTCTGCATTGTAGGGATCCTACGATTACACAAGGTAAACTGTATTCCTGGACAAGATAATCTCTTATTACTCCTACAACCACTTTTCACTACACTCTCCAACCTCACCAGGATCTTGATCAATTGGGCCAGTGGGCTGACGAATGGCAGATGGAATTTAATTTAGACAAATGCGAGGTGATGCATTTTAGTAGATTGAACCAGGGCAGGACTTACTCAGTTAATGGTAGGGCGTTGGGGAGAGTTACAGAACAAAGAGATCTCGTGGTACAGGTTCATAGCTTCTTGAAAATGGAGTCACAGGTGTACAGAGTGGTGAAGAAGGCATTCAGCATGCTTGGTTTCATCGGTCAGAACATTGAATACAGAAGTTGGGAAGGCTTGTTGAAGTTGTACAAGACAAATATAAAAAATGATAGTAAAATATAAAAAATGATAATAAAAGTTTTTACAAATATATAAAAAGGAATAGAGTGGCAAAAGTGAATGTTGGACCCTTGGAGGACGAGAGGGGGGATTTAATAGTGGGAAATGAGGAAATGGCTGAAACTTTAAATAAGTTTTTTGTGTCGGTCTTCACGGTGGAAGACACAAATAGTTTACCGAATATTAACGATAGAGGGTTGGTAGGAGAAGAGGTACTCAATACAATTAATGTTACCAGAGAGGCAGTGCTTGATAGACTAACGGGACTGAAGGTGGACAAGTCCCCGGGCCCGGATGGAATGCATCCCATGGTACTGAAAGAAATGTCAGAGGTAATAGCGGATGCGTTGGTAGTTATTTATCAAAATTCGTTGGATTCTGGGGTAGTGCCAGTGGATTGGAAAACGGCTAATGTTACGCCGCTGTTTAAAAAAGGAAATAGACAAAAGGCGGGTAGCTACAGGCCAGTTAGCTTAATGTCTGTAGTTGGGAAAATGCTGGAATCCATCATTGAAGAAGAAATAGCAGGCCATCTGGATAAGAATGGTCCGATTAAGCAGACGCAGCATGGATTCATGAGGGGAAAGTCGTGCTTGACGAACTTGTTGGATTTTTATGAAGATGTGACTAGTGCGGTTGACGGAGGGGAACCGGTGGATGCGGTGTTTTTGGATTTCCAAAAGGCGTTTGATAAGGTGCCTCACAAAAGGTTGCTGAAGAAGATTAGGTCAGACGGAGTTGGGGGTAGGGTGTTAGCATGGATTGGGGATTGGCTATCCGACAGGAAGCAGAGAGTCGGAATAAATGGGTGCTTTTCTGGTTGGCGGATGGTAACTAGTGGCGTGCCGCAGGGATCGGTACTGGGGCCTCAACTATTTACCATTTATATAGACTATCTGGAGGAGGGGACTGAGTGTAGGGTAACAAAGTTTGCAGACGACACAAAGATAAGTGGAAAAGTGAATCGTGTGGAGGGCGTAGAAGGTCTGCAGAGAGATTTGGACAGGCTGAGTGAGTGGGCGAGGATCTGGCAGATGGAGTATAACATTGACAAATGCGAGGTCATTCACTTTGGAGGAAATAATAGCAAATTGGATTATTATCTAAATGGAAAAAATTACAACATGCTACTGTGCAAAGGGACCTGGGGGTCCTTGTGCATGAGACGCAAAAACCCAGTCTGCAGGTGCAACAGGTGATCAAGAAGGCAAATGGGATGTTGACCTATATTGCAAGGGGGATAGAATATAAAAGCAGAGATGTCTTGCTACATCTGTACAGGGCATTGGTGAGGCCGCAGCTGGAATAGTGTGTGCAGTATTGGTCCCCGTATTTGCGGAAGGATATATTGGCCTTGGAGGAAGTGCAGAGAAGGTTCACCAGGTTGATACGAGAGATGAGGGGTGTTGATTATGAGGAGAGACTGAGCAGATTGGGTTTGTACTCGTTGGAATTTAGAAGGCTGAGGGGGGGATCTTAGAGAGACCTATAAGATAATGAAGGGGCTGGATAGGGTAGAGGTGGAGAGATTCTTTCCACTTAGAAAGGAAGCTAGAACTAGAGGGCACAACCTGAAAATAAAGGGGGGTCAGTTTAGGACAGAGTTGAGGAGGAACTTCTTCTCTCAGAGGGTGGTGAATCTCTGGAATTCTCTGCCCACTGAAGTGGTGGAGGCTACCTCGTTGAATATGTTTAAATCATGGATAGATGGATTCCTGCTCGGTAAGGGAATTAGGGGTTATGGGGATCAGGCGGGTAAGTGGAACTGATCCACTTCAGATCAGCCATGATCTTATTGAATGGCGGGGCAGGCTCGAGGGGCTAGATGGCCTACTCCTGCTCCTATTTCTTATGTTCTTATGTTCGTATTGGTAAGGCCACACTTGGAATACTGTGTGCAATTCTGGTCACCCCATTATAGAAAGGATATTATTAAACTAGAAAGAGTGCAGAAAAGATTTACTAGGATGCTACCGGGACTTGATGGATTGAGTTATAAGGAGAGGCTGAATAGACTGGGACTTTTTTCTCTGGAACGTAGAAGGCTGAGGGGTGATCTTCTCGAGGTCTCTAAAATAATGAGGGGCATAGACAAGGTAGATTGTCAATATCTTTTCCCAAAGGTAGGGGAGTCTAAAACTAGAGGGCATAGGTTTAAGGTGAGAGGGGGGAGATACAAAAGTGTCCAGAGGGGCAATGTTTTCACACAGAGGGTGGTGAGTGTAGCTGCCAGAGGTAGTAGTAGAGGCAGGTAAAATTTTACCTTTTAAAAAGCATTTAGATAGTTACATGGGTATGATGGGTATAGAAGGATATGGGCCAAATGCGAGCAATTGGGATTAGTTTAGGGATTTTTTTTTTTAAAAAAGGGCGGCATGTTCAAGTTGGGCCAAAGGGCCTGTTTCCATGCTGTAAACCTCTATGACGTTATAAAATGGAACACTACCCTTCTCACCATGAATTTCATGTTACCTTTTCTGACAATACTCCTTCTGAACTGCATTACTCGTCATCTCTTACTATCAAAAATTGACTTGCTCCTGTATCTCTTAAAATCTTAACTTCTTTATCTACTCCCCCTGGTACACCTTACCCACCCACAGAAGTAAATCCTTTAATGAGATCTGGCATTTTCTTATCAAGCAACCCCTGACCAGGCTGTACATTCTTTTGCAGCTCTTTAGCTTCAATTGGGGTTTCCTTTACCGCTTTAAGAAACCCCATTGGCTTATCCTGTATTACCACGTCTGTCTGTCCCAGTGCGTTTCTTAAACCACCAACAAAGTAGGACTGCATGTCCTACTTTATGACAGTGAAAACATCTGAGACTTTTTATTTCTCTTCCAATCTCAAGGGTTTCCTTTTTAACCTGAGGAACACTATCTTTACCATCTCCCATGAGATCTACCTTGCCCTTACCACCTGAGGATTTCTCTTTTCCCAGTTTCCATCCCTCGTGGGTTAAAATTGATGTCGGAAACCAACTTTGATGAATAAGCTAACTCAATCATTTACCATTTCTGCCGCAAACCTTGAAGTTTTAACCCTCTGTTCTTTCACATGAGTTCTCATTACTTCAGGAAGTGAATTTTTAAACTCCTCCAATTTTAATCCAACTAATTCTCCAGCTCATCCATATCTTTAACTTTACTAATGTTTTTAGATATTTAGCATAGAAGGAGCTTTACTAGTACAGTCTAAAACTACCTCTACTACCCTATAACTTCCTCTGTTTACAATTTTTGTTGACTGTCCCCTAAAAAGATGCAACATTCAACCCAATGGATTATTTGAATCTAATAGCACACATAGAGGCCATTTAGCTCAGCGTGCCTGTACTTTGAATGGGTGATCCATTTAATCCAATCCACCTGCTCTTTCCCCCATAGTGTGCAATGATATTTCTTTTCAAGTATATATCCAATTCTCCTTTGAAAGTAACGATTGAATCTGCTTTTAATTTCTTTCAGGCAGAACATTCCAGATCATTAAAAAAACATGTTGCATGAAACATTTTTCTTCATCGTTCCTCTTACTTTTTTTTGCCAGATACCATAAATCTGTGTATTCTTTCATGAATACAGGCTTTCATGATGTTGAACACCATGCAATTTTGGTCTGGGGAATCGGATGATCTCCTGCGGGACTGCTTAGAGTCAGTGGACTGGTCAGTATTTAAAAACTCTGCCGCCAGCCTGAGCGAGTATGCCACTACAGTGAGTGACTTCATTAATATGTGTGTAGAAGACTGTGTGCCAAAGAAGCAAATCCACATGTTTCCCAACTGGAAACCATGGATGAACAGGGATATCCACTACTTGCTGAAGTCTAGATCTGAGGCGTTCAAGTCAGGCGACCCTGACCTATAGAGAGCCAGATATGATCGAAGGAGATCCATCAAAGACGCCAAAAGACAGTACAGGACCAAGCCAGAGTCCCAGGCTAGCCACACGGACCCCCACTGCCTGCAAGACATAACGGGCTACAAGGTGAAGGCATGTAAAATCACTGGCTCCAACGTACCCCACCCTGATGAGCTCAATGCATTTTATGCCCGTTGTGAGCAAGAGGTCAGCAAGAGCACGCAATCCATTCCAATTTTTGATCTTTGGCCAGACAGAGAACACTACCGCTCCAAAGAGGTATCATTGCCCATTAGCCCACAGTGTGGAGCTACCAGTATTTGGGTACCTTCCTAGGACTTCAAGGCTTCTCCTGAGCTGCACTGATTATCAGGACCTGAATTTTGCGCATGCATCAGCAGGCCCAAATGTGACCAATTTAAGGACTGGCCAAGTAAGCACCTCTGGCAGGGCCAGGAGCATGAAGGGTCCAATGGGGACCCAATGGAGTATTTAACTTCAGCAGAGGGCTTACCTGATGGTTGCTAGGAATTGGTGAGCAGCCTCAGGGAACTGTCCAGGGAGATTCTAAAAATTAGCAGCAGTTATGGCCTCAGCATCTGGGGCATGCCAGGTGGGAGAGCAATGTCAGTGGGCACTCTGCCCCTCCGCTTTTCAGACGGGTGCCTGTTCACTCCAGTGGAGGCAGTGAGTGCCAGGTGGGACATTCTCAGCTGCAGGATAGCAAGAGGAGGTCACCACACCAGACAGAGGTGGTAGCCCAGGTTAATAGGCTTGTTGTGTGTTGCACTTGGATCCAGTATCACAAAAGGAGACTATTGCTAGTGTGAGAGAGAGATGTGGCATCTAGTCTCTCTGCTAGATGTCCGTCCATTAATGGTGAGCAGGGAGGTCCAAGTGTACATCACGTTTGCAGACGACCTACCTGTCATCTCTGTGATATCCTCTCAGGGTGCTTAGACGAGGATAGCAGCTCCCCCACTCAGTGACTGTGGCTTCTGATGAAATTATAAAGGTACCAAAGCTTAACCAAAACAAAAGCCAGTACCTGCAACAAACAGGGTCACCAGGATTTCAACATCATGGAATTGCCATAACTCAGAATCTGCTTCTTCTCCTGCACTTTTTCTTTGAACTCTGAATAGAATACCAACATAATCTTTTCATGGTAAACCAGAAGTAGAAGAAGATATATTAAGGGTTTCTTTAGAAATATTTCAAACAGCTTGTATCGCTATTTTTTCAAGAGTTGACAACAAACTAATACTCTGATAATCTTTCCTCTTCACGTGGAGGTGCATATGTATTACAAATGACTTTTGCATAGATTTCTCAACTTTAATACGGAAGAGAGAGAGAGATGGGAGAGAATAGGACCTCTAAAGGATCAACAAGGTCATCTATGTGCAGAACCACAAGAGAAGGGTGAGATCCTAAATGAATATTTCTCATCAGTATTTACTGTTGAGAAAGGCATGGATGTTAGAGAACTTGGGAAAATAGTGATGTCTTGAGGAGTTTACATATTACAGAGGAGGGGGTGCTGGAAATCGTAAAGCGCATCAAGGTAGATAAATCCCCGGGACCTGATGAAGTGTATCCCAGGACGTTGTGGGAGGAAATTGCGGGTCCCCTAGCAGAGATATTTGAATCATTGACAGCCACAGGTGAGGTGCCTGAAGATTGGAGGGTGGCAAATGTGCCTTTGTTTAAAAAGGGCTACAGGGAAAAGCCTGGGAACTACAAGCCAGTGAGCCTCACATCTGTAGTGGGTAATTTGTTAGAAGATATTCTGGGAAACAGGATCTACAGGCATTTGGAGATGCAAGGACTGATTAGGGACAGTCAGCATGGCTTTGTGAGTGGAAAATCATGTCTCACAAATTTGATATAGTTTTTTGAAGGGAAAACCAAGAAGGTAGATGAGGGCAGTGCAGTCGATGTTGTATATATGGATTTGGCAAGGCCATTGCCAAGTTACTGCATGGTAGTTTGTTGCATGTGATTAAATTCCATGGGATCCAGGGTGAGGTAGCCAAATGGATACAAAATTGGCTTGATGACAGAAGCCAGAGGGTGGTTGTAGAGGGTTGTTTTTCAAACTGGAGGCCTGTGACCAGCAGTGTGCCTCAGGGATCAGTGTTGGATCCACTGTTATTTGTCATTTATATTAATGATTTGAATGAGAATTTAGGAGGCATGGTTAGTAAGTTTGCAGATGACACCAAGATTGGTGGCATAGTGGACAGTGAAGAAGGTTATCTCAGATTGCAACATGATCTTGATCAATTGGGCCAGTGGGCTGACAAATGGCAGATGGAGTTTAATTTGTTTAATTCGAGGTGAATTTTGGTAGATTGAACCAGGGCAGGACTTACTCAGTTAATGGTAGGGCGTTGGGGAGAGTTATAGAACAAAGAGATCTAGTGGTACATGTTCATAACTACTTGAAAATGGAGTCACAGGCGGACAGAGTGGTGAAGAAGGCATTCAGCATGCTTGGTTTCATTGGTCAGAACATTGAATACAGGAGTTGGGACGTCTTGTTGAAGTTGTACAAGAAATTGGTAAGGCCACACTTGGAATACTGTGTACAGTTCTGGTCACCCTATTATAGAAAGGATATTATTATACTAGAAAGAGTGCAGAAAGAATTTACTAGGATATTACCAGGACTTGATGGTTTGAATTATAAGGAGAGGCTGGATCGACTGGGACTTTTTTCTCTGGAGCATAGGAGGCTTACAGGTGAACTTATAGAAGTCTATAAAATAATGGGAGGCATAGATCAGCTAGATAGTCAATATCTTTTCCCAAAGGCAGGGGAGTGTAAAACTAGGGGACATAGGTTTAAGATGAGCAGGGAGAGATACAAAAGGGTCCAGAGGGGCAATTTTTTCACACAGAGTGGTGAGTGTCTGGAACAAGCTGCCAGAGGTAGTACTAGAGGCGGGTACAATTTTGTCTTTTAAAAAGCGTTTAGATAGTTACATGGATAAGATGGGTATTGAGGGATATGGGCCAAACGCGGGCAATTGGGACTAGCTTAGTCGTTTTAAAAAAAGGACGGCATGGACAAGTTGGGCTGAAGGGCCTGTTTCCATGCTGTAAATCTCTATGACTCTATGAATGTGGGTTTTTCTTACTCTGCTCTGCTAATGGAAACATTCTTTCTATGGATGCTTTAAGTTTCACAACACCAGGCTAAAGTCCAACAGGTTTATTTGGTAGCATAAGCCACAAGCTTTCGGAGCACTGCCCCTTCATCAGGTGAGTGGGAGTTGTATTCACAAACAGGGCGTATATAGACACAAACTCAATTTACAAGATAATGGTTGGAAGGCGAGTCTTTACAGGTAATCAAGTCTTAAAGGTATAGACAATGTGAGTGGAGAGAGAGTTAAGCACAGGTTAAAGAGATGTGTATTGTCTCCAGCCAGGACAGTTAGTGAGATTTTGCAAGCTGTGGCAAGTCGTGAGGGTTACAGATAGTGTGACATGAACCCAAGATCCCGGTTGAGGCCGTCCTCATGTGTGCGGAACTTGGATATCAGTTTCTGCTCAGCGACTCTGCGCTGTTGTGTGTCGTTAAGGCCTCCTTGGAGAACGCTTACCCGAAGATCAGAGGCTGAATGCCTGTGACTGCTGAAGTGCGCCCTGACAGGACGAGAACACACCTGCCTGGTGATTGTCGAGCGGTGTTCATTCATCCGTTGTCATAGTGTCACACATCACACTGTGACACACATGTCACACTATCTGTAACCCCCAGGACTTGCCTGGGCTTGCAAAATCTCACTAACTGTCCTGGCTGGAGACAATACATACCTCTTTAACCTGTGTTTAACCCTCTCTCCACTCACATTGTCTGTACCTTTAAGACTTAATTACCTGTAAAGACTCGCATTCCAACCATTATCTTGTAAATTGAGTTTGTGTCTATATATGCCCTGTCTGTGAACAGAACTCCCACTCACCTGATGAAGGGGCAATGCTCCGAAAGCTTGTGGTTTGTGCTACCAATAAACCTATTGGACTTGAACCTGGTGTTGTGGGATTTCTTATTGTGCTTCCCCAGTCCAATGCCGGCATCTCCACAATTTGCTTTAAGTTTGTCACAGAAACTCTGTGGCCAGAACTTTCCAGCTGTTCATGGCGGTGGGATCTTCCTTTCCTGCTGACGGCACACCCCCACTGTGGGTTTCTTGACAGTGAGAGGTGCATTCAATTGGAAATGCTATTGACAATGGTGGGACCAGAAGATCTCGTCTCCGGCCAATGACAGACCGCTTCTGCTGCCACGAAACATGTGGCAGGTTTTGTGGAAAATCCTGCCTGTACGTCTGATTGGTAGCTAGCATCAAAATTATCTGCTTCACTCACTTCCTCCACTCCAGATATTTTTCTTTTTATTGTTCTGATTAACACCAGATTAATAGCCTTGCACCAAGAGAATTTTTCTGTCTTTACTCAAGTCATTTTCCAGTTTATCCAAGGGCTATGCTATAGTCTTCTACACTTGTTCCTACTTTCCCATTGACACTAGAAAAATTGAACTTTCATCATCATTTCTTGCACAGTTTCATTCAAATATTTGTTTACTTTCTTATTTTCCAAGCTTATTAATCTTTTCTTCAGCTGGGCAACTGCCCTGGTCAATTTACACATGCTTAACAATTTCACATGGGCACTCAGTTCATTTCAAAATCTTACTTCCATGGTTACTGACTGCTCCTTAGCCTCTTTCAATTCACTTGTTAGATCCTCAATATGTTTCTTATAATTTTCCTTATTTCCTTTCAGCAGTTGAATTTGATCTTTCATACCACATGTGATAACCCACAAAACTTCCGTGGAAAATCCTTAATTGATCTCCCTGTGGGATTTGTGGAATACAAGTTCCCCTGGTAACAGGCAATTGCCTACCCAGGTGGAATTTGTTACTCAGGCCCAGGATTAGGAAACTCCAGAGCGGTTCTGCAGACCAATCGTCCCATACGGGACCTATGTATGTGCACCACAGGATTGTGGTTTTACTTAATGATTTACAATAAACATAGTTCCTTTCCAGTCAGCTTCACAACTGTGTTTACTAAGTCGGCTTCCTGAATTATTGCACCACACATTTCATCTTTCATGTTTTCCAGGTGCATCAAAGTTCAAGAATCTCATTGCTCGTTTCACAATGAAGTTCTAACTGTTCATCAGATTTGTTTTTTAATTCCGCATTCAACCAAGTGTTCTGATTAATCAGCAATTACTTTTCCTGTTCAAGTTTTTTTCACAGCCTTAATAGAGACTTCTGATATTTGCAGTCCAGTTTTAATTGAAGATCTATCTTTGATGAATTTTCCTCTAACAATGTATTATTTAGACGTTTCAAGTCCTTATTCAAGTCTTGTACTTCCTGTTATTGACATTCCAGTGTTCTCATTAGACCTCGTTTTTCAATATCAAACTCATTTTATGTGTGAAAATTGGTTCTCTACACTGATCAGATTTTCTTTAGCAGAACCCAATTCCTCACACAACCGTTAACATTCCTGTATTTCTGATGCTAACTTTTCTTGGTCCTGGGCAAGTGATTTTTGCACATCATCCTGTCTAGCCATATGAGTTTGGGCCCTAGCTACTGCACAATTGGGAAGCATTCCACATATTCGTCCTGCAAAATTTAAATTTCTCTCACCTCAATTGGCTCTCCTTAAAATCATTTCTCAATATACATAAGGTAAAGTTGCCATAGCCCCAGATGACCATAGGCTGCTCTCTGCTTTGAGGGGGAGATCTGACTGGTGGTGATTTAACCTGAGGATCACCACACATCAGGCGAAGACAAGGTTGAGAAGGCGGGGCCTTCATGAATAACCTCAGCCAGTACAGGAATTGAACCCACACTGTTGGCATCACTCTGCATCACTAACCATCCGTCCAGCCAACTGGGCTAACCAACTCCCTACGATAAAAAGTTATTCCTTCCATAAGTAAACATGGAACAATTCCCACTAACAATTCTGTTTGTTAAGTCACTTCAATTACGATAGCTTTCTTAGCCCCTACTTTAAACTTCAACTTTAATGTGATTAACCTAGCCTTGGTTAATTGCTGCAAATCACTCGGGGATAAATCTTCCCCCTCCAGAAAAGTTGTAGCAGTTGAAAAAGCCATTTTGCACTTCAATCTGTATGGTAAAAAATTACTATGCAAATCTTATCACCTTTAGTTAAGTACCAGTGCTCATATTTGTCGAAATCTGCATGAGTTCTCAATTTATATTATGATCCTTCACCAGATTCACAAGGTTGTGGTAAAATTTGGCTGGGGACCAATAATATTTTGTTTAAAGTAGAGCAAGTTTGAGATTCAAGACACTTGCTCAGTAAGTAAAGCCACAAGGTTGAATAAACAAAAATAAATTTTACTATATAAGGTTAGAAAGATAAATTTACAAAGTCTGTCTTATACTTTTAACATTCAGGATTAATATGAGGTACATATGAATTAATGGGTAATCTATGGTTGAAGACATCACACTACACAATAAATGGCAGATGCAACCAAGACAGAGTGCACATACTTCTCAACAACCACCTGGACATTAGTAACACAGTCAACCAATTTCACTGGTCATTGAGTGTCTTTAAGACAGAGATAGATAGGTTCTTGATCAATAAGGAGATCAAAGGTTATGGGGAGAAGGTAGGAGAATGAGGATGAGAATCATATCAGCCATGATTGAATGGTGGAGAAGACTCGATGGAATAAATGGCCTAATTCTGCTCTTATACCTTATGGTCTTATAAGAGTGTAGGCCGGGTAAAATATGCAGATTTCTATTAGTGAACCAGATGGAATTTTACAACAATCGACATTGGTTGCATGTCATTATCAGACTTTTAATTCCAGATTTTTGTTGAATTTAAATTTCATCATCTGCTTTGGTGGGATTTGAACCCAGGTCCCCAGAGCATTACACTAGGTCTCAGGAATACATTATGCCACCATCTCTCCAGGTGGTTAATATTCCATGCAAATATTTTGAAGAAGAGCAGCGGAGTGAGTTCTCCTTGAGGTCATGGCCAATACTTATCTCTGAACAAACATCACTGATAAACAGATGATCTGGCCATTATCATATTGCTGTTTAAGAGAACTTACTGGCTGCTAAGTTTCAGACACTACGAAGTAATTACAATTCAAAAAGTACTTCAATTTTGGTATAGCACTTTACTGAATGCTGATATCATAAAAGAAGCCATATAAATGCAAGTTTCTTTTTACAGTTTATGAGCAAGGATCATTGATTTGGATGTTAATCAACCTCCCACCATACTGCTCATTATGGGGAAAGTTGACGAGAAAACTGAGCTGAGTTATACATTTTGAAAGGTGAAAGTTTCCATGATGCATGTCAACTTACTTTGTGTTTAGGAATTCAACTAAAGCGTCCGTTGAAGAAGCCATTCTGGAGTTGCATTTTGTTCAACAGAAGCTAGCCTTAATTCAGCTGAAGGAACAGTATTCCCGAGTGAAAATGCTCCTCTTTGTGAATAACCTCCAGGTATTCATCATTCTGTAATTTCTGCAGTAAGTTTGGTGGGGCTTTTATGTTATTAATTCTTGGTCTGTTGCTGCCACTGGCAACATTTGTCATTTATTGCCCATTCCTATCAACTGAACTTTTCAAAATTGAGAATGGTGGAGTTTTACCAGGTATTTAAAGATATTGGCCAGAACTTTACCACCATTCAGTTGGCAGGATTTTCCCATCCTGCAGCAGTGAACAGAACTTTGGCTGGACACCACCTCTCCGACCTCGTTACAGCAGGAACGTGGCGTGAATGGCCAGTAAGGTCGGGCCCATTATTTCATTGGAGACAGTTCAGAAAAGGTTCACCAGGATGATATTCAGTATGGAGGGATTGTCTTATGAGGAAAGGTTAAACAACTTTGGACTCATTGGATTTTATAAGAATGAGAGGTGATCTCATTGAAACATATTGAGTGAGATTCTCTGGCCTCCCGACAGCGTGTTTCTCGATGGCGGGAGGTGGTGTGCAGTTGGCCAGTGTGAGATCTTCTGATCCCAACGCTGTCAATGGGATTTTCCATTGATTCCATCCTTTTCCACCAGGAAACCTGCGGCGGGGATGCGCCATCTGCAGACCAGAAAATCCTGCAGGCGAGAAGAGCCAGAAGATTTAATCCATGGAATTCTTAAGGGGCTTTGCAGGGTAAATCCTGAGAGGTTGTTTCCCCTCATGGGAGAGTCCAGAGAATAGTCTCAGAATAAAGGGGCACCAATTTAAGACTGAGATGAGGAACAACTTTTTCTCTGGGAGGGTAGTGAGTATTTGGAACTCCTTGCCACAGAGAGCTGTGGGGCAGAGTCATTGTGTATATTTAAGGCTGAGGTAGATAGATTTTTGATCAGTAAAGGAATCATGGATTACGGGGAAAAGGGCAGGAAATTGTCGAATCAGCCGTGATCCTTTTGAATGGTGGAGCAGGCTCAAAACGATGTCAAAGCCTTGGAAGGAGTACAGAGGTTTGATAGATGGTACCAGTGTACCTGTTTCAGTCATATTGAAAGATTATAGGGCGGCATGGTGGAACAGTAGTTAACATTGTTGCCTCACCTAGATGGCTAGATCCCCAATTATCCCATTTAAGTTAGTCCTCTGCAATTTAGAAATTCTATTTCAGATGATTCCTTCTCCATTACTTATCCAAACTTTATGATGAACACTCTTACCCAAGTGTTCCCCACATTTAATTTGTCCATTTGGCCTGCCTCATTCTCCAGCATCAGATCCGACAATGTTACTTTATAATAAAAGCAAATTACTGCAGATGTTGGAATCTGAAACAAAAACAGAAAATGCTGGAACATCTCAGTAGGTCTGACAGCATCTGTGGAGAGAGAATGGAGCCAATGTTTCGAGTCTGGATGAAAAGACCTGAAATGTTAGCTCAATGCTTATTTTGTAATTGTACTGATAACATACCTGTCAAGGAAATTCCCCTGGACACATTTCAGAAATATATCGCCCTCCTTATCCTTTACATCCTTTACTCTAACATTGTCCCAATTGATATTTGGGTCGCTAAAGTCTTTAATATCACCATATTATAGTTCTTACATAAATCTGTGATTTCCCTACAGATTTGCTCCTCGAACTTTCTCCCCTACTGCTTTTTGAAGGCCTATAAAATACCTCAAGTAATGTGATCATCCTTTTTTGTTTCTCTAAACAAATAAATTCTGGAAAGGTGGTTTATAACTGCAAGATTTTTGCCCCAAATTCTTTTATTCTTTTTGCCTCCTGGTCACTTTCAACTCCTGCCTCTTTAAAATGCTTTGCAGTGCAAATCTCAAAACAAACAGCTTTGCAGAACAGAACTACTGATGTTGGTCAATTGATTTCTCACTCAAAGATCTGCTTTCGTTCTTGGGCAGAAAAAGCAACGGGTTCTAACTTCAGTTTTAATCAACAGAGCATGCTACCACATGGAAAGAAGGCTCTATCATCACTTGTTCCGTCATCAGGCCAGTTGCTGCAGGTACATATTAACATGGATTTCAGAGAGTGGGGCTTCACTGTGAACATTGATTCAACGGGTGTTCCAATGGTGACATCATCTGCAATACCAACACTCTCAACTGGGGATCTGTAAGTACAATAATAATCCAGAACGTTCAGGAAGATTCAGCACGAGAGTCAGCTGATTTGTGCTCTCTCTGCCTCTACACCTGTGTGTGCTTATTTGTCTAGCCCTGATTAACTCAGTAACCATTCACCCAGTGCTAGCATTTCCTCTTGAGGATCTCCCATTATCTCTTATCAATCCCCATTCGTATGTCTCTCCTTGATGTACATTCCTGTGCCTAACCCTACACCTTATATCTAGCACAATACATTTTATCGGTATGACTCCATCACGTCTAACTCCATAGCTCTTTCTGTCCTGAAGTAGTCTGTTCGAATGCCTATTTAGCCAACTTTTGCTATTCTTTTGGCTATCTAAACTGACAACTCACTCTGTCCCTGTGCCTAACCCTACACTTTTCTCTATCCTTGAAACAGTTTATTTATGTGTCTAATGCCACACTTCTCTTCTCCCAATTACGAACCTTATAACTCCCACTATCCCTGCAACATCAATCTCTTTTAAAGCTACACCTTCTTCTGATACAAATCCCTGCTGCTAGCCCTTTGTCTGGAACTAGGAGGCACAGTTTAAAAGTAACACCATTTAAGACTGAGATGAAGAGTTATTCTTTTCTCTCTAAGGGTTTTTAATCTTTGGAATAAAAGTGAAATCTATGGATGCTGGAAATCTAAACTAAAAACAGAAAATGGTGGAAAAGTTCAGCAGGTCTGGCAGCATCTGTGGAGAAAGAAAAAGTTAATGGATGGGATCTTACGGCCTCGCTCGACCCGAGATCAGAAAATCCTGCCCAAGGTCAACAAACGTTTCTATTGTCTAACCCTCACCCACTCTGATTCCATGGCGGGCAGGGCGGTTGAATTCCGGCAAATATTTTAATCGATCTGACTTCTTCAGAGCTGGAAAGGGATAGAAATGTGATGGCATTGTGCTGGTGAAGAGATCAGTTGGAGCAAAATAGGTCAGGGATAGGTGGGAGTTCAGGAGAGATTTGACAAAGGTGACAGAGACACAAGGCAAGGTAATTTAATGTTAAAGACTAATGCAGGTACTAATAATGGCATTAAGGCTTGCAGAATGTGTTAATAGCAGAACAAGGGTTAATGCTCTCTGAAATCAAAACATCAGAGCAATTTACAGATTGGCCCTTATTGGTGGTGATGTTGGGGGATGGTTGCGAACAGAAAATATGTGTCAAAATGGATGACAGAACTCATGGCTTGAAGTTGTTGAACTCAATGTTAAATCTAGCTATTGTTAGCCTTTGTCATTCTCTTCCACAGAGTGCATGGGGACTGGGCCTTTTAATATATTCAAGGCTGAGTTAGGCAGATTTTTGATCAACCAGGTAGTTGAGGATAATGGAGGGCAGACAGGAAAGTGGAGTTAAGCCCACGGTCTGATCATCCCTACTCTTACTAAATGGTGGAGCAGTCTTTGAAGAGCCAAATGATCTATTCCCACTCTTATTACTTATGTTCTTATCTCTATCGACCTCGATGCACTCTCTCTATGTCTGCACTTCTATTAATCTCTGAACATAACCCTACAATTCTCGCTAGTGCTGCTGCACTATGTTCCTCTGTCTAAATTTGCACCTCCATTTTATTCGTGTCAAGTTCTACACCTCTATCTGTCTCTGATAAATTATGTTACTGTGCCTAATCATATGCTTTAATCTATCCCTGAAACATTGTTTGTTCTTGGTTAATTCCCACCTAGTAGAAGGTTCTCTGAAGATAAAAGCCATAAGGTATGCCTGAGCTCTTCCTGGCCCAATTATCGAGAACTGCATGCGAGTCTTTGAGTGAGGACCTGCAGCAGGACATGATAGGCCAACAGAATATACCCTATCCCTGTATTTGACATATCAAGCAATAGTCATCCATTTTCAAGTTGGCAAGCTGTGAGGCTGTGACTAGTGGAGTGCTGCAAGGATCAGTGCGGGGACCTCAGCTATTTACAATCTATATTATTGACTTAGACAAAGAGATAATGAGTAATGTGTGACTTTAAGAAATGTATTTCTAACCATGTTTCTCTGCAGGATGTTTTAGCAGGTCCCTGGGATTTTGTCAGCAGCGTGTTGTCTGTAGCTAGTGTTCTGAAGCAGTGTAATTGACATCATGGTTGTTTTAATCTGAACTAAAGCAGTATTCTGTTCCCTGGGATTGCAGAGTAGAGCTTGATTTGGGATAATTGATAGGTCAGGTGATATGACTGCGGACAGCTATTTTTCACAGAGCATTCCGGATTTAGTTTTGGTTTTCAGAAGTTGTTTGAAGCTGAGAGACAGTAAGGAGTCTAACAACACCAGGTTAAAGTCCAACAGGTTTATTTGGTAGCAAACGCCACTAGCTTTCGGAGCGCTGCTCCTTTGTCAGATGGAGTGGAAATCTGCTCCACTCCATCTGACGAAGGAGCAGCGCTCCGAAAGCTAGTGGCGTTTGCTACCAAATAAACCTGTTGGACTTTAACCTGGAGTTGTTAGACTCCTTACTGTGTTTACCCCAGTCCAACGCCGGTATTTCCACATCAAGCTGAGAGCCTGAAGACTGGAAACCGCTAGAGATTAAGTTTAACCTCTCTGAAATTTGGCTGTTTTGAGAAGATTTCCTGATCTGAAAGCTGCTGGCTTGGATTCCCGCCCATAGGGGTTACAAAACTGAAAATCCAGCATCACGTGAGCATACTTGGTTTTGTGCTAACTAAGTCTAAAGAAGGGAGGATGTCTGTGGGATCGTGTTTAACTTGGAACAACAGAGAGAGCTGGCTGTTGGGAGATATACTGTGTCATGTTTAAGTCTTGTAATTGGTAAAAGTTATGCTAATTCTTTTAGTTATAGTCTAACTGTGTTCTTAAATAAACTTTGTTTGATAAAAGCTTCCTAATGGGTCACCTGAATCATACTTGGAGTAAAACACTTTATGTTCACCAATGCCAAAATCAAATGTAAAACTTAGGGTCTAGGCTAACTTCACAAAAAAAACCTTATAGTTTCTGGCCTGGTTCAGAACAAATATAACTAGGTTTGCTGACAATGCAAAACTAGGTTGGAATATAAGCTCGGAGGAGGACACCAAGAGGCTGCAAAGAAATACAGACAAGCAAAATTACTGGGCAACAAGGTGGCAGATGGAGTATACTGCAGCAAGTGTGAGATCCATTTAGTAATAAGAATAGAAAAGCAAAATATTTTAAAAATATTTTATTAAATAAAAGCAGCTAGAGTGGTGGTTCAAGTGAGGAGAGCTCGTAGGTAAGAGGTATTTTTAACTTACTCTTTTTTTCGGAGTTTTTTTTTCTCTGAAGGCAGCCGGGAGTGTAAAACGGGAAGTAGGCCCCAGTGAATTTTTTTGAGTCGGAGCAAGGGAGGCAGCGAGTGGAATGCGAGACTGCGCAGGCGCTTGACGTCAGCCAGTAGCGCGCGGAAGGTTTAAAAAGCAGGCCACTCTATCCAGCGGGCAGCGGAGTGAGAGGGAGCAGAGTGGGACGGCTTTGGCTCAAACAGGCTTTGGCGTGAACAGTCAGAGGCGAGGGTAGGTTCCGGTAAGTTGTTTTTGTTTCTTCAGAGTAGAAAGAATGCCAGGCAGGATGTTGGAATGCTTCTCTTGCAGGATGTGGGAAGTCAACGACACCTGCAGGAGGTGCATCCAGCTGCACTCCTAACAAACCACGTTAGGGAACTGGAGCAGAAGCTGGATGACCTCTGGATCATTCGGGAGAATGAGGAGTTTATAGATAGTAGCTTCAGGGAGGCAGTTACGCCAAAGGTGCAGAGCACAGGTAATTGGGTTACCGTCAAGCGAGGGAAAGGGCAGGCTGGCCATTCCCCTCCACAACAAGTATACCGATTTGGATACTGTTGTGGGGGATGCCTTACCTGGGACAAGCTGCGGCAGCCGGATCTCTGGCACTGAGTCTGGTTCTGCAGCGCAGAAGGGAGGGTGGAAGAAGAGGAGAGCGGTAGTGATAGGGGACTCGATAGTCAGAGGTACAGACAGGAGGTTCTGTGGTCATGACAGAGACTCCCGGATGGTTTGTTGCCTCCCGGGTGCCAGCGTCAGGGATGTCTCTGATCGCGTGCACAGCATTCTGAAGTGGGAGGGTGACCAGCCAGATGTCATGGTACACATCGGTACCAATGACGTAGGAAGGAAGAGTGAGGAGGTCCTGAAGAGTGAGTATAGAGAGCTTGGTAGGAAGTTAAAAAGCAGGACCCCGAGGGTAGTAATCTCAGGATTGCTACCTGTGCCACGTGCCAGTGAGGGTAAGAGTAGGATGCTCGGGCGGATGAACACGTGGCTGAGGAACTGGTGCAGGGGGCAGGGTTTCAGATTTCTAGATCATTGGGACCTCTTCTGGGGCAGGTGGGACCTGTACAAGAGAGACGGGTTACACCTGAACTACAAGGGGACCAATATACTTGCAGGGAGGTTTGCTAGTGTTACTGGGGAGGGTTTAAACTAGATTTGCAGGGGGATGGGAACCAGAGTGCCAGAGCAGATAGTGGAGCGGGGGTGAAAATAAATGATGTTAATAGTTCATGCAAAATCACAAATAGAAGGGTTGTGTGTGGTGGTAATAATCTTCTGAGGTGTGTCTATTTCAATGCCAGGAGTATTGCGGGGAAGGCAGACGAGCTGTGGGCGTGGATTGACTCATGGAATTATGACATTATAGCCATGAGTGAAACTTGGCTACAGGAGGGGCAGGACTGGCCGCTCAATGTTCCAGGGTTCCGATGTTTCAGACGTGATAGAGGCAGAGGGATGGAGGGTGGGGGGGTGGCATTGCTAGTCAGGGAAAATGCTACAGCAGTGCTCAGGCAGGACAGATTAGAGGGCTTGTCTACCGAGGCCATATGGGTGGAGCTGAGAAACAGGAAAGGTATGACCACATTAATGGGGTTGTATTATAGACCACCCAATAATCAGCGAGAATTGGAGGAGCAAATCTGCAGAGAGATAGCAGACAACTGCAAGAAACATAAAGTTGTGATAGTCGGGGATTTTAATTTTCCACATATAGATTGGGACTCCCATACTGTTAAAGGTCTAGACGGGTTAGAGTTTGTAAAATGTGTTCAGGAAAATTTTCTAAATCAATATATAGAGGTATCAACTAGAGAGGATGCAATATTAGATCTCCTATTAGGAAACGAGTTAGGACAAGTGACGGAAGTGTGTGTAGGGGAACACTTTGGTTCCAGTGATCATAATGCCATTAGTTTCAACTTGATCATGGATAAAGATAGATCTGGTCCTCAGGTTGAGGTTCTAAACTGGAAAAAAGGCCAAATTTGAAGAAATGAGAAAGGATCTAAAAAGCGTGGATTGGTCTGTTCTCTGGCAAGGATGTGATTGGTAAGTGGGAGGCCTTCAAAGGAGAAATTTTGAAAGTGCAGAGTTTGTATGTTCCTGTCAGGATTAAAGGCAAAGTGAATAAGAATAAGGAACCTTGGTTCTCGAGGGATATTGGAACTCTGATAAAGAAGAAGAGAGAGATGTACGACATGTATAGGCAACAGGGAGCAAATAAGATGCTTGAGGAGTATAAAAAGTGCAAGAAACTACTTAAGAAAGAAATCAGGAGGGCTAAAAGAAGACATGAGGTTGCTTTGGCAGACAAGGTGAAGGATAATCCTAAGAGCTTCTACAGGTATATTAAGAGCAAAAGGATAGTAAGGGATAAAATTGGTCCTCTTGAAGATCAGAGTGGTCGGCTATGTATGGAACCAAAAGAAATGGGGAGATATTAAATGGGTTTTTTGCATCCGTATTTACTAAGGAAACTGGCATGGAGTCTATGGAAATAAGGCAAACAAGTAGGCAGGTCATGGAACCTATACAGATTAAAGGGGAGGAGGTGCTTGCTGTCTTGAGGCAAATCAGAGTAGATAAATCCCCAGGACCGGACAGGTTATTCCCTTGGACCTTGAAGGAGACTAGTGTTGAAATTGCAGGGGCCCTGGCGGATATATTTAAAATGTCGGTATCCACGGGTGAGGTGCCGGATGATTGGAGAATAGCTCATGTTGTTCCGTTGTTTAAAAAAGGCTCAAAAAGTAATGCGGGAAATTATAGGCCAGTAAGTTTGACGTCAGTAGTAGGTAAATTATCGGAAGGAGTACGAAGAGATAGGATCTACAAATATTTGGATATTAGGGAGAGTCAACATGTCTTTGTGCGTGGTAGGTCATGTTTAACCAATCTATTAGAGTTTTTCGAGGAGATTACCAGGAAAGTGGATGAAGGGAAGGCAGCGGATGTTGTCTACATGGACTTCAGTAAGGCCTTTGACAAGGTCCCACATGGGAGGTTAGTCAGGAAGGTTCAGTCGCTAGCTATACATGGAGAGGTAGTAAATTGGATTGGACATTGGCTCATTGGAAGAAGCCAGAGAGTGGTTGTGGAGGATTGCTTCTCTGAGTGGAGGCCTGTGACTAGTGGTGTGCCACAGGGATCGGTGTTGGGTCCATTGTTGTTTGTCATCTATATCAATGATCTGGATGATAATGTGGTAAATTGGATCAGCAAATTTGCTGATGATACAAAGATTGGAGGTGTAGTGGACAGTGAGGAAGGTTTTCAAAGCTTGCAGAGGGATTTGGACCAGCTAGAAAAATGGGCTGAAAATGGCAGGCGGAGTTTAATGCAGACAAGTGTGAGGTATTGCACTTTGGAAGGACAAACCAAGGTAGAACATACAAGGTAAATGGTAGGACACTGAAGAGTGCAGTAGAACAGAGGGATCTGGGAATACAGCTACATAATTCCCTAAAAGTGGCGTCACAGGTAGATAGGGTCGTAAAGAGCGCTTTTGGTACATTGGCCTTTATAAATCAAAGTATTGAGTATAAGAGTTGGAATGTTATGGTGAGGTTGTATAAGACATTGGTGAGGCCGAATTTAGAGTATTGTGTGCAGTTTTGGTCACCTAATTACAGGAAGGATATTAATAAGGTTGAAAGAGTGCAGAGAAGGTTTACAAGGATGATGCCGGGACTTGAGAAACTGAGTTACAGAGAAAGGTTGAATAGGTTAGGACTTTATTCCCTGGAGCGTAGAAGAATGAGGGGAGATTTGATAGAGGTGTATAAAATTATGATGGGTATAGATAGAGTGAATGCACTTCCACTGAGGCTGGGGGAGAAAAAAACTAGAGGACATGGGTTAAGGGTGAAGGGGGAAAAGTTTTTAAAGGGAATATTAGGGGGGGCTTCTTCACACAGAGAGTGGTGGGAGTGTGGAATGAGCTGCCAGATGAAGTGGTGAATGCGGGCTCACTTTTAACATTTAAGCAAAACTTGGACAGGTACATGGATGAGAGGGGTGTGGAGGGATATGGTCTAGGTGCAGGTCAGTGGGACTAGGCAGAAAAATGGTTCGGCACAGCCAAGAAGGGCCAAAAGGCCTGTTACTGTGCTGTAATGTTCTATGGTTCTATGTGAAATCTATAAATGCTAATTTTCAAGGAAATTTGTTCTCCTACAAGAAAATTAGCATGCAGGTATAGCAAGCAATTTGTAAGGCTTAAATAAAAATAGAAAATGCTAGATAAACTCGGTAGGTCTGGCAGCAGCTGTGGAGAAAGAAACAGAGTTTATGTTTTGAGTCCGTATGACCCTTCTACAGAACTCAGGTCTGTTAATTAGTAAGGCTCATTAGTAAGGCTTGGCATGTTAGCCTTTATTGCAAAAAGGTTGGAGAACAAGAGCAGGGAAGTATTGTTACATGTATATAGGAGTTTAGAGAGACTGTAGCTGGAATACTTTGCACAGCTTTCATCTCCATATCTAAGGAAGCATATATTTGCCTTGAGGCAGTCCAGAAAATATGCACTAGGTTGGTTCCTGCGATGAAAGGCTGAGTAAATTGGGCTAAGACTCTGTGGAGAAGAATAAGTGGGGGATCTCATGAAACATATACGATTCTGAAGAGGCTGGATGAGGTAGACACAGATTTATGACTGGGGAATTTAGAATACGGGGAAACAACCTTAGGATAAGGAGGGATCATTTAGGATTGACAGGAGAAATTTGCTTGTGAATCTTTTGAATTCACCACACAGGAGGGATGTAAAAGCTCAAATTTTGAGTAAATTGGTAGATAGATTTATGATTTCTTGGGGAATTGAGGAACTATAGGGAGCAGGCAGGAATGTAACATAGAACATAGAATAGTACAGCACAGAACAGGCCCTTCGGCCCACGATGTTGTGCCAAGCTTTATCTGAAACCAAGATCAAGCTATCCCATTCTCTATCATCCTGGTGTGCTCCATGTGCCTATCCAATAACTGCTTAAATGTTCCTAAAGTGTCTGACTCCACTATCACTGCAGGCAGTCCATTCCACACCCCACGTTGAGGCAGAGTAGAAGTCATCATTGTATTGAATGATAGAGCAGGCTCAAGGATGCATATAGTGCACCTGCTCCCAGTTCTAATGTTCTTATGTACAAGTGTATCTCAAATTCCTTTTTGAAGGTTATTATTAAAACTGATTCCACCACATTTCCAGGCAGTGTATTCTAAAGTCTAAGAACTCTCTGAGATAAAGCTCTCATTTATTTTCTGGATTTTTTTGTCAATTTGTTTAAAGAACAAAATAGCAAAATTCCACAGCTGAGGTGAAAGTGACTGCCTTGACATACAGGTAGCATTTGAATGAGTGTGGCATCAAGGACTCCGAGCAAAACTGGAGTCAATGGGAATCGGGGGGTAAACCTTGTGCCAGTTGGAGTCATACCTGGCACAAAGGAAGATGGTTGTGGTGGTTGTTGGTCAATCATCTCAGTTCCAGGACATCAGTGCAGGGTTTGTTCAGGGTAGTGCCCTCGGCTCAACCATTGTCAGGAAACAGAGGTAGTTTTAAGTAATTTATATTTGTATTTGTGGGTATTAGAAATAAGGCACAGCCTGATGTAAGTTTAATTTTGTATTTCTGTGTTTAAAAGGGTTAATGATTTCAGCTTTGTTTCAATGCATGCATGGTAATGAGGGTTTATGATGGGGGAGCCCAGACCCAATGGTGAGGGAGTCCAGAACTAGGAGTCATAGTTTGGGGATCAGGGGTAAACCTTTTAGGACTGAGGTGAGGAGAAATTTCTTCACCCAGAGGGTGATGAATGTGTGGAATTCACCACCACAGAATGTTGTTGAGGCCAAAATGTTGTCTGATTTCAAGAAGAAATTAGCTATAGCTCTAGGGGCTAAGAAGACCAAGGGATATGGGGGGAGTGAGGGGTAGAGGGGGGGGAGAGGAGGAGGGGAAATCAGGATATTGAATTTGATGATCAGCCATGATCAAAATGAATGGAGCAGGCGCGAAGAGCCGAATGGCCTATTCCTTCCAGTTTCTATGAAAGGAAAAAGGAAAACTAGGCTGTTTCTTAGTAACCATGGGCCACCCTAAGATAGCTAGAACAAGGAGAGGCTCAATAGAATCAGGGTGCTAAAGCAAGTAGACTTCCCAAAAGAACAAAAGCAAGTCCCAAAATCCAGGATAAGGATGAAAGAATGTCTCAGGAAGACAGTTGAATTAAAGGAACAAAAGAAAAAGAAGTTGAATAAGGTCCTGTTTGGTGAAGTTGAAGTATAAAGCAGAAAATGGGCTCTGAGTTACAAAAACAACTGCAAGAACAAGATTTAAAATTGGCTAGCAAGAACCAAACATCTGGGGTGGTTCTAAGATTGATGACAGCTTATTCTCGCCTATGTTCTGTTGATGTGGCTGGGTACCTGAGAGATTGTGTGGAAGCTTGAATACACATGATGTTACAAGACAGAGGAATACCGAAAGGATAGTTTGAAATCCTGGATGTGGTCCTTTAGTGAAGGCATCTTTAATGAAGGTATCTGAAAGAAAGTGTTGTTTGGGACAAGATTCCAAGGCATGTTTTCTGAGAGTGGAGTTTGGAAACACTCATTTGGAAGTCAGAGTTCCATTGAGACCAGTTGGTTCAAGGTGTGACAAGCATCTGGGGGATCTGATAAGAAATCCACAGGAGTTGTATTGGATGGCATCTACCACTTGGTTTCAGAGTGTGGTGTGCCCGACCACAGTTGGCCTGTTGGTTCATATGGACTGTGTGCTTACTGAGAACATAGGGGTATAAGATATATTTTGTAACTTGTATTATCCTTGCAAATCTGTGTACATTTGAAAAGATATAGGTGCGGCGAAAGAGTAGTGTATTATAGTTAATCTTTTCTTGTTTAACAAAGATTTTATTCATTTATTAAAAGTTAATTGTGACTCTATTCATCCATATATCTAAAAAAATACAAGTTATGATCTATTGAGCTAAGGTTCCAACCATGCACTTGACTGTCCAATAGAAACATCAGCTGAAATCATACAACCATCTTCAACTATTTTATCAATGACCTTCCTTCCATCATAAGGTGAGAAGTGGGGATTTTCACTGATGATTGCACAATGTTCAGCACCAATTGCAACTCCTCAGATACTGAAGCAGTCCATGTCCTTATGCAGCAAGACCTGGACAATACCCAGGCTTGGGCAGACAAGTGGCAAGTAACATTCGTGCCACACAAGTGCCAGGCAATGACCATTTCCCACAAAAGATAATCTAATCATCATCCTTTGAGATTCTATGGCATTACCACCACTGAATTTCCCATCATCAACATCCTGACTGTCCCTATTAACCAGAAACTGAACTAGACTAGCCATATAAAAACCACGGTTACAAGAGCAGGTCCGAGACTAGGAATCCTGTGGCAAGTAACTCACCTCCTGATTCCCCTAAATCACCATCTACAAGGCACAGGTCAGGAATGTGATGGAATTCTGTCCACTTGCCTGGGTGAGTGCAGCTCCAACACTCACGAAGCTTGACACCATCCAAGACAAAGCAGCCTACTTGATTGGCACCCATTCCTCAAACATTCACTCCCTCCACTACCAGCAAACAGTGACAGGAATGTGTGTCATCTGCAAGATGAACTGACCTAGGCTCCTTCAACAGCACTTTCCAAACCTATGACTGCGATTATCTAGAAGGACAAGTGCAGCAAACACATAGGAACACCTCCCAGCCACTCAGAATCCTGACTTCCTTCACTGATCAAAATCCTGGAACTCCCTCCCTAACAGCACTCTGTGTACCTACATCACGTGGACTGCAGCAGTTCAAGATCTCCCCTTAACCTTCCCTTCTCAGTAGAACTATCCCAGATCCTATAGAGTCATAGAATTCCTACAGTGCAGAAGGAGACCATTCAGCCCATCGAGTCTGCACCAACCCTGTGTTCCGTGGCTAATCCATCTAACCTACACATTTTGGGATGCTAAGGGGCAATTTAGTATGACCAATCAACCTAACCTGCCCATCTTTGGACTGTGGGAGGAAACCCACGCAGACACAGGGAGAACATGCAAACTCCACACAGACAGTGACCCAAGGCTAGAATCGAACCCAGATCCCTGGTGCTGTGAGGCAACAGTGTTAACCACTGTACCACCGTGCCGCCCTATATATTTCAACATGACTGGAACAGGTACACTGGTACCATTCTATCAAACCTCTATACTCCTTCCAAGCCTTTGACATCTTTTCTAAACCTGATGACAGAATTGGATATAATACTCCAGTTAGTGTGTAACTGATATTTTATAAATGTTTATGCAATTTCCTTCCTTTCAATTCTAAATATTTGCACCGATATTTTCAAAGTTAAATGTTGACCAAAAACTTTCTGACAAGGAGACATTGAATAGGAAGTGTTGGAATTTTAAAACTATATTGATTTCGTTGGTTGGTTAGCGATGTCCTAGGTCTTTTACCAGATGAAAGTTGTTGTAATCAAACTGCTTTGCTTCCAGGTTAATTGAGGTCAATGGCATATGTATGCTGGATTGCTCTATCAAAGAGTTAGAGCAAGCATTTGGTAAAGTGAGTATTGCCCGAATTCTAGTCTTGCGAAGTGGGGAAAAAGAGTGCAAGTCCATGGAAGAGGCCTGCTCTTTGGAAAATGCTCTTACAGAGCTGACAAACCTGCAATCAGAGTTCATAGCGGCCACTGTGGAGCTGTCAGCCCTCAGAAGTGAGAAAGGAGTGATGTGGGCTGAGATCGAGAAGTAAGTGCTTTGTTTTACACACCAATTTTATACCCACATCACTGCCCCTATAATCCATGGGCTTTGGTTTTGTTAGCATTACCTTTATCATCACCCATCTTTGTTAATTAGTTAAAGAATTGTTGAACTTCAATTTCTATTTTTTAAAGAATATTTAAAGAGCAATTATTATTCTGCGTAAACATACAGAAAACACTAACAAATATTCATACAAATGGTTCATATGTTCAATCATTGCAACTGTTGTAATCGGCATCTCCTTTCATATGGATAAAGAAAGGATACCAGAAGTAGTGGGGGATCACAGGATAAAATCATAAGCACATAACCCCATGGTACATGATCTCCTTCAGAGGATAACAGGGACAGGACTACACAGAGCACACAGGATCCATCATGGGGTAATATGCAACCAACCGGGGCCTAACTCAACAGCTCAAGACCTCCAAGCAATAAAAGGATAATCCAGAAAAAGGAGAACACCAGGATACTGCCATCAAAACAAGACATGGGGTGGCAGTGTACACTCTCATAAACAGGAACCAGGAAGCCAAGGAATCATACACCTTGCCTCGGCTCACAACAGAACAATCTCCCTCCTCTCCAGCCATTTCAGAGGCACCAATCAGGCTAAAGAATGTAAACCATTTTCTACCAAGGAGATCCTACTGAAAAGGAGAAGAAGAATCATCAAGACACCCATCCACAGGATACCTTGGGGAGAGATATGACTTTCCTCTTTCCAGCAAGATAAGGTAAACCTTTTAGGATTGACTATAACAAATAAGAGCTCATATCAGCAACCCACATACCTGGATAAAGAAAGGAAACCCCAAGAAAGAGCAGCATCAGGATGATCCAATAGGTGCCAGTCACTGAGTTACAGAGAGAGATTGAATAGGTTGGGACTTTATTCCCTGGAGCGTAGAAGATTGAGGGGAGATTTGATAGAGGTGTATAAGATTTTGATGGGTATAGATAGAGTGAATGCAAGCAGGCTTTTTCCGCTGAGGCGAGGGGAGAAAAAAACCAGAGGGCATGGGTTAAGGGTGAAAGGAGAAAAGTTTAAAGGGAATATTAGGGGGGGCTTCTTCACGCAGAGAGTGGTGGGAGTGTGGAATGAGCTGCCGGATAAAGTGGTAAATGCGGGGTCACTTTTAACATTTAAGAAAAAGTTGGACGGGTTCATGGATGAGAGGGGTGTGGAGGGATATGGTCCAAGTGCAGGTCAGTGGGACTAGGCAAAAAATGGTTCGGCACAGACAAGAAGGGCCAAAAGGCCTGTTTCTGAGCTGTAATTTTCTATGGTTCTATGGTCTTTCAGCATACACTTTCTCAGGAAGGATGCCAGGAACAGAACACTACAACTTCACAAGAAATAGGACACTGCCACTCCAGGGAAGCCCAAACCTAAGAAGGTGGACAGACTAGAAGTCTCCATATAAGAGCACTTGGAGAAGGTGACCTGCTCTTCTAACCACCCTATTCTTCAACTGAAGAGAGACCCCAACAATGCTGAACTGAAGCACCCAGACTTGCATTCAGCCATGCAGCCAACAGGATATTACATCCCCAGGGGAGCCAAGTGTTAAGAAGGGGACATTCTGGGGGAGGGCAACCTACTCCTCTGCCTAATATACCCTCTATCTGACCCAGATAAATACAACCACTACTGCCCTAACCTACTCAATAACACACCAGAAAAAGTAAAGTTCATTTATTAATCCAAGTAAGGCTTACATTAACACTGCAATGAGGTTACTGTGAAATTCCCCTAGTTGCCGCACTCCGGCACCTGTTCAGGTCAATGCACTTAACCAGCACATCTTTTGAACTGTGGGGGAAAACCGGAGCACCTGGAGGAAACCCACACAGTCACGGGGAGAACGTGCAAGCTCCACGCAAACGGTGACCCAAGCCAGGAATCGACCCTGGGTCCCTGGCGCTGTAAGGCAGTAGTGCTAACCACTGTGCCACCATGCCACCCACAATAAAGACCAACAAGCCAAGAATATTCACATCACTCTTATACATTGAACAAAGCAAATTACCCTTTCTCTAAGCAGAGGCATGATTTAGGCCCTGCCATCAACAAAATTCGATCCTTTTCACCTCATCAGAGAAACCCTAAAAACAGGATAATATGCCCATCGCACATTTCATGAGCCAAATAATCAAATAACCACTGTCACTACCCAAGCAGCCAAGTCAAAATAGAAGACCAGCCTTAAAGGATAGATATCCAAGAATTAGCAAACCACACCTGGGCATGCACCAATACATAATTCCCCCACTCCAACAGCACCAGAGATGACAAAAGAAAGCACTCAGTCTTTTCCAGGATACATGATCTGTATGTAGCTTCATTGGAAACAAGTAAGGATTCCTTAATCCCAAAATAGCAGAAGTACAAAAGAAAAAACATAACCCCAATAGTTCTAATGGGGGATTTTTCTCACCCACAACAAGGTCTTATAAGGCCATATCAACCATATCTATATTAAAACCACCTACCCACCACCCTGTTGAGGTGCTTCTCATAGATTTTGCTATGGCAATGAGTAACATCTTGGCTGTTGTACTGAACACTTAAAGTCCAGAACCAGTTGCACCTTTAATCAAGTTGTTCCAGTAAAACTAAAACATTGCCACCTACCCAATAATGAGGAAAATTTCCTGTCCATAAAAAGCAGGAAGAATCTAATCCAGCCAATCACCACCCAGTCAGTTTCCTCTCAATAATAAAGTGATAAGAGGTATCACTGACAGTGCAAACAAGCAACAGTTACTCACCAATGACCTACTCACTGATGCTCATTTTGGGTTCTGCCAATATCACTTGATACCAAACCTCAATATAGCCTTAGTCCAAATCTGGATAAAATCATAAGATTATAAGAAATAGAAGGAGTCGGCTGTTCAGTTCCTTAAACCTGCTTCACCATTCAATAAGATTATGGCTCATCTGGTTGTTTTTTTAACTCCACTTTTCCAGCCTGCTCCCATAACCCTTGACTTCTTTGCAGATCAAAAATCTGTGCAGCTTAACATTGAATTTATTCAATTTCCGCAGCCTCCACTGTTCTCTGTGGAAGAGAATTCTGAAGACGAGCAACTATCTAAGAAATATAAATTTCTCCTAATCTCCTGGGAGACTCCATTTTTTTAAACTATTCCCATGAGTGGAAACATCCCTCAACATCTAGCCTGTCAAGCCCCCTCAGAATCAGGGAGAAATTATTGCACTGGCTGGAGTCATACGTAGCATAAAGGAAGATGGTTGTGGCTATTGGAGGCCAAACATTTCAGCCCATGAACATTTCTATATCTGTTCTTCAGGATAGTCTTCTAGGTCCAACCATTCTCATCTGCTTTATCAATTAATCATCAGGTCAGGAGTGTTATGTTCAGTGATCCAACAAGACTTGAACAGGCATGCCAATGGTCTTTCAAAATTGTACTTCAAATTCTTGAAATCGATACACCAGCGTGCAAGATAGATGTCCCAACAGGGACATTTTTTGGGGTGCAATATATTAATCAGTAATTTCTCCACAGTTCACACTTCACTTTGCATAAAAATAACTAATTATGGGCAGGTAATTCATTCCCAAGGTTCTACTGATGTTTAGAATCTGAAATTATCACTGTTACGACCTACAATGCCCACATAGTCTCAAGAGTACGTGTTATTAACTTCTAGCTTTCAGACATTTCACCCTTTAACTGATTCCTGCTTCTCACCCTTTAAGTGGTTGGATTTGGCCTCTTGTCTTCCAGTTTTTCATCTAATACCAAGTTCCCGTACCCTTATTCCCGCTTACATCCTCTTCTATTTTTTAGTGAATAGAAATGAAAAGCCACAAATAGGTTGGACAATGGATGACCTGACATTCATTTTTGGTTATGAAACCACCCCCCTGATTAATTATTGTCTTCCTGACTCGGAATTGAACTCACTATTGAGAGTTCACTATTCCCGTACTGGCTGAGGTTTTTCATGAAGGTACTCCCTTCTCAACCTTGCCTCTTGCCTGAGGTGTGGTGATCCTCAGGTTAAATCACCACTTGTCAGTTCTTCCCTTCAAAGGGAATGACCTTCAAAGGTCATTTGGGACTATGGGGACTTTATCTCATTGAAATGATTCCATTCAGAAAGTTTATATAAATAGGCCATGACACAGTTAATGCACTACACTGTCAAATTACATCAAACCAGTTTTGAATTATGAACAATATTAAATGCTACCTCTCTAAGCACTGATATTTTCATCTTTCCTCCAGACTTCGAGCAAGAGAATCCCTGCTTCTACAGGAGAATAAGCGAGTCCTTCAATCTGCTGACTCTCTCAAACAGTTGGTTAGTGAGCAACTTTAGATTGGGAAAGAATGGGTATCACACTTTGATTGTACATCAGAGACAAGATCTACAGGTATGTAGAGAGGGAAGGACTGATTAGGGACAGTCAGCATGGCTCTGTGAGTGGGAAATCATGTCTCACGAATTTAATTGAGTTTTTTGAAGGAGTAACCAAGAAGGAAGATGAGGGCAGTGTAGTCAACGTCTACATGGATTTTAGCAAGCCCTTTGACAAGGTACTGCAAGGTAGATTGTCGCATAAGGTTAAATCTCACGGGATCCAGGGTGAGGTAGCCAAATGGAAACAAAATTGGCCTGATGACAGAAGCCAGAGGGTGGTTGTAGAGGGTTGTTTTTCAAACTGGAGGCCTGTGACCAGCGGTGTGCCTCAGGGATCAATGCAGGGTCCACTGTTATTTGTCATTTATATTAATGATTTGGATGAGAATTTAGGAGACATGGTTAGAAAGTTTGAAGATGACACCAAGATTGGTAGACTAGTGGACAATGAAGAAGGTCATCTAGGATTGCAGTGGGATCTTGATCACTTGGGCCAGTGGGCTGATGAATGGCAGATGGAGTTTAATTTAATAAATGTGAGGTGATGCATTTTGGTAGATCGAACCAGGGCAGGACTTACTCAGTTAATGCATATATCTTTTCCTCATATATGCCCAGGGCATATGCGCCAGGGACCCGGATTCAATTCCAGCCTCGGGTCACTGTCTGTGTGGAGTTCGCACATTCTCCCCGTATCTGCGTGGGTTTCCTCTGGGTGCTCTGGTTTCCTCCCACAGTCCAAAGAAATGTGGGTCAGGTTGATTGGCCATGCTAAATTGACCCTAATGTCAGGGGGGTTAGCAGGGTAAATATGTGGGCTTACGGGGATAGGGCCTGGATGGGATTATGGTTGGTATAGACTCGATGGGCCGAATGCCCTCCTTCTGTGCTGTGGGGATTCTGTGGATTCTAGGATTCTATGTTACCCCCTACACCTTGAACTTTTATTTTATGCAATAATCCTTGATTTGGCACCTTATCAAATGCCTTCTGGATTGGTTCAGATGCGTTGGCATGGATGGGCATAGAGAGTGAGTTGAAATGTTGTAGAGTGTGAGGTTTAGAAGGCCAAATTTTCAAACATACAATTGGGATAAAGTCTCACAGCACTAAGGCAGGCCTTCTAAACAACCTGCCTTGACATTTAGGAGTTCCTGTGGCTGCCTCCAAACTATTTTGGAGGACAGCGGACCTTTCTCCAACACTTAACTGACGCTCCATCCCACACCATCTTGGCACCCCAGAACAAAGATCTTGATAGTCAAGGTACTTTTTCCTGAGGCAGATGTGATGAGCGAGAAATCTGCCGGATCTAGACACCCATGAGGGGCAAATATTTGGACCATTGTCTCCCCTCCAATGCTGATTCCTTGCATGTCATCTTCAAGTGACAATGCCTTTATTTCTGGAATTTCTTTCCTAAATCTCTCCAACTATGTTCCTTTCTTTTGTCTTTTAACAAACTGTTTAAAACTTAAGACTCGGATGGGATTTTCATCCCCACACCTTCCCCCACACCAGCATGTTTTGTGGCAAAAAGGTAATGGACCATTTGGCTGGCGACAGGATATTCTGGTCATACCAATGTCAACAGCTTCTTCCGTGGCTTGCACCCTCCACCACTGAGGAACCTGCCGTGCGGGGGACACCATCGGTGGGATTGGAAATCCCGCCAGTGGGAAGGGACAGAAAAAAATGGTCTATGACTTTGGTCATCTGCCTCATATACCTTTCGTGGTTTGGGGTCAAATTTTGTTTGATGAATCTCAAATAAAGCTGTTTGTCGGGGCTTAATGTGTGTAAATGAGCTGCCATGTTTTATACATTACATCAGTGATTGCACTTTGCACTTTATGAAGTATTTGATTGGTTGTAAAACACTTGCTGACATCTTGATTTCATGAAAGATTCTACATAAATGCAAATTTTTCCTTTCTTTTCAAGCTGGAGAGATCAGAATACCGATGGATGTTCTTGAAAGAACAGCTGGAGACAATGAGAGGGACGTTTCAGCTGGAGAAAAAAAAGCTTGATGCAGTGGAGGCAAAGCTGAAAGTAAGTAACATGCAACACCAAGAGAAAAACACAGAGCAGACTGACACTAAGCTCCATTATCAAATACATAGCAATCATAAATAAGGCAAATTCCTCATGAATGAAAAACTAGCACCAATTATCATTGCATTAGCAGTGTGGTTATGAGCAATAAGGGACTTTTGATTTTGTAGCGAGAAATTCCAGCAGCAGTGCTGGCAGGGAAAGAGCACAGAGCTGACTGACGATATTAATGTCAGGAACCAAATCAAATTGAGAAATCAAGGTTTGACATTATAGTATCATCACAATAAAAGAAACAGTATGGGGAAACCGAAAAAAACCAGGACAGGTTTGAAATGAATCAACACTTATCAGGGCACCTGGAACAGGAAGGGTTCGGAGAATGAAGGCGGCAACTAGGAGGCAGGAAGTGGTGACCTGGAACTGACCTCTTCACACACTCGTTGGATCACACCTACATCAGTGGTGATCAGGGCCCTGCCAGTTGGTGTCTTTCAACATTAACAACAACATCAAGAGCTAATGGCGAAGCCAGAACACTTGGCAAAATCTGTAGTGGAATGTCTGGTATTTTTCTCAAATTTGCACTTCTCAACAACTCCTGCAACAAACTAAGCCCCAGACATATACACTTTCCTGTACCACTCCATGAGGTAAAGATGGGGCTACAGAGACAGGGAAAGTCTGCATCTCCTAGAACCATGCCCTCCTGTACAGTAAACAAAGGTAACCTTTCGACTTGGAAGCTGGTCCATGCATCCTGACATGAACAATGACCCACACTCCAATACAAGCCAGCCAAATTAGTCAACATAGATTCTATTGAAGTGGCTAATTACACCTTCTACTGGCATGGATAAAACATTGAAGACCTCTTTGAGTATGAAACAGGCTTCCATTTAAACACCGCTGATGCAGTCAATTGAGCCACCAATATCAACTTTGGAGCACCACGTCCCCTTGTGACTATCACTGATGGAAGTACAGTGAACATCATATGTGCTTATGCACCAACACTGTTTATCAGAAAGTTATAAACAAAGAGCATTTCTATAACTCTCTCGGGACATTCTGAGGAACAAAGCAAATGGTGAGAGGCTATTCATTCGAGGTGACTTCAGTGCATGTGTTGGGGCTGAGAGTGGTTCATCGTCCACATGCCTTGGTTGTCATTGGGTGTGGAAGATCAGCAATAATAGACAACACCTTCTCGAACATTCTGTCCTGATTAAGCTCTGCATCTCCAACACCTTCCAGGCCTGACATTGCTGCAAGGTATCAAGGCATCACCAAAGACGAATATATGGGCACCAACAAGACCAGGTTATGACAAGAAGGCACAATCTGCCCAGTGTTCTCCGCACACACACACCTACCATAGTGTAAATTGTGATACTGACCACTCTCTTCACAGCAACAGAATTTAGGTGCACCCCATAAGTTTCTTGGTTGAAACACAATGGTCCATCACGAATCAACATCCCTTGCACAGTTAGTTGAACCAAATATTAGTACTTCATACGGTTATGATGTGGCAGGTGGTATGTAATGTGCTAACCAAATCCCCAAGGGAAACTTGGTAAGCTATCACAATGGTTTTCAATTGATGTGTGTGCAAAGCCAGGAGTCAAAAATTATTTAATCTTTCAAAATCCCAGTAAATTTACCACAAATAATGTTGTTATTGGGGAAGATACGTCACCGCTCTTCTTTCACTTTCACTCCACCGTGGAGGATTCCAAGAGCTTTAGAACAAAATCCTGCTTTCCGGAACAAACGGACACTTCTCTGAGATGGCTGAAGACTGCTTCACTTTGCTTCTTTCATCGTTCTGTCACATCACAGCACTCTCCTCAGGATCTTACATCACCATTCCTCCAGGCATTTCTTTCAACTTCTTGTTAAATATGCTTTTTCTCTTTCATCTTTAAAGCAATTGTTCCCACCATCTCTCTCAACTTAACTGTCTTCAAATATAGGGCAGAATTTTACACTCCCCCGGAGGCGGGTTCTGAGGTGGTGGGGGGAGCTTAAAAGTGATTGGACAGGAATCCCCCGTGGGAAGCTGCCCAAATTCAAACATAATTTTATGCTTGGCTGAACAAGGCCCCTGGTGGGAAACCTGCCCTTTTATCTGTTAAGACCCTTGAGTGGCCATTAACATCTCTCCATCTTGGACGGGAAGCGTGGGATCTATGTAATCCATCCTGTATGGAAAAAACGTTCAGTTGGAGCTCTTCATCATATTTCTGGACATTCTCTTTTTCACAGTCATCATTCTTTTCTTCCATGTTGTAAATTATTTTTGTAGAATGCAACTTATTTTTCTTGAAAGTACCCAGGTTCTTCTTCTGAATATTCTTCTGAAGGGAAGCTAGCCTAGCCTAACAAGCTTTTGCAATGTGACCCATTTTGCCACAATTCTTAGTGATTATCCTTGTTCCAGCATTCACTCGCTGAACATCCCATTTTGGCACATCTGTGACATGCTTGTTGCTGTTTTGACTTCTTATGGGCAGTTTCCAATTTATGGATTTTTATTCCTGCATCAAATTGTGAAGCCTCTTTGGCCAGTTCCATCAACACTGCGATTTTTCTGCTATCTTTAAAGTCAAAACATGTTCAGTAAGCAATCTTCTTTGGATAGCTTCATTTTGTAGTCCACAAACTAAACAATCTTGAAGAGTATCTTCAAACGACTCTCAAAACGCACAATGTTGTGCCAACCTTTTTAGGGTTGCCGCAAACTGAGGATTGCTTTCACCTTCCAATTGATTCCTTCAGTAGAACATGAACCGTTACGCAATGATCAATGGCCTTGAAGAGTAATGTTTTTCAAGGATCTTTGTCAAGTCATCATAAGTTTTTGTTCCTGGCTTTGCTGGATGAACCATGTTCCAGAGCAAATTGAAAGTTTTTCTTCTGAGAAAAACTAGTATGATCAGCTCACCTGCAATTTTATTCACTTGTACAAAGTACTGAATTTGCTCTACATAGGACTCCATGATTCATTTTCTTAATTAAAAGGTCCATGAATCCTAATTGACCCACCCAGGAACTAGCAACTTGAGACTGTTCAGTATATTATTTTACTGTCTCCCCAATACTCCTCTTTTTAACCTGGAGAATGTTGACTTGAAGGGGGCGATCTTACCAAAAAAATTCGAAGTGCCAAACGAGCATGAAATTAGGAGAGAATCGCACAGTTTTGTTGGGCAAGATAAAAATCGAATCTTACCTAACTCTGTCCAAAAAATGAAGCCAAACTTCTTTCGTACCAGCAGGGTGAGGGGGCGGGAGAAAAACCTGCAAGGGAGGTAAAAAAAAGCCATTGTGCCAATCTTAGTCGAGTATCCGTGACAATGTTTGGGAAAAATCAATCCGTTTGGTCCAGAGATTGAAAGTTGGGGCCAATAAATCGAAAGGCTTTGATACTTCTTCACAGCCAATGAAATAATAAGAAAAGCAGAAAGTTATTTTATCTACAGTTTGCGGGCCTTAAACCTATAACCTTGTGAGAAGTCTTACATCTCCAGAGGCATCAGATACAAAATCCTTTGACCAGTTAGTCGCTCCAATAAGGGATCACTATAATCTCTGACCCTCCATTATGCGGCGATATAAATTCCACTCAGCTGTTGGCGACCCCGGGGAGATTTCGATTTTGTCGCTCGACTTCGCCAAATGGCTGAACACTGAGTTTGGTCCATCCTTAAGTGATATGTTACGTGATTGTCTTGTATGTGGTATTATCAGTTTGAACATGCAAAAGTAGCTCCTCGCCAAAACTAAAATTTCCCCGATAAAGCAGTTGAATTGAACCGCAAAAGTGCTTTGTTCTCAGAGCGGGATGAACAAAATTTGGTGGGAAACAATGGCTGCTCAGAACGCCAGTAGCGAGGGCCCAGTGAAGAAAAATCGTCAGCCACAATGGGTTGATGAGTGTTATTGTTGTGGGGAGACCATCCTCAGGACAGATGCCAATATTAAGAGTTAATTTTTTTCAAATATTATCGAAAACAAGCTAGATGCAGAGTCAGGCCGAACAACCTAGTTCCCAAAAATAAACCAGGACTCCAGGAAACAAGATTAAGGAAGATTCAGAAGAGAAGTCCAATGTTTTTAAATTTAACATTGTAAAGTTAAACAACATCTCTAGAGGCATTTAAATTTGCGGATGACACTAAAGTCGGTGGAGTTGTGGACAGTGCGGAAGGTTGTTGCAGGTTACAGAGGGACATAGATAAGCTGCAGAGCTGGGCTGAGAGGTGGCAAATGGAGTTTAATGCGGAAAAGTGTGAGGTGATTCACTTTGGAAGGAGTAACAGGAATACAGAGTACTGAGCTAATGAGCAGAGAGATCTCGATGTCCATGGTAGTGAGCAGAGAGATCTCGATGTCCATGTGCATTGATCCCTGAAAGTTGGCACTCAGGTTGATAGGGTTGTTAAGAAGGCGTACGGTGTGTTAGCTTTTATTGGTAGAGGGATTGAGTTTCGGAGCCAGGAGGTCATGTTGCAGCTGTACAAAACTCTGGTGCGGCCGCACTTGGAGTATTGCGTACAGTTCTGGTCACCGCATTATAGGAAGGGTGTGGAAGCATTGGAAAGGGTGCAGAGGAGATTTACCAGGATGTTGCCTGGTATGGTGGGAAGGTCTTATGAGGAAAGGCTGAGGGACTTGAAGCTGTTTTCGTTGGAGAGAAGAAGGCTAAGAGGTGACTTAATAGAGGCATACAAGATGATCAGAGGATTAGATAGGGTGGACAGTGAGAGCCTTTTTCCTCGGATGGTGATGGCTAGCAAAAGGGGACATAGCTTTAAATTGAGGGGTGATAGATATTGGACAGATGTCAGAGGTAGGTTCTTTACTCAGAGAGTAGTAAGGGCGTGGAATGCCCTGCCTGCAACAGTAGTGGACTCGCCAACATTAAGGGCATTTAAATGGTCATTGGATAAACATATGGATGATATTGGAATAGTGTCGGTTAGATAGGCTTTAGATTGGTTTCATAGGTCAGCGCAACATAGAGGACCGAAGGGCCTGTACTGCGCTGTAATGTTCTATGTTCTAACATACCCGCCCCATTGGAATCTCTCTATGGTCAACGGGCGTCCATTGACTATGGAGGTTGATACAGACACTTTGGCCATGGTAATAGGTAATAGTTGTCTTGTAAAACCATATTTGAAGCTGTTCTGTTGGCTATGGCAGTATCAGTCTTGATTGCTGATATCAAATTTATTTTCAAAGATTGTGCAATTAATATTGCATAGATTTTATATCATGTGGCAAGTATGGTGGCCTGACTGCCATACATTTGGCAAGCATGGAAATCTTTCTGGATAGCATTTTACTCAAAGGATAAGAGCGGCAGTACATGCAAACATTATCATTTTCAAATTCTCATTTAAATCCTGACTTGGAAATATATTGCCAGTCCTTCATTATCACTGTGTCAAAATCCTGTGGGTGGAATTTTACTTTTCATAGAATGTGACAGCAGGCGGGAAAAGCGACATTGAAACTATTAGCACCAGTGGAGGCTTTCTCCAGTGAATTGGTAGGAACATAATGCAAAAGATTTCAAGGGGCATGTCCCATGATGTCACGTTGGCCCACCACACGAACAACTTCATTTGTTAAGATTAGGGTGCCATTTTTAAAGACCGCCCTGGTGCGCAAAAATTTAAATGGAACTCCCAGCCTGCACCCACCCATATTCAAACCTCCCTGACATTAGCCCTGTACTGCCCAGGCACTGTCACCTGACAGTACTTGGGCACTGATAGCTGTCACTGTAGTGCCAGGGGGCAATGCCTAGGCATGACTCTCTCCTCTTGAATTATACTTTCACCTGAGCTCTGCTGGGAGGTCTGCCGCTGGGAGATCTGCCTGCCATACTGTGGGAGACCAGACTTAATTCACACCAACGTGCTTTGTGTGATGTGAATGGATTATCTAACTGGGGGGGGTCGGGGTGGGGGGGGTGGTGGAATGATAAAGTGTACAAGCTTAATAATGAGATTGAAATTTATTATAATGGTGTTCTCGATGTTGAACATTGGGAGTCTCATTACATCACTGGTGGGAGGTGGGGACTATCATGATGAGACTTCCAACTAGTCTCTTGAATGATTTTTCGCTCCTGTCACCAATCTGCCTGAAAAGAATGAGAGTGGAAATCCAAGCGTGTAACTCTCTGCCTAACAACATTGTGACAATTCATCCACAGTTCAAAAAGATGTCTGACCACCACCTTCTCAGGAGAAATTAGGGATAGAAAAGAAATATTGGGCGTGGCACCTTCTGTGAATGATTTTTTTTTTAAATTGTGCATTAACTATAAGTACAATATTGGCATGCCCAGTTTCAGCATGTAAAACCTACATGTACATGGCATATATGTACAGTATCTACAGCAATACAGCAGTGAGCATCAATTTCAGCAGGATCAGCCATTTCACCATTTAGACCAGCAAGCGAGAAACCTTCAGGTGCAGTCGTGAGAGGCATAACATCAACATTTTGATGGACAGATATAATACATCGACACAGTGTTTAATTATACAGTATCTGTAAATAAAGCAATGGTATCCACAAGTACATTATCTACACAGTGTCGACAGATACAGAATATATATAAACATACAGTATCCACAATATTTACATGTTGCATTTCTATCATTTCAGCAATTACATGTACAATTTATATTGACATTTTACCTAATATAGTATAAATTAGTTGTATGGTATCCAGAGTACAGGTGCTATTTTTTGGGCTTGATTACGCATCCTACTTCTTCTCCACTTCTAACCCAGTAAAGCCAATGATTTTTTTTCCCTCTCAGGAAGAAATAGATGCCCTGAAATCGAAATCCTGCCAGGATGACAAGAAAATCAAAGATCTAGCAACAGCACTTGAGGAAAAGGTCCAACAAAACAACCATGTTTTTATATTTATAATAGTAAGGAATATTTTGGGCTGTACAGTGCAGAAGGAGGCCATTCGGCCCATCGAGTCTGCACCGACCACAATCCCACCCACGCCCTATCTCATAACCCCATGCATTTACCCTAGCTAGTCCCCCTGATACTAAGAAGAAATTTAACATGGCCAATCCACCTAACCCGCACATCTTTGGACTGTGGGAGGAAACCGGAGCACCCGGAGGAAACCCACACAGACACGGAGAGAATGTGCAGACCCCCCACAGACAGTGACCCAAGCCGGGAATCGAACCCGGGTCCCTGGCACTGTGAGGCAGCAGTGCTAATCACTGTGCCACCCCAAATGAGTGGTCTTTATTTCAGGCAGAACAAGATAACGCTTATTTGTTGTTTGCTTTGTTAAGAATGCTAAATCGGAGCAGATGAAAATTACGCAGCGGCATAAGTACCAGGTGGACGTAACTGAGAGAAACCGGCTGCCAGAACAGCTGGAAGAGTTGCAGATGTTTGGGAAGCAGTGCCAGCATTTTCAACATTCTCACAATCAGGCACAGCATCCGGACCAGGAGTGGACTTTTCCACAATGTCAATGGGCCAATTATCAAGTTACCCATTCAGACTCAAAACGTCAAAGCACACAGAACCAATGGCTTGACCATCAAGCATGTGGAGACCAACAATTACAGTGTTCGCAGGGTCAACACCTCGAAGATCCAGTTTATAGTGCAACTGATGATTGGCCCTGCCCACAAGCTGAATGGTTTAGATTTCAGGCAGATCATCCAGATCAAAAGCTTCATTGTTTGCAGAGCCAATTGTTCGACCATCAGCCACACTGCTCACAAGATCTTCAACCTCATCAAAGCCAATGTCTGGACTGTCTGGTACATTATCCAAACCAAGAACTTCAGTGTCAGCAGGGTCAGTGGCTTTGCTATCAAAGAGACCATCTGGGCCAACACTGGCTATATGTAAAGGACAAACAACCTGGTTTTAAGTCGCACCATTCTGATCAAGAACTGCAGGTCCAGCAGAGACATTGCACTGACTGTCTCCAAGGCAGCGAGCAACAGTTTCGGCAAGATCAGTCATCTGATCATTTAGACCAGCAAGAGAGAAATCAGTCTGACCATCAGATCCATTTTTCCGATCAACAAGGTCAGGTGTCTAATATTCAATCAGATCTAGATGAAGAAGAGAAAAACCCTCAGACTTGTCAACAACAGCAGAATCAACCAGCTGACCATGAAAATAATCTTGATCAAACATATCAGGGCCAAAAGCCTGACCCTCAGGCAGATCAAGAAAACCAAGAGCCGCAGGGCCAAAGCCTCAACCACCAGAAGTGCAATGCAGAGAAAAGTCCACAGCTGTCTAAGCAAGACCCGCAAAACTTGAATCACCAGAAGGATCAACCTGATAGCAAAATCCAACAGCAAACAAAATTACCACCGCGGACACACGTGTGCCGACGATCACGGCACCACCAAACAAGGGGCCATTGCTCGCAGTCAAAGTTACCAAAAGAGCATCTTTTACAGTTAAGTGTGAAGCTAGGGGAGCATTTGCCAAGCATGCCGCAGAATAAACAGAAGTCGACTTGTGAGAAGGAACTACTCTCACCTGTGCAAACTAGACAACACAGGAAGAAACGGGCCTCTCACCATTCAACCAATGAGAAACATCCCTTTTCAGGTAATCAAGCTCCCTATGTTCTGTAACAACAACAAACTGAATTTAAGTATTACCTTTAACATGGTAAAACATTCCAAGTTGCTTTACGAAAATTACATGAAACAAAAGTTGACACCAAGCCACATTGGATGCTCTTGGGTCAGGTAACCAAATGGTCTAAGTGTAAGTTCAAAAGGTTTTAGGGTGAGAATTCCAGAGCTCAGGGCCTTGGACAACTGAAGGCATAGCTACCAATGGAAGAATGAAGGCAATCCTCAGGAATACCTTAGCAAATGTGCAAGAATAGTACAGATTGGCTATCATTTAAGCATTTTCATCTCAATCCACTGGTGATTTCCTGAGCTTCATTTGATGTGTATTCTCCCAGCCTTTCTAAGACTATGCTTGGGTCCAATCATATACAAGATTAAAAGGGAGGAAATTTGTGCCTTTATTCTAGCAAATAGCCTAGTTATTTCACCATTATAGTTGATACCATTCCCTCATAATAACAGTTTCTCCTAACATCGATAATATTGAAAGGAAGTGGGATGATTGAGCGAACAAATCAATCTCTAATACGTCAAGACCAAGTGTAGTGATGAGGTCATGCAGGTTTGGAAGACATTGATAATTGGGCGAAGGTGGAGACAGAGGGAGGGAAGGAGGCAGACTGGAGGGGAAGGAGTAGAAGGAGATGAATAAATGGAGAGAGGGAGGAGGATGGAACAAAAAAGATGAGGGACAAAAAGCAGAGTGGAAAGGAAAGAGGAGAAAGTTAATGCGAGGGAGAGGCAGAACAATGGGGGAGAGGGGGAGGATGGTAAGCGAGGGATGTGATCAGGGACAGGAAGGAAAACTGTTGGAGAGGGGTTGAAGCCAGCAAACTATCTCAATGACGTGGGACTAGGTGAACAACAGATTTAGTGGGGTTGCCACAATGTAAACTGTTCACACCTAACTCACTACAACCTGCATGCACCTCTTCCAATGCCCAGTGGAATGGCTAATGACCACAGCCTGGAGGGGCTGTGCTGCAGGGTGCTAGTTTGACAACTGCAGTACTTCTGTAAGGGTGTTGTGCAGACTTGCTTGAGGAATGAATAGCTGACTATTTCCTACGTTCATATGACTGCAATACAAAGTATCACTGTTGGGTCAGCAAAGAGAGATTTATACGATTTGCGGGGTAGAGTGATGCTGGTGAACGGACGCAAGGCTATGGTGAGGGGTAGAGCATCCTGGATAATCTCTTTAAAAGATGGAGGTGGGGGTGGAAATCTCTGTGTGAAGTTGATACAGCATAGGCTGGAGCGTGAAATTCTGTGCTATCATTGATTATGTCGCAAAGATTCTTGCAAGGTTCCCTATAAGTCATATTTCTGAAGGTGTGCGGCCAAAACATTATGGAAGAGAGGAAGACTTGGCCTGAATGCAGACAAAAAAGTAAAGTGTCCGCAGTCAGAGGTAATCATCAATCTAAATAGTGGGGGGGCAATCGGCTGGGGTTGGGGGGGAAGGGCATCAGGGCGATATCCAGGGTGTGAGGGCAGTGATCAGTTGGAGAGGCCAGTGATCGGGGGCGGGGGTCTGACAGATCTTCCTGTAACACTGAGGGATCTATGCATGCGCAATAGTACCCTCTAGTGCGAGAAACCGGCATTCTGGCAAGAATAGACTCCCTCCACTGGTGTGAATCACATTTTGCCTCTTTTTTTGCTCTAAATGCCATTGATCATTTCTGAAAGCTGACTGAAAAAATGGGCGTGATTCTCTCTCGTTTTCACACTCGTTCTGCACTTAGAATTTATTTTGGTAGGATCACCCACTTTGTAACAGTTCAAATATTCATGCTGTCCTCATGATCATTGTTTCATCCTAGCCAATGCTGCAAACAGCCCAGTGCTCCTAATATGGAAATTCACTGTGTGACACCAGGTTAATTGGATAGCTGTAACCTTATCTTACCTTTTTTTTGATATGTTTATTGAAATTTTCTGATATTTTACGTAGGAAATAGATCCACACAGTGCTCACATGTACATTCCAATGTGACTGGGCACAGGGCTCCCCATGGTCAGGGGACAAGCCCCTGGTATCCCCGGCACCCACCGCGCCCAACTCCTGTCTAATTGCACTGGTAATGATGGTAATAATATAAAAACAAAAAGGCAGAGGAACGCTGTTGGATAACCAACTGAGCGCCCAAACAGCCCAGGCTATAAACTAGCTAGCATAGAAAAGAAAGAGAGACAGCGAAGGAGGGAGAAGGAAGAGAGTGAAAGGGAAAAGAGAAAAATTCTTGTGTTGGTCCCCACACCTCGGCAGGGTGGGCGGGTGTACTCAGGTAAAGGGTCAGGGCGCGTCCACCAATTGGGGGAGGGGGAGTTCTGTGAGAGCACCCGGGGTCCAGGGGCCATCTGGTATCTACTCACCCAGCTCCAATTGCAGTATCCCAACATGTGCTATAAATGGTTGCCAGGTCTTATAGAACTTAGCAGTGGGCCCATGTAGTGTGCACCTCATCTTCTCCAGCTTAATGATATCTGCTACCTCCTTCACCCACTGTGAGTGCATTGTGGGTGCACCTGATTTCCACCTATACAGGATTAGTCGTCTTGCCAGGAGTGCAGTGAAAGCTACAAAATTCGCTTGGAATTTCGGCAGCGGCCAATTTAAAGGCAAGACCCCAAGCAGGGCAGCCTGGGGGGATGCACTTATGTCTCGATCTAGCGTTGCTGCAATCATCTCAAATATCAATGTCCAGTAATTATACAGTGATGGGCAAGCCCAGAACATATGTAAAAGGGTGGTGGGAGCTTGCCGGCACCATTCACAAATGGGGCTTGTGCCTGGGTACATTCTAGAGAGTCTAACCCTAGTTAGATATGCTCTGTGAAGGAGTTTACATTGTATCACACCCAGCTTGACACATATTGAGGAGGAATGTATTCGATGCAGCACCATGTCCCAATCCTCCTCCGAGAAGTCCTCCCCCAGATCTCATTCCCATAAAGATTTAACCACTGATCGAGAGTTTTGTTGGGACAGAATTTGAGAATAAAGAACAGAAATGATACCACGCATAGTAATAGAAGGCACTAAGAAGATGCCAATGGAGGCACGAGGTGGGAGCGTTGGAAATTAAGGGTCGGCCCTCCACACACACTCTGCAAATATCTGAAAAGGTGCGTTGCAGGTAAAGCAAACTTAACGACCACCTGCTGGAATGACGCAAACACACCGTCCACATACAGTCCCGAATGCTCTGATCCTGTGCTTGACCCATATGTTGAAGGCGCCATCCAAAACAGACAGAGGAAAAAAATGGTTAGCCGATATTGGGAAGGCCAGCGACCAAGCCTGAAACCCAAAGTGACGTATAAATTGTGTCCAAATTCTAAGAGTTGAATTGACAAGTGCACTCCTAGTATACTGGCAGGAGGGAAAATTTACCGGGAACATATCAAGGCAGCCAAGGAAGACGGAGCACAGGAGGATTCTAACTGCAGTCAACAAGGAACTTCCTGTTGTCTTTCTCTCTGCACCCAACACACTACCGCTCTCATATTGGCTGCCCAATAATAAAACAGAAAATTGGGCAATTAGGGCTTTGCAAGACTGTCCTCCGCTTTCTTGGGTTTTTCCTATTCCAGACAAAGCTTGAAATGAGCTGATCAAGTCTGTGAAAAAAGGATTTAGGGATGAACACCGGGATGCATTGAAAGAGATATAAAAACTTAGGTAGTATGTTCATCTTCACCGCATTGATATAGCACGCTAACAATAACAGGAGGATGGACCAACATTTGAGGTCCTGTTCCGACTGCCCCATGAGTGGAGCAAAGTTAGCTTCAAAGAGCCCTCTAAATTTGCAAGTCACTTGCACTCCCAAGTAAGTAAACTGCCTAATGACAATCTTGAAAGGCTTGTGGAATGGGAGGCTACGAGCCATTGCATTCAAAGGAAGGAGCTCACATTTATTCAAGTTAAGCTTGTACCCCGAAATACGACCAAACCTCTCTAGTATAGATAAGACTTCGGGAATCGAGTTGGACGGGTCGCCGACATTCAATAGAAGGTCATCCGCATACAGCGATACTCTCCATCGATTCCCTCCCAACCAATCCCCACCACTCGTTTACTATTGCGAAAAGTCGCAGCAAGAGGTTCAATTGCAATGGCAAATAACAGGGGGGAAAGGGGGCATCCTTGCCTAGTGCCCCAGAACAAAGGGAAAAAAGCTGAATGCACATAGTTTGTCCGGACCGAGGCTAGAGGGGCGGAGTACAGTATTTTGATCCAGGAGATGAGCTTTGGCCCGAACCCGAACCTCCCAAGAGCATAAAATAAATAATCCCATTCCACCCGATCAAACGCTTTTTCAGCATCCAGCAAGATTAACATCTCTGGGTGCTTGGAGGCGGCAGGCGGCAGGTGCATACAAAATGTTAAACAGCTGTCAAATATTCGAGTACATAAGTCTGTTTTTAATAAACCCAGTCTGGTCAGGCGAGATGATAGAGGGCAGAATGTCCTCCAAGCGAACGGCCAGAATTTAAGAGATCAGTTTGAGAACCACATTCAGCAGTGAGATCGGTCTGTAGGAGCTGCAGATTTGCGGATCCTTATTCTTTTTAAGGCTAAACTAAACTGTCGCTTGCCTCAAAGTCTGCGGGAGAACACGGTTCTCATGATTCATTGATCATGCGCAGTAGCAGGGGAGCCAACCTATCCATAAATGTTTTGTAGAATTCGATGGTGTACCCATCTGGTCCCGGACATTTCCCACTCAGCATAGTTCTGGCCGCTCTGACAATTTCTTCAACATCAATTGGTTTCTCCAGCGCCGCAGCCTCTCCCCTATCCACCAAGGGGAGATTCAGTGCCCCAAAGAACTCCTGAAAGTCCGTCTCATTGGCGGTAATGTCCGAGCTACAGAGGGTTGAGTAAAAGTCCCTAAACAGTTCATCTATTCGCTGTGGATCATTCAGAGTTTGCATTTGTGGTATTAGACTTTTGGCGGAGAATTGGCGCAGCTGATGAGCTAGTAGCTTGCTTGCTTTGTCCACATGCTCATAGTGTGTATACTTAGTTTTGAACAGCATCTCTTCCGCTTGACATGAAGACAAGGTCTCAAACTCCGCCTGTAGTAGTAAACGTTCCTTATATACCTCTGGGGACAGGCCCACAGCGATGCAGCATTAACTTGGGCAAAACGCCCCAGCAAGTCCGATAACCTCCTACCTCTCTGCTTCGCCTCGTGCGCTGAATAAGATATGATCTGGCCTCTTAAATAAGCCTTCAATGTCTCCCATAAGGTAGCGGTTCTCTGAGACTCCCAGAGTCATAGACTCATAGAGGTTTACAGCATGGAAACAGGCCCTTCGGCCAATTTGTCCATGCTGCCTTTTTTTTTTAAACCCCTAAACTAATCCCAATTGCCCCATTTGGCGCATATCGCTCTATGCCCATCTTACCCATGTAACTGTCCAAATGCTTTTTAAAAGACAAAATTGTACCCACCTTTACTACTACCTCTGGCAGTTTGTTCCAGACACTCACCACACTGTGTGAAAAAATTGACCCTCTCTCCCCTCACCTTAAACCCATGTTTTAGACTCCCCTACCTTTGGGAAAAGAGCATCATTAAACTCTAAGAAATCATCAATCTGAGTTAACAGAAATCTTAACAAACTCATCATCAGAGAGCAGATAAGTATTAAATCGCCAAGGCGTACAGGGGCCCACCCTCCTCCCCACCACCAAGTCCATTGTCAAGGGAACATGGTCCAAGATTACAATGGTTTCATAGGAGCATGAGCGCACAGCCGGGAGCAACTTATTATCTATTGAAAAGCAATCTTTACGTGAATACATTCGGTGGACAGGTGAAAAAAAAGAATATTCCTTACTGGTTGGGTTAAGAAATCTCCACGGGTCCGACACTGCGTATTCCATGAGAAATGATTTCTGCTGACTTGGAAGACATAGCGGTCCTGGGGGAGGAACAGTCCATGACAATGACATATCGGCCATTTGAGTCAGAAATGACATTGGTTACTCCCAAGGGTAAGGACTTGTGGATAAGGATTGCTGCCCCCCCGCGCCTTGGTGTGAAAAGTTGAGTGAAAGCATTGACCCCCCCCCCCCATCCTCTACGGAGCCTCAAACAGTCCACTGGCCTGAGGCAGGTCTCTTGGCGGAATGCAATTATGCAATTTGGGTACCCAGTTTTCGAAGATGTTGAAATATCTTACCACGCTTATCCGGATGATTTAATCCTCTGACATTCCTGCTAGTGAACTTGATCGCTCCGAGGTCAGAGCGTAAGGGCCTCCTCGCCAGCATCCCACATTCCTAACAGTAGCCTGCTATCCCTCCTCACTGCGGTTTCCCCCCAACCGCTGACATCGGCAGACGCCACACCCCAGGGCCACACCCTCCCCACCGGCCGCAGGGAACCAACCACGAGAAAGGGAGGATGGGCTTGAAAGAGGCCAAACCATACCCACAGAGAAAAAAAGATATAGCAAAGACACAAAAACACCCACACAGACCAAACTCACAAACACAGCGTTCCCCCCCCCGCCCCACCCCTTCCCACACGTGCCCTCCCAAAAAGGTCACCTGTGCCTCCAACACCTCCTTACTGCGGCACTTTCACAGCACTCCGCATGGGACACAATCTCCACCCCCATTCCCATCGCAGTCACAGGTGCTATAACCTGAAAAGGTCTGTAGAAATACCAAACACTTAAGCTAACAGCCACAAAATCCATTCCCCTTTCCTGGGCAACAATTCGATCCGGGTATAGCATGCAGGTTCATAAAAAACAAATATCAGTTTACATCCAACGTGCAGTCATCTGATTTAAAAGTCTGCTCCACAAATTTCATCGCCGCCGGCAGATCCATGAACTTGTGCTCGGTTCCATTGTTGAGAGTAATCCTCAAGCAGGCTGGAAAGCGAAGCCCAAACCTGACCCCAGGACAGTCACATAGAAGTAATTTGACATCAGCGAAGGCCGCCCTTCTTGCCATCACCGGGGTAAAATCTGGAAATATCAACAGCTTATTCTCCTGGTACCTCAGAGTGGTAGCCTGTGCTGCTTGCCGCAGGATTCTGTCTCGTGCTGAGATGTAATGTACTCATGCAATAATAGGCCGAGGCTTCTCCCAGTCTGGGCTTTGCGATCCAGAAGCGGCTAATTCTCAAGCTCCATCACATTCTTCAATAGCCGGGCGACAAAGTCTGTGATATTTGGGCCCTCGATTCCCTCTGGAAGGCCTATCAGACGGATGTTATTTCGTCTTTGGCGTCCTTCCATCTCATCACATTTCTCCCTTAGGGACTTAACCTCCAATGTCAAATGAGTAACTTGGCTCTTCAGCTCGGAGATAATGTTTCCACTAAATGCCTCCGAGTCCTCAATCTCCTTTCAAGCGGTTCTCATGGGCGACGGTGACCTCTTGGAGAGATTTGATAGATGATCCGAGCTCCTCTCTCAGCTCGTCTATCTTGGCCTGCAACTCAGTGGCCCACTGGTCCAATTTACTGTCCAATCTTTGCATGGCCTCCATAATAACTTCCTCTGTCCTTTCACTCAGCATGCTCTGTTCAGGGATCCCTTCAGGAGAGCATGGTGGGGACTCCCCTTCTGCTCCTGTGGTCACACTCTTCGATTTTGGTTTGCGTCCTGCCACTTTGCCAGTGCCTGTGGGCTTACCCAATTCCTCCATCCCGGAGCGCTATTTCTTGGTCCACATATCAAGCTGTCTCGCTGTTCGATCTACCAGAGTTCTTACATGGATTGCTTTTCACCTTACTTCACTCTTAACTGGGTGAACAGAAGCAGCAAAGGGTTCCCAGCTGAGCTGCAAGTTGCAACTCTTCTCCCTCACTTTCATTCACCCTTGGTTGTGTGAAAAAAGAAACAGCAGTGTCCCCAGATTGATCAGACAGTTGCAGTTTTTATGACGCAGGAGTTCTTCCCTGGGCTGCCCGCCACCCCCCCCCCCCCCCCCAAACCAATTCACACTTGACTGAGTGAAAAAACTACAAGATGGTTCCAGGCTGAACTGCGAGTCCCAACATGCCCCTCATAGAGCTCGAGCTGCAAAACAAAATCCAAAAGTAGAAGTAGCAGCTTACGATTTGCTGCAGGACCTCAGTGGCTTCTGCTTCCCACTTTAATTCACTCTTTCTTGGGTGAAAAAAGAACAGTTTGCAGACAGAGCTGCAATCCACAGCCCCTCCCCCACTGAGCACGCACAGTAAATTCCAACCGACAGGAAGGAATCTAAAAATAACCCTTTCCAGCTAGACTTTCGAAGTTCTCTCTTTGCAACTTGTGGTGAACCATCGTTGGTTCCCACTAGGTAGTACTGAGCCAGGGTCTGGCCAGTACTACGAGTATGTATATATGTTGCTGTTGGGGCTAGGGATGGGTTGTTCTACTTGTTGCTGTTGGGGTTAGGGTTGGGCTGTTACACCTGTATTATAGTTATTATGGTACATCCCAGTCGGGCTCCGCCTCCTGGGAGAGGTATAAAGGTCACTGCTCTGTCTGGGACCCCTCAGTCTGGGATCGTGTACTATACATGGTAGCTTCGTTGTAATAGTAAATAAAAGCCTTTATTTCCTTGAGCATCTCAAGCCTCGTGTGTGATAACGCGCATCACAACTGCATTCCAGGTATGTTTAAAGCTTGCTTGATGTACATTAAGCTCTCTCCAGACCTCAATAAACAGCTGGATTCCAAGAAGGATCTTGCCACTTGTGGATCATGCTTCCTCTCACACCAGTGCCACCTTTGATTCATATTACTATTTTAAAAACTTATGGATGAGGAACTTCAGTTATGTAAGATTTATGAAGATTGTGAAGGAGCAGCAGACTGATCAAAAATGAGAGAACAATCTTTGAGGTGTAAAAGGTGTGGATTAGAGCTAGAGGTGCAAGTGGATTGATATATGAGGGCGATCTTACCCTTGCACCCCACTGTCCGATGGGTGGGGCGAGCTGGTAAGGTCACACGACAGTTGAAAAACCAGGTTCCTGTCCGATTTCCCGCCTCTTGTGATCTTGCCGGCACTGGACATCCGGCGCGATCAGCCTCACGCCCATTTCCAGCACAAGGCTGAATAATTTATTTAAGTAATACGGAAATCTTATTTTGCATAGATTTATTGAGCCTGTGCTCACTCTGGCGAGGATCACAGCTGGTCCCCAGCACCGGGGACCAGTCATGATGTCCTTGCCAGTTGACACAGTCAGAAGTTTAACAACACCAGGTTAAAGTCCAACAGGTTTATTTGGTAGCAAAAGCCACACAAGCTTTTGGAGCTCCAAGGACAGAATTCCCACTCACCTGAAGAAGGGGCTTGGAGCTCCGAAAGCTTGTGTGGCTTTTGCTACCAAATAAACCTGTTGGACTTTAACCTGGTGTTGTTAAACTTCTTACTGTGTTTACCACAGTCCAACGCCGGCATCTTCACATCTTGCCAGTTGAACCAGAGGCCATTGAGGCCTCCCAGGGAGGGCAAAGGGGGTACCCCTTGGACAGTGCCAGTCTGGCAGTGCCAGCCTGACACCCTGCACTGCCCACCAGGAACCCTGGCACTGCACATCAGGCAATGGGAGGGGGGGGTCGCAGGTTTGATTGATCTGGGTGGGTGGAGATCATGATAGGCCGTGGGCCCCTGTGGTAGCTGGGGGTGTGCTTTATGGAGGCTGGCTGACAGCATCAGAGGCTGAGTGACAGGTCTCTCTGCTGCTCGAGACCCGCACATGCAAAATGGAACCCTCTGCTGCTCTCACCCTGTATTCAGGCAATTTAAGCCCCGGGCCCTCCCCTAAAGGCAAGAATCCATTTCTGAGGATTTTTTTCACACTAAGTGCATAAAATAGCAGATTTGAACTCGCCCAAAAATGGATCAGAATCTCTCCCATTTTCACGCCCGTCCTGGATTTAGAATCTTTTTGGTAGATCATCTCCATAGTCTGGGTATTTGACCTTAAAAGTGGCATAAAATCCATCTGGCAGTTGAGCAGGCAAAAACATTTTCATCCAGTAAATCTGGGCTGCATTTAAAGATACCTGAGGTAAAAAGGCTATTGTTAAACTCACTTCCCAAAGCCAAACTCAGGTGACTGTAGCAGATTTTAACAAAAAGCATAATATTAATGGTAATTGATATTAGGCTTTTTGTTAAAATCTGACGAAGGGTCATCTAGACTTGGAATATTGGGCCCGATTTTACCATGAAGTTGCGCCCGTTTTCGGGCGTGAAATCTTGGTAAAGTCGGGCATGAGGCGAGTAGCGCAATCTGCGCTCAGCTCCACACCCGTTCCCCCCTTACCAAGGGCTAAAAATGGCCGCCATCAGGACCGCGCCTGAAACGGGCGTGACGTCAATTCAAATGTATTTGCATGCATTTAAATTGACTTAATGGACTGCACGCCCAAACTTACCGGCACTTCCCCCTTTACCACTGCGTTCACTCATCCCGATTCGGTGTGGGACATACATGGTCTGCAAAGGTCCGGTTCAGGCACTCCAGCTTCTGAGGAGGTACATTCTGAGCTTCTGGTGGCTCTCTGACTCATATCGGTGGTGGGGTGGGGGTGAGGAAGATGGGTCAGATGGCTCTCTGGTGGTGCGGAGGGAGGTGGGTCAGATGGTCCTCTGGTGGGGGGCAGGGGGTGAGGGGACAGGGCGGGGGGCATGGGGAGTCTGCTGCCACTCTGCGTATGATTGGTGGGGAGGGAGGTCTGCTGTCACTCTGCGTGTGATTGGTGGCAGGGAAGGGGGGTCCGCTGCCACTCTGCGTGTGATCAGTGGCGGGGAAGGGGTGTCCGCTGCCACTCTGCAAGTGATCGGTAGGGGGGCAGGGGACTGTGATCAGTTTGGGTAGCAGGGAGTGGGGGGATAAGGGTGTCAGTAATGTTGTGGGGTGGGGCAATGTCTGTGGGGGCCAGGGGGAGGCATTATCCGGAGCACGGGAGTATATTTTTTTTACTGCGCATGCGCAGTTGGAGGCGTTGATTGGAGCTGCAGCGTTTGAGGTGCGTTAAGCCCCGCCCACAGGCTTCTCCAGCGCGATTCGGAATCTCTGATATTTTTTCAGGCAGAGTGGGTATGGGGGCGCTTGAGAACAGGTCTAAAAGTTGGATCTGAAACACTCCCAATTTCAAGTCCACCCAGCACTTAGAATTAAAATGGTCAAATCAGGCCCTCAAATCGGGCCCGTTGACTCTATTCACTCCTTACAGATGCTGTCGGACCTGCTGAGATTTTCCAGCATTTTCTGTTTTTGTTTCAGATTCCAGCATCCGCAGTATTTTGCTTTTATCCTTGGTAATTGGTCTGACTTCAAAATTTCAATCCTTCTTTTCAAAATCCTCCATAGCCTCACCCCCACCCCCCCATGTTTATAATCTCCTCCAGTCCTATAAACCTCCAAGATTTCTCTGCTTTCTAATTCTAGCCTGTTGTGCATTCCCCAATTTTAGTTGCACTACCATTGGCAGCCACATCTTCAGCTGCTGAAACCTGGAATTCCTACCCTAAAACCCCCTGCCTCTGGACCACTCTCTTATTTTAAGATGTTGTTTAAAACTAAAACCCTTTGCTCAAACATTTGGTTATCTGTCCTAATATTTCCTTATCCAGATCGTTATTGAATTTCTGTTAGTTAAAGCTACTGCAAAATTTATTGAGATGTTTTACTGTGTCATATTGTGCTGTAGAAATGCGACATTTTTTTGTTCATATAGTTTGGTAACACAGATATTAAGCAATGAAGCTCTCAACAGTAACACGAGAGAGACAAGCATCAATAGAAAAGACATCTGTGATGTTAATCTTCGGTCAGTTACATCAAACTTGGTCTTCCTCTTCTTCTTTTGCAGGTGGTGTTTTCAGTCCAGACATTAAGCTCCACAAAGAGCAAAGGACAGAGGTCATCTTGACCTCTCAAGGTACTTCAAAGGAAACAGCTGCAAAGAAAAAGCAGTTGGCCCAACTATTGCAAATGGTAGCAAGCCATACTTCACATCTCCTGAAAGGGCATGTGGCCCAAAAGTAGGTTGCTACTGCTTAGTTTTGTGTGCTGCATCCTGAATTTGGGGTCTATTTCTTGAGGCTTGACTAGGCAGGGATTTTCTTAGGAGATCAAGGAGGAATTATCCTAATACACTTAGGTGGATATGCCATAGACTCCATCAGTTTTGTACCAATAGGGTGCCCAGATTTGCATATTTAAAGGACCAGGACCTCAATGGAATGAGAAATGGGTGGCTGATAGTTGATAATTATTCTCTCAGTTTTTCAACAAATATGTAAGGAGTTATTAAAAGATCTCATGGTATGGAGTTTATTTAGCCTATTGTGTCCTTGTTTTCTCTTTGGAAAAAATGTCCAATCAGTACCACATCTCCTGCTTTTTCCTCATAGACCTGTATGTGTTCAATTCTCTTTATAAAGTTTCTTTTGAATTTGTTTCCACCGCCAATCTAACCACTGGGGAGCAGGTAGGAAAGTGAAGTTGAAGCAGCAGATCAGCCATGACCAGACTGGTTCATTGAGTCACAGAGTCATTCTGGCATGGAAGAAGGCTATTTAACCCAGTACGTCTACTTCAGCTCTCTCTAGAGCAATCCAATCAATCCCTTTCACCAAATCTGTGACTATATCCCTGTAAGTTTTTTTCCAAGTGTCCTCCCAATTTCGTTTGAAATCATTCATCATGTCCGTTTCCAATACCTGCATTTTTTTATCCATTTGTGGGACATGGGCATCACTGGCTGGCCAGCCTTTATTGCCCATCCCTAGAGAGCGAGGACAGTTAAGAGTCAACCTGGTTGTGGACTTGGAGCCACATGTAGGCCAGACCAGGTAAGGACAGCAGATTTTCTTCCCTAAAGGATATTAGTGAACTAGATGGGTTTTTCCGACAATTGACAATGGTTTCATGGTCATTAGTAGATTCTTCATTCCAGATATTTTTTATTGAATTCAAATTCCACTATGTACCATGGTGGGATTCGAACCCGGGTCCCCAGAAAATTAGCTAAGTATTTGGATTAGTAGTTTAGCGATAATACCACTCGGCCACTGGGGACCCGGGTTCGAATCACACCACGGTAGATGGTGGAATTTGAATTCAATAAAAAATATCTGGAATGAAGAATCTACTAATGACCATGAAACCATTGTCAATTGCCGGAAAAACCCATCTAGTTCACTAATATCCTTTAGGGAAGAAAATCTGCTGTCCTTACCTGGTCTGGCCTACATGTGACTCCAGGTCCACAACCAGGTTGACTCTCAACTGTCCTCGCACCCTAGGGATGGGCAGTAAAGGCTGGCCAGTCAGTGATGCCCATGTCCCACAAATGGATAAAAAAATGTAGGTATTGGAAATGAACATCTGTAAACATCCCCATTTCTTACCTTATGATGGAAGGAAGGTCATTGATGAAGCAACTGAAGAGAGTTGGGCCTAGGTGGGGTTCGAACCCAGGTCCCCTGAACATTTTCCTGGGTCTCTCGATTGCTAGTCCAGTGACAATACCACTACATCACCACTTCCCTTGAGGGAGCTGAAATCCCTCGTCTCTGGAACCATTCTAGTATATCTCCTCTGCTCCCTCACATTCCTCATTATGTGTATAACCAGAAATGGATGCAATACTCTAGTTGTGCTTCTAATCAGAACATTATGCAGATTCAGCATAGCTTTCCTGCTTTGCTCAAAACCTCTGTTTTTATCCTGAGTTCTCATATGCTTCTCTAACTAGTCTGCTAATATTCCCTGCTGCCTCCACCAAACTGTGCACATGAACCCCCAGGCCCCTCTTTCCCTGTACATTTCTTAGAACTGTGCCATATAGTCAATTCCTCCTGCCAAAATGCATCTCCTCACACTTCTCTATATTAAATTTTAGATGCCATATGCCTTCCCAATCTTCATGGCATCGCCCTCACTATCTATCACACATGCACATACTTAAATTTTACTCTCTATTTCAATATGCTCATCATTAATATATCAAAACACCAGTAGTTCTATCACAGAGCCATGGGGATCACTGCTATCTACTGTCCTTCAGTCTGAAATACATCCATTTATCACAACTCGCTATTTTCTGTTCTTAAGCCATTTTCTTATCTGAGATTGCACTAATCCAACTTTGCCATGAACTTCTAATTTGTTAACCAGCTTCTTATCTGGTACTTTATCAAATCCTTCTTAAAATTCATTTAGAAAACATCCATTAGTTTATCTTTATCCCTTTTCCTTTTTCTTTGTTACTCCATAAAAAATTTCAATTATTTAATCAAGCACGATCTGCCTTTTACAAATCCTTGATGGCTTTTCTTAATTAACTCAAACCTTTCCCAGCGTCTGTTGACATTTTTGTATTGTTTCTAATACCTGAACCACCTCTGCGAAGTAAACAAATTGCCCTGCAGTTGTTTGGATAGTCCTTGCATACTTTCTTGAATAAGGGTGCCACATTTGCTACTCTGCAATCCTTAGGGAAGATTGAAAGATTATGGCAAGTCCTTCCTTTAGCTTCACAGCCATTTCTTTCAGCAACCTGGATGAAAACCATCAAGACAAAGCAACTAATCTACTATATGATTACCAGCTTTATAATATGCCCTTCCCATCAATTTTCCCCCATCCGTTGATTGTTTCATCTATATTTTTACCAATATTCTGTCAGCATCCTCTTCCTTAATAAACATCAATAAAAAGTACTCATTATGTATTTAGCCTTACCCTGTGGCTCTAAATATATATTGCTCTCTTTGTCCCTAATAGACCCAATCACCTCTTACCATCTGCTTATTATTTACATGCCAACAGAACATGTTTGAGTTTATGCTAACTGTCGTTCTATTCTCATATTTTCCGTTTGTCATTTCCCTCTTCATTTTCCTTCTCAACTTTGATGTATTTGGCCTTGTTCTTGTTTTAAGAATTCACCTCTCTCTTGTTTTGTTTCACCATATTCTCCTTCTCCCTCATCCTCTAAGGTGCCCTGGCTTTGATTCCCTCATCTTTGTTCCTTATTTGAATGTACTTAACCTGTACCTGAAACATCTCCTCTTTAAAGATCACCCATTGTTATGTAACAGTTTTTTTCTGTCAATCTATCATCCATTTTACCCTGACTAGGTCCTCTCTCATCCCAATGAACTTGGTTCTCTTCCATTTTAGAAGTCCTACCTTAGACTGTTCCTTGCTTCTCACCATTAGTAATCTAAACTTCATTATTCTTACTCGTGTTCTTTCATAGATAGCTGGTCCACTTGGCTTGTCTCATTCCCAGCACCAGATCTAGCAATGCTTCCTTCCTAGTTGGACCAGGAACATACTGATCAAGGAAGTTCTCATGAATAAAATCTGGAAATAATAATCAAATGATGACCTTGAAATCATCGTTGATTATTGTAAAAACCTATCGGTTCACTACTGTCCTCTAGAGAATGAAATATGCTGTCCTTATCTGGTCTGGCCTATATGTGACTCCAGATCCACTGCAATAGGTTGAATCTTAAAATGCGCTCTAAAATTGCCTAGCAAGCCACTCAGTTCAAGGGCAATAAATGCCTGCCTGTCAGCGATGCCCATATTCCATGAATGAATAACAAAAATACATTTCAGAAATTTATCCCCCCTCACCCTTTACTCTAATGTTATCCCAATCAATATCTAATTAAAGTTTCCCAATAATACCGTTCGATCGTGCTTTCACATCTCTGTGAGTTCCCAGCAGGTTGTTTCCTTTATCTTTCTCACATCATTTGGAGGCTTTTAGAATGCCCTCTGTATCATACTCTTCCACTTTTCAATTCTAACCAAATTGATTCTGTCTTTGCTCCCTCAAGGACATCCAATCTTTTTGACACTACAATATCTTCCCTAATCAATTTGCTGCTTCCCTTTTTTTACTTCCCTATCTTTATTCAACATTTTGTATCTTTGAATATTAAACCCGTTCCTCACCATTTTAAGGCATATTTCTATTATTGCCACTACATCAGATTCCCACACGGCGATTTGTTCTTGGAATCAGCAAACTTTTTCAACACACTTTGTGTGTTTACATGCATTGTAAACCTGTCTTTGAATTTCTTATGGTCTTTCTTAGTTTGTGTCTATCCAATATCATTGTACTTCCTTCTATTCCTTACTACTGTCCAAAACTCACGCTCCTTGATTCACCTCATTTCTCTTTTCCACTTCTGTATTCTGATGCACATTCCCCTTCCAATTTAACTGAGTTCTTTTTCAACCACGCTTGTGAAGCTCCAAATGTGAACTTTGGTCCCAGTCCTAGTGGAATGGAATAGCAGAATTAGTTTGAGGGGCTATATACTATTCCTGTTCTTATTTCTTAACTTTTTATGTCATCCTTTTAGGTAACACATTCCAGATCATTACAACCTGCTGCTTAAATCAGTTGATCCCTATCTCTACCGATTAGGTTTTTCTTGTCAATTGTCTTAAATCTCTGTGCTCTGGTTATCAAACCTTCTAAGAAGTTTAACAACACCAGGTTAAAGTCCAACAGGTTAAACCTGTTGGACTTTAACCTGGTGTTGTTAAACTTCTTACTGTGTTTACCCCAGTCCAACGCCGGCATCTCCACATCATATCAAACCTTCTGCCAGGCAAAAAAAGGCAGTAGCACTATACCCTGATAAAGATTTGATACCTACAGGGAGGGGAGGGTAGATACTAAAGATTTCTGTTGTAAAAACTGCTCTGATAGACTCTCTTCTCTCTTTAGCAACTAAGGAAGAAGAAAATATTATCAATGGGCAAACAACAAGAATGACTCAAAGCCCAGATCAACCTGAAGCTCAAACTACCATATTAACAGACGGAGGGAGAACTCAACTCCCAGCATTTGATTACCATTCACACAAATTGGACTCCCAGGAAACCTGCTTGTCAGTCTACAGCTACATAGAAAGAAATTAAAGATGTTCATATTCAAATTGAGGTGTCTTGTCAATGTTTTGTATTCCCTTGCTATCAACCATGGAGTCTTACGCAATTAGGAATGCACATTGCAGATCTGATCGTCTTCATCTCAAAAGTGGCTGGTGTGCAAGAAGGGATTGAGGAAGTGATGATGTTTCTATCATATAGGGCATTTTCAGTCCCCATCTGGAATACTATATTTAGTTCTAAATGCTATACCTCTGTAACAATTGGTTGCTCTTGGAGGAGTGCATGCAGATTTGCTATATTGATACCGGAGCTTAAATGGTTAAATTATGAACACATAAACTTGGCTTGTGCTTTCTTATGAACAGAAGGTAGAGGGTTAATCTGATCAAGATGTTTAAAATGAGATGGTCAATATGGAGAAACTTTTTTCTCTGATGGGACAAGCTTTGGGGAGTCAGGATGTAAGTTATTCCCTGCAGAATTCCAATCTGACTGACCCTTGTAGTCACAGTATTTATAGAAAATAGGAGCAGGAGTAGACCATATGGCCCTTCACACCTGCTTTGTCATTCATTATGATCATGGCCTGTCATCCAACTCTGTAATCTATTCCGGTTTTCCTACCATATCCTTTGACCCCTTTAACCCCAAGAGCGATATCTTGAAAACATACAGTGTTTGGCCTCAATTGCTTTCTGCGGTAGAGGCTCACAGGCTCACCATTCTCTGGGTAAAGAAACTTCTACTCATCTCATCCCTAAATAGTTTACTCCATATCCTCAGATTGTGACCCTTGGTTCTGGACTTCCCCGCCATCGGAAACATCCTCCCTGCTTCTACTTTGTCTCATCCTGTTAGAATTTTATAGGTTTCTATAATACCCCTATTATTTTTATAAACTCCAGTGAATATAATTCTAACTGACTCAATCAGGGGTAGGTGGCTAGATGGGTGGAGAACTGGCTTGGTCACAGAAGACAGAGGGTGATAGAAGGGTCTTTTTCCGGCTGGAGGCCTGTGACTAGTGGTGTTCCGCAGGGCTCTGTATTGGGACCTCTGCTGTTTGTGATTTATATAAACGATCTGGAAGAAGGTGTAACTGGGGTGATCAGTAAGTTTGCGGACGACACAAAATTGGCAGGACTTGCAGATAGTGAGGAGCATTGTCAGAGGCTACAGAAGGATATAGATAGGCTGGAAATTTGGGCAAAGAAATGGCAGATGGAGTTCAATCCTGATAAATGTGAAGTGATGCATTTTGGTAGAACTAATGTAGGGAGGAGCTATACGATAAATGGCAGAACCATAAAGGGTGTAGATACGCAGAGGGACCTGGGTGTGCAAGTCCACAGATCCTTGAAGGTGACGTCACAGGTGGAGAAAGAAGGTGGTGAAGAAGGCATATGGCATGCTTGCCTTTATAGGACGGGGCATAGAATATAAAAGTTGGGGTCTGATGTTGCAGATGTATAGAACGTTGGTTAGGCCACATCTGGAATACTGTGCCCAGTTCTGGTCGCCACACTACCAGAAGGACGTGGAGGCTTTGGAGAGAGTACAGAGGAGGTTTACCAGGTTGCCTGGTATGGAGGGGCTTAGTTATGAGGAGAGATTGGGTAAACTGGGGTTGTTCTCCCTGGAAAGACGGAGGATGAGGGGAGACTTAATAGAGGTGTATAAAATTATGAAAGGCATAGATAGGGTTAACGGTGGGAAGCTTTTCCCCAGGTCGGTGGTGACGTTCACGAGGGGTCATAGGTTCAAGGTGAAGGGGGGGAGGTTTAACACAGATATCAGAAGGACGTATTTTACACAGAGGGTGGTGGGGGCCTGGAATGCGCTGCCAGGCAAGGTGGTGGAGGCGGACACACTGGGAACGTTTAAGACTTATCTAGATAGCCACATGAACGGAGTGGGAATGGAGGGATACAAAAGAATGGTCTAGTTTGGACCAGGGAGCGGCACGGGATTGGAGGGCCGAAGGGCCTGTTCCTGTGCTGTATTGTTCTTTGTTCTTTGTTGTTTTGTTTGTTGTCATACGTCAGTCCTGCCATCCCAGAAATCAGTCTGGTAAACATTCATTGCACTGCCTCCATAGCAAGAACATCCTTCCTCAGATAACAAAACCAAAACTGCACACAATATTCCAAGTGTGGCCTCACCAAGGCCCTTTTTAACTGTAACAAGACATCATCACTCCTGAACTCGAATCCTCTTGTTATGAAGGCCAACATACCATTTGCCTTCTTCACCACCTGCTGTACTTCCATTTTTACTTTCAACAACTGGTGTACAAGGACACCCGGGTCTTGTTGCAATTTCTCTTTCTCAATCTGTAGGCATTCAGATAATAATCTGCTTTCCTGCTTTTGTTATTAAAGTGGATAACCTCACACTTATCCACATTATACTGTTTCTGCCATGCATTTGCCCATTCACTCAGCTTGTCCAAATCATTGCATCCTCCTCACAACCCACCCTCTCACCCAGCTTTGTGTCATCTGCAAATTTGGAGATATTACATTTAGTTGCCTCATCTAAATCATTAATATACATTATGAATAGTTGAGGTCCCAGAACTGATCCTTGTTGTTCCCCACTAGTCACTGCCTGCTACTTGGAAAACCATGGCTTACAAGGGAAATTAAAGATAGTATTAGATCCAAGGAAGAAGCTCTGATGTGGGACCTTGTTGAAAGCTTTCTGAAAGTCAAAATAAACCACATCCACTGGCTCTCCCTCGTCAAGTCTACGAATTACATCCTTGAATGTAGATTATCAGGCCTTGGGGATTTATCGGCCTTCAATCCCATCAATTTCTCCAACACCATTTCCCGACTAATACTGATTTCCTTCTGTTCCTCCCTCTCACTAAACCCCACGTTCCCCAAAATTTCTGGTAATTTATTTGTGTCCCCTTTTGTGAAGACAGAACCAAAGTATATATTTAGTTGGTCAGCCTTTTCTGTGTTCCCCATTATAAATTTCCCTGTTTCTGACTGTAAGGAACCTACATTTGTCTTCACCAATCTTTTTCCCTTCACATACGTATAGAGGTTTTTACAGTCATTTTAATGTTCCCCAGAAGCTTACTGTTGTATTCTATTTCCCCCTTCAGAATCAATTCCTTTGCCCGCCTTTGCTGAATTCTAAACTGTTCCCAATACTCAGGTCTGTTGTTTTTTCTGGCCAATTTGTGCGCTTTTTCCTTGGATCTAATACCATCTCTAATCTACCTTGTAAGCCATGGTTTTGCACTTTCCCACTTTATTTTTGTGTCAGACAGGAATGAATAATTGTTGTCGTTCACCCATGCATTCTCTGAGTGTTTGCCATTGCCTGTCCAGCATCATCCCTTTAACTAATGTTCCCCGATTCATCATAGACAACTTGCACTTCATACTATAGTAGCTTCCTACATTTAGATTCAGGAACCTAGTCTCAGACTCAACTACATCACTCTCCATCTTGATAAAGAATTCTATCATATAATTGTTGCTCATCCCCAAGGAGTCTCACACAACTAGATTGCCAATTATTACAACATACCCCGTCTAAAGTCACTCATAATTACAGATATTCCTGTGTTGCATGCACCTCCAATTTCCTGTTTAATGCCATCCCCAACATCACCACTGGTGTTTAAGGGTCTGTATACAACTCCCACTAATGTTTTTTGCCGCTTGGTGTTTCTCAACTCTACTCATACAGATTCCACAACATTGGAGCTAATATCCTTCCTCACTATTGTATTAATTTCCTCTTTAACTACTAATGCAACCCCACAATCCTTTTCTATCTGTCTGTCCTTCTTGAATACTGAATATCCCTCTATGTTCAGTTCCCATCCCTGGTCACCCTGCAGCCATGTTTCCATAATCTGAACTTTATCATATCCATTTACACCTATTTGTGTGATTAATTCTTCCACCTTATTGTGAATGCTGCGTGCATTAAGGCACAAACCCTTGTCTTTTTAACATTCCTTGCCGCATTCTCATTGTTTTTCACTGTGGTCCTGTTTGATTCTGGCCCTTGATTTTTCTGCCTATCACTTTTCTTATTTCCCTTTCTGTCTTTTGTTCTTGTCCTTGTTTCCCCCTTTTCTGACTCCTTTCATAGGTTTCCATCCTGTTGCCATTTTCCCATGCTCCTCGCCAACCCACTCTGGCAAATACTCCCCCGAGGACATCGGTCTTGGTCCTGCCCAGGTGCAATCCATCCAGTTTGTACCTGTCCCAGCTCCCCCAGACCAGTCCCAGCCCCCCAGGAACCTGAAGCCCTTCCCCTTGAACCATCTCTTCAGTCACGTATTAACCTGATATATCCTGCTATTCTGCTCCAACTGGCATGTGGCACTGCTATTAATCCTGAGATCATTACATTTGACTCCCTACTTTTCAATCTAATTCCTAACTCCTTATCTGATTTTAGGACCTCATCCTTATTTTTACTGATGTTGTTCGTATTACAATCCCTGGAAACTCACCCTCCCCCTTCAGAAAATGTCCTGTAGCCACTCTGAGACACCCTTGACCCTAACACCAGGAAGGCAACATATCATCCTGGAGTCTCATTTGCAGCCATACAAACACCTATTTATTCCCCTTACAATTGAATCCCCCATAACTATTGCATTCCCACACATTTTAATCTTCTCGTGTGTAGCAGAGCCAACTATGGTGCAACAAATTTGATTGTTGCTGCTTTCCCCTCAGAGGCCATTCCCCCAACAGTATCTGAAGTGGTGTATCTGTTTTGCAGGAACATGGCTACAGGAGATTCCTGCACTGCCTGCCTAGTTCTCTTTCTCTGCCTGGTAGTCACCCATTCCCTTCCTGCCAGTGGAAGGTGTGACCACCTCTTTATACGTGCTATCCATGATACTCTCCACCTCACGGATGCTCCACATGGAGCTCTGAAACCTGGGCTTCCAGGAGCTGCAGCTGCAGACACTTCCTCATGTTAGCCCTGAGCACTGAAAATGTTCTTGGCTTCCCACATAGAGCTGAAGGAGCACACCATGGCTTTGAGCTCTCCTGCCATGATTTACCCCTTCAAATTACACCTTTTGGAAGATACTTAAAATCAAATTATATCAAATTGGTTGAGGGTCCTTCTTCCCTGATCCTCATTACTACAGAATACAGCCCTTACAAACTATAAACCACAAAATAAAGACCTGACAAACTATAAGCAATAAAGTAGTAAATACTTACCGAACCATATTTATCCAATCAGGAGTTCCAAACTCCAAGCTAGCACTCAGATTTCTCTCTGCATTCTCATGCTGTTTTCAATCTCCTGACAATCAACACCCACTTGTAGCCTCTAATCCAGCTCTCTTATCTGATTATCTAATTCAGTTTCTGCTCAATGATTACCTCCAGGATGCTTCTGATCCCATATTCTCTCATTAAGACCATCTATTTTCATCATCTGACTGTGCCCCTGCCTTAGCCATCTGCTTTGAAACCATGCTTTTGTTACTTCTCATCTTGACAATAGTATTCCAGTGCTCTTTGAGCCAATTCCCACCTTTCTATGAACTTGCGCTCATCTAATATTCTGTTGTCTGGGTCGGAACTCACACCAACTTCCATTTACCCATCATATCTTTGCTCTCTGACCTATATTGGCTCTCAGTCGTAATGCCTATAATTTAATATTCTAATCCTGAGTTCTCTGTAACCCCCTCAAGCCCTAAAGACCTCTGAGATCCCTGTAAACTCCCCACAATATTCTGAGATCCCTGAGCCCTACAGCTTTGAAAGTGAGATGCCATATGGACCTCTGCCCTTTTCCTTTATTTCTCAATCTAAAATAAGACTTTAATTTAAACATCTTTTTCTTTAAATGGCATGCAGTTCATTTTTTAAAGACTGGTTTCAATCTGTGGATAAATCACTTGAACAAGTCATGGCCTGAACATAACATAGGAACGTAAGAATAGATCTTGAACACAGATTCTGACCTGTGATTTATTACATTTGGACAATAAGTCTCTCAACGCAATGTTTTGTGGCAGAATGAAATCCGATTTAAAAAGCAGGGAGGAAGCAGCTGGAAGGAAGCAAAAATAATTAAGTAATTTTCTCCATCACGAAATAATGTCATTATAGAACACGGTGTAAAGAAACGGACATTAAATTGTATGAGCCAAAGCAGTAGCTTATGACTAGCTTTTTTTTATTCTTTTGCGCTTTGCTGATTAGACCATTATTTATTGCCTTTTCCTAATTGCCCTTGAGAAGGTGGTGGTGAACTGTCTTTTTGAACTGCCGTAGTCCATGTGTAGGAATACCCCCAATGCTGTTAGGAAGGGAGTTCCAGAAAACAGAAACATAAAATAATAAGAGCAGGAGCAGGTATTAAGCCCATCGAGCCTGCTCTGCCATTCAGTGTGATCATGGCTGATCCTCGATCTCAACAACATACTCCTGGGACGGGATTTTACAGCATAGCTTGAGCGAGGCCCGGAATTCCCGCCCAAGATCAACGGACATTTCTGTTGTCCGCCCCTCACCTGCTCCGATTCTGTGGCGGGCAGAGTGGTAGAATTCCAGTGCTGTTCTCTCCCCATACCCCTTGACATCTTTCATGTCTAGAAATCTATTTCTTTCTTAAATAGTTTGTGACTTGGTCTCCACACAAGGCCTTAATGTGATAGAGAATTCCACAGATTCACCACTCTCTGTGTGAAGAAATTTCTCCTCATCTAAGTCCTAAATGGCCTATCCCAAATCCTGAGACAGTGACCGCATGATCTAGACCAGTGGTTCCCAATAACCTTCTCAGTAACATGGCACACTTCAATGAGAGACACAATTTCACAGCACACCCACTCTTTTCAACTGAATCAATGGCTCATAGATATCATATTTACTTACATTTACTATTGTTATGGTTTTACCAGAGAGGTTTGCCGCATACAGTTGAAATTCAACGGATCAGAGCAAAATGCAAAGTTTATTAAGAAGCAACTTACCGGGTTAGTGGGAAACTTGGGGCTGTTGGTGTGCACAGAGCCTTTTGATCCGGTGGTGGGGGGGGGGGGGGGGGGGGGGGAGAATTGTTGAGAAGACCACCTGCACTCCCTTCTGTTGTTTTTTATGCAGGCCAATGTTGAAAATGCTCACTCACATTGGTATGTTGTTGGAAAGGGCAAGAGTACAGCAATAGCATGGTTAGAGATCATTGGATATTCATGTACCACAGTCAAACCACATCCAAAGACACGTCTGCAAACTTCAGCTTTATTGTGCTATCCATCCATAGCTCTGCATATTCCTTTATTTTAATGTCAGTTTTTGTGATGAAGTGAAAGAAAGTACCCAGCCATTGTCTTCCCTATCTGTGGAGGGAAAATAGCACTCAAACCTCTCACAGTGTTTTAAGGTGCACCTTGACAGCTGCGTCTGCTGCTGACAATGTTAGTGGAACATCTCAAGTGAACCCTCTGCCACTATCTCTTGCCAAAGGGCCAATTTTGACCTGAAACCTTGAAATTTATCTGTAGTGGTCAGGATCGTTTTGTTCTTTCCCTGCATTTCTGTATGCATTTCATTCAGATAGCTGAAAATGTCTGCGCGACATGCAAGCTTAGCCCACCAGTAATGATCAGATAGTAACTCTTTATTAAGAAGTTCATGCATTGTTGAAAACCCTGTCAGTTCTCTCTGGAGCTCATGAACATAGGACTGAACCTTCCCCGCGATAACCATCACACCTGTAATAGTAAACTCTGATGTTCAGCCCCTATCTCTGCACATAAAATATGTGTGAATGTGATTTCAATGACTTTGATTTTATGTAATTCACGATTTTCATAGCTTGCTCTAACACCACAGCCATCTCTGGTGGGGCATCTGAATGCCAAAGCCAGAAGTACCCAAACATGGGCTTCCCGGGCTCCATACACAGGCATGTACTTCAGAGGCTGAGCTGAGTAGAACCCATGGCCAGAGCTCCAAATGCTGGTGAGGAAAGGATTAATTCACTGGGGGAGGAGAGGAAGAGATAGAGAGAGAGAGGAGAGGACAGCAGCCCAGAGATTTAGGGGTTGATGTCTTGAACACAACATGCCCTTTCAAAAGTCGGGGTTCTTTGGCAGCACAAATGTCATTCCTCCAAATGCTGCTGTTCCCAACACCACCGTTGAGCCATCTTCAGCTGACAATACAAAAGTGTTTTTTGTTGATGAATCAGAGCCCCGCCTTTGCTGTGACTCAACTTCCAGTACTTCATCTTCAGTTCTCAGCAGAACTCAATCTTTCATTTCTAAAGAGAAGAGCGATACCATTTTACTGACAGGTACTGACAGTCCAAAGATGTGTGGGTTAGGTTGATTGGCCAGGTTAAAAATTGTCCCTGGGATGCGTAGTTAGAGGGATTAGTGGGTAAATATGTGGGGGTAGGGCCTGGGTGGGATTGTGGTCGGTGCAGACTCGATGGGCCGAATGGCCTCCTTCTGCACTGTAGGGTTTTTTCTATGTTCTATGTTTCTATGTACATTTCGATCTTTTGTGACTTGCAGCCTGTATTTGACAACACACTTTATATTCTTAACCAAATGGAGCTCAGAATAATAGAAGAAATTCCACATGCTGAGGACAAACCGGACGAGCTCTTCGAGATTGCTGGAGGGAAGAGTCAGGACGCCAGCCAGAAACTCCGGGACTCTGTTTATAGCCACTTACTTGACCTCCTTTAATCTTGTGCAGCATTATATGTAATTGATCACACTTATTTATGGCGCTTATGGCTGGTCAGTACCGGTAATGGAAAACAAAGCTTGAACTTGCTCAGGCTGTGTGTGGCATTAACTCATGGAAGTGGTGAAATTATTGGATCATTCACTTTATACTCTGGGATAGGAAGTTTGCTTAGAAGCATGGCATCCATTTGCATGCAGAAGCCAGTGATTTGGTCTTCCTTTCATTGTTTATTTTCGATAACTGAAGTAAATTGTTTGCACTCTTCATATTTACTGTATTTGACTGATATGGGTTAATCTGTGTACCCATCCACTAACTTTTAAACAATTCCTGAAGTAAATTTGGAAAAGTGATGTTTTCTATAGAACAAGAAATACTCTCACACGTACATTAGTGAGACCACTCCTGCCTAAAGATGAATGGAAGAATCCGGCAAAGACACTAAAGGTAAGTAGTGATATTGATTTTAGAAACAAAATCTTTTTTGCATTTTTTTAAACAAACTCATTAAGAATAAATGTCAAAAACTAATTACCTGGGTCAAAATTTGCAACTATTCAAACAAAGCAACAGTATTAAAAGAAACTGACAGTAAAATTTATGTAATATTTATAGATTATGAGTTCCCACATTCTCATGGGAGGAACTTCTGACACCCTAGCTATTCTATTATATAAACAGAAATGATTATTGTAAATCATCCCCTTGTAGGGGTTAGATATTTCTTGCAATGCTTTGGTCAATAAACTCAGATGTCGGGGTTTTAAATCTGAGGGGTAGGGAGGTGGGTGCTTGAGATTGTAACAGAGAATTCCTAGATTGAGAGAATTACAGGGAAGTCCAGTCCAAGAATAGGGAACTGGTGGGGTTGCTTGGCCTTTCTGAATACATTTTCCATTGGAACAAATACTATAACTACTTTACTTCTGGGAGTAACTGAGGAGTCACTTTCCATGTAATTTCTCAATCTGAATCAAGCCTAAATTAAGATTTGAATTAGAATTAACACTGAAAAATCTTATTTCACAACCAAGGCAGCATAACCTTCAAAATTTACTCAATTGAAGAATTGCTGTTTTTCTCTCAAGTGTCAACTTTGCTACTCTCCGTCTCTTCATGTGCCTCATCAAATTAAATAATCTTGCAATGAATAGTAATGAATCATGTTGGGAAATCTACAGATGATGAAAGCAGAGACCAGTTTTATTATCAGACACTTGGAAGGTGGGTAGCTGGTTTCACTTGGGATCATTGACAGTTGCTTGTTTCATTTTTGGATTTTTTAAAAATGTTATTTCGTTGAAATTAGCATGTTGCCGGACAGGAAGTTAGATAACTCGAAGTTAATGCCTGTAATGGAAGTGTTTATCCTGTTAGTCCAGGAAATGGTTCTTTCTGTCGACAGCTTGAATTCTCCGCCCACATCAACCCCTTTGGGAAGGTAATATATTCAAGGGGCTGTAAAGCATGTAAAAGCTAGATTCATTGAGAATGAAACTGTGGTGGTGACAGTCAGGAATGCTGAATTAACCTGGACAGTGCCACAACCAGGACTGAATAGGCATCTCTGCACTTAGTAGTCCCAGGCTTGTATTTTATTATTCTTTTTGGTTTAGAACCAAGTGGGTCACTACCTTCCACTTTTTCAGAGTGGAAGGTAGTGACTAATGGGAGACCACAGGGATCAGTGCTTGAGCCCCAGCTATTCATAATATACATCAATGATTTGGATGAGGGAATCAAATATACTATTTCCAAGTTTGTTGATGACACAGAATGAAGTAAAATTGTGAAGGTGAGGAGGAAGTACAGAGGCTTCAAGGTGATTTAGACAAGTTGAGTGAGTGGGCAAACACAAGGCAGATGCAGTACAACGTTGAGACGTGTGATGTTATTCAATTCAGGAGGAAAAATCAATGGCAGAGCACTATTTAAATGATGATAGATTGAGAAATGTAAATGTACAAAGTTATCTGAGTGTCTTTGTACACCAGTCATTGAAAGCAAGCGTGCAGGTAGAGAAAGCAGTTCGGAAGGCAAATGATGTGTCGGCTTTGTTGCAAGAGGACTTGAGTACAAGAGTAAGGATGTCTTAATGCAGCTGTACAGGGCTGATGAGAGCATATGCAGTGTGTGCAGCTTTGGTCTCCTTACCTAAGAAAAGATATAATTGCCATAGAGGGAGTGCATCAAATGTTCACCAGACAGATTCCTGGGATGGCAGGATTGATGTATGTGAGAGGTTGGGTAGACTTAGAAGGAGAGTGGATCACATTGAAATGTATAATTTCAGATCAAAGATCAACCAACCGCGGGGGAACTCATTAACCAGTTTCTGACAGGGCTGGACAGACTGGATGCAGGGTGTTGCTTCCCCTGGCTGGGGGTGTGGGGGTGGGCCGGGGTGTCTACATCAGTGGCTTTCAACCAGTGTGCTGTGAGAAACGTGCAAGTATGTCACGGCCATAGCTGTGGGGCAAACTCTGAGCCCTGGGTGAGGAGAATTACTGCAGCAATGCCTTAGTGAACTCTCGTCACTTTCCCTCTCCCTCTGCTCACTGAACTATCTCCACATTCCCTCTCCCTCTGCTCACTGAACTCTCTCCACTTACCCCCTCCCTCTGCTCACTGAACTCTCTCCACATTCCCTCTCCCTCTGCTCACTGAACTCTCTCCACTTTCCCCCTCCCTCTGCTCACTGAACTCTCTCCACATTCCCTCTCCCTCTGCTCACTGAGCTCTCTCCACATTCCCTCTCCCTCTGCTCACTGAACTCTCTCCACATTCCCTCTCCCTCTGCTCACTGAACTCTCTCCACATTCCCTCTCCCTCTGCTCACTGAACTCTCTCCACTTTCCCCCTCCCTCTGCTCACTGAACTCTCTCCACATTCCCTCTCCCTCTGCTCACTGAACTCTCTCCACATTCCCTCTCCCTCTGCTCACTGAACTCTCTCCACATTCCCTCTCCCTCTGCTCACTGAACTCTCTCCACATTTCCCCTCCCTCTGCTCACTGAACTCTCTCCACATTCCCTCTCCCTCTGCTCACTGGGCTCTCGCCACTTTCCTCTCCCTGTTCTATTTTTAAAAGATAGGCTTGCCGGTGCAAACAGGTAAGAGCTTTATTGGAAAGGTGTTCACTCTACAGGCTGTGATGATAGACTGTTCATTTGCCTGCCCAAATGGCTGATGACATCATCAGTACATGACATATTTGGACTCTTAAAGTGACCTTGTTCCAATGGGGAACAAACATAAATACACAACACTTTCCTCCCCCTTTACATCAGAAATTCCTGCAATGAAAAACAATACAATGTTAACAATCAAAATTTACAACATGAACAATTCATCAACACAACAGTCAATAAGTTAGCTGTTTCAGTGGATGTCAAGTACTGGTTGGTTGTCAGTGAATGTCAGGTATCTGCTTTTTATGTTGACTGCAACCTCTGGTATTTTTGATTGACTTTGGACGTCAGCCATAGTTGTCTCAACCACAATTGACATAGGATTTTGAGGTTTATTCAGTGTTGAAGTGTTCTCAACTAAATACATGATGGCCTCCTCTGCCTTTGTTTTCAATGGACCCATTTTTATTTTTGCTAATGGACATGCTGTCTTTATGAACCCTTCACACATCCCCCTTGAAAATCCCTGTGTCAAAGGACAGCTGGATATCCTGGCAGAGTCTATTCAGAGTTTTCTCAGATATCTCTTGTAGTTAATGAGATTGGACCACTCAACTTCAATGACAGATTCCATCATAGAGGTGTTAACCTTAAACCTGTCAACAGTTTTCTACTCTAGAGTGTGGTATTGTAGATGAGGGCCTGAAGTATATTCTATTTTACTTCTGCACTATCGCGTGAATGCCACAGATCTCATGCTCAATTGAATCATGGAACTGTTGGTTTTCATGTGGGTAAGCAGTATGACTAACATTAACATGAGGATGGCAATCCTGCTTTGAGTGAAAATGCTTAGAGGATTGCATCCTCACCCGACTGAACACCAGGAAATGATGTGTGTCACAATAGTTGAATGCTGTTCAGACAGTCACATGTATAATGATCAGATTGAGCTGATGGTGCCAATGCCCTGATTTGGATGTCTTTGTGGCATGATTAGTTCTCAAAGAAGGTGTTCTTTGCCTGTGGTAGCTCAGCTGAACATATGAAAGGGTCAAAAGCACAAGATCCATTGACAAAGAAAATGTCTTCATTGAAAATAAAGGCAAGGGAGATCACCATCTATGGCAAAAAACAGTTGGACAGGTGGGTTGAACACTGGCTTGTGTTGAACTCCAGGATGAACGCTCCGATCTTTACTGAGGAAGCTCTAGATGCCACAGAAAGCCTGCCCATGGTAGCAGCAAAGCCAAAGTCAGCTCTCTCCATTCTCATTTCTCTTTTCCAGGCCATGATGTCCGAAGCAGGAGTGCCTTGCATCATGGTCTGCTCTCACTCCTGGTTTGAAATCCCCCCCCAGTAGGTTAGGATGTTCTGACTAAGAGATTATGCTGATAGCAGTGTCACACTCCTCACATAATTGGTCTTTCATTTCTGAGTAAAGAGAAATATGTGGAAAAGCGCTGGGAATACAAACAGTCAGTACCTGAGAAAAAGATCAGGGCAGTTTAACAACATGAGCTATGGCAGAGGAATCTTACCAGAAATATGAAACAGCCTTCTCTTTCTGAGGAACCGATTATCCAAGGGTAAATTGGACTCGAGGCTATAAGGAGTACTGATATCTAGCGAACTGGCAACTCATTTTACATCTATCTCAATTTTTATTCCCTTTGATTTTAAGTTTAAACAAAGAACAATACAGCAATTTAATATCAATACTTTGCATATCATGTTTATCAATATTGCACACGAGGTCCACCAATATAAAAGCTGAACTGTCGATTCACAATCTCTCAGGATACGCTTTGACACAGAGTCCAGATTACTCTCACACAGTGAGGTCTGGCAATCCCTCACTGAGAGGAAGCTGCTTCATGCTTCGGGTAAGGTTCCTTTGCCACAACTCAAACTTGTTAACCTATTCTGACTTTTTTCTCAGACACTGACTGTTTGCAGTCCCAGCACTTTTTCACTTCTATCTCTCTTTACTCAATTACCCAAGCTTAGCAGGGAAAATTCTGTCAGGTACTTGAACTTTTGTACCCTGTACCCCTGGGGTATCTTATCAGCCTCGCAGTGGGCAAAGTGTTACAGTTTGATCAGTCAGGTCCCCATAACTTCCGATGAGTGCTTCAATCCAGGAGCCTCATGTACCTCAATAACGGTTATTGATCACAACAAACTCTAGTACATTTACAATATTAAAGATGAAAATAGATTAAGAAATGCTTACCATGTGCAGAACTCCACGCTTAAACTTGATTCAGTTTCTACGCCTGGAATGGGCTAAGTGTGTACAGGAGCAGGTTTGACTTCCCCCAGATTGTGGATTTCAGACAACAAGTGAAATTCCAACACTGGAAGAACACACTCCGACTTCAACAGAGAAGCTTGTGAGCTGTGTCACTCACAGATCTGTGTCTCAGCTGCTGGGTAAACTCTTAAACAAGGCCAGTGCTGCTTCAATTTGCCAATAATTAACAGGGGAGCTTCCTTCTCCTCAAACTGGAAATAACTGCTTTCAAAAGCAAGATATTTGTGGCAAAGGAAGAGGGAAACAAGCAGAATTTCCAAGGAGTGACAGTCACAATTAGCTTGTCACTTTACTCCTCTTCATTTACCTTAGTTGGGGATGGGTCAACTAGGCCTGTATTTACTGGAATTTAGAAGAATGAGAGGGGAACACATATTGAAATGTATAAAACTCTTGACAAGTCTGGACAGACGTGATGCAGGGATATTGTTTCCTCTGGCTGAGAGGCCAGAACAAGGAGTCAAAGTCTCAGGTTATGGAGTACGCCAATTAGGACTAAGATAAGAAGTAATTCCTTCACTTAGAGGGTAATGAACCTGTGGAAATTTCGACCACAAAAAGAAGTGGAGGATAAGGCACTTAACAAATTAAAGAGAGAAATACATTTCTTGTATGTCTACAAATCTAGTTTCTTCCCATCTTAGTCCAACCTTAGTTCCCGTGGCCTTTAGGGCAGGGCAGCAAATTTGGAGGAATGGAAGCCATACTTGCTTGTTACGGCCCTAGCTGTCGTAAAGCAGGTATGTGTAAAGGACCGAGCCACTTTGAGATGCCAGAGGAGAGGTAGGTGTATAAGATAAATGTGTAGGATGGGTGGGGCTTGGATTCTGGTTGGTGTGGCTCGATGGGGGAAGGATGCTGGGGTAGGATGTGTCAGAGAGGATGTAAAATGAGTTGGGGTTGTCAGTCAGCAGTCAGTGGTCGTCAGTGACTCAGGAACATTGACAGGGCATGTGTGGGGTTAGTAGGGAGGTAAGGGGACTGGTCAGGGGCCATGAAGGAATTTGGGTTGTGTGTGTGTAGCTGGAGAGGGCAGGGGTGGGGGGTTGGTGGTGTTAAGGGGCAGTAGTTGGGAGTTGAGAAGCTGGTCAGGCTGTAATCAGGATGTCAGGAAGATTGTCAGGATGTGCAGTCTGTCAGACAGTGGGGATTCAGTTGGGGTGTGAGGGGGTGGACCGTAAGACCATAAGATATAGGAGCAGAATTGGGCCATTCAGCCGATCGAATTCAATCGTGGCTGATAAGTTTCTCAGCCCCTGTTGTAGGTAAAAAATACCTCTGAGATAGTTAGTAAGTCAAGGTACAGTGAGCTTTATTCTCAAAAACTTTCGGGAGAGACCTGGCACCTTAACAGTGGCTCACCAGATCTCTCACTGAACACATTTATACATTATGGCTCCCAGCACCAGTCACGATGCAAACACTGGTCTGGTCATGAATTAAAGTCCAATTGACAGTCCTTGATCATGAAGCACGATGCATCTGACCATAAACCAGAGTGTATCCGGCATTCTCAGGTCACGAAGCACCAGTCTCTGGCAGCTGTAGTCACGATGTAGTCTTTGGTTTCCTGCTCTTCCGCAGCTTTCCCTTTGAAGTTACTGGCGCAATTGCAGCCGTCCCAGTGGGGAGTCTTCCTGTCAAACAGCCGTATCGCATTCTATCATCTGTAGCTGCTTCTTCCGTTTACATTTAACACACAAGCCTGCAGAAACAGGTAAGACTTGCAAGTCTGCAAAGAACAACAGTCTGTCTTTATAAGAATAAAAGTAAACCATGAATAAATAACTTATATTGATGCCAGGAGCAGTATAAATAAGGGGAGATTAGCCATAATGAAGGGTTATGTTTGTGATACATTCTAGGTACAAAATCCATTAACCCTTTCCCTTCTTCAGCCCCATTCTCCCACCTTTTCCTGGTAATGACCTGGCCTCCACAGCCTTCTGTGGCAATGAATTCCATAGATTCACCACCCTCTGGCTGAAGAAATTCCTTCTCATCTCGGTTCTAAAGGGTCGTCCCTCTATTCTGAGGCTGTGTCCTTGGATCCTAATCTCACCTACTAATTGAAACATCTTTCCCATGTCCACTCTATCCAGGCCTTTCAGTGACTGGTGTACTAGGACACCCAGTTCCTTTCGTACATCAACATTTCCTAATATAACACCATTTAAATACTGCTCCACCATTCTGTTTCTACATCCGAAGTGGAAAACTTCACATTTATATATACTATACTGCAGCTGTCATGTATTTGCCCACTCACTCAACTTGTCTAAATCATCTTGAAACCTCTTAACATCCTCCTCACCACTCATCTCCCCACCAAGTTTTGTGTCGTCAGCAAACTTGGAAATTTACATTTGGTTCCTTCACTAAAATCATTGATATATATTATGAATAGCTGGGGCCCAAGCACTGATCCCTGTGGGACCCATTAGTCACTGCCATCCACTTTGAAAGAGACCCATTTATTCCTGCTCTCTATTTCTTATCTGCTAATCAATTCTCAATCAAAAACAGTATATTACCCCCCCCCCCCCCCCCCCCCCCCACCTCATGCACTTTAACTTTGCACAATAACCTCTTCTTTGGGACTTTATTAAAAGCTTACTAAAAATCCAAATAGATCTCCCTTGTCTATTCTATGTCGTCAAGAAACTCCAGATCATTTGTTAGATATAATTTCCCTTACATAAATCCATATTAACTTTGTCTTATCCCATGATATTTTCTAAATTTCCTGTTATAATAGACACTGACATTTTCTCTACCCCTCATGTTAGGCTAACTGGTCTGTAATTCCCCCCTGTTTCTACTTTCCTTTTTTAAATAGCAATCCCCCTGGGATTGTTCTAAAATCTACAGAATTTTGGAAGATAACAACCAACGCATCCACTATTTCCACGTGACCTTCTTTCGTACCCTGGGATGTAGGTTATCCGGCCCCGAGGATTTACTGGTTTTCAGTCCCATCAATTTCTCCAGCATCAATTTATTCAGTAATGCTAATTTCCTTCAATTCCTCCTTTCTACTACACCTTTGGTTCCCTGGTATTTCTGGGAAATTATTTGAGTCTTCTTCCCTGAAGACAGAACTAAAGTAGTCATTTAATTGCTCTGCCATTTCCATGTTCTTGATTATAAATTCTCCCATTTTTCTTCACTAATCTTTTTCTTTTCACATACTTTTCGAAGCTTTAACTGTCCACTTTTGTGTTACAAAGATATTTACTCTCTGCCATGGATTGTAAACCAATGCATCTCTGTGTATCATAGAAATCATAGAAATCATAGAAACCCTACAGTGCGGAAGGAGGCCATTCGGCCCATCGAGACTGCACCGACCACAATCCCACCCAGGCCCTATCCCCACATATTTACTTGCTAATCCCTCTAACCTACGCATCTCAGGACTCTAAGGGGCAATTTTTAACCTGGCCAATCAACCTAACCCGCACATCTTTGGACTGTGGGAGGAAACCGGAGCACCCGGAGGAAACCCACGCAGACACGAGGAGAATGTGCAAACTCCACACAGACAGTGACCCGAGCCGGGAATCGAACCCGGGACCCTGGAGCTGTGAAGCAGCAGTGCTAACCACTGTGCTACCGTGCCGCCCCTCATATGGTGACATCATCAGAGGCATTGGGAGATTACAAAGAACAAAGAACAGTACAGCACCGGAACAGGCCCTTCAGCCCTCCAAGCCTGCACTAATCACATTTACCTATCTAAACCAATCGCTTATATCCCTCTATTCCCCGTTTGTTCATATGCCTATCAAGATAAGTCTTAAATGTCACTAACGTAACTGCCTCAACCACCTCACTTGGCAGTGCATTCCAGGCCCCCACCACCCTCTGTGTAAAAAACTTCCCCTGCACATCTCCACTGAACTTTTCCCCACTTATCTTGAACTTGTGGCCCCTTGTAATTGTCATTTATGCCATGGGAAGAAGCTTCCAACTATCTATCTATACCTCTCATAATTTTATAAACTTCTATCAGGTCACCCCTCAGCCACTGTCTTTCCAGGGAAAACAGTCCCAGTTTATTCAACCTTTCCTCATAGCTAATATTCCCCATACCGGCCAACATCCTGGTAAACCTTTTCTGCACTCTCTCCAAAACCTGCACGTACCTGGTAATGTGGTGACCAGAATTGGACACAGTATTCCAAATGTGGCCGAACCAATGTTTTATACAACTGTAACATAATTTGCCAACTTTTATACTCGATGCCCCGTCCAGTGAAGGCAAGAATGCCGTATGCTTTCTTCACCACCTTTTCCACCTGTGCTGCCACTCTTAAGGATCTGTGGACCTGTGCTCCCAGATCTCTCTGTGTGTCTAGGCTCCTGATTGTTCTGCCACTTATTTCATATCTCCCACCTGAATTGGATCTACCAAAATGCATCACTTCGCATTTGTCTGGATTAAATTCCATCTGCCATTTCTCCACCCAATTTTCCAGTCTATCTATATCCAGCTGTATTCTCTGACAATCTTTATCACTGTCTGGAACTCTGCCAATCTCAGTATCATCTGCAAACTTACTAATCAAACCAGCTACGTTTTCTTCCAAGTCATTTATATATATTACAAACAGCAGAGGTCCCAGCACTGATCCCTGTGAAACAGACCTCCATTCAGAAAAACACCCTTTCACCACTACCCTCTGCCTTCAATGGCCAAGCCAGTTCTGAATCCATCTAGCTAGTTCCCGCTGATGCCGTGAGATTTAATCTTTTGCACCAGCCTGCTATGAGGGACCTTGTCAAATGCCTTACTAAAGTCTATGTGGACAACATCCACAGCCCTTCCCTTGTCAATCATTTTTGTCACCTCCTCAAAAAATTAAATTAAATTAGTGAGACATGACCACCCACGTACAAAACCATGCTGTCTGTCGCTAACAAGACGATTCAGTTCCAAATGTGTATAGATCCTAGTCCTAAGAATCTTCTCCAACAGTTTCACTAACACTGACATCAAGCTCACTGGCCTATAATTACCCAGGTTATCCTTACTACCCTTCTTAAATAATGGGACAACATTGGCTATCCTCCAATCCTCTGGTACCTCACCAGTGGCCAACGAAGAAACAAAGATTTCTGTTAGAGGCCCAGCAATTTCATCTCTTGTCTCCCTCAGTAATTTGGGATAAATGCCATCTGGTCCTGGGGATTTGTCTAACTTAATGCTTTTTAATTCGCCTAACACTTCCTCACTCATAATGATGACTTGTTCTAAAGGGTTTACACACCCTTCTAAGACACCATCAATCAACGTGTCCCTCTCCTTTGTGAATACTGATGCAGAATGCTCATGAAGGATCTCACCCACTTCCTTCGGTTCCACACATAGTTTCCCTCCTTTGTCCTTAAGTGGACCAACTCTTTCTCTAGTCACTCTCTTGTTCCTAATGTATGTATAAAATACCTTGGGATTCTCCTTAATCCTGTCAGCAAAGGACATTTCGTGACCCCTTCTTGCTCTCCTAACTCCCTGTTTGAGCTCTTTTCTACTTTCCCTGTATTCTTCAAATGCTTCATCTGTTTTTAATTGCCTAGACCTTATGTATGCATTCTTTTTCTTTTTGACTGGACAAACAATTTCCCTGGTCATCCATGGTTCCCGAATCCTACCTATCCTGTCCTTCCTTTTCACAGGCACACGCCTGTCCTGTACTCCGATCAACTGCTCCTTAAAAGACTCCCACATGCCAGATGTCTATTTACCCTCAAACATCCTCTCCCAAACTACAGCCTCCAAATCCTGCCTAACCCGATTGTAGTTAGCCTTTCCCCAATTTAGCACCTTAACCCGAGGACAACACTTGTTCTTTTCCATGAGTATCCAAAAACTTATGGAATTGTGGTCATTGTTTGCCACATGTTCCCCCACTGCAACTTTGATGACCGGACCGGGCTCATTCCCGAGTACTAGATCCAGTATAGCCCCCTCTCTAGTTGGACTCTCCACATATTGTACCAAAAAGCCTTCCTGGACACGCTTAATAAATTCCTCACCATCCAAACCCTTAGCCCTAAGGGATTTCCAGTCAACAAAAGGAAAATTAAAGTCTTCCAATACAACAGGATCTTGATCATTTGGGCTGACGAATGGCAGATGGAGTTTAATTTAGACAAATGCGAGGTGATGCATTTTGGTAGATTGAACCAGGGCAGGACTTACTCAGTTAATGGTAGGGTCTTGGGGAGAGTTACAGAACAAAGAGATCTCGGGGCACATGTTCATAGTTCCTTGAAAGTGGAGTCACAGGTGGACAGAGTGGTGAAGAAGCATTCGGCATGCTTGGTTTCATCGGTCAGAACATTGAATACAGGAATTGGAATGTCTTATTGAAGTAGTATAAGACATTGGTACGGCCACACTTGGAATATTGTGTGCAATTCTGGTCACCCTATTATAGAAAGGATATTATTAAACTAGAAAGAGTGCAGAAAAGATTTACTAGGATGCTACCGGGACTTGATGGATTGAGTTATGAGGAGAGGCTGGATAGACTGGGACTTCTTTCTCTGGAGCGTAGGAGGCTGAGGGGTGATCTTATAAAGGTCTATAAAATAATGAGGGGCATAGATCAGCTAGATAGTCAATATCTTTTCCCAAAGGTAGGGGAGTCTAAAACTAAAGGGCATAGGTTTAAGGTGAGAGGGGAGAGATACTAAAGTGTCCAGAGGGGCAATTATTTCACACAGAAGGTGGTGAGTGTCTGGAACAAGCTGCCAGAGGTAGTAGTAAAAGCGGGTACAATTTTGTCTTTTAAAAAGCATTTAGTTACATGGGTACGATGGGTATAGAGGGACATGGACCAAATGCGGGCTATTGGGATTAGCTTAGGGGTTTCAAAAAAAAAGGGCGGCATGGACAAGTTGGGCCGAAGAGCCTGTTTCCATGCTGTAAACCTCTATGACTCTAACAACCCTATTATTTCTACATCTGTCCAGAATCTGCTTACATATCCGTTCCTCAACTTCCCGGGGGCTGTTGAGAGGCCTGTAGTACACCCCCATCATAGTGACTGCCCCCTTCCTGTTTCTGAGCTCTACACACAGAGCCCGATTTTACTAAAACTTCCGGGCGCGAAATCGCGGTAAAGTTGGGCGTCAGGCCTATACCGCGATCTGCACACGATTCCAAGCAGATCGCAGCTTTACCGACACCCGATTCGCGTGCGGGTCTGGCCTGCGTCCAAATTGGGCAGCCCGACGATTTAAATGCATTTGCATGCATTTAAATCGACTTAATGAACCGCGCGCCCAACCCTACCGCCAAATCCCACTTTACCGTCTTCTGGCCCGTTCTGCATCCACGCTTTTAGCAACCTGCAAAATAAAAGTCTGAAGTTGTCGCTGCAGCTTCCGAAGAGCGGGGTCAGAGCCTCCAACGCCTCTCTGACCCAGGTCATCCTCTGGTTGGGGGGCGGGCGGTGGGAGGATGAGGGGGGGCGGGACCCAGATCATCCTCTGGTCAGGGAGGGGGGGGGGGGGGGGTGGTGGGGGAGGGTGGTGCGACCCAGATCATCGTCCAGTCGGGGGGGGGGGGGTTCCGCTGCCAGTCTGCGGCTGATCGGTGGGGAGGGAGGGGGCAGGGGGTTCCGCCGCCACTCTGCGGGCGATCCTTCCTCCCTATCGGAGGAAGGAATCCCTCCTGCCGGAGTGGACGTGCGGCCATGCCATCCCACAAAACCTTCAGGATGAAGCGATTCCTCGCTAAGTAGATGAAGCAGAACCGGCCGATTCCACAGTGGATCCGCATGAAAACCGGCTACAAGATCAGTACAAGTCCAAGAGGAGACACTGGAGAAGGACCAAGCTGGGCCTGTAAAGGGATACACCATCACTGTTACACTACCCGCCACAGATTACTCTTCCCTGCAGGGGCAAGAGAGTGGGAGAGATGGCTGTGACTGGTAGTGTACCAGTGATGGTACAAGATAATGAGGGACCACCATCTGGGTAAAAAGGTTTTTCCTCATGTTCCCCATAAACCCCTGCCCCTCACCTTCAACCTATTTCCCCTCATGACTGACCCTTCAACTAAGGGGAACAGCTGCTCCTTATCCACTCTGTCCATGTCCCTCATAATCTTGTACGCCTCGACCAGGTCACCCCTCAGTCTTCTCTGCTCCAACGAAAACAACCCAAGTCTATCCAGCATCTCTTCATAACTTAAATGTTCCATCCTAGGCAGCGTCCTGGTGAATCTCCTCTGACCCCCTCAAGTGTAATCACATCCTTCCTATAATGTGGTGACAAGAACTGCACACAGTGCTCCAGCTGTGGCCTCACCAAAGTTCTATACAACTCCAACATGACCTCCCGGCTTTTGTAATCTATGCCCCGATTGATAAAGGCAAGTGTCCCAAATGCCTTTTTCACCACCTTACTAACAGGTCCTCTGTCTTCAGAGATTTACAGACAAACACGCCAAGATCCCTTTGTTCCACAGAACTTCCTACTGTCAATCCATTCATTGAGTACTTTCTTGTTAAATTACTCCTTCCATAGTGTATGGAGTACTTATAAAGAGAGCTTTCAATATTACCTTGCTGCAAACAGGATATCAGGTTAAATTCAAGTAGTAACTTTCCGAGTGTAATAGAATACAATAGAGTGTAACTCTATTCCAAAGTCTTGTTCATCCTGCCAAACCTGGTACAAAGACTTATGAAGAATTGACTAAGACTCTTTAATCATAGCGAAGAGATTCAGATTTCATTGATGAAGCCAAGAAGAGAGTGAAAATATTCTACAATTTGTGACCATACTGTGGAAACTAGCAAAGAGTTTTGAGTTTTGTTCAACCCTCATAGACACACTGTGAGACAGACTTGTTTGTGGGCTTCATAATGAAGCAATTCAGAGACAACTGCTCACCGAAAGCTCTTTAAAACTAAAACCTGCTGTCGAAATTGCAATGTCCATGGAATTGGCTGCTGAAGAAGTTTCCCAAATCAGCTCATGCCAAAATACACAAGATGAATACTAAGGAAAGAAAATCTCTTAACACACAAGCATGCCATAGGTGTGCCCAGGTGGGGCATTCTCCACAGGAATGTTGGTATCGAGAAAACAAATGTTGTAATTGTGGCAAGAAAGGTCACATAACCAAGGCGTGTTGGACCAGACAGAATCCTCAAACCTCGAATAAAGCACCCAAATATACACAAAAGGTTCAGAGAATAATCAAATACAATGAAAATTCCTAGGGAAACACTACAGAGATCAAAGAACTAAATCTTGATGCAAAGCAATACATATTTGGTCTATCTGAAATGAATGGGAATGAAATTAAAGTGGGAGTAGACACGGAAGCCGCTGTATCTTCCGAAAATTTCAATCAACAAAATCTCAAGAATGTACAATTATAGCCATCTGATATAATCGTGAGAATCTGCATGGAAGAAACAGTGATGGGTTATAACATGGTGCACGCTGAAATAAATGGTCCATCTGGCAAATTGCCATTACACGAAAGTAAATTTTCCTGCACTTTTCGGAAAAGTTTAGTTAAACAAAATCAAACTAAATTGGCAAGTAATTAACCAATTGGTTGATGAAAAGAACATTAGGGAAAATGTCTGGACTCGAGTCATGACTTATGATGAAACCTGATAGCAGCCCAAAGTGCTTAAAGGCAAGAACTTAGCCTTATGCTATCAAGCCTAAAGTTGAAATGCAACTTGAACAATTGAATCAAGGCTGGAGTGATTGAGTCCGTAGCCATGAGTGATTGGGCAACTGCAATCATCCCTGTCATTAAACTAGATGGTTCTGTAAGAATTTGCAGTGACTTCAAAACAACAATAAATCCAGTGCTCTGTATTGACCAGCCCCTTTTACTATTAATCGGGGACCTATTCGCTGGATTGCCTGGGGGCAGCAGTTCAGTAAGATAGACTTGGAGGGCCGAAGGGCCTGTTCCTGTGCTATATTGTTCTTTGTTCTTTGTTGTACTTGTCCCAAGCATATCTCCAAATGAAGCTGGCAACTGAGTCATAATCTCTGTTAATGATTGCTACTCCCAAAGGATTGTTCCAATATAAATGCCTACCGTTTGGAATAAAATCAGCGCCTGCCTTATGCCAAAAATCAACGGATCAAATCCTAAGTGGCCTTAATGGCATCCAGTGTTATTTGGATGGCATTTTAATCATGGGCAAAGATGAACAGAAACATGTACAGAACTTAGAGGAAACACTGAAGCGTGTGTGGAGAAGCACAATCTGCATGTGAAGAAAGAAAAATGTGAATTTTACAAGTCATCAGTAAGCTATCTAGGCCATGTAACTGATAATGATGGGCTCCACAAGGAACCCAAGAAGATGACTGCGATTTTAGATACGCTTATACTTGCAGAATATATTGCAACTGAGATGGTTTTGTAGGACTTTTTTAATCAATTAATATGGAAAATATTTTCTAAATCTCGTTACTATGCTAAAACCACTTTATACTTTGTTATATGTGAACCAATAATGGACTTGGAAAAAAGACTGCGAAAAGGCATATCATGAAGTCAAAAATATGCTAATGAAATCAGAGGTCTTAGTTCATTTCAACCCAAATTAAAGAACAACTGGCATAAGACACATTGCCCTATGGGTTGGGTGCAGTGGTCTCTCATATAATATAAATGGAGATGGAAGACCAATAGCTTTTGCTTCGAGAACGTTGACAAGCGCTGAACAAAATGATGCTCAATTGGAAAAGGAATCCCTGAGTATAGTTAAGGAATCAAGAGATTTCATCACTGTCTGGATGGAAGACATTTTACCTTGTCAACAAACCACAGACCTTGTGATCTTTGGTCCATAGAAAGGAATATCATCTCTCGTTGTGAGTCGTTCATAGGGATGGTCCTTCATCTTATCAACACATAACTACGAGATTAAATACAGAAGGTCTGAGCAGGGTGCCAATGCTGAAATCACCTCTACCAATTCAGGACAAAGCCATACCACAGGATAATTGGTGGTGTACCTGTTACAGCCTCTCAAGTGTAAAAAGGCATTGGGTCAGATCCACTGATGGGGAAGATAAAGCTAGTTTATTTTGAAAGGAATCCCATTGGATAAACAGAAAAGGAATCCGGAATTCAAGCCATACGGAACATGGGAACTTGAGCTAATAATACAAAACAGCATACTGTTACTGTGGATCACGGTAATTAGACTTCCACGTTTGCGGAATCGTTTACTGGAACAACTTCATGAAGGAGTCATAGGTATGAAAGAACTCGCAAGGAGTTATTTCTGGTGGCCTGGGCTAGCTGTGATGTTGGCACTGCACTGTAATAACACATGATGTAATTCTCTCATTTATTTTGGTTCTGAAGAGGAAGTGTATCTGAGGCAAATTTGTGTCAGGAAACAACAATGTATTGACTGGAATTGATGAGTGGTAGGTATCCTTTGATATCTAGCCCAACATTATCTATCAATATCAGTCTTGAAAGTTTCAGGTGTATCCAACATCAGCAGTGTATTGGAAGCTAGACTATAGATTTCTGCTATCCCTTTTGTGAAGAAGGATGTAAACCTTTTGAGAAAATTGGCATGAAAATATCAAGTGACCTTGAACCCTTACATCAGAGAACAGGATGATTTATCTTCTGTATCTAAGGTTTATTGGATGTCTGGAATGCCTTACATCAACCAGTCCAAAGTAAACTAAAAGGTATCCAAAACAAATCGACTACAGTAAGAACACGACACACCAGGTAAATTGGTTTGCTCCCTCATGTGAAAGAATTCAGAGACACAGTCAGAAGGCAGATAGGCATGAAATATCATTAATTTATTACCACATCTATGAAAACACAAATAATATCACAAGAATAAGCAATAAAGTTATTCAGAATACTTGGTTAAATGTTATTAACTGGTTAAGATATGAGATAAGACAGCATCAACTCAATGTTAATTGGAAACAGGATTACTCATCACACAATACTCTATAGTGATCAAGGTTGATTTACACCTATCTCTCCACTCCTCCAATTCTAGCCTCTTGTACATCACCCATTACCTTTGACCGCCATGCCATTAGCTGCTTGGATAATGAGCTCTGGAATTCCTTCTTTGAAACTATCTGTCTCGCTCTCCTTTTAAGAACCTCCTTAAATGACAACCTCAATGATCACATGCCTGTGTGGCTTTGTGTAAACCTTTTCTAATAGCTTGCTTGTGAAGTGCTATGGGAAGGTTTTGCTACCTGAAAAGATACAATATAATTGATAATTGTAGCTGCTGATTTCTTGTAACAGGCTTGTCCAGATATCCAGAATATTCCTGATAAGATGTTGCATTTGACTAAATCATCATTGGACTTTATTCAACTGTGTCCTTTTGGGTGAACCTGTATTCTCTCATGTCACCTGTTTCTGTTTCCCCATATATCACACCTTGCACATGCTTGCAGCTTTTTGGATCAATCCTGATCTTGGTCTCTCTCCATTTGGAATAATGGAATCTTACAGCACACCAGGGGCCATTTGGTCTCTCATGTCTGTGTTAGCTCTTAGAAATACAATTTAGTTACCATCCAAGTTGATTCTCATAACTTTGCAAAATGGTCTTTTTCAAATATGGATCCAATTCCTTTTGTCAGTTTGCATAGAATCTGATTCCACCACACTTGTAGAAAGTGTGTTCCAGGTCTTAACAAGTGACTGTATGAAAATACTTCTATCAGGTCCCCTCTACTTCCTTTTCCAATATTTTAAATTTATGATCTCCAGCTACTGGACCACTGGCCAGAGGAAACTACTCCTCCCTTCTCGTTCCTATAATTTTGAATATGTCTATGAGCTCTCCCCTTAATGAGAAGAACAACTCCAACTTCCCCAATCTCACCAAGAGATTCATGGCCCAAGACTTGACACATAGCAGAGCAATGTATCTGAAACTTTTACCTAAGCTTTATAAGACGTTTACAGTATTAGCACATTCTTGGCTTAGTGGAGGTCATTCTCTGTAATTTTCATCTCGAACATTGATCTTCACCCTTGGCAGGCTTGTAAAGACAGATGAATTGCTGAAGAGGGGCGACCGCAGGAGGGTTGGAGCTTTTACAAAGTGGTACCTGGAAATTCAATGGATGTGTCTGCCCAATGCTGGGATCAAATGTATGTGGGAAGTGGAATGGGATTAAATAGAGAGGGAGAGTTTATGGTGGGATAGAGAGTATGGGTTGTGGAATGGGATAAAATGGAGAGGGAGAGTCCATTCAAATCCCTCAACTGCTAATTGCCAATGGTTATAATTCTATGTTAGTTCATGATCTGGAAGAATTCCAACCTTCTCCTGAGATCATAGACTTTACCTTGGATTTGTCACCAATGTGCAGCAAATAGTTCTCTCTTGCTGTGCTCTGAGGAAAATGAAATGGAGGGCGATTAATTGGATATCTCTGCTGAACAGCTGATACAAGGTCCAATGAGTTAGACAGTCTCCCTCAGTGTAGTATCACACTGTGTTTCAATTAACTGGTTCTAACCAAGATGTCCTGATATTCCTCTCCCTCCTTCTCCCTTGCAGATTATGTTAAATCATTTACATTTCAGCCCAGGTTTTTACCATATCTTTTCCCATCATATATTCTGAAGAAAAAATCCTTTCCTCCCGCATAACACCATTTTTCTTTTCCTCTATTTTTGGAAGTCGGTGTAGTGTTTCTTTGGCAGTGTTGGCTCTCCACTATATTGCCATCATTATGGGAGGCAAGATAGCAGAAGTCAATGGGCCAGTTAAACATTGCTGTGTATGGCAGAAACCTCAAACTTGTAGAATCAATTTGGATAAGAAAAGTAAAGATAAGATGCTATTTGTTGAACTCGTTTATCAGCCCTTAGCATTATCCACAACATAAGATGGGATATACAGGAAGAAATAATGAGGGCTTGTGCGAAAGGCATAGCAATAATCATAGATGATTTTAATCTATATACAGATTGGATAAATCAGATTGGCAAAGGTAGCATGGTTGATTAGTTCATAGAGGATATCAGGGACAGTTTCTTGGAACAGCACATTTTAGCACCAGAGAACAGGCCTAGATCTCGTATTGTGCAATGAGACAGCGTTAATTAATGACCTCATAGTGAAGGCGTCCCTCTGTATCAGTGATCAGAATATGAGTGAATTTCACATTCAGTTTGAGGGAGAAAAAGAATAGATTTAATACTAGTGTTTTAAACTTAAATAAGGGCAATTATGAGGGCATGCCGCAGAGCAGGGTAAAGAGAACTTTGAAATTAGGTTCAGGAAGAGGTGTTGTAGTGCAAGACATTTTAGGAGATATTTCAAAATACTCACAAAGGATACATTCTAATGAGAAAGAAAGATTAAAGGAAGGATGCACCTTCTGAGGCTAATTATAACATCAAACTGAAAGAAGCATAAAATTCTGTAAAGATGAATGGCAAGTCAGAAGGTAGGGCAGAACATAAAGAACAGCAAAGAATAACTAAAAGGTTAATAAGGAGACAAAAATTAGAATGTGAGAGAAAGCTAGCCAGATATACAAAAACAGATTGTAAGTAGTTAAAAAGGAAAAGAGTAAGTTAAATGAATGTTGGTCCTCTAGAGCGTGAGAATGAGGAATTAATAATGGAAAATAAGGAAATGGCTGATAAATTGAACAGATATCTCTGTGCTTCACTGTAGAGAATACAAATAACATTCCAGAAATAATTGGAAGTGAAATGGTGGGAGGACCTTAAAACAATTAGAATTGCAGAGAAAAGATACTGAGAAAATTATTCAAACTAAAAGCTGACAGGTCCCAAGATCCTGATGGACATCATCCGAGAGTCTTAAAAGAATGGCTGCTGAGATAGCAGATGACTCATTTTCCAAAATTCCCTCGATTATGGAAAAATCCCATCAGAACTCCTCCGTTCAAGAAAAGAGAGAGAGAGAATGCAGGAATCTACAGGCCAGTTACCTTAACGACTATCATAGGAAAATTTTAAGAGAATTTTAAGAAAATCTCAACACAATCAGGGAGTGTCAACATAGTTTTGAGAAATAAAATTAATGTTTAACTAATTTATTGGAGTTCTTTGAGGAAGTAACAAGCAATGTGGATAAAGGAGAACCTGTGAGTGATTTTCTGAAGGCATGTGACAAGGTGTTACATTAAAATTTACTGTGCAAAATAAGAGTTCATGGTGTAGTGGATAACATATTAGCATGGATAGAGAATTGGTTAGCTAACAGGAAGAAGAGAATAGAGATAAATGGGTCATTTTTGGGTTGGCAAGATCTGATGAGTGGAGTGCCACGGAGATCAGTGCTGGGGCCTCAATTATTTATAATTTATATAAATAACTTGGATGAAGGGACCAATATGGTTCCTAAATTTGCTGATGACACAAAGCTAGGTAGGAAAGAATGGAAGTTATGAAGAGGACATAAGGAGGCTGCAAAGGGACATAAATAGATTTTTAAGTGAGTGAGTCGGCAAAAATCTGGATGGAATATAATGTGCAAAATGTGAACTTATCCACCTTGGCAGAAAGAATAGAAAATCAGCATACACGTTTTAAATAGAGAGAGATTACAGAACTCTGAGATACAGAGGGATCTGGGTGTCCTCGTACATGAATCAGGAATAGTTAGTATGCAGGTACAGCAAGTGATTAGGAAGTCAAATAGAATGTTGGTGTTTATTCCAAAGGGAATAGAATATAAAAGTCGGGAAGTTTTGCTACAGTTGTACAGGGTGTTGGTAAGACCATTCCTAGAGGACAATGAATATTTCTCGCCCCCTTATTTAAGTAAGGATATAAATGCATTGGTGCCAACCTCTCTCCCCTGGACAGTGAGGGAGGCAAGGTCATTGAATATTTTTAAGACTGAGGTAGTTAGATTCTTGATTAACAAAAGGTTGTTGGGGCTAAGCAGTGTGGAGTTGAGGCCACATTCAGGTCAACCATGATCTTGTTGAATGGCAGAGCAGACTCGAGGGGCTAAACAGCCTACTCCTGCTCCTCCTGTTTGTATGTTGTCCTTATCTCGCAGAGGGCACATTGCTTCAGGAGTCATGGGATGTAGCAGGCAGCTCTTTAATAGACAATTTTCTCCTTAGTGCAGGGGCACTGATGGATATCATAGCATCTTTCCAGATGCATTGGATGGGACCAGCTATCTGGACGCGGATCATTGGCAGGCCTGGGAACCATGCTGATGTATCAGCTACATTTTATTCCCTTTCTTTAAATTTACAAAATTTACATGCAACAGACCTCCTGTCATTTACAGAAAGAATAAATGTCACAAAAATCAATGCCACCACATCAGATACCATGTAACACAGTAGAAGGTGGGCTGCTTCATGCCTGCTCCCTATTGAACTGTTTACTGTTTACTGACGTGGTCTGGGTTGTGAAGGAATCAGCGAAATTCCACGATGACATCCTCCTGGCTACGGTTTGGATATAAAACTCCTTCACTTTCTTCCTGAATTGCTTTCCCACCAGGACATAAAGTATGGGATTGATGCAGCTGTTGGTGCATGCAAGAAATGTCGCAATCTGATTGCCGTTACTAATGACAGTCTGCCAGGTGCAGCTTGACAACAACTTTGTCCCACTGAAGATGCTGAGAAACCGGAGGAGCTGAAAGGGCATCCAGCAAATGATGAAAGCCAAGAGGACAATGAGGACCAAATAGGTCGCCTTTCTTTCCTTACGCACTTGCTTGAAGCGTTGCATTTGGTTGTTTCTTAGAACTTTCAGGATTTGGAAGGTGCAGTAACTGACGATGGCAGAAGGCACCAGGAAAACGATGACTATCAGCGTAATGTCCATCTGCAGCCTCCAGGCTTGGTGGGGATAGTTGAGTAGGCAGGCAGAGATATTCAAATGTTGGATGTCGATCACTTCTCGGAATATAATGACGGGGCTGCTCATCAACAAGCCAAACATCCAGATGAAGAAGCAGATGACCTTAGCACATGAGACTGTCCGTATCCTGCCATGACCCAGGACTTTCACCAGAGCTAGGTAGCGGTCAATGCTGACCATCACCAGGAGGTAGACACTACTGTAAAGGTTCATGTAAATAACTGAGTTGACATAACGGCAGAGGAACTCTCCAAAAGGCCAACTGAAACGGCGGGCAATGTTAACAGCCCAGAACGGGAGGCAAGCCATGAGGAGCAGGTCAGCACCAGCTAGGTTTCCCAAGTAGATCTCCGGTACTGTGCAATGGCCTTTGTGTAAACACATGACGATCAGGACAAAGCTGTTTCCCACAAGACCGATGATGCACACCAGCATTATGTAAATTGGTTGGAAGGTAAAGAGCCACTCCCAGAAGTTACCTTCAGGGCAAGAGTTTGAATCATTGAAGCTGCCAGCGGTGCTAAGATTTGAAGTTCCTGTCAGGAACTGATTCAGTGTTGTGTTGACAATCATCGAGACACTGTCAGTAAGAAAAGAGAGAGCATATCAGTTAGTCTTTCCACCAAGGATATATCATTGTGACCACAACACAGAAGCTTTGGTACGTAGGAGTTCACATACAGAAGAACACAGCTGCAGAGGTACACAGCGATATAGGATTGTTGAACCATATGTAGAAAACATAAACTGCTTTGGAAAGTAGTTATCTGCTATGATTTAGTACCAGCAATTTTGTCTCTAACTTAGCTAGGCAGCATGTTCAAATCCCATTACAGATATTTGAGCACAAATTCTAGGCTGCAGTGTAACAATGAGAGAGTTCTACACTTTATATTTAATATTCATATTCATATTCATTCATGGGATGTGGAAGTTGCTGGCAAGGCCAGCCTATATTGTACATCTCCAATTACCCTGAAGAATGTAGTGGAATGCCACCTTTTCTAACTAGTGGTGTAGACATATCCAAAGTATTGGATTTTCACAGTAATTTCATTGCAGTGTTAATGTAAGCTTACTTGTAACACTAATAAATAAACTTTTAAAACTATTGTTAGAGAGGGAGTTCCAGGTTTTTGACCCAGCGACAAGTGAAGTTAGGATGGTGTGTGACTTGGAGGGGAATTTGAAGCTGGTGGTGTTCCTTTCCCCTGTGCCCTTGTCCTTCCAGGGTGATAGAGGACACTGGCTTGGAACACGCAGCTAAAGGAGCCTTGGCGAGTTTCTGCAGTACATCTTGCATACGGTACATCTGTTCACCGGTGGTGTGCAGGGCTTGAATGTTTAATCTGGTGGATGGAGCGTCAGCTTTGTTCTAGGTGCTGTTGAGCTTCTGAATTGTTGTTGGTGTTGCAATAACATGCAAGCAGATAGAAAGTATTCAAACATAGAAATCTAGAAAGTAGGAGTAGGCCATTTGGCCCTTCAAGCCTGCTCCATCATTCATTTTGATTATGGCTGATCATCCAACTCAGTAACTTGATCCTATTTTTCCCCCACATCCTTTGATCTCTTTCGCCCCAAGAGCTATATCAAACTCCTTCTTGAAAACACAAAATGTTTTGGCCTCAACTGCTCTTTGTGTTCTTCCACAGGCTCACCACTCTCCGGGTGAAGACATTTCTCCTCATCCCAGTCTTAAATTCCATCATACTCCTGATGTGTGCCTAGTGCAGGCTAATGGACTTGGCCAATGCTTTCCATTTACGTGGTGTGAATATCATTTGCAACATATCAATCCAATGCTGCACTGTTAGTAGTTGCTGTTTTTCAATTGAGATGTTAAGGTGGATCCCATCTGCCTTTTTGTGTGATTGCACGAGGCTAGATTTATCTTCTTGTTGTGTGGGATGACACTGTCCCTACGTAACAATGGTGACTACAATTTAAAAAGTACTTTGATTGCTATGAAGTGCTTTGAGATGTCCCACGGTTGTGGAATATGTGAGAGAAATACAAACTTTATTTTTCCCTTTCCAATATTAATAGAAAGAAATTTCAAAAGATTGAGCATCAAACAATTTGACAACATCCTAACGCTGGGCAGTGCCCAGGCATGACCCTCTCACCACACCTTCCAAGCGATGCCCTCATCTGAGCTCTCCTGGGAGGTCTGCTCACCAGGTGTACACATTGAATGACCAGTCGGATTCTCGTGGTTCTGCCATCACTCCAACATGAATGGATTTTCTGATAGGATGCGGGAAGGATGATTCAGGTGTAGGGGCCGGATAATGATGTGTCAGTGAATGAAGATGATAACTTCCACATTGAATTACAAGTTAGCCAGGAAGGACCTAAAGAAAGAGTTAAGAAGAGCCAGGAGGGGACATGAGAAGTCTTTGGCAGGTAGGATCAAGGAAAACCCTAAAGCTTTCTATAGGTATGTCAGGAGTAAAAGAATGACTAGGGTAAGATTAGGGCCAGTCAAGGACAGGAGTGGCAAGTTGTGCGTGGAGTCTGAAGAGATAGGAGAGGCACTAAATGAATATTTTTCGTCAGTATTCACACTGGAGAGGGACAGTGTCGAGGGGAGTACTGAGATGCAGGCTGTTGGACTGGATGGGATTGATGTTCATAAGGAGGAGGTGTTAGCAATTCTGGAAAGGGTAAAAATAGATAAGTCCCCTGGGCCGGATGGGATTTATCCTAGGATTCTCTGGGAGGCGAGAGAGGAGATTGCAGAGCCTTTGGCTTTGGTCTTTGGGTCGTCATTGTCTACTGGAACAGTGCCAGAAGACTGGAGGATAGCAAATGTTGTCCCCTTGTTCAAAAAGTCGAGTAGGGACAACCCTGGTAATTCTAGACCGGTGAGCCTTACTTCTGTTGTGGGAAAAGTATTGGAAAGGATTATAAGAGATAGGATTTATAATCACCTGGAAAGGAATAATTTGATTAGGGATAGTCAGCACGCTTTTGTGAAGGGTAGGTCATGCCTCACAAACCTTATTGAGTTCTTTGAGAAGGTGACCAAAGAGGTGGATGAGGGTAAAGCGGTTGATGTGGTGTATATGGATTTCAGCAAAGCGTTTGATAAGGTTCCCCATGGGAAGCTTTTGCAGAAAATACGGACACATGGGATTGAGGGTGATTTCGTGGTTTGGATCAGGAATTGGCCAGCTGGAAGAAAACAGAGGGTGGTGGTTGATGGGAAATATTCATCCTGGAGTTCAGTTACGAGTGGTGTACCGCAAGGATCTGTTTTGGGGCCACTGCTGTTTGTCATTTTTATTAATGACCTGGATGAGGGCGTAGAAGGATGGGTTAGTAAATTTGCGAATGACACTAAAGTCGGTGGAGTTGTAGACAGTGCGGAGGGAAGTGGCAGGTTACAGAGGACATAGATAAGCTGCAGAGCTGGGCTGAGAGATGGCAAATGGAGTTTAATGCAGAAAAGTGTGAGGTGATTCACTTTGGAAGGAGTAACAGGAATACAGAGTACTGGGCTAATGGTAAGATACTTGGTAGTGTGGATGAACAGAGCGATCTGGGTGTCCATGTGCATAGATCCCTGAAAGTTGGCACCCAGGTTGATAGGGTTGTTAAGAAGGCGTACGGTGTGTTAGCTTTTATTGGTAGAGGGATTGAGTTTCGGAGCCAGGAGGTCATGTTGCAACTGTACAAAACTCTGGTGCGGCCGCACTTGGAGTATTGCGTACAGTTCTGGTCGCCGCATTATAGGAAGGATGTGGAAGTGTTGGAAAGGGCGCAGTGGAGATTTACCAGGATGTTGTCTGTTATGGTGGGAAAATCGTATGAGGAAAGGCTGAGGGGCTTGAGGTTGTTTTCATTAGAGAGAAGAAGGTTAAGAGGTGACTTAATAGAGGCATACAAGATGATCAGAGGATTAGATAGGGTGGATAGTGAGAGCCTTTTTCCTCGGATGGTGATGGCTAACACTAGGGGACATAGCTTTAAATTGAGGGGTGATAGATATAGGACAGATGTTCGAGGTAGGTTCTTTACTCAGAGAGTAGTAAGGGCGTGGAATGCCCTGCCTGCAGCAGTAGTAGACTCATCAACAATGGTTATTGGATAAACATATGGATGATATTGGAATAGTGTAGGTTAGATGGGCTTTAGATTGGTTTCACTGGTCGACACAACATCGAGGGCCGAAGGGCCTGTACTGCGCTGTAATGTTCTATGTTCTATGTTCTATGAATGTCACTGACTGGGGGAGGAGACAATCGTGGTTACGTTGATGTAAAACGCAATTTGGTTGTTTTTGCAATATTTTCCGCCACTGTCCACCTGACGTGATCAGGAGTGAAATATTCTGGTCATTTATCCGAAATCTAATTCTGTCTTTTTATGCAGCATTTTTGATGTTTTATTTCAAGCATCCAACAGTCATATGAACAGAGCAGCATAGAATAATTGAAGCGGGAATAGTCCATTCAGCCCCTCGAGTCTGTTCCACCATTCAACTAGATCATTGCTGATCTTCTTCCTCAATGCCACCTTTCCACACCATCCCCATATCCCTTAATATCAATGATGACTCGGAATCTATCGCCTCTATTTTAAACATGCTCAATCACAGCCTCCACTGCTCTCTGGGATAGAGAATTCCAAACTTACCACTATCCACCTCATCTTGGTCCTAACTGGTCTACCTTTTATTCTGAGAATCTGCCCTCTGGTTCTAGGCAGCCCCTGCCCCCCCCCCCCCCCCCCCCCCCCAAGCCCAGCCAGGGGAAACATCCTTCCTACATCTACCTTGTCGAGCCTGTAAGATGTTTGTACTCTTCACCTCACATTCTTCAAACATTAGCGAAAACAGGCCCAGTCTCCTCACTCGTTCCTCATTGGACAATCCTGCCATCCCAGGAATAGTCTGGCGAATCTCTATGGTCAGTATATCATTCCTTAGAGAAGAAGGAGAACAAAACTGCACATAATGTACTTTCTCCAAGGCTCCAAACAACTGCAACAAGACTTCCTCACTCCTGTACTCAAATCTTCTTGCAATAAAAGCTAACGTACCAGTTGACTTTCTGATTGCTTGTTGGCATCTGCATATTAGCTTGCAGTGACTTATGAACAAGAACACCCAGATCCTTTTGTACATTAACATTTTCCAATTTCTCCCCATTTAAGAAATACTCTGCCTTGCTGTCTTTTATCCAAAGTGGATAACTTCATATTTTTTTCTACATTATTTTCCACCTGGCATATTCTTGCATACTCACCTAGCTTTTCTAAATCCCCTTGCAGCCTCTTTGCATCTTCCTGACAACTCACATTCTCACCAAGTTTTGTGTCATCAGCAAACTAAGAAACATGGGATCCACATTGGGTTGATTGTCCCTTTAAGGGCAACACAGCAGAGTAAGGGTCACCCAGCTCAGGGGACCAACTGGGACTCAAAGTGGGTAATCACCCCAGGGGATGGACTCCTCTCTTAGACAAAGAGACATGTCGGAGCCTAGGTGCAACCATGTGCGATGATCATAATTAATGGCGGAGCAGGCTCCAAGGGCCGATTGGCCTATTCCTGCTTCTATAAAAAAAAATTGACTACATACCAGAACAAGTTTGCTGAAATAGTCATGTGAATGGAAAAACACAAAAACCATTATGATAAAAAGCCAATAAAAAAGATGCTGAATTGAAATGCTGGTAAGAGAAGAAACTTTATCACACAATCTCAGTACCAGAGTACTACGACATTCCTTCACACATAAGCTGTCAGTGATCAAGACTCTTAGCTAGGTGCCATGGTTTAACCTGCTAAAAAAGAAACTGCCCTCTCCCACACATCTCCCCCAATGATTAATACACACAGGCCACTTCATTTTGCTCAATCCTCATACTTTGCTGTGTTCTTCTCACTGATTCCTTCAACTTGGTAGAATGTGGTTTCTTTCTTAAACAAAGCTTTCTTATTGATATATCAGTCATGGCTCAGTTGCTAACCCTCTCACCTCTCTGTCACAAAGTTATGAGTTAAAATCCCACTCTGGAGACCCAAGTACCATAATCCAGCTTTATAATCTTCAATGTAATACTAAGAGAATATCACACTGTCAGAAGGGCTGTCTTTTTGATGAGATGTTACATTGGGATCTACCCTGCTCTCTCAGGTAAAAGATCCCATGTCATTATTTGAACAATGATGGTTGTGCTGTTGGCTACAATAAAACCATAACAAATAGTCACAGTGACGAATAGCAATAAAGAACTATTTTAAACCAAAACATGGAATAACCTTTCACAAAGGAATCACCTTTACACAACAGCAGAGAAGATGTTTGCCATCTGAGAACATCTTTAGATCACAGAATTCATACGGTGCAGACGGAGGCCATTTGGCCCATCGTCTGTGCACCGACTCTCCTAATGAGCATCATGACTTAGTACCATTCCCCATACCCCTGCACATTGTTTCTCTTCAAGCAATCATCCAATGCCCTCTTGAATGTCTTCATTTAACCTGTTTCCACCACACTTCCAGGAAGTGCATTCCAGACCCCAACCACTCGTTGTGTGAAAAAACTTTTTCTCACATCACCTTTGCTTCAAGTCACGTTCACGATCCTTTTACGAGGGGAGCAGTTTCTTCCTACCTACTCTGTCCAGTCTTCTCATGAATTTGAACATCGCTATCTAATCTCCTCTTAGCCTTCTTCTCTCCAAGGAGAACAGTCCCAACCTCTCCAATCTATCCTCATAACTGAAGTTTCTCATCCCTGGAACCATTCTTGTAAACCTCTTCTACACTCTCTCCAATGCGTTCACATCCTTCCTATAGTGTGCTGCCCAGAACTGTGCACAATATTCAAGCTGAGGATTAACTAGTGTCTTCTAAAAGTTCAGCATAACTTCCTTGCTGGATAATTAACACACTTTTACACAATCCAGACCATCCATAGAGAACAACAACCAACGTCTTTCTACAATAGGAACATTTTAGACTTCAGCTAAATACATGCACAATGGGGAACACCTGCGTACAACAGAAACAACTTTATACAAAGAAGCCTTGCTTGCTGTCAGTATCTGTCTTCCTGTCTGTTCCTCTCAAACATTCCCTCACTTTCAGACTTTCTATATTTCCACCCATACTTAGTCCCCGTCTCTATCTAAATTGCTCAAAGACTTTCTGTCTCTCGCTTTCGATATACTGATAGAAAACCAGGAAGAAAATATGCATATTTCCCTGCCGGTTCCATTGTGGATGTGTAACACTCCATGTTCTTGTGATATTGTATAGGCTGAGTGAACCTCACCAAACATGTTCCGAAGCCCCAGGAAAGTGAGCTATTTGAATGTAATGATATCGTTTTAAAAACACAATCTCAAAACTTACAGATGACACAAAACTTGGAAGTACTGTGAATTATAATGTGGATAGCGATAAATTTCAACACAGGCTAGTCGGATGGTTGGTCACATAAAGTACACTTTATAAAACACTAGTCACCTCAGCTGGACAGTTGCATTTAGTTCTGGCCAGCACACTTTAAGAAGGTTGTGAAGGTTTAGAGAGGGTGCAGAAAAGATTTATGCAGTTGGTTTCCAGGATGAGGGTCTAAGGTTACGTAGGCAGATTGGAGAAGCTCAGGTTGTTCCCCTTGAGAGGAGATTTGATAGAATTGTTCAAAATTATGAGGGGTCTGAACAGGTTAGATAGGGGCGAAACCATTCCCAGTTTACTGTATGCAAATTGGCTGCTGTGTTACGACAGTAACTATATTTCAAAAGCACTTCATTTGTTGCAATGCATCGGAGACACCCAGTGGTGATGAAAAAACCACCTCATCAATCTTAATTTTTTGTCTGAAGGATCAAAAACCAGAGAACACCATCATTGGCCAATGATGGTGCCATGAGGGTCTGGAATGCACTGCCTGAGAGTGTGGTAGAAGCAGGTTCAAATGTGGCTTTCAAAAGGGGATTGGTTAAACACCTGAAGGAAAACTGAATGCAGAGGTATGGGAACAACTAGGGGAGTGGGAGTAGTTAGGTTGTTCTTGCAGAGAGCTGCCATGGATTCGACAGACCAGATGTCCTCCTGTGTTGCAACCCTTCAATGACACTAAAGCAGGGACTTCTCTCCAGTGCCCCAACCAATAATTGTCCTTCAAACAACATCACTAAAGAGGATGGTCTGGTCACTATCACATCATTGTTTGTTGGAGATTCTCAAAGTGACTGCTGTAGTTCCCACATTGAAAAAGTACATCACTGGCTCAAAAGTACTTCAGTCTGTCATGAGGCTGTGAAAAGTACTTTAGAAATGCAAGTCATGCTGAACTATAATTAAGAAAGCCCACCAATGCCTCTACTTTCTCAGAAGACTAAGGAAATTTGGCATCATAGAAAGCATTCTTTCTGATTGTATCACAGCTTGGTATGGCTCCTGCTCTGCCCAAGACCGCAAGGAACTACAAAAGATCGTGAATGTAGCCCAATCCATCACACAAACCAGCCTCCCATCCACTGACTCTGTCTACACTTCCCGCTGCCTCGGCAAAGCAGCCAGCATAATTAAGGACCCCACGCACCCCGGACATTCTCTCTTCCACCTTCTTCCGTTGGGAAAAAGGTACAAAAGTCTGAGGTCACATACCAAACGACTCAAGAACAGCTTCTTTCCTGCTGCACTCAAACTTTTGAATGGACTTACCTTGCAATAAGTTGATCTTTTTCTACACCCTAGCTATGACTGTAACACTACATTCTGCACTCTCTCATTTCCTTCTCTATGAACGGCATGCTTTATCTGTATAGTGCGCAAGAAACAATACTTTTCACTGTATGTTAATACATGTGACAATAGTAAATCAAATAATCAAATTCTGCTCCTGGGTAAATCTTGCAGTTGTAATGGATAATTTAAATCAAGTATTTAAAACTCATTTTAGAAAAACTAAAGAAAAATTAAACTTTAAAGGTGATAAGATTTTGGAATAAAGGCACAGGTTAGGGTGAAACATCTGACAGAAAATCAAAATGTCTCAATTTACCTTTTCAGTAAAAGCTGTTAGATAGCCAGAGTGTCGATATTGAACACGAGGTCCACCAATATAAAAGCTGAACTGTCGATTAACAATCTCTCAGGATACGCTTTGACACAGAGTCCAGATTACTCTCACACAGTGAGGTCTGGCGAGCCCTCACTGAGAGGAAGCTGCTTCATGCTTCGGGTAAGGTTCCTTTGCCACAACTCAAACTTGTTAACTTATTCTGACTTTTTTCTCAGACACTGACTGTTTGCAGTCCCAGCGCTTTTTCACTTCTATTTCTCTTTACTCAATTACCCAAGCTTAGCAGGGAAAATTCTTTCAGGAACTTGAACTTTTTTTATCCTGTACCCCTGGGGTATCTTATCAGCCTCGCAGTGGGCAAAGTGTTACAGTTTGATCAGTCAGGTCCCCTGAACTTCCGATGAGTGCTTCAATCCAGGAGCCTCATGTACCTGGTGCCGCCAATAACGGTTATTGATCACAACACACTCTATCTAAAGACAACGTGACAAATATAAATGTGAAAACGGATCACCAGCACTTACCCCGTGCAGAACGCCACAATTCAACTTAGCTCCAGTTGCTACGCCTGGAAAGAACTAAATGCGAACTGGAGCAGGGTGTCTTTATCCTCCGCGGTGTAAATACTTACTCAAGCAAAGTGATGCTTCATGTCGTAAATATTTAACAGAGGAAGTGGCTCAGCCACACACCCGCTTTCCTATCATCAAAGCGGAAACATTCCGTTCATTCAATAGTTTGGATTTATCATGCCTGAAATACATCAATTCATCCTCATTTATCTTTTAGGGCAGTTAGTTATATAAACATCAATTAGACTGTGTTAAGTAAATTGGCAGGTTGACATTTATGTTCTTACTGACAAGTGCATTCTCTGGGATTTGGGCTATTTAACTCTATGGGAAATCGCTAATTTTTTTGCTGTCTGAATTAACATCAGGTTAAAGTATATCAGCAAACACCTTGGTGGCGTTAATGGAATTTTAAACAAATGTTTGATCCCAATAGCAAACACATTCTTTTTCCATGTATCTGTTCAAAGCTGTCCTGGTATTTGGAAGCTTATGGAGCGATTGTAAATGCAAGTGGTGAAAGTTGGAACACTTGCAAAGTGATTAAATGGCTTGCTTTACCCAGAAAGTGATGGTAATTTGGAATTAGTTACCTCAGGCAAATAGCAGAGATGCATCCATTTTAATCTATTTATTCATAGAATATCATCATTGCTGGCGAGGCCAACACTTATTTCCCTTATAATTACTCATGAGAAAATGATGATGCAACACTTTCCTGAATCCCTGCAGTCTATAGAATCCCTACAGTGCAGAAGGAGGCTATTCGACCCATTAAGCCTGCGCTGAAAACAATCCCACCCAGGCCCTATCTCAGTAACCCCACATATTTACTCTGCGAATCCCCTGACACTAAGTGTCAATTTAGCATTGCCAATCCACCTAACCTGCACATCTTTGGGCTGTGTGATTAAAGATGTTCCTGCAGTGCCTTCAAGAAGGGAGTTGTGGGATTTTGACGCAGTGACAATGTGGGAATGGCGATATATGTTTCAGAGTCAACACTGTGGGTGTATAAAAATAGGGAAGTTTTGTTACAACTGTATGGGCCATTGATGAGACTGTCCTGTGTACAGTTTTGGTCTCCTTACTTAAGAAGGGATATATTTGCATTGGAGGTAGTTCAGAGAAGGTTCAGTAGGCTGATTCCTCAGATGGAGGGTTTATTTTATGAGGAAAGGTTGAGCAGATTTAGAAGGTTGAGCTTATACTCATTGACATTTAGGAGAATGGGAGGTAATCTTCTCAAAACATACAAGATTCTGTGGGGGCTAACCTAGAAAGAAAAATAGTAAAAGCTGGAAATGACTGAGCCAGATTCCAATTTTAAGGAATAGAAGACTGGTTTGGATCAGTACCAGGCATTTCATAGCTTTAAGAACAAAGAACAAAGAACAATAAGGCCCTCCAAGCCCGCGCCGCTCCCTGGTCCAAACTAGACCATTCTTTTGTATCCCTCCATTCCCACTCTGTTCATATGGCTATCTAGATAAGTCTTAAACGTTCCCAGTGTGTCCGCCTCCACCACCTTGCCTGGCAGCACATTCCAGGCCCCCACCACCCTCTGTGTAAAATATGTCCTTCTGATATCTGTGTTAAACCTCCCCCCCTTCACCTTGAACCTATGACCCCTCGTGAACGTCACCACCGACCCGGGGAAAAGCTTCCCACCGTTCACCCTATCTATGCCTTTCATAATTTTATACACCTCTATTAAGTCTCCCCTCATCCTCTGTTACTGTTTCTTCTTCTAGGACCGTAGACATTGAGAGAATGTTTCCCCTCGTGGGTGAATCTACAACCTTGGGAGACAGGTTAAAAATAAGGGGGCTTCCATTTAAGATGGAAATGAAGAGGAATTTCTGAGTGTCATTAGCCTTTGAATTCTCATCCCCAGAAAGGATTGTAGACAGGGTCATTGAATGCATTCAAGAATGTGTTAGATTTTTGATCTACAGGGAGCTGAGGGTTATGTGGTGACAGGCAGGAATGTGGGGTTAAGGCCACAATTGGATCACCCATGATCTTACTGAATGGTGGAATAGCTCGAGGGCCAAATAATCGACACTTACTTTCTGATGAACTTATCATCTTTTTTTCTTCAAACCTGGCCCCATCCTGATTTCCTCAATGGCCGTCACTGATTGAATTCCCACTGGCTATTCCCAACATCGAGGCTTCACTTAAGGATGTCTGATGCATTGTTTTGTTTTCATGGTATATGTTATAAAATGCACAAGGACTTGTTTGGGCACAGAGGATGAAGTTAATAGAATGTGAGCTGATTGAAGAGTGGAAAGATAGTGACTGGTACATTACCACCATTGTCCTTGCAGGGTTTCTTCCTTCTAGAGGGTGAGTCATGTGTTAAGACAAGACCATGAGACCACAAAAAATAGGAGTAGGAGGTGGCCATTAACCCTTCGAGCCTGCTCTGTCATTTAATGAAATTGTGGCTGATCTAACACTAAGTCCACTTTCCTGCCTTCTCTCCATAACCCTTAATTCCCCAACTGATTAAAAACCTATCGATCTCAGCCTTGAAAATATTCAAGACCTCGACCTCAACAGTTTGCTGGGGTAAAGAATTCCAAAGATTCTCCAGTGGTGTGGCAGAAACAAAGGAAGAGAGGCATAATTATCCATCACCAACTAATTCACTAGAAAGAAAATCGACACAGGTATAAAGATGGCGGAGTAGAGGTTGAATTGTGAATGTAACATTCACACAGTTTTGAGAGATTTCACCAACATTAAACATAATCTTCGAAGGGGAAAGTGTTGGCAAGAAATGAACAGCTTCACAAATGGTCATTACCAGTCAAGCATTCTGAGAAATCTCCAGCATTGATTTCTGTCTTGTCCATTCTCTCTCACTCTCCATGTACAGGTTTTCCTGGGGTTGTCAGAAGCCATGCATGGAGCTGGAGAGCTGGTCGCTGTGCTTTTCCTTTGGAGGTTTGAGTGTTCTCAAATAGTTGGAAGCCCACAGCCACACACCCAGTCCACAGAATAGAAAGTGGTCACTGCAGGCCTGAGGAACAGGTTTTATGATTTGCATGTCATTTTGACATTCTTGTAGAACTTTTACATAAAACCTATGCATTGTTATGAATCAGTGTGAGTAGATGTAAGAGAGGGTTCAGAATAACCTGGGACTGAAATACTAACAAATCAGAGTAGATTAGTTTAGAGTGAAGTCACAAAGTGCCTGAAATATATCTTACAAAGGTACCTATTTACATAGCAACACATATATTTAATTTGATTTATTATTGTCACATGTATTAGTATACAGTGAAAAATATTGTTTCTTGCGCGCTATACAGACAAAGCATACTATTCGTAAAGAAGGAAACGAGAGAGTGCAGAATGTAGTGTTACAGTCATAGCTAGGGTGTAGAGAAAGATCAACTTAATGCGAGGTAGGTCCATTCAAAAGAGCAGGGAAGATGCTGTTCTTGAGTCAGTTGGTACGTGACCTCAGACTTTTGTATCTTTTTCCCGACGGAAGACGGTGGAAGGGAGAATGTCCAGGGTGTGTGGAGTCCTTAATTATGCTGGCTGCTTTGCTGAGGTAGCGGGAAGTGTAGACAGAGTCAATGGATGGGAGGCTGGTTTGCGTGATGGATTGGGCTACATTCATGACCTTTTGTAGTTTCTTGTGGTCTTGGGCAGAGCAGGAGCCATACCAAGCTGTGATACAACCAGAAAGAATGCTTTCTATGGTGTATCTATAAAAGTTGGTGAGAGCTGTAGCTGACATGCCTAATTTCCTTAGTATTCTGAGAAAGTAGAGGCGTTGGTGGGCTTTCTTAACTATAGTGTTGGCATGGGGGTCCAGGACATGATGTTGGCATTCTGGACCTAAAAACTTGAAGCTTTCGACCATTTCTACTTCGTCCCCATTGATGTAGACAGGGGCATGTTCTCCACTACACTTCCTGAAGTCGATGACAATCTCTTTCATTTTATTGACATTGGGGGAGAGATTATTGTTACCACACCAGTTCACCAGATTCTCTGTCATTCCTATATCCTCATCATTGTTTGAGATCCAACCCAGTACGGTGGTGTTGTCAGCAAACTTGAAAATCAAGTTGGAGGGGAATTTGGCCACACAGACATAGATGTATAAGGAGTATAGTAGGGGGCTGAAAACACAGCCTTGTGGGGCACCGGTCGTGGAGGAGCTATTGTCGCCTATCCTTACTGACTGTGGTCTGTGGGTTAGGAATTTCCGGATCCAGTCGCAGAGGGAAGAGCCGAGGCCCAGGCCACGGAGTTTGGAGATGAGTTTCCTAGGAATAATGGTGTTGAAGGCTGAGCTGTAGTCAATAAACAAGAGTCTGACATAGGTGGCTTTGTTATCTAGGTGTTCCAGGGTTGAGTGCAGGGCCAGGGATCTGCGTCTGCTGTGGACCTGTCATGGCGGTAGGCGAATTGTAGTGGATCCAGGTAGTCCGGGAAGCTGGAATTGATTTGTACCGCGACTAACCATTTGAAGCACTTCATAATGATGGATGACAGAACCACCGGACGGTAGTCATTAAGGCACGCTGCTTGGCTTTTCTTTGGTACCCGGAATGGTTGTAGTCTTCTTGAAGCAAATACGGACCTCAGATTGTTGTAAAGAGAGGTTGAAGATATCTGCGAATACCCCAGCCAGCTGATCCACACAGGATCTGGGTGCCCTATCCGGGCCAGTTGCTTTCCGTGAGTTGACCTTCAAAAGCTGCTCTGACATCTGCAATGGTGACCTCAGATATAACCACTGAAAAAATTTGGACATGTATTTTTGGATATTCTATATTAAAAGTGTATACCTTGGTCAATGGCACAATGCTCAAAGGCATGATGGGACTTAGTCAAGTAAAAAGCAGTGGTGAATGCAGCCGGAAAATCCTGCATAAGGTTCCTTGGACAGCACCTTCAAACCCACAACCACTACCATCGAGAAGGATAAGGGCAGCAGACACATGGGAACACCACCACCTGCAAGTTGCCCTCCAATCACTCACCATCCTGACTTGGAAATATATCGCCATTCTTTCACTGGCACTTGGTCAAAATCCTGCAACTCCCTTCCTAACATTCTTTGGAACAATACAGCTACTGAGTGAAGGGAAGAAAGCAATTCTTATCGGCGTCTCTAGGCGGTCTTCCCAGGACCGCTAGAGTTCTCAGACAGGCCAAATGAATAGACCATACATTACACAAGATAAGGGAAAGTCTAAGAATGTTAGGAGGCTGTGAGAAAAACTTTCAAAGTCCACGAACTCACGTATTTCCATGCTGTCAGAGAGTAAATGTTATTGGCCATGGTAAATAACTCATGCTACTAATGATTGGCTCACACTCTGCTGGGGTGAGCAGAGAGGGTGGGCAAGTAATTTTTGAAAATGTATAATTGTAATAACTGAAAGTGATGTACTTGGAGTGATTTTGGATTGCCATTCTCCTTCGTATGTTGAACAAGGCCTGGGAAATAAAGAAACATCTTTAACCAGAATACTATCTCCGCAAGTCTTTGTATTAACTGAGCCATAATTAAGAAGGGAAATCCCTCCTGTGAAAGCCAGCTCAACGCTTGGTCTCTGAAAAAAGCTCCAACAACAGACCTTGGTGTTTAAATCTTCCTCGGGCTGGAATCTGAGCGGAGTTATTATCAACTGACTAATAATGCTTTGGTATTTCTGAAAAAGGACACATGCAGTCAAAACTTTTCATCTTGCACTCATCAGGTTAATCCTCAAGAATGCCAAATGTAAAGGCAGCTACAATTTATTCTGCATAAGAAGAGAGTTTATTCCCCAGGGAAATGCCTTGTCCAATCATAGCTATCCTGCCTGGTTTGAATTTAAGCAAAGCTTGGCTGTTAATGGCCAGTTATCAGTTAACTGGCGCATTCTCCATGGCAACATCTCTACCAATCAGAATCCATTTTCCAACCAATCACCACGTTTCTCATGCAGTATAACTTGTTGTTCCCTTTACAATTTGGCAATCAGTTTACCATTGAGCAGGCTGTAGGCTGGACAAGCTATATAAATACTGTAGCGATCAGGTCAGAGACTGGGAATTCTACGGCAGGTAACTCACCACCTGACTCTCCAAAGCCTGTCCACCATCTACAAGGCACAAGCCAGGAGTGTGATGAAATACTCCCCACTTGCCTGGATGAATGCAGCTCCGGCAACACTCAAGAAGCTCGACGCCATCCAGAAAAAATCAGCCCTGCTTGATTGGCACCCCACCTACTACCTTAAATATTCACTCCTTCCATCATGGACACAGCTTACAGCAGCTATATGTACTACCTACAAGATGCACTGCAGCAACTCACCAAGACTGTTTCAACAGTATTTTTCAAACCTGTGAATTCTACCACCTCTAAGAAAAGGGACAGCAGGTGAAATTTCCCATCCCGTCTGCCACAGGAATTGTGGCGGGCAGTACACAGATCATGGAAAGGTCCATTGACCTTGCGTGGGGTTTCCCGGCCTTGGGGTGAATGTGGCCGGAAAATCCTGCTGAAGGTTCCTTGGACAGCACCTTCAGACCCACAACCACTACCATCGAGAAGAACAAGGGCAGCAGACACATGGGAACACCACCACCTGCAAGTTGCCCTCCAAGCCACTCACCATCCTGACTTTGAACTGTAGAAACCCTACAGTGCAGAAAGAGGCCATTTGGCCCAATTGAGTCTGCACTGACTACAATGCCACCCAGACCCTACCCCCATATCCCTACATATTTACCCGCTAATCCCTCTAACCTGCGCATCTCAGGACACTAAGGGGCAATTTTAGCATGGCCAATCAACCTAACCCACACATCTTTGGACTGTGGGAGGAAACCGGAGCACCCGGAGGAAACCCACGCAGACACGAGGAGAATGTGCAAACTCCACACAGACAATGGCCCGAGTCGGGAATCGAACCCAGGTCCCTGGAGCAATGAAGCAGCAGTGCTAACCACTGTGCTACTGTGCCGCCCTTTGACTTGGAAATATATCGTCATTCTTTCACTGGCGCTTGGTCAAAATCCTGCAACTCCCTTCCTAACAGCACTGTGGATGTACCTACACCATATGGACTACAGCAGTTCGAGAAGACAGCTCACCACCACCTTCTCAAGGGCTATTAGGGATGGGCAATAAATGCTGGTCAGCCAACAATGCCCACATCCTGTGAAAGAATAAATCAACATTCTGGAACTGATGCAAGCAATCTGCAGAGAACTGTGTTACACAACTTATATGTCATGATGAGGGCTCAATTCCAGGAAATTCTTCGGTTGTACGTCCTTTGAGTAATAGTGTGATTTAGTTGGATTCGAGGGGATTTGTTAGAATCCAGGTAGATTGTCTTGTGTTCGACTGTAGCATTCTAATGTTAGTGAAGTAAGCTCTCCAGCGCAGTCACATTGCAATGAAAATGGAATGTAAAGTTTGAAATAAAACAGGCTGGACAGCAGAACTCAAACTATTTTTAATTTGTGTCTAGAACTGTGAACAATGATCCCAAGCCATTTACTCAAAAAGGATATCCTGGAGAGTTAGAGCAATAATGCTCTAACATGTACCCATGTTTTGTACCCAATGTTTCCTGGTGGATGTATTAATTGAATTTATTCCATTATTTCTACTTTCTTGAAAGGACATTCATCATTGCTTATCTAAACCAACTCCCTGAGCTTCTGTGCTGTGGTTTACTTGATAGAACTCTCTCGACTGAGGTTAAAGGTTTCAAGTCCCAGTCCAGACATTTGAGCACAAAATCCAGGTGAATGTTCCCAGGACAGTAGCCTGACAGTACTAACTGTTTGGAGGTTCTGCCTTCTGGTTGAAATGTTAGGCCAAATTCCTCTCTGTTCTCTTTGGACGACATGGCTAGTCTACCGCCAAGAGGAACACCCTTACTTCTCCTGACCCCACCCTGATTACAGGCTTTCCAATCGGTTTCTCACCTCTCTCAGGTTTTCATTTACCTTTTTAGGGACTGTCCCTGTGACTGCTGTGACCCACCTTCCACCCAACACCCACAATCACACCCCCTCCCCCTCCCCATCCCACCTTGGACTCACATTCCCATTAATATTTCTCAAAACATATCAGAATGAGAGTAAACAAAGTCTGGATGTTAAAAATGCCTCATGTTCTGAAAGGGCCAAACAGATCTATCTCCCCACAGCCCTGAATCCCCTGTCGCTGCCCCAAGTTAAAATAGAGCCTAAAAATCCTACCCTTCAATCTGAACTGATTCCTCTCCCATTCTCCTGCAATACATACTCTTTGCAGAACTGACCTTTTTTTTTTGCAGTACAATTAGTTGACACTTTCTTTTCAAACACAACTGACTTCATCCTAAGATTAATTTTAAAAACCTTCAACACCAAATCCTTCCAAATATGGGCAATGAAGGCTCAATGTGAGTGTATTTTTAGTAAAAAAAAGTAAGGCAAAAGGCCAAACAGCTGATGTGTTGAATCCATTAAGCATGACTTGAGCAGTGGCCAATCATGTAATCCTCAAATTATACCGCACATTGAGGCTGTGTCAGCTCTTTGGTGAGTTATCCAATTAGTCCCACTCCCCAGCTCCTTCCCCATAGCCCTTCAAATTTTTATCCAATTCTCTCCCGAAAATTATTGCCGACTCCACCACCTAGATAACAAAGACACCGATGTCAGACTCCTATTTATTGACTACAGATCAGCCTTTAACTATTATTCCTACAAAACCCATCTCCAAACTCCGTGGCCTGGGGCTCAGCTCCTCCCTCTGTGACTAGATCCTGGACTCAGAATCATAGAATTCTTACAGTGCAGAAGGAGGCCATTCAGTCCATCGAGTCTGCACCCACTCTCTGGCAGATATCCTAGCCAGGCCCCCTCCCCCACCCTATCCCCGTAACCCTGTACATTTCCCATGGCTAATCCCGCTAACCTAGACATCTTAGAATACTAAGGGGCAATTTAGCATGGCCAATCCACCTAACCTGCACATCTTTGGACTGTGGGAGGAAACTGGAGCGCCCGGAGGAAACCCACACAGACACAAGGAGAATGTGCAAACTCCACACAGACAGTGACCCAAGGCTGGAATTGAACCCGGGTCCCTGGCGCTGTGAGGCAGCAGTGCTAACCACTGTGTCACCGTGCCTTCCCAGACTTCCTAATCGACAGACCGCAATCAGTAAGGATAGGCAACAACACCTCTTTCATGATCATCCTCAACACTGGTGCCCCACAAGGCTGTGCCCTCAGCCCCTTAATATAATCCATATACCCTATGATCGTGTGGCCAAATTCCCCTCCAGCTTGATTTTCAAGTTTGTTGATGACACCACCGTAGTGGGTCAGATCTCAAACAACGAGACAGAGTACAGGAAAGAGATAGAGAATCTGGTGAACTGGTGTGATGACAATAATCTCTCCCTCAATATCAACAAAATGAAGGAGATAGTCATCGACTTCAAGAAGCGTAGAGGAGAACATTCCACTGTCTACATCAATGGGGATGAAGTAGAAAGGGTCGAGAGCTTCAAGTTTCTAGGTGGCCAGATCAGCAACAACCTATCCTGGTCCCCCCCATGCCGACACTATAGTTAAGAAAGCCCACCAATGCCTCTACTTTCTCAGGAGGCTAAGGTAATTTAATATGTCGGCTACAACTCTCTCCAACTTTACAGATGCACCATAGGAAGTATTCTTTCTGGTTGTATCACAGCTTGGCATGGCTCCTGCTCTGCCCAAGACTGCAAAAAACTAAAAAGGATTGTGAACAAAGCCAGTCCATCACGTAAACCAGTCTCCCATCCATTGACACTGTCTACACTTCCCGCTGCCTCACAAAGACAGCTAGCATAATTAAGGACCCTACACACCCTGGACATTCTCTCTCCCACCTTCTTCCGTTGGGAAAAAGATACAAAAGTCTGAGGACACATACCAACCGACTCAAGAACAGCTTCTTCCCTGCTGCCATCAGACTTTTGAATGGATCTACCTCGTATTAAGTTGGTCTTTCTCTACACCCTAGCTATGACTGTAACACTACAATCTGTACCCTCCCCTTTTCTTATCCATGTATGATATGCTTTGACTGTATACTTTTCACTGTATACTAATACATGTGACAATAATAAATTAAATCAAATCAAACCTTACAGGTCATGCATTTCATATTACAAAAGATCGCTGTGGAAAACACATCTTCCCCCTGGTTCTCAGGCAGAAGTAAGTTGATGGAGAAGATCCTGAGGGACAGGATTTATGAACATTTAGAGAGGTTTAGTATGCTCAAAAGTAGTCAGCATGGCTTTGTCAAAGGCAAATCGTGCCTTATGAGCCTGGTGGAGTTCTTTGAAAATGTGACTCAACACATTGACGAAGGAAAAGCAGTAGATGTGGTTTACATGGACTTCAGCAAGGCGATCGATAAGGTCCCCATGCAAGACTTCTCGAGAAAGTGAGAGGGCATGGGATCCAAGGGGCTGTTGCCTTGTGGATCCAGAACTGGCTTGCCTGCAGAAGGCAGAGAGTGGTTATAGATGGGTCTTTTTCTGAATGGAGGTTGGTCACCAGTGGAGTGCCCCAGGGATCTGTTCTGGGACCCTTGCTGTTTGTCATTTTCATAAATGACCTGGATGAGGCAGTGGAGGGATGGGTTGGTAAGTTTGCCGACGACACGAAGGTTGGTGGTGTTGTGGATAGGTTGTAGGGATGTCAGAAGCTGCAGCGTGACATAGATAGGATGCAAGACTGGGCGGAGAAGTGGCAGATGGACTTCAACCCGGATAAATGTGTAGTGGTCCATTTTGGCAGGTCAAATGGGATGAAGGAGTATAATATCAAGGGTAAGACTCTTAGCAGTGTAGAGGATCAGAAGGACCTTGGGGTCCGGGTCCATAGGACTCTTAAATCGGCCTCGCATGTAGAGGAAGTGGTTAAGAAGGCGTATGGTGTGCTGGCCTTCATCAATCGAGGGATTGAGTTTAGGAGTCCGGGGATAATGATGCAGCTTTATAAGACCCTCGTCAGACCCCACTTGGAGTACTGTGCTCAGTTCTGGTCGCCTCATTACAGGAGGGATGTGAGAATTATTGAAAGGGTGCAGAGAAGATTTACAAGGATGTTGCCTGGATTGGTTGGCATGCCTTATGAGGATAGGTTGAGGGAGCTCAGTCTTTTCTCCTTGGAGAGACGAAGGATGAGAGGTGACCTGATAGAGGTGTACAAGATGTTGAGAGGTATAGATCAGGTGGATTCTCGGAGGCTTTTTCCCAGGGTGGAAATGGCTGCTACGAGAGGACACAGGTTTAAGGTGCTGGGGAGTAGGTACAGAGGAGATGTCAGGGGTAAGTTTTTCACTCAGAGGGTGGTGGGTGAGTGGAATCGGCTTCCGTCAGTGGTGGTGGAGGCAAACTTGATAGCGTCTTTTAAGAGACTTTGGATGAGTACATGGGACTTAATAGGATTGAGGGTTATAGGTAAACCTATATATAAGCCTAGGTAGGTAGGGACATGACCGGCGCAACTTGTGGGCCGAAGGGCCTGTTTGTGCTGTATTTTTTCTATGTTCTATGTTCTAACATCTTCAGCCTGTGTTCCCTGGTTACTGCCCCCCCCTCCCCCACACTGCCGGTACAAAGAGTTTCTCCTCATTTCCCCTATCAAAGCTACTAGTAATTTTAAATACCTGTAATTCATTTCTCTTTAATCTTCTTTGCTCTAAGGAAAATAATGCCAACTCTGTAATTTCCCGACATGTCTGAAGTCCCACATTCATGATACTGGTACCATTCTGCTAAAACTCTGGTACATCCTTCCCAATGTGTTGATATCCTTCCCAAGATGCAGTGACCAGAACGGAACACAGTACCCTACTCTATCTGCCTAGCATTTTTTATGGAGTATTTCTTTGATTTTAACTTGTATTTATCTCTTAATAAAGCAAAGCATCTCAAGTCTTTTTTCACAACTTTCTCAACTTGTCCTTCCAACATAGACTTGTATACCTGAAATCACTGTGTTCCTGAACCATCCAGTCCTATCTTGTGTGCATTCATGTTAAGAATTATGTTGTACCTCGATCCTTTCATTGTTTACTGAGCCATTTATTGGGTGGAATCAGTCTCGATGGGGGAGATTCCTGGGTGGTCAGCATACTTGGGGATGAGGGAACCTCTGCAATGATATTGCCAGAAGGAGGCAGTCAAGAGCCAACAGCTGGGGCATTTGGCCAATTAAAAAAGCCAGGTGACTTTCCAGGTCCAATTAGAGGGTTGGCAGCTCTTCAGCCTCAGCAGGGATGGCAGATGTTTTGAGAGGATTGAACATTTTTGCTGAGGCCAAGTGGGCAGGCCCCAGCGATTGGAAACTCCTCCAGCAGAGGGAGACCCTACCACTGATCACCTGTCCATGGGCCATGGAGCCTCTGCCATCCTGACATGGTTCTCCATGCACCACACCACATTCTGCTCCCTCCCCTAATTCTGCCCTCCCAACTTCCCAGCCCCGTGCCGGGGATGGAGAGTGGGAAACTTGTGATTTGTTAATAATAACCAGAGTGTGGCAGGGAGGAACAGCGCATAGATAATTAAGAGGGCCATAGCTGATAAGGTCAGAGTCAGGTTAATCTTGGAAATAGGGCCCTTGCCATTTGTTTACCTTGGAAACAAGATGTGGAAATGGAGCAAGGGTATCCTACAGGACAGTGATTATCCAGATCAAGTCATTGTTTTCTGTGTGTCATGCAAACTTGCAATTGGACAAAAGATGCCACTTTTCAATCTGAAAAGTGACCAGTCTACCTTAAATTTGAACAACAGTTTAAGCAGCTGTTTCATGCCACTACTATGAGTGGTGTTTTCTACCAACAGGATGCTGCATCAGCCCCATTTTTCCTACATCACAACATTGTGCGTGAATTTCAGAGCCAGTGTAATGCCAAGTATGTCGACCCTATGTCCCAGCAATTGGCTGATTAAATTAAACAGCATGTTGTTTCGGTTGTTTATATTAGGCAGGATATAGACCAAACTCAACCAATCGGTGCTCAAAATCCAAAACAAAGCGTTAGATGTGATTGGGCAGGACTTATTGAACAATTGTGAGTTTGTCAGCAGCTACACTAACAAAAGTTTAAGATAATCAGTTGAGTTTGTAGCTTGGCTTATTTATGCTTACTGGAAGTGAGATACATTCATGCACAAGCACCCGTTTTCAGCAAACAAAAGGGATCTGTTCAATCCTTGCACCTTTCAGAATTACCCGGGAACTTGGGGAACCTATTGTTTCCCCATAGCTCTCTTCATGGCAACACTTTGGCCAATCAGTTGACTTGCCATCCATCAGCACCCTTGTTGTGAGTGTGTGAAATTTGGCGTTCTTGCGTTTGACCTGTTGAGGGCAGCATGTCTCTCTTTTCAGTCATATTCAGGCTCAGAGAAGGTTCACTCCATTGATTTCGGGGATGAAGGGATTGTTTTATGAGGAAAGGTTGAGCATGTTGGCTGATCGTAATTGGAGTTTTGAAGATTGAGAGGTGATCTCATTGAAACGTAAGATTCTGAGAGGTCTTGACAGGGCGGATGCTGAGAAGATGTTTCCCCTTGTGGGGAAGTCTGGAACTATGGGAGCACAGTTCAGAAATAAGGGTTATTTTCATTTCTCTCAGAGGATCATTAGATATTGCAACTCTCTCCCTCAGGGAGCAGAGGGGGCTGGGTCACTGAATATATTCAAGGCTGAGTTAGATAGATTCTTGGGAATCAAGGGTCATGAGGGGTAGACAGCAAAGTGGAGTTAAGGCCACAATCACAAGTTAAAACTCGATGGGCTGAATCTCCTGCTCCTTTTCCTTCTGATCTTTTGACGGAACTGACATTTCTATAGCAATTTTCATGACATCCTGAAATGCTTTACAGACAATGAAATACTTTACTGTCTTTTTCTCATTCATTTACCAGAGTAATTCATTTATCTTATTTATTTTATTCATTTACTCCTTGTAATGTAGGAAATGTGACGGGCATTTTTCACCCAACAAGTTCCCACAAATAGCAATCTGATAATGACAGGATAATCTGTTTTTAGTGATGTTGATTGAGGGATAAATATTGGCCAGGACAGCAGGGAGAACTCGCCTGCTTCTCTTTAGAACACTGCTGTAGAATCTTTGACATTCACACAGAGAGACTGTGCCTTGGATTGAAGGTACATTCAAAAGGCAACATTGCAACACTCTGCCAGCCTGTGTTCAAGCCCTGGAATTTAGTTTTTTTTTCTTTATTCATTCATGGGGCATGGGCATTGCTGACTGGCCAGCATTTATTGCTCTAGTTTGAGGGCAAGTGAGAGTCAACCACATTGGTGTGGCTCTGGAGTCACATGTAGGCCAGACCAGGTAAGGATGGCAGATTTCCTGCCCTGAAGGACATCCGTGAACCAGATGGGTTTTTCCAACAATCGACAATGGTTTTATGGTCATCAGTAGATTCTTAATTCCAGATATTTTTTATTGAATTCAAATTCCACCATCTGCCATGGTGAGATTCGAACCCGGATCCCCAGAACATTAATCCAGTTTCTGGATTAATAGTCTAGCAATAATACCACTAGGCCATCGCCTCCCCTCATAGTGGAGAGGGATGGCATGGTGTGAGTGTGGAGGAGGTGGGGTGGTGGTGGGGAGAGATGGATTGTAGTACGCAGGGGAGGAGTTTCATGTCCTTGCTTTAATATTGACATGATAGCTCCGGTCAACAACCAAGAGAAGCTGACATTCAGTGAAGCAGATAGGCTTGTGTCAGAACTGCCTCAGAGCAAATTAGTTACAGAAAGAACAAGCAACCCAGCAGAACATTTCTGTCACTTTGACAAGGTACCGATGGTAGGTCGTTGCATAAGGTTAAATCTCACGGGATTCAGGGTGAGGTATCTAAATGGATACAACATTAGCTTCTTGACAGAAGCCAGAGGGTGATTGTGGAGAGTTGTTTTTCAAACTGGAGGCCTGTGACCAGCAGTGTGCCTCAGGGATCAGTGATGGGTCCACTGTTATTTGTCATTTATATTAATGATTTGGATGAGAATATAGGAGGCATGGTTAGTAAGTTTGCAGATGACACTAAGATTGGTGGCATAGTGAACAGTGAAGAAAGTTATCTCCAATTGCAACAGGATCTTGATCAATTGGGCCAGTGGGCTGACGAATGGCAGATGGTGTTTAATTTCGACAAATGTGAGGTGATGCATTTTGGTAGATTGAACCAGGGCAGGACTTACTCAGTTAATGGTAGGGCCTTGGGGAGAGTTACAGAACAAAGAGATCTAGGGGTACATGTTCATAGCTCCTTAAAAGTGGAGTCACAGGTGGACAGAATGGTGAAGAAGGCATTCGGCATGCTTGGTTTCATCGGTCAGAACATTGAATACAGGAATTGGGACGTCTTGTTGAAGTTGTATAAGACATTGGTAAGGCCACACTTGGAATACTGTGTGCAATTCTGGTCACCCTATTATAGAAAGGATATTATTAAACTAGAAAGAGTGCAGAAAAGATTTACTAGGATGCTACCGGGACTTGATGGATTGAGTTATAAGGAGAGGCTGAACGGATTGGGACTTTTTTCTCTGGAGGGTAGGAGACTGAGGGGTGATCTTATTGAGGTCTATAAAATGAGGGGCACAGATCAGCTGGATAGTCAATATCTTTTCCCAAAGGTAGGGGAGTCTAAAACTAGAGAGCATAGGTCTAAGGTGAGAGGGGAGAGATACAAAAGTGTTCAGAGGGGCAATTTTTTCTCAAAGGATGGTGAGTGTCTGGAACAAGCTGCCAGAGGTAGTAGTAGAGGCAGGTACAATTTTGTCTTTTAAAAAGCATTTAGTTACATGGGTAAGATGGGTATAGAGGGATATGGGCCAAATGCGGGCAATTGGAATTAGCTACGGGTTTTAAAAACAATGGGTAGTATGGACAAGTTGGGCCGAAGAGCCTGTTTCCATGCTGTAAACCTTTATGACTCTCTAACCTCTATGACTTGCAAACTACAAAATTGTCAACCAAACAGATTTCCACTGCTCTTGATGAGGCTGTTTGAGGGAGTCTATGTTGACATATGCATAACACTGTTTGCAAATCCTACTTCAGTCTTGGCTAAGACTAACCCTCTTATTTATTGCGGTTTTGACACTTGTTTTTCTTTGTTTGTATTCTTCCTCTCAATATAAACTGGGGGAGATCTTGAGGAATATTTGAACGGGAGGAATACGTGCCTGATTTGTTTAGACTTTGCTCTACTTGGCTGCACTCAGACTTTCCACCAGCTTAGAGTTTGTCAATTCTGATTGGTTGTACTCATGGAGATGACCTTCCACCCCAGGCTCGTGCCATTGGCCATCCGAAACATCCAACTTCATTTGGCATCTCGCTTTCCTGTGACTAATCATGAAACTGATTCTTGATTGCCCAGTCGAATGATTCTTGAGTCATTTATCAAATATCCTTTACTTCCTGCCCAACTAAGTTAACTAAAAAAAAACAATGTTCAAAGAAAGTGATTAAAAGTCACACAGAATTAGAAGCATAGAAAAACTACAGCACAAAACAGGCCCTTCGGCCCCACAAGTTGTGCCGAACATATCCCTACCTTTTAGGCCTACCTATAACCCTCCATCCTATTAAGTCCCATGTACTCATCCAGGAGTCTCTTAAAAGACCCGATTGAGTTTGCCTCCACCACCACTGACGGCAGACGATTCCACTCGCCCACCACCCTCTGTGTGAAAAACTTCCCCCTAACATCTCCCCTGTACCTACCCCCCAGCACCTTAAACCTGTGTCCTCTCGTAGCAGCCATTTCCACCCTGGGAAAAAGCCTCTGAGAGTCCACCCGATCTATGCCTCTCAACACCTTGTATACCTCTATTAGGTCTCCTCTCATCCTGCGTCTCTCCAAGGAGAAAAGACCGAGCTCTCTCAGTCTATCCTCATAAGGCATGCCACTCAATCCAGGCAACATCCTTGTAAATCTCCTCTGCACCCTTTCAATCTTTTCCACATCCTTCCTGTAATGAGGCGACCAGAACTGAGCACAGTACTCCAAGTGGGGTCTGACGAGGGTCTTATAAAGCTGCATCATTATCCTCGGACTCCTAAACTCAATCCCTCAATCCCTCCCAGCACACCATACGCCTTCTTAACCACCTCCTCCACCTGCGGGGCCCATTTTAGAGTCCTATGGACCCGGACCCCAAGGTCCTTCTGATCCTCTACAGTACTAAGAGTCTTTCCCTTTATATTGTACTCCTTCATCCCATTTGACCTGCCAAAATGGACCACTACGTATTTATCTGGGTTGAAGTCCATCTGCCACTTCTCCGCCCAGTCTTGCATCCTATCTATGTCCCTCTGTAACTTCTGACATCCCTCCAGACTATCCACAACCCCACCAACCTTTGTGTCATCAGCAAACTTATCAACCCACCCCTCCACTTCCTCATCCAGGTCATTTATGAAAATGACAAACAGCAAGGGTCCCAGAACAGATCCCTGGGGCACACCACTGGTGACCGACCTCCATTTAGAAAAAGACCCATCTATACCCACTCTCTGCCTCCTTTAGGCAAGCCAGTTCTGGATCCACAGGGCAGCAGCCCCTTGGATCCCATGCCCTCTCACTTTTTCAAGAAGCCTTGCATGGGGTACCTTATCGAACGCCTTGCTAAAATCCATATAAACCACATCTACCGCTTTCCCTTCGTCAATGTGTTTAGTCACATTTTCAAAGAACTCCACCAGGTTCGTAAGGCACGATCTGCCTTTGACAAAGCCATGCTGAGTATTCTTGAGCATACTAAACCTCTCTAAATGCTCATAAATCTTGTCCTTCAGGATCTTCTCTATCAGCTTACCAACCACTGAGGTTAGACTCACTGGTCGGTAATTTCCTGGGCTGTCCCTATTCCCCTTCTTGAAAATAGGAACCACATCCGCAATCCTCCAATCCTCCGGCACCTCTCCTGTCTCCATCGATGACGCAAAGATTATTTATCTTTGCTTATTATTATTATTATTTATCATTATTATTATTTATCTTATTATTATTTATCTTTATTATTATTATTTATCTTTGCTTATTCTCTCCCAGGGTTTTACTCAGAGCAGTATTTTGGAGATTAATCTTCGATTTTTGGAGTGTTTTACTCCAGGAGCAGGGTCATTGAAGATTCATCCCATTCTATCGAGCTTGCTCCTGCTTCTCCTGACCACTGGAAAACTGAAAATTCACACATATCTTGGTTCTGGATCCCGGCGGTACTGGCTCGGAGGATAGATTTCCCAACCTTCCAGGTTGCCATGGGATCCCCAGGAATTAGAAATTCATTTCCAGGTCAATGCTGAAAGTTCAAACTTGGGAGAAAAAAAATCACAGGAGGCGTTTAAACAAAACACCTTGTTTTCCACATTATCTTTGAACACTGTCTTTGAATTGAGTAAACACTGTCTGAATGGGTGGGGTGGTTAGAGATGAGAGGCTAAGATAAGGAAGCCCCAGGAAGACATCCAAACTAAATTGACAACCGTACTAGGGGAGTGGGAGAGAAAAAAACCTTCCATTTCTCTCCCCTGCCCAACTTGGGTTTCAGTCAAAATAGCAACAAGGCCTTTGTGAATGTAACTTATTTTTAAAGAAAGGCTCCCCCTCTCCCACACCCTTTCTGCCACCTGTAATTTAAACTTAGTGTGCATCAGACTAGAGCAGAAAGAGGGTGGGTAAATCCTCTCTGCCCTCTTCTACCCTCCACCTTTTCAATTTCACAATTCTTTGGGTGCTTTGTTCTAGCATGTAATCTCAGTTTCCTTCTCTGCCTGAATTATTGCTTTGTCTGGTTCTCTCTCGCACATCTCCTTCAGCTGAGTGGCTTCATTGACCAATCTCTTCCTATCGTCTACTGCATCAACCAATCTTTTACTTATTTAGACCAAAGTTGTTCCTTATTCCAGGCACCCGCTCCTACGTTTTTTGCACACTGTCTCTACCAGTTGTAGTTTGGTCTGAGCCCATTCCAGCTCCATCTCCCGCAGTGGGTATTTTTTGATAATTCTTTTCCTTTCATTTTTGATATCTTTCTGAAGTGTTCTTAGACAAACTGACAATTTTAAGTGGCCTCTTTGTTCCCTGCAGTAATCACAGTCTTCAACCTGTTTCTGAATGTGTTCTACCTCAGGTTTATTTCCCAATTCTCACTCTGAGCTGATGAAGCTGTTCTTCTTGGTATATTTGTTAGACAATTCTCCTGAATCGCTTATTGATCTCTCTTTGGCTTTGTCCATTGTCATGTCCCCTCAAACACCAGGCAGTTTCTGCCTCTCTGCAGAATGCCAATTTCTCAAGTTCGGTTGTATATTTTACATGACTGGTAGTTTGATCATTTGGTCGGATCTCTAAAGGATTCCCAATATGGCTCTGGTGAATGATAGCTTTGCTATAACTTCTGTTTCAACAACGCTGTGGCTCTTGCGGTAATTGATACAGGATGTCCTACATGAGGCTGTGGATCAAATCCTTGATGTGCTTCGCTCTGAGAAGAGCAGTTCTCTCGCCTAACACAACAATGATATCACCATGAGGTGGGAATTCCTTGGCTCCTCTCGAGTTCCTTGGTACGACATCTGTTACTGAGTTCCATTTGTGCTTTTACACTCAATTCTTTTGACCTTTTATTCACATCTTCATGCTCCAACTCCAGTTTCTTCACTGCTTGCCAATGAATGTTGTTCTGTTTCTAACTGGTCTGAAGAGATTTCTTTGTTACTACCATCTTTTCATTGTCCTTGTTTTTCTCCTTGGCTTTGATGTAGATGGCTGCTTCTTAGTTAGGTCAGGGTCACCAACTTTGTTTCCTATTTGTTGCAGTTCTCAGTTTAGTTTGTCCAACCATTATCCCACTGTTGATTTTCTATCGTTCTCCCAGTCCAACCCACAGGTTGACTTCCACACCAATCCCATCCTGTGAATCATTCCTAATTGTACTCACTAAACATACTCTTGTCCAACTTCTTGACCCATTCCCACCCCCACCAATTGTCTCCCATTGCAATCCCGCCACTACTGCATTACCATATTCCACCCCCTATACCATTACCAACATGTTCCCTATCACTGCCTCACCCCTATCTGATTGCCTGAATGTTTTTCCTGTTCCTGTCTTTCCACCCTCTGACACTGCTCCTGACACACTGCTATCTGGCAATGTAACTGTGAGACACAGTGAATCTTGAATGCTGTGAACTAAACTCAACCCTCCCCACACAGTCGATTCAAAGTTAATGACACAGAGCAGGAAATCACAGATCAATGCCTGGATTTGTGGGAAAAGGATCCTTGCAGGATTTCTATTCCTGGAATAGAAGGAGAGAAAAATCCAATTGGCTCTATTAACACAAACAGTTGGAAAAATCTCCCCTATTACAAAATAATTTGTTGAAATCACACATTGAACTCTCTGGGAACTACTGGAACATTCCAAACTACACTGGCTCCTTCTTGCTGCAGCCAGAAACGAGTCCCTAAATCTGTATCTTGCTCAAATCTAATTCAAAAGAGCCTTTGCTCTGATATTTCTTTATTTGGGATCTAAGCACTGGAAGATTGATGAAGCATATGGAGAAACCATGCATTCTGCCCCCTCGTGCTTCAGACCTGATCTCTCAATGTCGAGAGAGAGGCGTGCGTCATAATAAAGTCATCCTGATGGAGTACATTCCAAAGGGCTGATTGTTATTTCTGGGTGTACCTTATACTTACGAGCCATCAGACTCCCATTTATTAGTTCCCTTGCAGCATTATCGGAACATGCATTAGTCAGAGGTCAAAGTGACAATAACTCAGGTATAGACATTTGATGCTGCAACCTTGTCACCCCATTTTCAACTCATTTTGTGCCTACTGTCTGGCACCTTAACAGAAACATGTCTTAGAGTGAAACTATCTGAAAGGGTGCAGGATTTCTTCCAAAAGGGAATTGGATAAATAGCTAAAAGGGAAAAATAAATTACAGATGTGTAAGGAAAGAGCAAGGGACTGGGATTAAATGGATAACTCTTTCAGAGACTTGGCATAGACTTGATGGGCCAAATGGCCTCCCTCTGTGGTACAAGACTCTATATCCTTCATGTGATGTCAGTGGCCTGATTGATCTTGAGTGTTCTGGTCCCGGTGGCATGTTCCCCAGTAGCATGTTCCCTGGTGGAAGAGAGGATAGAGCACCCAAAACCCTGTAGACATCAGTGAGACTGCAGAGTGGGAACAGGTTATTGATTTGGATGATCATACTGAATGACAGAGAAGACTTGAAGGGCCGAATGGCCTACTCCTGCTCCTATTTTCTATGTTTCTAGAATTCTAAGCCACATGTCGGAGTTTTCCTTCCATAATGGATGGTGTTGGTTGAGTCTCCATATCACTTGTTTCACAATCAGGGACAACCTGCTATTTGTACCTATCTGTCAGCATTATTATTGTTTGCAGTTCTGAGGAAATCGCTGCTTTCGGGCAGCAGATGGTTCATTACACAAAAATAACTTTTATTTTCCACTCAACTATAAACTATCATTCGTGTGAAATATCATCCAGATTTTATGATGCTATTTCCCACAATGCAAATGGGAATGTTTTCTTATTTTCTCAAAGGTCACTTTTAAGAGAATGTTTCAAAGTGTAAATATTCATACCACAATCACACAATTATGACAGAGAGTCCACAAATATGCAATGCCATTCCTGGTTTGTTTACAAAATCTATTCCTCTGTTAGCAATCTTGGAACCCACTGAAATTCATTCCTGGGATCGAGCTAAATTAAGCTAAATATTTGGTGAACTAGTTTTGGGGAAAATATAGTTGGCCTACTGAGCTATTGACCTCACTGATGTTCATGAGTGTCTGGGGAGGTTTACCCAGGTGTTGGGTAAGGTGGGGATTGGGAGTGCTGATGTGTTTGATGTGTCTCCCTGGGGTTTGGGGTCTGGCTGGACATATTAGAAGTGGTATTGTCATGTGACATTTAAACTCATGCCATTGGTCATCCAATGCTTCCATCCTCATGCCTCACCACCTTCCCACATCAATTGTAAAGCCAATAGACATTCATTACCTACTTGGGTGATTCTTGATCAGCGACTGAACAACTCATCACCCTATCCCAACCCCAATATTTTTTAATGACCCTCTGTGGTTTTTGTCATGGATTTTACTCATCACAGTGTTCTGGAGGTGAATCATTAAGTCCTAGAGGACAGTCTTGGATTGTTGGCAACTGTGCTCCTCCCCACTCTGGCTGGACTATGCAAGAATCAACAGGCACCAGGACTCGGGGGAGGCCTACCGACACTAAGAGCAACACCAATCTCTCGCCTCTATTTTGAAGATTCAAACAAGGAGGTAAGAGACCTAGAGCAGGGACTAGGCAACCGTTTCCTTGGAAACTATGGAACTGACCTCATTGATGGCTCCATGCCGATCCTAGCTGTTTTTACAGAGAGCTTTATTTAAACCAGCACAACAGAATAGTGGTGGATGTGAGAGAGAAGGTGGGGTGGGAAGAGGTAAGATGGTGCACAAGAGTTGGGTTAGAGCATGGAGAGAAGTTGGGGAGAACAGGAGAGAGTAGAGCAGGAGTTAGAGAGGGAGAAAGTGAGGGAGGCTGGGGAGAGAGGGAGAAGCAAAGAGAGCATGAGTGGGCAGGAGTTTGGGAATTGGGGCAGAGCAGAGGTGATGGTATTATGGAAGAATAAGATACTGGTGGGGGATTATGGGGGTGAGAGTGTGTAGTGGGGAGAGCATATTGGCTGTTAGAATGAGGGTGGGATTGGCAGGTGGTAGGTGTGGAGGAAGGTGGTGAATGGGGGAGGGTGATCAATGGAGTAGAGTGGGACAGTTGGGGAGAGGGTGTTGGAACTTGAGGTGAGTTGACCCTCTTGCTTTACAAAGGACCGATACTCAAACAAAAGTCTAATACAATTTGTTCTTTATTCGCAATCTTCAATTCTTTGATAAGAACACAATTAACATATTAATATGGTTTCCATTACACCTTAACCTTATGACTAGAATCTAGATACTACCCATGCGTGATGAACTGTCCAGGTTCACTCCAATGAATGGGGGGTCTTCTCTGAGTTCCAAACTCGAGTCCTCTCTTCACGTTGGTGGGCCTCGGGACTTTGCGCTGATGTTTCCAATCTTCCCTTCCTTATGTTTTCTCCAACCTTAAAAGCTGTTTGACGTATTCCTTGTCTAAGACCTTTCTGATTCAGAGCTCATTTGTCCAGGGCCGTGTAATCAGGAGATGCCTGTTTCCATTGTTCTTCTTATCAGTCTTATTTTATGACCATTGTAGCTACCAAGGTTGCCTGTCTGGGTTTACTTCTTCCTTTAGCAGGAACTGTTCTGTTGGTTTTCGTGAAGTTAACATAATCTCCCATCATGCTTGTCAAGCTTCTACTGTTGCCCATAAGACCACAGGGGTTTGATTTTTTACTAATAAACTCTCGGGGTAAGAAGAGCAGTTATTGTGTGTTCCTAGCTGCCCTGAGAATATGGTGATCTGCATTCTATATGGTGATTGCTTTATAACTGAATGGTTTATTGTGATATCATTATCACATGATGTGGACTGGAGTCAGAGAGCAGATCAGGGGTATGGCAGCTTCATTGCTCTGAAATGCTTTAAGAAGTCTCACATCACCAGGTTAAAGTCCAACAGGTTTATTTGGAATCATGAGCTTTCAGAGCGCTGCTCCTTCATCAGATGAGTGGAGAGGTAGGTTTCACAAACACGGCATGTATAGACAAAGACACAATTATAAGATAATGGTTGGAATGCAAGCCTTTACAGGTAATCAACTCTTTGCAGGTACATACAATGCGAGTGGAGCAAAGGACGATCACAGGTTAAAGAGGTGTGAATTGTCTCAAGCCAGGACAGTTAGTGAGATTTTGCAAGCCAGGCCAAATGGTGGGGGTTACAGATAGTGTGACATGAATCCAAGATCCCAGTTGAGGCCATCCTTGTGTGCGGAACTTGGCTCTCAGTTTCTGCTTGATGATTCTGCGTTGTTGTGTGTCTTGAAGGCCGCCTTGGAGACCCCACGGAAATCACCAGGCAGGCGTGTTCCCTTCCAGTCGGGGAACACTTCAGCATTCAAGGGCATTCAGCCTCCGATCTTCTGGGTAAGCGTTCTCCAAGGCGGCCTTCAAGACACACGACAGCGCAGAGTCACTGAGCAGAGACTGATAGCCAAGTTCCGCACACATGAGGATGGCCTCAACCGGGATCTTGGGTTCATGGCACACTGCGTGCAACCCCCCCCCTTGCATTTGGCCTGGGTTTGCAAGATCTTACTAACTGTCCTAGCTTGAGACAATTCACACCTCTTTAACCTGTGATTATCCCTCTCTGCACTCCCAGTCAGGTAACTGTAGTCCTCCATCCCTGGTACCGATCTTGTTCATCTCCCCGGCAATCTCTCATAGATCCTGCTATCTTTCCGAAAGTACAGCACCCAGAACTGGCTACAGTACTCCAGTTGAGGCTGAACCAGTGTTTTTCAACTCCATGGACTTCAGTAAGGCCTTTGACAAAGTCCCTCATGGCAGACTGGTGCAGAAGGTGAAGTCGCTTGGGATCAGAGGTGAGCTGGCAAGGTGGATACAGAACTAACTTGATCATACACAGAGGGTAGCAGTGGAAGGGTGCGTTTCTGAATGGAGGGCTGTGACAAGTGGCGTTTCTCAGGGATCAGTGCTGGGACCTTTGCTGTTTGTAATATATATATAAATGAGTTGGAGGAAATTGTAACTGGTTTGATTAGTAAGTTTGCGGATGACACAAAGGTTGGTGGATTAGCAGATAGCGATGAGGACCATCAGAGGATACAGTAGGATATAGATCAGTTGGAGACTTGGGTGGAGAAATGGCAGATGGAGTTTAATCTGGACAAAAGTGACGTAATGCATTTTGGAAGGTCTAATACAGATAGGAAATATACAGTAAATGGTAGAACCCTTAAGAGTATTGATAGGCAAAGGGATCTGGGTGTACAGGTACACAGGTCACTGAAAGTGGCAACGCAGGTGGAGAAGGTAGTCAAGAAGGCATATGGCATGCTTGCCTTCATTGGCCGGGGTATTGAGTTTAAAAATTGGCAAGTCATGTTGCAGCTTTATAGAACCTTAGTTCGGCCACACTTGGAATATAGTGTTCAATTCTGGTCGCCACACGACCAGAAGCATGTGGAGGCTTTGGAGAGGATACAGAAAAGATTAACCAGGATGTTGCCTGGTATGGAGGACATTAGCTATGAGGAGAGGTTGAAGAAACTTGGTTTGTTCTCACTGGAACGACGGAGGTTGAGGGGTGACCTGATAGAAGTTTACAAGATTGAGGGGCATGGACAGAGTGGATAGTCAGAAGCTATCGGGCGGTACGGTAGCACAGTGGTTAGCACTGCTGCTTCACACCTCCAGGGACCTGGGTTCGATTCCTGGCTTGGGTCACTGTCTGTGTGGAGTTTGCACATTCTCCTCGTGTCTGCGTGGGTTTCCTCCGGGTGCTCTGGTTTCCTCCCACAGTCCAAAAATGTGCAGGTTAGGTTGATTGGCCATGCTAAAAAAATTGCCCCTTAGTGTCCTGGGATGCATAGATTAGCGGGTAAAATATGTAGGGATATGGGGGTAGGGCCTGGGTGGGATTGTGGTCGGTGCAGACTCGATGGGCCGAATGGCCTCTTTCTGTACTGTAGGGTTTCTATGATTTTTCCCAGGGTGGAAGAGTCAATTACTAGGGGGCATAGGTTTAAGGTGCAGGGGGCAAGGTTTAAAGGGGATGTACGAGGCAAGTTTTTTTACACAGAGTGGTGGGTACCTGGAACTCGCTGCCGGGGGAGGTAGTGGAAGCAGATACGATAGTGACTTTTAAGGGGCGTCTTGACAAATACATGAATAGGATGGGAATAGAGGGTTTTAGTTCAGTCGGGCAGCATGGTCGGTGCAGGTTTGGAGGGCCAATGAGCCTGTTCCTTGCTGTAATTTTCTTCTGTTCTTTGTTTATAAATGCTAAGAATAACTTCCTTGCTTTTACACTCTGTTCCATTGTTAATAAAACCAAGGATGTCAAATGCCTTGTCAACTTGAATTTTCATCTTCAGGTATTTGTGTATTGTCCCACCCCAGATCTGTCTGTTTCTGAACCCTCTTTTAACACTGTTGTTTCATTTACTCTCCACATTCTTGCTGGTACCTGACGGCTCATTCCCAAAGCCCTCCTGATGTCTGTTACTGTCCCCTCATTGTTTACTACACTTTCCGGTTTCATTCGATGGGCCGAATGGCCTCTTTCTGCACTGTAGGGATTCTATTTACTGCATTTCCTCCATACCCTGGTCCAGCTCATTTATATATAGATTGTTTCGATATTTATATAGAACCATGATCCTGACATTGAACCTTGGTGATCACCACTCAATACTTTCCTTCAGCGGCATGGTAGCACAGTGGTTAGCACTGCTGCTTCACAGCTCCAGGGACCTGGGTTCGATTCCCTGCTTGGGTCACTGTCTGTGTGGAGTTTGCACATTCTCCTCGTGTCTGCGTGGCTTTCCTCCGGGTGCTCCGGTTTCCTCCCACAGTCCAAAGATGTGCAGGTTAGGTTGATTGGCCATGCTAAAAAATTGCCCCTTAGAGTCCTGGGATGCGTAGAATAGAGGGATTAGCGGGTAGGATATGGGGGTAGGGCCTGGATGGGATTGTGGTCGGTGCAGACTCGATGGGCCGAATGTCCTCTTTCTGTACTGTAGGGTTTCTATGATTTCAGTCTGAAAAATTGCTCACCACTAGTCTCTGCTTTCTGTCTCTCATCTATACTTTGTACCAAACCTGTGCTGTAATGGTCTTGCATGTGATTGACAGGCCCGTGTGGCAGGAGTTTTGCTGAGTTTTTAATCTGTCTTGGGGGTTTCTGATGGGACAGTGGAGAGGGAGTTTTACTCAGTGTCAACCCAAAATAATTTAAATGACAGTTCAGATGGATCTCTAATAAGCGAAGGTGAGAACTACCTGCTTTGGGAATGTTTAAAGGTGATATTTGTGAGTAATGTGTGCTGGAACTGTCCTTAATGTCTGTAATGGAGGTAGTTTGGTTCCCACATCTCAATATTCCTGTGTGGGAGAGCACAGGATTACAGATATGTATGTGACCTTAAACACTAAACAAACCATTATGGAGACTTTAAACACGGATGTGGCGTGCTTAGAGGTTGGAACTTGAACATCAACATTGATGTAATTAAATGTTTAGAAGATTGTTTACTATAACAGAATGAATACACCAAACAGAATCGTAAGAAATGTTTTTGTTTTTTTAAAGTTACTGTAATGATTTTAATAAAACCTCAAGGGCCTCAAAATAGACAACACAATGTGATTCATCAAGAAGTTGGGAATGAGGGATTGCGGGCAGATTAATGTTTAAATACTGGGCTATCTCCTCGAAAGTGTAACAACAACAGATCGAGCATGGTAGGTATTTTAGTATAGGCGAAAACAAAACTATCATATTACTAAATATTCAACATTTTCACACACCTCCTGTCAACTTTTGCATTTATCAAATATTGTGTCGACATCTATAATGGGAGCTGCTCATGTAAAATTGACATGCCCATTGTTGGGACAGTGTGATGACAGCATGGCAGGTTTGTACCGACAGATTTCATTATGAGTGACAGGAGTGAGTAAAAGAGAAAAGGAATGGTGCTGTAGGCGAGAGGTGATGGGTCAAGTCAAGAACCAAAAGATGGGCCTGGTTCTGACGAAAAGTCAACTCAAAAAGTTAACCCCGTTTCTCTCTTCACAGAGGTTGCCAGACTGGCTGAGTGATTTCCAGCATTTTCTGTCTGTATATCGGATTTCCAGTATCCGCAGTGTTATGAAATTGTCTCACAAAAGCAAGTGTTCTTCATTCAGTTCTGCTCGGGGCTGGGAGCAGTTGAAGAAAATTGATTTCCTGGCTGCCTGAAAAGCTGGCTTCAGGGACTAAACATTTCAGATAAACTAGACTTGGCCCTTGGGCACAGGAGTCTGATCAGGTCACAGAGCAAGTCTACCACTTTGCGCTTAGCTCAATGGGAGTTCTGAGTACAAACAGTCGGATGGTATAAATCCAGTTGTTCAAGATTTAGACTGTGGGATGTTATGTGTGTCTCAGCTCTCACTCTGCTGATGAGGGGGAATTGTTCAGGTCAGGAATGGATACAGTGGAACTTTTTGGGATCAAAAAAGGAACTGGTGCAAGGGAATTTGGCTAGAAATGGTCACCTTACTTGGGAAAAGGGAAAATTGAGGACAATATGCTGAAGCTGTTGACCATGTCTCTGTTTGTGGCACTTACACCTCTGTGCTCGAAGATTATGGGTCCAAGTCTCACTCCAGAACTTGAGCACAATAAATGAAATGTTACGGTGACTCCTCACTGAACGTGACAGCAGCATTCCTGAGGAGCAAGACTTGAAGTGGAAACGTTAAACGAATCAGATGTTCCCGTTCTAGCGAATGTAAAAACCATAGTTAGGATATTTCTCATTAGAAAAAACACATTGTAAGGTGAAACATAGCTGAAGAGAGGCATGTCCATGAAACTTTCTGTCTTGCAAATTTCAAACAATCGCAAACTTTTATCCTGGTAAAGTGGGGTGAAATTGGATGGATTTTTCTTAAACTACCAAAATGGTGTTTGGAACCTGAACACATAACCTCCAACAGGAAGTGACCTGATATTTGTGAAGAGCTTTCCAGCTGGGCATCTTGCAGAGCTGAAGGATCATTGGTCAATGTGTACAAATGAAGGCTTTATCTTTGCATGGAATATGACTGGGAGAATGAACGGAGGCAACATAGAGCAGGACAAGCTGCTGGAAGAGGGAGCAGGCATTTCAGCCTGAACTATCCTTACCCCCTTACTATGGCTTCAGTGTATTTATGCTCAGTGTCTCACTATGGTCACTCCTGCCTCTGTCGTCCTGTAAACTACACCCACTGTCACTATTTGAGTTAGTGGCTGCAGTTACCAAACTGACGGATGGTGACCTTTCACCTGCACTGTCTTCTTGCTATTCTCCCCCGGCCTGGGCAGCTTTTGGTTCCTGACTGTCTGGAATAAGAATGGGAAAAGGATTGTCCTTTGGCCAGGACAAAGGAGAACATAAGGAGTAATACTTGTGACATCTACAGTCTGTAGGTCAGGATAGATAGAAGGATGGGGAAGAGGTGGGATGAGGAGATCAAGATGATTAAATATGTGAATGCTCTAATTGGCACAATGGGATAGTGGTTAGCACTGCTGCCTCACAGCACCAGGGACCTGGGTTCGATTCTGGCCTTGGGTGACTCTGTGTGGAGTTTGCACGTTCTCCCCGTGTCTGCGTGGGTTTCCTCCAGGTGCTCCGGTTTCCACCCACAGTCCAAAGATGTGCAGGTTAGGTGGATTGGCCAGGTTAAAAATTGCCCCTTAGTGTCCCGAGATGTGTAAGTTTGGGGAATTCATGGGGTAAATATGTGGGGTTAGGGGGATAGAGCCCAGGTGGGATGCTCTTTCAGAGAGTCGGTGCAGACTCGATGGGCTGAATGGCCTCCTTCTGCACTGTCGGGATTCTATGATTCTATGGCATTGGCTCTGTCACACCCTCAGCATTAACCATTCCAATAATGTTCAGCACTCTCACCTCTGGGAGTTAAAATCTACAGGAATATAAAATTAAAGTTTATTTATTAGTCACAAGTAAGGCTTACATTAACACTGCAATGAAATTACTGTGAAATTCCCCTAGTCGCCACATTCTGGTGCCTGTTCGGGTCAATGTACCTAACCCACACATCTTTCAGAATGTGGGAGGAAACCGGAGCACCCGGAGGAAACTCACACAGACACGGGGAGAACATGCAAACTCCACACAGACAGTGACCCAAGCCGGGAATCGAACCGGGTCCCTGGCATTGTGAAGCAGCAGTGCTAACCACTGTGCCACCGTGCCGGCCCTTATCTTCTCCCACTCGTATTAATTCCCACTGCCTCCAGTTTTGCAGCATCTTCTGGAGGAAAGAAGGAAGTTTGTCAGTGAATGTTGAACCGTGCATTGGGGAGATGTCACTGCCATGGTTGAATAGCAGGAAGTAAGTGCAAGTTTCCTACCCAGTATCCTCAGGACGACACTCCTGCCATTGTCTTTGCCTGGTGCGCATGTGTCTGAAGAGCCTCTGCCAGACACTCATGCCGGACCCGGTCCTGTATCTGAGAATAAACATCCTCTCTCTTTTCCATCTCCTAAAAGGACCTGGACTGAGTTTCATCCGAGCAGACTGGGAAGCAGTGGTGCAGTGCTGTAGAACCAGGAGGGAAAACTGGTGGAGTGGCCATCACCTTCCTACCTCCCAACAATGCTGAGGAGAACCTTCCCACCCAAACACCATTTGAGAGCCTCAAATGGCCTCGGAGACCCTTCCTGCCAACACTTTCAGAATGTCAGCAGTGGAGGGGATGGGGGAGTGGGGGGGGGGGGGGGGGCTCCATCATGCAGAGAGGCCAACCTGTAAAAGCTATCTACCTGCTTATGGAGGATGCCCCTTCTGATTGAACACCCTGTGGCCCATGGGCTGCCCTGCTGGGACATCGGTCCCACTGCCTCCCACCCCTCAGCCCGCTGGGGCCTGCCTGACTGGGTCTGACTAGAGCCCAACACCACTTTGGTTCTGGAACTTGCTCCATCTTTGCTGGGTCTGGTCTGCTGCAATACCAACAAAGACCACAGGTCCCAGTGGCGCTGCTGGGTCTGAAGCGCTGCGATCCCTCCAGTAGATTCTTCACTCTTAAAGGGATGGAGCCTCGCTGTCAATCAGTTAATTACCCACTGGTCATTGAGGGCTTCTGGTAACACCCGTGATGGTCTGCTCACGGGTGCCAGGCTGCCGTCAGAGCCACTACCACTAGCTTTAAATTCAGCCTCTTCATTGTACTCAGTCTGCCACAGTGATTCTTCCACAGGACAATGACCAAAATCCTTGCAGCATTACCAACAGCCACATCAATTCCCCCTTTAAGAGATGCAGCTTAATTTTAATCTGTATGAACATAGAACATAGAACATAGAACAGTACAGCACAGAACAGGCCCTTTGGCCCACGATGTTGTGCCGAGCTTTATCTGAAACCAAGATCAAGCTATCCCACTCCCTATCATCCTGGTGTGCTCCATGTGCCTATCCAATAACCGCTTAAATGTTCCTAAAGTGTCTGACTCCACTATCACTGCAGGCAGTCCATTCCACACCCCAACCACTCTCTGCGTAAAGAACCTACCTCTGATATCCTTCCTATATCTCCCACCATGAACCCTATAGTTATGCCCCCTTGTAATAGCTCCATCCACCCGAGGAAATAGTCTTTGAACGTTCACTCTATCTATCCCCTTCATCATTTTATAAACCTCTATTAAGTCTCCCCTCAGCCTCCTCCGCTCCAGAGAGAACAGCCCTAGCTCCCTCAACCTTTCCTCATAAGACCTACCCTCCAAACCAGGCAGCATCCTGGTAAATCTCCTCTGCACTCTTTCCAGCGCTTCCACATCCTTCTTATAGTGAGGTGACCAGAACTGCACACAATATTCCAAATGTGGTCTCACCAAAGTCCTGTACAGTTGCAGCATAACCCCACGGCTCTTAAACTCCAACCCCCTGTTAATAAAAGCTAACACACTATAGGCCTTCTTCACAGCTCTATCCACTTGAGTGGCAACCTTTAGAGATCTGTGGATATGGACCCCAAGATCTCTCTGTTCCTCCACAGTCTTCAGAACCCTACCTTTGACCCTGTAATCCACATTTTAATTAGTCCTACCAAAATGAATCACCTCACATTTATCAGGGTTAAACTCCATTTGCCATTTTTCAGCCCAACTTTGCATCCTATCTATGTCTCTTTGCAGCTCACAACAGCCCTCCACCTCATCCACTACTCCACCAATCTTGGTGTCATCAGCAAATTTACTGATCCACCCTTCAGCCCCCTCCTCTAAGTCATCAATAAAAATCACAAAGAGCAGAGGACCAAGCACTGATCCCTGTGACACTCCGCTAGCAACCTGCCTCCAATCCGAAAATTTTCCATCCACCACCACCCTCTGTCTTCGATCAGACAGCCAGTTACCTATCCAATCGGCCAACTTTCCCTCTATCCCACACCTCCTTACTTTCATCATAAGCTGACCATGGGGGACCTTATCAAACGCCTTACTAAAATATATGACATCAACTGCCCAACCTTCATCAACACACTTAGTTACCTCCTCAGAAAATTCAATCAAATTTGTGAGGCACGACTTGCCCTTCACGAATCCGTGCTGACTATCCCGGATTAATCCGCATCTTTCTAAATGGTCGTAAATCTCATCCCTAAGGAGCTTTTCCATCAATTTACCAACCACCGAAGTAAGACTAACCGGTCTATAATTACCAGGGTCATTTCTATTCCCTTTCTTAAACAGAGGAACAACAATCGCCACTCTCCAGTCCTCTGGCACTATCCCCGTGGACAGTGAGGACCCAAAGATCAAAGCCAAAGGCTCTGCAATCTCATCCCTTGCCTCCCAAAGAATCCTAGGATATATTTCATCAGGCCCAGGGGACTTATCGACCTTCAGTTTATTCAAAACTGCCAGGACATCCTCCCTCCGAACATCTATTTCCTCCAGCCTATTAGCCTGTAACACCTTCTCTACCTCAAAAACATGGCCCCTCTCCTTGGTGAATACTGAAGAAAAGTATTCATTCATCACCTCTCCTATCTCTACTGACTCCATACACAAGTTCCCACCACTGTCCTTGACCGGCCCTAACCTCACCCTGGTCATTCTTTTATTCCTCACATAAGAGTAAAAAGCCTTGGGGTTTTCCTTGATCCGACCCGCCAAGGACTTCTCATCTCCCCTCCTAGCTCTCCTAAGCCCCTTTTTCAGCTCGTTCCTTGCTAACTTGTAACCCTCAATCGAGCCATCTGAACCTTGTTTCCTCATCCCTACATAAGCTTTCCTCTTCCTTTTCACAAGACATTCCACCTCTTTCGTGAACCATGGTTCCCTTACTCGGCCATTTCCTCCCTGCCTGACAGGGACATACCTATCAAGGACACCCAGTATTTGTTCCTTGAAAAAGTTCCACTTTTCATTAGTGCCTTTCCCTGACAGTTTCTGTTCCCATCTTATGCCCCCTAATTCTTGCCTAATCGCATCATAATTACCTCTCCCCCAATTGTAAACCTTGCCCTGCCGTACGGCCCTATCCCTCTCCATTGCAATAACAAAAGACACCGAATTGTGGTCACTATCTCCAAAGTGCTCTCCCACAACCAAATCTAACACTTGGCCTGGAAATATTGTATGAAATATTGTAACACAGAAAACTGCAAATACAAAAATCTGATACCCAATGAGAATCTCTCAACAGGTCACAAGGGGCTGTTAATTAGTGCAGTGAATATTTAGTGTGTGGCCCCTCAATGGGGGGACAATTGGACATGTTTTTGGGAGATTTGGGACTGAGAAGAGGCAGGCAGAGATGAGATCACTCAAAGTGAAAGGAACAAACTGGTTTCCGTGTTGATGAAAATTCTTGTTTTCTGAATCATGCACATAAATGTCCTTTTATGTGTTAATAAAAAAATTAGTTGTTTAAGTTAGTGACATGATCAGGTTATTTATTCAGTGGCACCACATGTAAACTGTTGAGAAATATTTTGGCTAACTTTAGACCACCTCTGCGCTCTACAAACTATTTCCTCTTTGCTGTTGAAATTGATATTTATCACCTACTCAAACTCATTCTTGACCAATGATCTCACGATTGTGCAACTTCCCGTCTCATGGAGTTACTTGCGGCTGAATTGTACAGCCACCTGCAGGCAGGACTAACGTGTGGACTCCTACCCCACGGCACCGTGCCATCAGCAATGTCCTTGCTGCTGGCCTACCGACTACACACCCCCCGCCAACATTTTACAGGCACCATGTGTGGGTTGCACAGCCGTCACTCGGAGCTGCATTACTAGACTCAGTCTACAGACACTGCCTGATATACCCGCATATATCTGAGAAGCAGTGTCATCAAAGACTGCGCACATTCGGAGAACTGGTTGGGCACATCTGCCACCGGCTGTCGATTTGGCACTGCCAGTGTCACAGAAAGTGACTGTGGCACTCAGATTTTACGGCAGTGGCTCCTTCAAGGACTCCACAGGTAACCTCTGCACACAAGCCCATCCAGGAGATGACTGGCACAATCTTGGGCAAGGGCACACAACTTTGTCCATTTCGACTGGAATCTGGCAGGCCAGGATGCAAGAGTAATGGGATTTGCACAAATCTCTGGTTTTCCATGGGACAGGACTGCACTCACGTGGCACTCGGAGCTCCATAGCATCAAGCTGTCAACCATGTGAACAATAAGGGCTTCCACTTGCTAAATGTGACCACACCAAATGTATCTTGCAGGTATGTGGTCAATTCCTAGTGAGGTTCCAAGTTCCTACAGTCTGAACCGCTCTCACATTCCTGACATGTTTAATGGTCCACAGAGGCTGCAGGATTGCCTCTTCAGGGACAAGGGCTACCCATCGAGGAGGAGGCTGATGATGCCTGTGCAGAGGCCACAGAGTGCAGCTGAGACGAGTCACAATGAGGTTCATGCTGCAGTTTGATGGAGCAGACCATAGGGATGCTGAGGATGAGGTTCCAGTGCTGGGACTGATCAGGTGGAGTTCTGCAATACAATCTGTAGATAGTGTCAGGCACCCTGCCGAGCCTGAGCCTTAACCTGTAATGGGGGAAGGAACTGCCTTAGGAGGAGATGGAGGAGCGACAGGTGAGGAGGATGTTGAAGGGGATGAGGCTGAGGTGGTCCTCGAGGGAGAGGCAGCCATGAGGCAATGGCAATGTCCAGAAGAAGGAGATGAGCTCATTACCACTAAATTCATGGAGAGTAATGATGACATCTGGTGAAGATATCCCATTATCTTCACATGGCTTCAGCGAGCGTTGCTCAACTGTCCGACTGACGGCAGCGCGCACACTCTCTGTGATAAGGCTGCTGTCATGGGGAGGGAGCTGTTGCCCATGGTCCCTACATTCCAGGAGCATGATGGTGACTTGCAGTGGGGACAGTGCAGAGATCCTCACAGAGCTTCTGTGGACGTCTGACTCCTCTCTGGCTGATGGCAGCTCACTTGCTCTGTGTCTGGGGTCAAAGCAAGGTGACACAAAGAACAATACAGCACAGGAACAGGCCCTTCAGCCCACCAAGCCTGTGCCGATACATGGTTTCTATCTCTCTGTTCACCTCCTGTTCACGTGTCTGTCAAGATACACTTTGAACGCTGCTAATATGGCTGCTTTCACCACTACCACTTCCAGGCACGCACCACTCTCTGTCTGGAAAACTTTCTCCACAGAGAGGAAAGTTTCACTTCTCTTTGGCAGGAGACATCGCAATGGGCCTCCAATGTGTCCAGCATCTCAGACCGGGGGCAGGGGACATTGCGATGAGCCTCCATTGTGACTAGCATACCTGCAGCTGCTGGTCCAGCCAGATGGCATTACTGTGACACAATCTGACACCTGGGCATTAAAGCTCTGCCACAAACCCTGATCTAAAACTAGCAGCAACCTAGGAGGTTTATCTTACCTTAAAATGGATGAAACACCAAAAGATTTGGTCTATCCTTTTCACATTGGTGGTGGCAGCATCGTCAAGGTTAATGATGGAGGTGGGAAGATTACAGCATTTACCACAATATAAAACAGATAATCATAGGCCGGCACGTGATTAGCACTGCTGCCTCACAGTGCCAGGGGCCCGGGTTCAATTCCTGGCTCGGGTGACTGTCTGTCTGTGTGGAGTTTGCTCGTTCTCCCCGTGTCTGCATGGGTTTCTTCCGGGTGCTCCGGTTTCCTCCCACAGTCCAAAGATGTGCGGGTTAGGTGGATTTGCCATGCTAAATTGCCCCTTGATGTTAGGGGGACTAGCTAGGGTAAATGCATGGGTTATGGGGAAAGGGTCTGGGTGGGATTGTGGTCAGTGCAGACCCGATGGGCCGAATGGCCTCCTTCTGCACTGTAGGGATTCTATGATCTAATAAAACTGGGTACAAATTCAGGCGTCCTCTGTGTGGAATGTTGTCTGAGCCTCAGATAAGATCCTAGCACTCAGTCCTGAACTAGAAAGGATTCTAGAATTTACTCCCAAATCCAACAGAGGATCATCAAATTCAATACTAAACTAGAGGGGAAATTCCAGGATTCAATATTCAACCAGACGGGATTCTAAAATTCCATTCTGAAGCAGAGAAGGAGTTTTGGAACCTTTTCCAGAACAGGAAATATTTCATTAAAAATAAACAATAATCTCTGGTGGAACAGAGTGACTTATCAAAACTTACTGTATCATTTCAAATCAACTGCTCAGCTAATCAAATCATTACCTTCACAGAATTTTGAAAACTTTATTGTTAAAAAAACTACAGCATTTAAACATGTACAGGAAGAAAATATTTAGTTATAGCAGTGAGAATTATCAAATAGCCACATCATACAAATACATCAAAACCAGAGGAGATTGTCAGTATATAACAGTGACTGTACAAGCATTCTTTATTCAAAGGTGATGCTGACACTAAATCCTTAACACAGGCAGTAACGAAGACATCAGATTCTCAAAGCAATATTTTCTCCTTTGATAAAAGACTGTTTCTCTCCTTCCTTTCCAGTAACCCTCCCCTCACCCATTAATTTCTGAGTTATGAATCGTTTCTCCCCCACCCTGTACAATTCAAACACCGCAGATATTAAAAGAAATCCCGAAATCAGCAATTTCCTATTTCGGAACAACAGCCCTGAATCAGGATCTCTCGGGGTGAGGGAATTCCAAAGATTCCAAACAGTTTGTGTGAAGAAAGGTTCTTTCCTCAATCCAAACAATTCTTCAAACCATCTCTTACCCTGAGATGATGATTCTCTCGCCTGGAGAAACATCCCCTCAGCGTCTACCCTGCGAAACCTTCTAGAACCTTCGCAATAGGAACAAAACAGCTCTGACCAGTGTTCTTATTTCCCCGTTTTTACTGTATTTTTCCTCCTGGGTAATGTTTCAATAAGATCACCCCTTGTTTTTCGAAGAGAATGCTGGCCCAATCCATTCCATGCTGACCTTTGTACACTGGGTAACCAAAGGAAACAGTAAGAAATTGAGGGCTTGTAATGAACAAGAAACTGTCTGCAACAAAATATCTAACTCAGCGTGGACCGTGTGGCCATGTGATGATGTGGCTAGAGGTCACATGACTGAGGTGGGGGAGTTCTCCCCGAAGTTCTCCGCGGGAGCGTGGCCAGTGTACAGCATGGAGCAGCTACTCAGCTAGTGAATAAAGTATTGTTACAAGTCCTTGGTCACCAGTCTTTGAGAACCCAGCACTTCCACACCAGGTATCAGAAAGAGCTTACTACAGCACTACAACATAGACTAACTATCGCCCCTTTCACTACAGGGAAGTTCTGCTGGCCCATTGTAAAATTCTAGTTAGGCCACAGCGAGCGTATTGTGTCCAGTTCTGGACATCACACTTTAGGAAGGATGTGAGTGAAGGTCCTTGAGCGGGTGCGAAGGGAGATTTACCAGAATGATTCCAGAGATGGGAAGGTTAGCTACAGGGTTAGATTGGAGAAGTTGGGGTTGTTCTCCTTGGAGATTGAGGGGAGATTTGATTGAGATGTACAAGATTATGACTAGCTTCGATAAGATAGAGAACAAAAAGCTTTTCCTATTAACCAATGAGCTAAGGGACTAGGGGGACACATTCAAAGTTTCATGCATTGAGTCGGGGGGGGGGGGGGGGAGCGTGAGGAAGAAGTTTTTACCCAGTGATTAGTAACGACCTGGAACTCACTGCCGTGAAGGGGAAACGGAGACAGTCGATGATTTCACAAGGAACTCGTGGTTTGGGTGGTGGACTGGGACTGACCGGATGGATACGAATGACAGAGCAGGCTCGAGAGGTTGAATGGCCTATTCCTGCTCTTAACTCTTGTGTGTTGGGTCCGATGACCTCATTTGACGCAAAGGGTGGTATTTTCCAGTTCCTGCTGCTGGCAGGCTCTTCCAGTCCCGCCAAAGTCAATGGATTATTGGCTGGTTTGCCACATCTGCCGCAGAGATTCTCCTGTAGTCAGGTTGGGAAATCCCACCCTGTTAAACTCACAATGCCCCAGAATATTTCACAGCGGCAGCAGCAACTTTTGAAGTGTAGTCGCTGTAATGTAAGAACCTGAGCTGTCAATTTGTGAACAGCAAGCTCCCTCAAGCCGCAAGGTGATCATGAACAGGCCGAACACTGCTATTTGCTGAGAGATCGGCTCCAGAACATTGCAGGAAATCTCCTGTGCTTGATCAAAACAACAACATTCCTGCAGGAGGAGGAATGGCATGGAGTGAGGTGAGTTATACAGAATAAAGTAAATGAAATATAAACGGTTAGAATGCAGGTACAGTGAATAAAAAGGCAGATGGAATGTTGGCCTTAATTACAAGGGGGGTACAAAATGGGGAGGTTTATCTGCAGCTGTTCAGGGTGTTAGTGCTGAGAGTACTGTGTTCAGTTTAGGCCTGTTTCTATGAGGAGAGATATCTCTAGAATCACAGACACCTAGAATGATTAAAGCACAGAAGGCCATTCAGACCAAGCTTGCTGCAGGAGCAACCCACCCACTCCCACACCTCCGTCTTTTCCCTGTAACCCTTCAGATATTTTTCTCTTCAGATCATTATTCAATTCTCTCTTGAAGACCACGATTGAAATTGTGGACGTTGAGTCATTGATTATATTCAAGGCTGAGATAGATTTTTGAACTAATGGAGGTGCCAAGAATGAAGGGAGACATGAAAATGGAGTTGAAGCCAAGATCATATCGGCCACGATATTATTGAATTGTGGAGCAGGCTCGAGGGGCCGAATAGCCTCCTCTTCATTCTGTTTCTGATGTTACGCAGGATATGAGGAGTGAGACGCACTGCAGGAGTGAAACAGAATGAGGCAAGTTACACAGAGTAAATGGATTAATAGCTTCACTAACTTATTCATCCAACTGTTCACAAACTAGAAATCAGATAAACCAGTACGAGCCGACTAGTTCCACAATCTTCTGCATCGAACTTTTAAGTGTAGCGAAGAAGCCTCCGCTCGCTAACTGCAATGCCTTCCAGTAATTGCTGGCTTTTCTGCTCCACGCTCAACATCATTGGGTACTGTCACTGCAGAACAGCTCAGATGTGTCTGTCATTCTCTGGAGAAACCTGGGTGACGGTTCATAACTGTCTGGCTGACGTGTTACATTGATCACAACATTATTCAAAATCATTTCATGGATGTGACGTCCGAATGGAAATCGCCACGGGGAGAAACAAGCTCTTTTCAAAACATCTGGCTCATAAAACCTGCTTCTCAGAACACATTTCCAATTCTTAATTTCCAACAATTCAGCCAGATTTGTACCTTAATATTTCCTTGAATCTGTTTGAAAATGGAAGAGTTGATAACAGCAACTTAACAGCAACCAAATGCAGCTATGGGCATGATTCCTTCCCACTTTTTCTTTTCTGATTTGTCTTTTCCTATGTTGTAACTCATACCAAGTCCCCTTCGCTTCCCGCCTACTTCCTGCCTGACTGACAATTATCTCCTGCTCCGGCAATGCCTGAAATTCCAAATTCTCATCCTTGTTTTCAATTCCCTCCATGGCCTTCTCCCTCCCTATCTCTGTAATCTCCTCCAGCCTCACAACCTTCCAAGATATCTGCTCTGTAATTCTGGACTCTTGTTGGTTTTAATCACTCCACCATTGGCAGCCATGCCTTCAGGTGCCTGGGGCTGAGGCCTCCCTCCCTAAACATCTCCTCACTCTCACTCTCTCTCTCTCTTTCTCTCCTCCTTTAAAACAATTCTCAATAGCTGACTCTTTGACCAAGCTTTTGGACACTTCCAACATCTCCTTCTGAGCCAGGTTTTGGCTGATAATGTTCCTGTGAATTACTTTGGGATATTTTACTGTGTTACAGACGCTAACTTAATGCCGGTTTCTGTTGCTTGTGTGAATCCACTGCCGTCACTTAGCAAAGATAATGGGGATGACTGCTGGTCCCTTCAGAGTTATGGAGATGGATGGTTGGAGGGAAAGGCAGACATCAGAGTTCCTGCTTTGGATTGCCATCTGGTGACCAATGCTGGGAACTGCAAGTATATCTTTTCAGAGCAGCGCAGAAATTCATGAATTAAAAGGAATTTTGGAGGTCAAATTGACAGGAAATTATGAAGGTTTAAACTCTCTAACACAACCTCCCATTGCATGGAGCTCTGTATCAAAACCTCTAATTTAGGAAAATAAAACCTTGCTGCATTTAGACTTTAGGCAGTGGGGGTTCCTGGTTGTTTGTGAAGTCTTGTATGGTTGAATAGTCACCCTGTACTCAGTGATGAGTCACGTACAAAGAATGGACACTTTGATGCAGTGCTCTTCCAAGTGTGAGGTTTCTTTCTTTTAAAATAGCAGACTGAGGAACAGGTGCTAATCCAACAGGGAAAAGGATTCTCAAAGGATTCTATTAAGGTAACATTTCATCTTCATTTTTACCCTGAGAAATTTCAGGGCCTTGAGGGGGTGAGGTTTGCCTGGTGTAGTGATGTAGCAGAGGTCTTGAGTCTCAGTGGCTGGTGTCCTTGCCTCTGAGCCAGAGGTTCCGGGTTCAAGTCCCACTTGGAGTGGGAGGGGGGAGCTTTTCCCAACCTGCCATGGGAATTGTAGCCGGCAGGACACGGACCATGCAAAGATCCATTGACTTCGGGCAGGATTTTCCAGCTTTGGGGCGAGTGCAGCCGGAAAATCCGCCCCAGGATTTGATGACCATGGAGTTTGATTATCAGCCTGTAAATCCTTTTGATACGCCAATGACAGCTGGGAAGATGGGAGCGCTTGCAGACGGCAACGGCAACCACTGCAGCACCTTGCCAAGGATAATTCTGGATCAAAATAAATCCAGTGGAAGTCCATGGTCATCAAAGCTCTCTCAGGTACTTGGAGAGAGAGAGAGTTAAATAAAACAACAATTAATTAGATTTAAACCCCTCCTAGCCAATGCAAATGGGGAGTTGGCAGAGTGGGTGTAAGATGCTAGTCACTATCTCACGCTCCGAACCAAATCAAATTTCATCCCCCATTAATCTCAGTATCATTCTCTTTATTATTAACACCAGGGAGAATAAAGCACAGAGAGGAACAGCTCCCTCAGAGCCAGTGAACTGGTAGATAGAGGGACCCAGAGAATCACAAGGGCAGAAAATCGATATTGGGGCAGGGGTTGCATTAAACTAGTGATTGGGAAATTCTGACTAAAATCAGAAAATGTGGCTAAAAGCCAAATACTGCCTTGTAATGGCTTTAATCAGGCCATTGAAGTGGGCCAGTTAGAATATGAACTCCCTGATTAAGGGTCAAATTGATACTTAATTGTACTTAACCAGGAGTGCCAGTTCTTCTGGTGTACACAGCTAACTGAAAGCGCTCTGTAACTTGTAAATAAAGGGATTTTGATGAAAGGACTTCTGCCTCCAAGCTCGAAATCTGAAATGAAACTAGAAATAGCTGAAAATATTCAGTATCTGTGGAAAGAGAAACAGAGATAGCCCTTCGAGTTGACACTTCTTGAGAACTATTTTGGAAAATGTGGAGTCAATTGGCAGAATGGATAGCAGGCTGGTTACAAAACGGAGAGTTAGGATTAACAGGAGTTATTCAGACTGACTAAAGGTGGGAAGCGGTTTTCTCCGAGGGTTGGTGCTGGTGTCATTGTTGCTCAGAATTTATCAAAAATGTACATAACCGTGGAGTTCAATGTTCTGTTTGATTAGGTGAGTCTGGTAATTATGCTCACTGAACTTGATTGGTTAACCCCTGGACGTGGATTCCGAGTGAAGTAAGCAGAAACAACAGAAGCTACTAGAAGCTGAGCTGTAAGTGAGTGTAGACATTCTGTGATTGCAAAGATATTTTAAAACTCTGGTAAGTAAATCTGTTGCACATTTAGAAACGGGATTCAGCGCTGCATACCTCTGAGATATATAAAATATTCAACAGTGACACTAAATTGCAGAGTCTAGTTAGTGCAAAGGAGAACTGTGAAAAAATACAGGAAAACATTATTGTACAAGGATGAGTGTGTAAATGGGCTCTGATATATATACATACATCTGAGGTATTGGCCCAGAACCTCTGATCTCCTAGAGGTTGTACCCTGGATGTATCCCAGAAGATGCACACAGGGACTGCTATCCCTGGATGTCCCCACACAATGAATGCACAGCAATTGCCTGGAAAGTTTAAACTTCTGGTGGGTAATTACCCTGTACAGAGAACCATCCAAAGTTCTAATTTAAAACTGGAGACTTTGATTCCAACTCTCTTTGCAGAATAGTTACCCAGGAAAGGTTAGAAGGATTAAAAATATTTTAACTCCCAGTAACTATACTAGTGACCCTCCCAATAACAACTGGACCCCCCGATTACAATCCCAATGCCCCAAATACTCTCCTGATCAGTCCCACCCCGGCTACCGGTAGCCGGGGTGGAGGTGGGACCCCGCCCCCCCCTCGAAAGCTCACACTAAAGGACACAGCTGTTATTCTGCACATTTTCCAGAAGGCCAACTTTGTACATTCAGCGAGAAACGTGCAGCTCCAGTCAAAAGCAGCGGGGTGGCAATTCGACCGTGATGGCCACTCCTCGGAATCTCTGACCGGGTACATTCTAATAGGAAGAATAAAGAGGCCACGTTTTCTCAGCAGGTTTGTGTCTAAATGAGTTTGAGGAATAGAGGGATCTGAAATCTGGCAATGAAAACATTGAGATTTGTCTTTGGAGGGATCGGATTGAAAAGTCGGAATGAAGGTTGCACAGGAAATTGGTTAACCACACTTTGGGAGAACTGTGCAATCATCTGGCTTCCATATTAAAATCAAGATATGACATTTTTATGTCCAAAATGGTTTACTCAGACACTGAGAGGTTACACTTAGCAGGAGAAAAAATAACAGGTTGGAGTTCTTTTCTTGAGCAAAGAAGTCTTCAATATTGAGGTGGCGGATGAAGAGAAGATGTTTTCACTTGCAGGCAGGAACAGAAACTCGATGTCTTAAATGTGATACTTTCACGAATAAATCCTGTCGGGAATTCAGGAGGAAATCATAGAATCCTACAGTGCAGAAAGAGGCCATTCGGCCCATCGAGTCTGCACCGACCACAATCCCACCCAGGCCCTACCCCCATATCCCTACACATTTACCCACTAATCCCTCTAACCTACGCATCTCAGGACACTAAGGGACAATTTTAGCATGGCCAATCAACCTAACCCGCACATCTTTGGACTGTGGGAGGAAACCGGAGCACCCGGAGGAAACCCACGCAGACACAAGGAGAATGTGCAAACTCCACACAGACAGTGACCCAAGCCGGGAATCGAACCCAGGTCCCTGGAGCTGTGAAGCAGCAGTGCTAACTACTGTGCTACCGTGCCATCCTTTACCCAGAGAGTGGTGAGAATGTGTGACTCGCTTCCACAGGGAATAGAATAGTCAGAGTAAAATGAAGCTGGATAAACACAAGTGAGAAAGGAATAGAGGGATAGGCTTTACAAGGTGAAATGGAGAGGAGTGGGAGGAGACAGGTTTGGAGTATATGAAATGAATGGTCTTTTCTGTGCTGTAAATATTTTGTCATATATTTACACTATCGATTGCTGTCAATTCCTTTTAGCAGACAGACTGTTGATTCCCCATTGGTGAATAGGCTGCTGCATTTCTAATCCATTCTGTCCCCTGGGCTATAGTGTAAATTAAGTAATTAAATAAATCATCATTAAAGCATTTGTACTTACAGCAGTAAAAGATAGATTCTACAATTGATCTTATTTGAAGTTTCATACTTATCCTAATTGTTTATTCATATCTGCTGGCAACATCATGTCACTGGAGTTTTCCACAAATATTCTACTAAGGTTTTGGACATTGGGAGAACTCCAGTACAGCTTTAGTGTTTTACCAGCTCAATACACATCCTGTGCTCAAGAATGACCCACCTGCAGTCGTCCTCAAATACACATCAGGACAGCACCCTCAACAATGCAGCAAAGAAATGGAACACCCAAAATCCCTGTCATTTACAAAGTCACTCGCACCACACTCGCAGTGTGTCCCAAACCCTAAAAGCCCCACCTTTCTTTGGCTCATCAAACCTGATTCGTTGCTTCTTATCTTCCATACGCAGCTGGGAAGAATCATCTCACAACAGGAACTCAAGTCAATCTCAGTAAAAACCCGATTGGCACTTTCTATCCAGGAAGTGGTTTCAATCCCACTGTTTTCACCAAGTCGAGTTTACCTAGATTTTAAAAATGTTATATTTCAAAAATAACCCTGTCAAAGTTTGTATTTAGTTCTTAAAGTGAAACATGACACTGCCAAAAACTGCATTGACCTATTGGAATGTGCTGAATATTTGGGGAAATTGAAAATTGCATTACAAATTCCCATGGTGAATATCAGATGAATACATTGTTGCTTTATACAAGGTTCTGGTCATTAAAACACAGCAGAATGTAGCTCCTCTGAGAGAGAATAGCCGCTCCCTGCAGGTACAAAGTTGAAGAAACTATTTGTTGTCCTGTGGCCAAGATTGAGCACACATGTGGCACATGCAGCTCGTAAGTTGGATGCCATATATGTTCCTCCATCCTGCGGGAAGGCTATTGGAAGGACAGTTTGCTCATGTGTCTGACCTCTTGAACATCCTAAAATGTGAACGCGTACACAACACCAACCACCACTATGTTCCCGATGGTTGCTATTATCGCAATCCATAACCAGATGGCATCATTGGAGGTCCGGCCTGGCTCCTCGGGCTGGTTTGCAGCTGAGGGGCCCTCGTTCACATTGGTCGATGAGTTGAAGAGTGAGAACTCGGTGTTGCATTCGTCAATGGGGGAGTCCATGAACGCACCTGTCATCACAGGGATCTGAGAGAGGGAGCAGAATACAAAGATAGTCAGTGCTACGTTCACAAGAGTTCACAGTGATCATTGGAACATAAGAACAGGAGAAGGCCATTCAGCCCTTCCAGTCTGCCTGCACCATTCAGTCACCTGATTATTGAGCTGCCCCCTCAGCCTCATTTCCAGCTAATCCATTCCCTGGATACTCCGATACAACAAAACATTGAGGGGAGGTGATGGCCTAGTGGTGTTATCGCTGGACTATTCATCCAGAAACTCAGCTAATGTTCTGGGGACCCGGGTTTGAATCCAGCCACGGCAGATGGTGGAATTTGAATTCAATAAAAAAAAATTTGGAATTAAGAATCTATTGATGACCATGAAACCATTGTCAATTGTTGGAAAAACCCATCTGGTTCACTCATGTCCTTTAAGGAAATCTGTCATTCTTACCTGGTCTGGCCTACTCCAAAGCCACAGCAATCTGGTTGACTCTCAATTGCCCTCAGGGCACTAGGGATGGGCAATAAATACTGGCCAACCAGTGACACCTATGTCCCACGAATGAATAAAAAAAAATCAATCCATCCCAGATTCAAAATGTCAATTGACCCTCAACACCCATAATTTAGAGGAAGGTTACAGCTCAGAAAGAGGCCATTCAGCCCATTGTGTGTGTGCCAGCCAAAGAATGAAAAAATAAAAACTAGCTGCCCACTCTGATCCCACCTTCCAGCACCTGGTGCTGAGCTTTGCAGGCTCCAGTAGTCAGGTGTAGATCCAGCTACCTTTCAATGAGTTGAGAATTTCTGTCTCTATCACCTTCCCAGGCAGCAAGTTCTAAACACCGCTGGGTGAAAAAGATTTTCCTTATGTTCCCCCCAATCCTTCTACCAATCACCGTCAATCTATATCCCCTGGTAATGGACCCCCTGCTAAGAGAACTGGGGCTTCCCTCTCTGACCCGAAGATGCCACAATCAAGTCACCCTTTAGCCTCCTCTGTTCTCAGGAAAACAACTCCTAGCCTGTCCAATCCCTCCTCATAGCTGCAAGTTTCAAGCCGTGGCAACATTCTGGTAAATCTCCGTGCTCTCGCCAGAGCAATTCTGCCCTTCCTGTAACATAGCACACACAAATCTCCTGCTGTGGCCTCTCCAGCATTTTATACAATTCCAGCAAGAAAAGAGTTCCAGATTATGTTCCGGGTCCCCTCAAAAGAAGCAGTAATTTCTCACTATTGATGCTATTGAATCTGTTTAACATTTTAATTACCTCAATCTGATTATCTTTCTGCACTTTCAGTCCTCAATCTTACTCATATTGAAGGGAATGCAAGCCAAGTTCATGTAACCTCTTCCCTTAGTTAATTGGGGTGACACGGTGGCATGGTGGTTAGAACTGCTGCCTCACAGTGCCAGGGACCCGGGTTCAATTCCTAGCTTGGGTCGCTATCTGTGCGGAGTCTGCACGTTCTCCCCATGTCTGTGTGGGTTTCCTCCGGGCACTCCGGTTTCCTCCCACAGTCTGGTTAGGTGCATTGGCCGTGCTAAATTCTCCCTCGTGTATCCAAACAGACACTGTAGTGTGGCAACTAGGGGATTTTCACAGTAACTTCATTGCAGTGTTAATGTAAGCTTACTTGTGACTAATAAATAAACTTTAAGTCTCCATCCAATCATGGAGATGATAGCTTCACTATATTGTATCTATTCTGCCTGCTCCATATCCTTTTATAGACAAGACTAACAAGAACCCACTGACCTCAGATTTAAAATTAGTAACTGAGTTAGTGTCTCTCGCTTTCCCAGAAAGTTCTAGATTTCCAATACTCATTGGATGCTGAAGTATTTCCAAACTTTTCATCTGTGGTCTGCGCCTGATTGTAATGTTATGTCCCCGTGTCCTAGACCCACTTCTCTCTACTCACCTAACGATTCCTTCCAATCAAACTCTGGAAACATCAGTTAAACCACCCTTTAACTTTCCCTGTCACAGGGAATACAAACTTACTTATCATCTCTCCTCATCAGATTTTTGGGGCCTTGGTAACATTCTGGTGAACCTGCACTCCACTCCTTCCAAGCCAGTAAGGTGTGTGCCCACAAACCCAGGGCAGAACCTACTGGGGGTGATGTGGGTCTCCGTGGAGGCAGGGGGAGACAGGGAAACCCCTCCCGTGTCATCCCTCTTCAACTTGTTCCAATCACACATCTGATAGGCCAGCAGCAGACCTGCCCTTAGGATCCGGGATCCCTGCGGGTGGGGAGGGAGTGCAGCGGGGTGGGGGGGGGGGCGGAGAGTGGGGGGAGGGAGGTCCTGCCCACTTAGAGCTGCTGGTCTATCCGAGGCTGATAGCTCCATTGAACGATGGCACCAGTCCCACACCCACCTGGGGTCGGGGATCAGGACAGCTGAGTTCCGGACAGGCTATGCTGTAACCAGTTCCTCTTTCTTATATAATAATTATCCCGGAGCCAATGAACTTAACCTAACAGATGAACAAACTGCCGGTATGTCCTTCCCCAGGAGGGCAGTGCCTCTCTAATGTGATGCCTCAGTGATCCTTCATCCTAAACAATTCTGACTTTGCAAAATGCTTCTTGAATCTGTGTTGACATTTTGTAACAGTGCGTAAGTTGCCCCAGAACATGTTCCTAATGTGCATGAGATATGCCTCATCCCCCGCACTCTCGAATTGTGCAAGAGCTTTGAGGCAGAGACGCTGTTAAAGTTTTGTCCTTGTCAGTTTCCAGAATAAAATAGGTTTGCTTTCAGATTTTTGTGATTATCACTGCACGAGATTCTTTGCAAAGTTAACAATTCATTTCTCTAATTGTAGATTTACTTCACAAGCTGATATCTGATGGATGTCTCTATTCATCCAAGCGATAAGAAAAGAGTTGCAGCCGAACTATTCCTGTGAAGACTGATTCCAGCTGCTTGCTGTCTGTACTGATTTATTTTTATATTAGCTCAAAATAATTGGCTGGAGATAATGGGGGGTCATTGAAAGAAGGAACTGATACTTGGGGTTCACACTACCAGGTTCAACAAGCACAGATTATCATTGGATTTAAGCTTCTGTGTGCAGTGGGGGTCGACCAGGCAGGGGAAATACACGGCTGGAACATTCAACAACATTTTCAACCAGACGTGCCAAGTGGATAATCCATCTCAGCCTCTTCCTGAGCTCCCTCCCATCAGAGGTGCTAGTTTTCAGCCAATTTGATTCATTCCATGTGATATCAAAACAGCTGAAAGTACCGGATGCTGCAAAGACAAGGGCCATGACAACTTTGATACTAAAGAGTTGTTCTCCAGACACAGCCACACTGTGAGCCAAACTACCGCAGTACAGCTCAACACAGTACAGCTCAACACAGTACAGTTCAACACAGTACAGCTCAATACAGTACAGCTCAACACGGTACAGCTCAACATGGTACAGCTCAACACGGTACAACTCAACACAGTACAGCTCAACACAGTACAGCTCAACACAGTACAGCTCAATACAGTACAGCTCAACACGGTACAGCTCAACACAGTACAGCTCAACACAGTACAGCTCAACACAGTACAGCTCAACACGGTACAACTCAACACAGTACAGCTCAACACAGTACAGCTCAACACGGTACAACTCAACACAGTATAGCTACAACACAGTACAGCGCAACACAGAACAGCTCAACACAGTACAGCTCAACACAGTACAGCTCAACACAGTACAGCTCAACACAGTACAGCTCAACACAGTACAGCTCAACATGGTACAGTTCAATACATTACAGCTCAACACGGCACAGCTCAACACGGCACAGCTCAACACTGCACAGCTCAACACATCACAGCTCAACACAGTACAGCTACACACAGTACAACTACACATGGTGCAGCTACATGGCAGTACAGCTGCATGGCAGTTACAACCCAGTACAACTCCAACACAGTACAGCTCCAACCCAGTACAGCTACTACACCGTACACCTTCACCAGTACTACTGCACACAGTACAGCTACATGCACTCCAGCTGCAACACAGTACAGCTACACACAGTACAGCTACACGCACTCCAGCTGCAACACAGTACAGCTACACACAGTACAGCTACACACAGTACAGCTACACACAGTACAGCTACACACAGTACAGCTACACGCACTCCAGCTGCAACACAGTACAGCTACACACAGTACAGCTACACCAGTACTACTACACGCACTCCAGCTGCAACACAGTACAGCTACACACAGTACAGCTACACACAGTACAGCTACACACAGTACAGCTACACACAGTACACCTTCACCACTACTACTACACACAGTACAGCTACACGTACTCCAGCTGCAACACAGTACAGCTACACACAGTACAGCTACACGCAGTACAACTACACACAGTATAGCTACAACACTGGCATCTATCCAGCAATGTGGATAAGTGCGCAGGTATGTCTTGTATACAAAAGAAGGACAGATCCAACCCAGCTAATTATCTCCCCATCAGGCTATTCTCGATCATCAGTAGAGTATGGAAGGAGTTGTCAACAGTGCTATCAAGCAGCACCTGCTCAGCATCCTGTTCAGTGAAGCCCAGTTTGGAGTTCACCAGGGTCGCTCAACTCCTGACCTCATTACAGCCTTGGTTCAAACATGGACAAAAGAGCTGAATGCCAGGGTGAGGTGAGAGTGACAGCCCTTGACATCAAGGCCGCATTCGACCAAGTGTGACATCAAGGAGTCCTAGCGAAACTGGAATCAACAGGAATCAGGCGATTCTGCACAATGCTCAGCACCATTCACAACTCCTCAGATACTGAAGCAGTCCGTGTCCATATGCAGCAAGACCTGGACAACATTCAGGCTTGGGCTGATAAGTGGTGAGTAACCTTTGCTCCATACAAGTGCCAGGCAATGACCATCTTCAATAAGAGAGAATCTAACCATCTCCCCATGACATTCGATTTGATTTATTATTGTCACATGTATTAATATACAGTGAAAAGTATTGTTTCTTGTGCGCTATACAGACAAAACATACCGTTCATAGAGAAGGAAAGGAGAGAGTGCAGAATGTCTAGGGTGTAGAGCATTGTTAGAGAGTTTAAAGAGTTAGAATGAAGTTTTAGAAGAATAGAACGAGAGTAAAAGATAGAATTAGAAGGTACGCTGGGCACAGCTCGCAAGAAGTAGCCTCACTCCGGCGCCATCTTGGAAGTCTCATTCAATGGCATTACCATCACCGAATCCCCCACTATCAACATTCGGGCAGTTACCATTAACTGAACTGGACCAGCCATATAAATACTTTGGTTACAAGAGCAGATCAGAGGCTGGGAATTCTGTGGAGATAACTCACTCTTGATTTCCCCAAAGCCTGTCCCACCATCAAGGTACGGTATGATGGAATACTCTCGACTTGCCTAGATGAGTGCAGCTCCAACAACACTCAAAAAGCTCAACACTATCCAGGGCAAAGCAGCCCACTTGATCCATACCCCATCCATCACCTTAATTATTCATTTCCTTTACGACTAACGCACAGTGGCAGCAGTGTATACCATCTACAAGACACACTACAGGAATTCACCAAGATTCCTTCAAATGGCACCTTCCAAAATCACAACTGATGTGCTGCTACCATCTGGAAGGACAAAGGCAGCAGATACCTGGGAACAACACTACCTGGAGGTTCCCCTCCAAGTCACTCACCATCCTGACTTGGAAATATATTACCGTTCCTTCACTGTCACTGGGTCAAAATCCTGGAACTCCCCCCTTACAGCACTGTGGGTGCACCTACACCATAGGGACTGCAGTGGTTCAAGTAGGTAGTTCACCACTACCTTCTCAAGGGCTTTGAGATGGGCAATAAGTGCTGGCCTAACTAGTGACGGCCACATCCCATAAATGAATTTTAAGAATGGATCTCCTATTTTTTGAATCTCCTACAAATGAAAACAACTCTGTGTGTACCCCAGAAAACCCTTTCATCATTTTAAACAGTGTTTTACATCAATGGACGAAAGCAAAGCTTCAAAAGATAAATTAATTATAAATGAATCTTAAATATGATGCATGGTAATTGGGTGTTGATGGGAATAGCTAGAGATAGCATCACTGTCCATCTCCCAATGTACACCTCTACACGGAGAGAAGTTAGTCAGATAATAGCTTCCAGATGTTTGTTGGATTTGTCCTGAAAGTAGCAAGAGAAAATATGCTTCAATAAAATGCCAAAATTCTCAAATAGAATCTCTACAGTGCCAAAGGTGGCCATTCAGCCCATTGAGTCTGCACTGACAACAATCCCACCCAGGCCCTATTCCCGTCACCCCATGTAATTACCCTGTCAGTCCCCCTAACACTAAGGAGCAATTTAGCATGGCCAATCAAACTAACCCGCAGACTTTGGACGTGGGAAGAAACCGGAACACCCAGAGAAAACCCACATAGACACGGAGAATGTACAAACTCCACACAGACAGTGACCTGAAGCTGGGATTGAACCCAGGTCTCTGGAACTGTGAGGCCGCAGCGCTAACCACTGTGCTACCGTGCTGCCCTAAATCTTTTCTGACATGGAAGAGAGTTGACGTCTGTAACTGTGAAGATTTTTATTTACATGGAGGTTTCTAAGTTAAAGTTATAATCATCAGTTTTATCCTATATATTCAAGGCATCAACATGTTTTGGTTTTTTATCAAAGCATATTCTCTCTTCATGCTTTCATGACAAATCTCACAAACATCTGGAAGGTATTGTCTGACTAACTTCTTGCCTTGCAGCGGTCTACACTAGGAGATGAACAGTGATGCTTTTTCTAGTAATCTATTTATTGGATTTAAATCTTTTTCATTGCTAAATCTTCCATAGGAGGGCGTAGTCTTTGTGAGACATAAAACTGGCACAGACTAGTTAGAGCAAATATTTTGTTTTTCACTGAAAAGTCTATGTAATCTTAGAGGACTCAGTATTCCAAAGGGAAAAAACAGATTTCCAGATTGAAGCAACTGACAAGAAAGCAGTGATAGCCAACACTAACAGATTCAACAAATACTCAAAATGTCATGAAAACATATGAGGAGTTCATGACCTTTTATAAGAATTCCTTGGCCTCGGCATAGACTGAGCTCATCGAAAGCTTGGCTCCTCATGTCCAAACTCACAGCTAGTCCTCTTTCCCTGTCACCTCACTTGGCTCCGGATTGAACAACACATTGATCTTAAACTTTTATTCCGTGGTTTCGCACCTCTCCATTTTCTCATCCCTCCCCATCTCTGTAATCTCCTCCAGCCCGCAAAACTCTCCGAGATACCTGGCTCTTCTTCATTTCTGGCCTCTTCAGCATCCCTGATTCCAATCATTCAACCCAGCTGTGACATGGGCTTTCTGTGTTTGGTTCTGGAATACTCTCCCCACCCCCCCAAACCTCTCCACTTCTCAATCCTTAAGACATCCTTTTAAGCCGTCATCTTTGATCAAGTTTCTGATTAACAGCCTGAATATCGCCTGACAGGTTTGTTGACAAAGGATGTTGAGATTTGCTCCTATCAAACATTTGGGATTTCACTATGTTAAAGGTGTGACATAATGCTTGTTGTTAATGGAGCATAAAAGTTGTTGAGGGTTTTATGAATATATTCTTACTTCGCAACTTGTTAAATTCAATGAGGGGAGATTTGGATGTTTCATTAAATGAGCTGTCCAAAGCGAGAGGATTTAAGGATAGGGATGTTTTTGCTGCAATTGTATAGGGCGTTGGTGAGGCCACACCTGGATTATTGTGTGCAGTTTTGGTCTCCTTATCTGAGGAAGGATGTCCTTGGCATAGAGGGAGCACAGTGAAGGTTCACCAGGCTGATTCCTGGGATGGCAGGTCTGTCATATGAGGAGAGACTAAGTCGGTTAGGATTATATTCGCTGGAGTTTAGAAGACTGAGAAGGGATCTCATAGAAACTTATAAAATTCTAACAGGGTTAGACAGGGTGGATTCAGAAAGAATGTTCCCAATGGTGGGGGAGTCCAGAACTAGGGGTCATGGTTTGAGGATAAGGGGTAAACCTTTTAGAACTGAGGTGAGGAGAAATTTCTTCACCCAGAGGGTGGTGAAGTAGTTGAGGCCAAAACTAGATATAGCTCTTAGACCTAAAGGGATATTGGGGGGGGGGCAGGCTCGAAGGGTTGAATGGCCTCCTCCTGCTTCTAGTTTCTATGTTAGCCCTTCTTGCACAAACCTATAATCAAGCCCCAATAAGTATCAACATCCTTATTGTACAATACTGTAATGTAATAATAATACTGTAATGTACAATACTGTAATACAATAATAATATTGTCATGTACAATACTGTAATGTAATAACACTGTAATGCAATAATACTGTAATGTATAATACTGTATTGTAATAATAATATTGTAATGTACAATACTGTAATGCAATAAGACTGTAATGTACAATACTGTATTGTAATAATACTGTAATGTACAATACTGTAATGTTTAACCAGGGAGTGGAATAAAGTCTACTTAAAGTCTACTTTACAGTGTCAATTAGAGTCAATTCCAACACATTTACAATGTTAGTTTCAAACACTTTGGCACCAATCCCTGCACTTTACCCAGATTCTGATGGTGAGATTTCCAGACACACTTTGCAATCCATCATAACATTGACAGTATCTTGGGAATGTATTCAACACTTTGGAATTCTGTATCAATTGTACAACTCCGTACAATGCCACAAATCATCCCTTAGACACAAAAACGACAAGAATATTAATGACATCAAGCCAACAATCCACTTGAGCTTTTGATCAGAAGAAGCCAGGTGAACGTTAAGTGAGTGAAACAATATATTCAAATTCTGCAACAGCTTGGAAGGAATTGGCAAATTGACCAGAGGGAGATAAGAGACCTTTTGTTTTACACAGTGAGTTGTTGTGATCTTGAATACATCACCTGAAAGGGCAGAAGGAAACAGACTCAATAGTTGCTTTCAAAGGTAACTGAATGTACAACTAAAGGCAAAACCAAGTCACAGGGCCACAGGGAAAGTGGGATGGAGTGAAACTTTTTATATATAAAGAGCAAGAGGATATACAGGGACAGGGTTGGCCCACTCAAGGACAGGGGAGGGAATCTATGTGTGGAGCCAGAGGAAATGGGCGAGGTATTAAATGAGTACTTTGTGTCAGTATTCACCAAAGAGAAGGACTTGGTGGATGATGAGTCTGGGAAAGGATGTGTAGATAGTTTGAGTCATGTTGAGATCAAAGAGGAGGTATTGGGGTTCTTGAGAAACATTAAGGTAGACAAGTCCCCAGGGCCTGATGGGATATACCCCAGAATACTGAGAGAGGCAAGGAAGGAAATTGCTGGGGCCTTGAGAGAAATCTTTGTATCCTCACTGGCTACAGGGGAGGTCATGATGTGGAGATGCCGGCATTGGACTGGGGTAAACACAGTAAGAAGTCTAACAACACCAGGTTAAAGTCCAACAGGTTTATTTGGTAGCAAAAGCCACTAGCTTTCGGAGCGCTGCCCCTTCATCAGGTGAGTGGGAGTTCTGTTCACAAACAGGGCATATACAGACACAAACTCAATTTACAAAATAATGGTTGGAATGCAAGTCTTTACAGGTAATCAAGTCTTAAAGGTACAGACAATGTGAGTGGAGAGAGAGGGTTAAGCACAGGTTAAAGAGATGTGTATTGTCTCCAGACAGGACAGTTAGTGAGATTTTGCAAGCCCAGGCAAGTCGTGGGGGTTACAGATAGTGTGACATGAACCCAAGATCCCGGTTGAGGCCGTCCTCATGTGTGCGGAACTTGGCCATCAGTCTCTGCTCAGCGACTCTGCGCTGTCGTGTGTCATGAAGGCCGCCTCTTCACTCAGCGGGTGGTGAACTTGTGCAATTCTCTGCCACAGGAGGCTGTGGAGGCCAAGTCACTGAATATATTTAAGAAGGAGATACAAACTCTAAAGCTGTCGAGGGGTATGGGGAGAACAGGGTGAATATGGCGCTGACATAGAGCATCAGCCATGACCGCACTGAACGGTAGAGCAGGCTCGGGCGGGCGGTGGGGGGAAATGGCCAACTCCTGTTCCTATCTTCTGTATTGTTATGTATTTAGATTTTGTTTATGAACCTTGGTGCCTGGGTATCTGGATAGACTTATCACTAAAAGATTTCAGGTCTTTTGGATTTGTTTGTATACATGCACTTTATTGAAGTTTTACAACCCCTGATGGGAAAGGGACTGGTTAAAAGAGATCGGAAGATCAGTGGTTTGGGAAGCAAAAAATTGTAGGAAAGGCATTGCTGTTGCCTAGCGATGGTGATCCAGGGAGACAGAAACAGAAAAACATGGGAGTGGAGACACAAAGAGTTCAGAGTATGCCAGAGAGAAACTCTCTGAGAAGCAAAAGTACCAGACCATAGGGACAGTAGTGAACTCACTAATCAGCCATAGCACTCAGCGATCAGTTTAGATGTGGTGTTCTTGGAATACTATTTGCTCTGTAGTTGAAGAAACAGTGAGTTTAAAGTGCAGGGTCTCGAGGAGAGATACGAGTTGTGTGAGAAGCAGCAAGTGAATGCTCAGGAATTCCCTGGAAGGAAACCATGTTCAACTGTGCTAGTCTCAAGCAAGAAGCAAGTGTGTCAAGCTAGTGACAAATCTTCACTGGTTTATGTGTCCGTAAAGATATTGCCGGGATAAAGGAATAATGTAAATTTAAATAATTTTCTTGGCAGTGTGATAGTGGCAGTAAGTGTGACAAGGTCACAGTGGCAGCAAACATGACAGTGTAAGTAAGTGTGACCCTCTGACAGTGCGGCACTCCCTCAATACTGACCCTCTGATGGTGTGACACTCCCTCAGTACTGACCTTCTAAAAATGCAGCACTCCCTCAGTACTGACCCTCTGAGAGTGCAGCACCCCGCCAGTACTGACCCTCTGACAGTGCGGCACTCCCTCAGTACTGACCCTCTGACAGTGCGGCACTCCCTCAGTACTGACCCTCTGACAGTGCGGCACTCCTTCAGTACTGGCCGTTTTACAGTGCAGCACTCCCTCAGTACTGACGCTCTGACAGTGCGGCACTCCCTCAGTACTGACCCTCTGATAGTGCGGCACTCCCTCAGTACTGACCCTCTGATAGCGCGGCACTCCCTCAGTACTGACCCTCTGACAGTGCGGCACTCCCTCAGTACTGACCATCAGACAGTGCTGCACTCCCTCAGTACTGGCCCTCTGACAGTGCGGCACTCCCTCAGCACTGACCCTCTGACAGTGCGGCACCTCGTCAGTATTGACCCTCTGACAGTGCGGCACTCCCTCAGTACTGACCCTCTGATAGTGCGGCACGGTGACACAGTGGTTAGCACTGCGGCCTCACAGCGCCAGAGACCTGGGTTCGATTTCCGGCTCGGGTCACTGTCTGTGCAAAGTCTGCACGTTCTCCCAGTGTCTGCGTGGGTTTCCTCTGGATGCTCCGGTTTCCTCCCACAGTCCGAAAAGACGTGCTGGTTAGGTGCATTGGCCATGCTAAATTCTCCCTCAGTGTACCCGAACAGGTGCCAGAGTGTAGCGACTAGGGGATTTTCACAGTAACTACATTGCAGTGTTAATGTAAAACTTAATTGTGACTAATAAATAAACTTTAACTTTTAACTTTAACTCCCTCAGCACTGACCCTTTGATAGTGCAGCGCTCCCTCAGCACTGACCCTCTGACAGTGCAGCACTCCCTCAGTACTGAGCCTCTGACAGTGCAGCACTCCCTCAGCACTGACCCTCTGACAGTGCAGCGCTCCCTCAGAACTGACCCTCTGACAGTGCGGCACTCCCTCAGCACTGACCCTCTGACAGTGCAGCACTCCCTCAGTACTGCCTCTCTGACAGTGCGGCACTCCCTCAGTACTGACCCTCTGACAGTGCAGCGCTCCCTCAGAACTGACCCTCTGACAGTGCGGCACTCCCTCAGCACTGACCCTCTGACAGTGCAGCACTCCCTCAGTATTGACATTCCCTCAGGTCCAGTAACAGGAAATTATTTAATATTGCTATGCTGTAATTTGTGGAATGTTCTGTAGGAATGATTCAAAATAATTAACTTCATGTCTTATTCAGCCCCATAACATTTGATGGAAAGGTACAGATGGTATTGATATTAACATTGGGTCTTGGTCCTTTCTTGAACATTGAGTCTTTATCAATGTGAGTGATTAGCTTAATATATCTGTAATAAATAGTTGATTGCAAAGATTCTAATAATTTTCATAAACTCAGTTTTATTGAATCTGTAAAACGTCATAACTTTTAATGCAGAGAAATAGAGAAGGAATCTTGCCTGAAGTTTGCTTGGGTTATTCAGTGTTTTATTCAGGCTGACAGGAATGATTGATGTTTCTGTAATGCCTTTCATTCACGTTCGGATGTTCAAAAGCACTTCACAGCCCATGATGGACTTACTGAAGCGTAGCCACTTGGAATGCAGGGACGCACAGCAAGATCCCACAGACAGCTATGCGATAATGACCTGGTCATTGGTTTTTAATGATGTTGATTGAGGGATAAATATTTGCCAAGACACTGGGGGGAATTCCCCTGTGCTTCCTTGAAATATTCTTGTGGAAAATTCATGCACAGACCGTAGAAGACAACACATCCTGAGTGAGACACATCCTGAGTGAGACACATCCTGAGTGAGACACATCCGGAGTGAGACACATCCTGAGTGAGACACAGCCGGAGTGAGACAGAGCCGGAGTGAGACACATCCGGAGTGAGACACAGCCGGAGTGAGACACAGCCGGAGTGAGACACAGCCGGAGTGAGACACAGCCGGAGTGAGACACATCCGGAGTGAGACACAGCCGGAGTGAGACAGAGCCGGAGTGAGACACATCCGGAGTGAGACAGAGCCGGAGTGAGACACATCCGGAGTGAGACAGAGCCGGAGTGAGACACATCCGGAGTGAGACAGAGCCGGAGTGAGACACAGCTGGAGTGAGACACATCCTGAGTGAGACACAGCCGGAGTGAGACAGAGCCGGAGTGAGACACATCCGGAGTGAGACAGAGCCGGAGTGAGACACATCCGGAGTGAGACACAGCCGGAGTGAGACACATCCTGAGTGAGACACATCCGGAGTGAGACACATCCTGAGTGAGACACAGCCGGAGTGAGACACAGCCGGAGTGAGACACAGCCGGAGTGAGACACAGCCGGAGTGAGACACATCCGGAGTGAGACACAGCCGGAGTGAGACACATCCTGAGTGAGACACATCCTGAGTGAGACACAGCCGGAGTGAGACACAGCCGGAGTGAGACACATCCTGAGTGAGACACATCCTGAGTGAGACACAGCCGGAGTGAGACACAGCCGGAGTGAGACACAGCCGGAGTGAGACACATCCGGAGTGAGACACATCCGGAGTGAGACACAGCCGGAGTGAGACACAGCCGGAGTGAGACACAGCCGGAGTGAGACACATCCTGAGTGAGACACATCCGGAGTGAGACACAGCCGGAGTGAGACACATCCGGAGTGAGACACAGCCGGAGTGAGACAGAGCCGGAGTGAGACACAGCCGGAGTGAGACAGAGCCGGAGTGAGACACATCCGGAGTGAGACACAGCCGGAGTGAGACACATCCTGAGTGAGACACATCCGGAGTGAGACACAGCCGGAGTGAGACACAGCCGGAGTGAGACACATCCTGAGTGAGACACAGCCGGAGTGAGACACAGCCGGAGTGAGACACATCCGGAGTGAGACACATCCGGAGTGAGACAGAGCCGGAGTGAGACACATCCGGAGTGAGACAGAGCCGGAGTGAGACAGAGCCGGAGTGAGACACATCCGGAGTGAGACAGAGCCGGAGTGAGACACATCCTGAGTGAGACACATCCGGAGTGAGACACAGCCGGAGTGAGACAGAGCCGGAGTGAGACACAGCCGGAGTGAGACACATCCTGAGTGAGACACATCCTGAGTGAGACACAGCCGGAGTGAGACAGAGCCGGAGTGAGACAGAGCCGGAGTGAGACACATCCTGAGTGAGACACAGCCGGAGTGAGACACATCCTGAGTGAGACACAGCCGGAGTGAGACACATCCTGAGTGAGACACATCCTGAGTGAGACACAGCCGGAGTGAGACACATCCGGAGTGAGACAGAGCCGGAGTGAGACAGAGCCGGAGTGAGACACAGCCGGAGTGAGACACAGCCGGAGTGAGACACAGCCGGAGTGAGACACATCCGGAGTGAGACAGAGCCGGAGTGAGACAGAGCCGGAGTGAGACACAGCCGGAGTGAGACACATCCGGAGAGAGACACAGCCGGAGTGAGACACATCCGGAGTGAGACACATCCAGAGTGAGACACAGCCGGAGTGAGACACAGCCGGAGTGAGACACAGCCGGAGTGAGACACAGCCGGAGTGAGACACATCCGGAGTGAGACACAGCCGGAGTGAGACACAGCCGGAGTGAGACACAGCCGGAGTGAGACACAGCCGGAGTGAGACACAGCCGGAGTGAGACACAGCCGGAGTGAGACACATCCGGAGTGAGACACAGCCGAAGTGAGACAGAGCCGGAGTGAGACACAGCCGGAGTGAGACACAGCCGGAGTGAGACACATCCTGAGTGAGTGTGGTTATCTGGGAATGTGCAGCACAGTGGGACATGGGAACAGAGGGGAAGAGGTGCTTTTTGGTTTTCTACCTTTTTAATCTTCAGAGAGTGGTCTTGCCCTACTGCAGAAGTAGAGGCTACAATGGAGAGAGCTGATTGGTGTGTAGTGGATAAGGTCAGGGAAGTATTTATACTTTTATTGCTTATAGGTCCTTTTTGTGGTTTACAGTTTCTAAGGGCTATATTCTGTTGTAACGAGGAGTTACTACTATATTCTGTAGTAAAGAAGAGACCTGGAGTAATTCATATTCATTAATATCTTCTGAAAAGATTTAATTTTAAACAGTAAATCATGGCAGGTGAACTCAAAGCCATAGTGTGCTCCTCCAGCTCTATGTGGGAAACCAGAAACATTTCCAGTGCCCAGGGCCAGCACGTGTACAGGAAGTGTCTCCAGCTGCAGCTCCTGGAAGCCCAGGTTTTTTTTTTAAGTTTTAAGTTTAAGTTTATTTATTATTGTCACAATAGGCTTACATTAACACTGCAATGAAGTTACTGTGAAAATCCCCTAGTCGCCACACTCCGGCGCCTGTTCGGGTACACTGAGGGAGAATTTAGCATGGCCAATGCACCCTAACCAGCACGTCTTTTGGACTGCGGGAGAAAACTGGAGCACCCGGAGGAAACCCATGCAGATTAATAGCAGTGCCACATGCCAGTTAGAGCAGAATAGCAGGATATATCAGATGAATACTTGACTGAAGAGATAGTTCAAGAGGAAGGGCTTTAGGTTCCTGGGGCATTGGGACTGGTCTGGGGGAGGTGGGACAGGTACAAACTGGATGGATTGCGCCAGGACTGGGACTGATGACCTCAGGGGAGTATTTGCTAGGGTGCGTTGGCAAGGGTGTAAACTAAACTGAGGAACCAACTAGAAAGCAGGCCATTCTAGGCAGGATGGGAACCGATGAAAGGAGTCAGAAAAGGGGGAAACAAGGACAAGAACAAAAGACAGAAAGGGAAATAAGAAAAGTGATAGGCAGAAAAATCAAGGGTCAGAATCAAACATGACAATGAGAATGGGGCAAGGAATATTAAAAAGACAAGGGTTTGTGCCTTAATGCACGCAGCATTCACAATAAAGTGGAAGAATTAATTGCGCAAGAAGGTGTAACTGGGTTTGATATAGTCGGGATTATGGAGACATCGCCGCAGGGTGACCAGGGATGGGAACTGAATATCTAGGTGTATTTAGTATCTAGGAAGGACAGACAGAAAAGTAAAGGCAGTGGAGTTGCATTGCTGGTTAAAGATGAAATTAACACCAAACCGAGGAAGGATATTAGCTCCGACAAATTGGAATCTATGGGCGGGATTTTCCGGCTGCACTCGCCCCAAAACGGGAAATTCCCACCCAAGATCAATGGACAGTTCCATGGTCCACCCCTCACCTACTATGATTCCCGTGGCAGGTGGGATAGGAAAATTAGCCCCTATATGGGTAGAGCTAAAAAACACCAAGGGACAAAAAACATTAATGGGAGTTGTGCACAGACCCCAAGCTGCAGTGGTGATGTTGGGAATGGCATTAAACAGAAAATTAGAGACACATGCAACACAGGATTATCTGTAATTACGGGTGACTTTAATCTGCATATAGACTGGGTAAATCAAATTAGTCACAATACCATCGAGGAGGAATTCCTGGAGCGTAAATGGGATAGTTTTTCAGACCAATACTTTGAGGAACCAACTAGAAAGCAGACCACTCTAGACTGGGTATTGTGTAATGTGAAAGGAATAATTGGCAATCTAGTTGTGCGAGACCCCCTTGGGGATGAGTGACCATAACATGATAGAATTCGTCATCAAGATGGAGAGTGACGTAGTTGATTCTGAGATTAGGGTCCTGAATCTAAATAAAGCCAGGATGGTGTGAGGCGCAAGTTGTCTATGATGGATTGGGAAACGTTAATTAAAGGGATGACAGTGGGCAGACAATGGCAAACACTCAGAGATTGCACAGGTGAACTGCAACAATTGTTTATTCCTGTCTGGCACAAAAATAAAATGGGAAAAGTGTCCAAACCATGGCTTACAAAGGAAATTAGTGATAGAATTAGATCCAAGGAAGAAGCAGACAGACACCTTGACCAGAAAAACAACAGGCCTGAGGATTGGGAGCAGTTTAGAATTCAGCAAAGGAGGATAAAGGGATAGATTAAGAAGGGGAAAATAGAGTATGAAAGTAAGCTTGTGAGGAACATGGAAACTGAGTGTAAAAGCTTCTATGTGTATGGGAAGAGTAAAAGATTGGTGAAGATAAATGTAGGTCCCTTACAGTCAGAAACAGGAGAACCTGTAATGGGGAACACAAAAATGGCTGACAAACCAAATTTATATTTGGATTCTGTCTTTACGAAGGAGGACACAAATAACATATCAGAAATGTTGGGGAACACTGGGCTTTGTGAAAGGAAGGAACTGAAGGAAATCAGTATTAGTAAAGAAATGGTGTTGGGAAAATTGATGGGATTGAAGGCTGATAAATCCCCAGGGCCTGATAATCTACACCCCAGAGTACTTAAGGAAGTGGATGCATGGGTGGTTGTCTTCCAAGATTCCGTGGACTATGGATTGGAGGGTAGCGAATGTAACCCCACTATTTAAAAAAGGAGGTAGAGAGAAAACAGAATTATAGACTAGTCAGCCTGACGTTAGTAGTGTGGAAAATTTTAGAATTCATTATCAAAGATTTTATAGCAGAGCACTTGGTAAACAGTGGTAGAATCGAACAGGCCAGCATGGATTTATGGAAGGGAAATCAGGCTTGACAAATCTACTGGAATTCTTTGAGGCTGTAACTAGTAGAGTTGATGAGATGGAGTCAGCAAATGTGGTTCATTTGGACTTTCAGAAAGCTTTTGACAAAGTCCCACAGAAAAGATTAGCGTGTAAAATTAAAGATCGTGGGATTGTGGGTAGTGTATTGAGATGGATAGGAAACTGGTTGGCAGACAGGAAACAAAGAGTAGGAATAAAAGGTCTTTTTCTAAATGGCAGGCAGTGACTAGTGGGATACTGCAGGGATCAGTGCTGGGACCCCAGCTATTCATTGTAAATATTAATGACTTAGATGAGGAAACTAAATTTAATATTTCCAAATTTGCAGATGACACAAAGCTGGGTGGGAGGGTGAGCTGTGAGGAGGACGCAGAGATCCCTCAGTGTGGTTTGGACAGGCTGAATAAGCGGGCAAATGCATGGCAGATGCAGTATTGAACAGATAAATGTAAGGTTATCCACTTTGGTAGCGAAAACAGGAAGAGAGATTATTATCTGAATGGTTGTAAATTGGAAGAGGGGAGTGTGCAGTGGGACCTGGGTGTCCTTGTGCACCAGTCACTGAAGGTAAGCATGCAGGTGCAGCAGGCGGTAAAGAAGGCAAATGGCATGTTGGCCTTTATTGCGAGAGGTTTCGAGTACAGGAGCAGGGATGTGTCGCTGCAATTATACAGGGCCTTGGTGAGGCCACACCTAGAGTCTTGTGTGCAGTTTTGGTCTCCTTATCTGAGGAAGGATGTTCTTGCTCAAGAGGGAGTGCAGAGCAGCTTTACCAGATTGATTCTGGGGATAGCGGGACTGATGTATGAGGAGAGATTGAGTCGGTTAGGGTTGTATTCACTGGAGTTCAGAAGAATGAGAGGGGATTTCATAGAAACCTATAAAATTCTAACAGGACTAGACAGGGTAGATGCAGGATGTTCCTGATGGTGGGAGAGTCCAGAACCAGGGATCACAGCCTGAGGATACGGGGAAGACTGTTTAGGACAGAGATTAGGAGAACTTTCTTCACCCATAGAGTAGTCAACTTGTGGAATTCACTACCACAGGAAGTAGTTGAGGCCAAAACATTGCATGTTTTCAAGACGCGGCTGGATGTAGCACTTGGGGGCAAAGGGAATGAAAGGATATGAGGTGAATGTGGGATCAGGGTATTGAGTCGGACGATGAATGTTGGCACAGGCTTGAAGGGCCGAATGGCCTCCTCCTGCTCCTAGTTTCTATGTTTCTAAGAAAGAACAGGCAGGTCTCAGTATAACAACTCATCCCATGTTAGGGTTAGGGTGCCTCGGACAATCTCACCCTGTTCTCCAGCTGTGTTGCTGCAGTTCCTCTATCAACGCCATTACTCTCTCTCACTCTGCCCCAATCTCCACCCTGCTAAGTCCAAGGGTCACAGACTGGAATGGATAGACTGGACATCAACCCACGTAAAGTATTATGAGATCTCACCCTCATCTGCTTAAACTATTCATTATTTCAGGGTCATAACAGTATGAGACCCAAGTGTGACTCCTCAACGTGATAACTTTACCCTGAAACCAGGGGATTAATGTGTCAGGCCGGATTCACAGTAATGCTCTGTTGCCCAGATTGTGGAATCATCTAGAATGCTGTGTTTCTGCTCCTTGCTGTTCCCTCCAATGCAGACCCCTGCCCATTGCTATGGTGATTACCCCCTTAAGGGCAACACAGCAGAAACGGGTCACATGGCGAGGGGACCAATGGGGATTCAGCGTGGGGAATCGCCCCAGGAGGGGGGGTTCTCTGAGGCAGAGAGGAGCCGGGAGCTAACTCCAGCCATGTGGCCGCTGCACAATTTTTAATGAATAAATCATTTTGTGTTCAATAATGGAGCCTGTGAAAGTGCACCTTGTCGCTCGTGGTGGTTTCCAATGCTGCTAACCGCAGTGTCTGAGAGTGATCAGCTTCGAGGAGATTCCTGAGTTTCCCGCCCTCCCCCCCAACCCCCAACCCAGCCTCAATCCCAATCTCACTCCGGATCACATCTCCTTTATCGGAATTCAGACAGCAGAATTACATTTTTATATTTAGACAATCACATTTCAGGTGCCAGGTAAGTCATTTAAATCTATTTTTAAACTTATTTTAATGTCATTATCAGGCGGGGACTGAATTCTCTGGGCCTGCGAGCATCTCCCACCTCACGGTGCAATTTCACTCTGGCAAGGTTCAGATTAGCTCTCCACTTTCGGGGAACTAGCGGGAGACCCCACTGGCGTGAAGGGGGAGCAATCAGGGCCCCCCCAGGAGGTCAGATGATGGGGATGGTGCCCCCTGGGCATAAGCACCCTGGCAGTGCCAGCCTGTGCCTCCTGGCACTGCCCAAAGGACATCGGGCAGTGCCAAGGGTGCGGGGCCTCAGGCACAGGGCCTGCTGGGAGCGGGCCGAGAGGTGATCCATGGGGGTGGGGTCCCGCTGCCACTCTGCATGGGGATCGGTCGGGACTGGAGGGAGGCCAGCGATCGGGGCGGGCTGGGGGGGCGGGTGGTCTGCTGGGTGGATCTGCCTCCTGTGGGGGGGTGGGCTGCAGGGTGAGGAGGGTGGGGGATCATCACTGCTGGGGAGGGGGAGCTGGTGATCGGGGTGCTCCGGGGATGTGAGTCGGGGCTGGCCTGGGAATGCTGGTGGAGGCCGGGATCAGGCCGAGGGAGGGGGCTGGGAGGGCAGCACTGAGGGGGTCCCCGGCTGGCCAGCGATTGAGCTGGTCAACAAACTGCAGGCTGACAGATCGGAGCCTCTGCGCATGCGCAGAGTTCCAGAAGTACCAAACTCTGGTGTGAATAGGCCCCGCCCCCCCGTGCTTTTAATGATATTCATAATTATGACTCTGCATTGCACAGAGTGCAGGAGGTTCGAGTCTGAGCTCCCCCTGAAAAAACAGTTGTGATTTACACCAGTTTTCCCTCAAATTCAGCACTTGGGAGAATCGGGCCCATAAAATGTCTCAGTGTCAAAACTGAGTGTGACACCTGGTAAATGGCCAATGACAATCCGGATTGCGTGCGAGTCCCGGATTGCGCGCGAGTCCCGGATTGCGCGCGAGCCCCGGATTGCGCGCGAGCCCCGATTGCACGCGAGCCCCGGATTGTGATAAAGGGAAGTTGGAATCCTGGCTGTGAATGGCACAGCTGAAAGTGTTGTGAGATGGAGGGTTTGGGAATTTCTTTCACAGTTAATGTACACAGCAGATCGGAACCCGCGGATGTGATTGTGAACGGGGGGACGTGATGAAGGGCAGAGAGAGGAGCTAACTTGTCCTTTAATCCTGTGTCCATGTGTCCTTGAGGAGCTGAGGCAATACTTGTCTCCTATTTGATGACACAATGCTATAACTAGCCTGGCAGAGATTGAATTTGGATCAAAAATCATCCCTTCATTAGTGAATAGTCACAATGATGCATATGAAATATGAAGGTTGCAATCTCTAGCTGCATAGCCCAGGTGCCACTTTGTGAGCTCCACACTAACACGATGTGGCAACGCTCCAGTACTTCCATTAGGCATGACCCCTGACCAGCAAGCAGACGCATCAGTGATGCATTGTACCATGTGCCAAACCCAAACAACAGATGGATTGATCTATTAACCATTAACCCTTTTAGCACCAGAGAAAACCAAAGGAACATTTGGGTGAAGTTTCACAGGCGTGATGGATCAAATGGCCTCATTATGTGCTCTCAGACTCTGTGATAGGTATTGAAGGTTGCTGGAACTCAGTGAGATGGCTTCTTCTAAACAATGAACAGGAAGGTTTATGAGGAAGTACTGAGGGAGTGCTACAATGTCCAAGGCGCCCTTTGTAGATCATAGAATTCCTACAGTACAGAAGAAGGCCATTTGGCCCATCGAGTCTGCACCGACAACAACCCCACCCTATCCCCGTAACCCCACATATTCACCCTGCTAATCCCCCCGAAACCAGGGTCAATTTACCATGGCCAATCAGCCTAACCAGCACACCTTCGGAGTTTGGGAGGAAACCGGAGCACCCGGAGGAAACCCACGCAGACACAGGGAGAACGTGCAAACTCCACACAGACAGTGACCCAAGCCGGGAATCGAACGCGGGACCCTGGCGCTGTGAGGCAACAGTACAAACCACTGTGCCACAGTGAAATATTAAACTCTTTACATTAAAAGTGAAATTTTGCACAGCTGTATTTGGAACTGGAATTTTTCCTGGTTTTCTGTTCCAATATTTATTCCTCAATCAACAGACATTTGGTCATTTATCTCGATTTTTCCCAGCAGAATTTTGCTGCACGTAAACTGGTTGCTGCGATTGCCGGAATAATAATTCACTGTGAGGTGTCCCGAGGTAGTAAAAGGCGCTATAGAAATGCAAAGTCTTTCTGAAGACAGACAAATTGAGTTCAGCACCGTTTAAACCTCCTTTCCCCTTAATCAAAACGATGGCAGCTGTTGATGAATCAAGTCTTTATCGATAACACAATGAAGGCAGTGATTGAGGCTGGAGAGACCTGTTCCCATGGAGATACAGGTCCGCCTCTCCGCAGAGACTCTCCCTGACGCTGATCCTCCTTCAGCTCCCAGCGAGCTGCCAGTCAGACAAGCGGAGCCTTGAACAGTGACTGGTTACCATAGCAACAACACAGAGAACAGAAAAACAGCTAACTTCGTCAGAGAGGGAAAAAAACAATGTTCCTGAGGGTGTTAAATATTTTCAAATCACAGCACGAGACAAACAAACTGATAAATGTGTCTGCAAAGAGAAGACTCATTTCCCCGAACAATGTCATCAAAGCAATTCATAATTAGCAGATAGCAGCATCACTGACTGTCTGTCTGTCTGTGTCTGTCTGACCGTCTGTCTGCCTAACTATCTGTTTGTCCATCTGACGGTCTGATTTTATTTGGGGGGTTTTCCTCATTTAGTCCTATTCTGGAAGGGGAAGGAAGAAGCTGCATTAATATAGCGCCTTTACAGCACCTGAAGCGACTCACAGCGAATGAAGTGTAGCTGCTGCTCTCACGGCTAACACAGGAGCCGATTTAAGCACAGCAAGATCCAAATTCGGCACCACCAACGATGCAGCACACCCTCATCACAACACTGGGAATGTCATAGATACATAGAAAATAGGAGCAGAAATAGGCCATTCGGCCCCACGAGCCTGTTCCACCACTCAATATGATCATGGCTGATCATCCAATTCAGCATCCTGTTCCCGCTTTAACCACACATCCTTTGTTCCCTTTCACCCCAAGAGCCAAATCTAACTCCTTCTTAAAAACCTCGACTGATTCCTGTGGTCGAGAATTCCACAGAGTCACTCACCACTCTCTGGATGAAGAAGTTTCTCCTCATCTCAGTCCTAAATGTATCCTCAGACTGTGATTCCTGGTCCTGGACTCTCCCACCATCAGGAACATCCTTCCTGCATTTACTCTGTCTGGTCCCATTAGAATTTTATAGGTTTCTATGAGATCCTCTCTCATTCTTCTGAACTGCAGCTAATGCAATCTTAACCGACTCAATCACTCGTCAGATGTCAGTCTTGTCATTCTGGGAATCAGTCTGGTAAACCTCCTCTGCACTCCCTCCAAAGCAAGAGCATCCTTCCTCAGATAAACTGACCAGAACTGCACTATTCCAGGTGTGGCCTCACCAAGGCCCTGTATAATTGCAACCAGACCCTGCTCCTGTACTCAAATCCTCTTGGTATTAAGACCAACATACTGTTTGCCTTCTTCACTGCCTGCTGCAGCTGCATGCTTACCTTCAGAAACTGGTATACGAAGACACCCAGGCCTCGTTGTACATTCCCATCTCTCAATCTATAGGCATTTAGATAATAACCTCACATTTATCCCCATTATACTGCATCTACCATGCATTTCCCCACTCTGCATCCTCCTCACCCTCCCACCCAACTTTGTGCCATTTGCAAATTGGGAGATAATACATTTTTAGTTCCCTCATCTAAATCATTAATATATATATAGTGAATAGTTGACGTCCCAGAACTGATCCCTGTGGTACCCCCACTAGTCACTAAATGGGATGCAGTAAGAGTCCAAATACAGAAATCACTCAAAGCAGCAACTCTGATTTGATTTGATTTATTATTGTCACATGTATTAACATACAGTGAAAAGTATTGTTTCTTGCGCACTATACAGACAAAGCATACCGTTCATAGAGAAGGAAACGAGAGAGTGCAGAATGTAGTGTTACAGTCATAGCTAGGGTGTAGAGAAAGATCAACTTAACGCAAGGCAAGTCCATTCAAAAGTCTGATGGCAGCAGGGAAGCTGTTGTTCTTGAGTCGGTTGGTACGTGACCCCAGACTTCTGTATCTTTTTCCCGATGGAAGAAGGTGGGAGAGAGAACGTTCGGGGTGCGTGGGGTCCTGAGTTATGCTGGCTGCTTGGCCGAGGCAGCGGGAAGTGTAGACAGAGTCAATGGGTGGGAGGCTGGGCACCATTCCCAACTCTTTGTAGTTCCTTGCAGTCTTGGGCAGAACAGAAGCCATACCAAGCTGTGATACAACCAGAAAGAATGCTTTCTATGGTGCATCTGTAGAAGTAGGTGAGAGTTGTAGCTGACAATGCAAATTTCCTTAGCCTTCTGAGAAAGTGGAGGTGTTGGTGGGCTTTCTTAACTATAGCATCGGCATAGGGGGATCAGGACAAGTTGTTGGTGACCTGGACAACTAAATACTTGAAGCTTTCGACCATTTCAACTTCATTGATGTAGACAGGGGCATGTTCTCCACTACGCTTCCTGAAGTTGATGACAATCTCCTTTGTTTTGTTGACATTGAGGGAGAGAATATTGTTGCTGCACCAGTTCACCAGATTCTCTATCTCTTTCCTGTACTCTGTCTTGTCATTGTTTGAGATCCGACCCACTACGGTGATGGCGTCAGCAAACTTGAAATTGAGTTGGAGGGGAATTTGGCCACACAGTCATAGGTGTATAAGGAGTATAGTAGGGAGCTGAGGATACAGCCTTATGGGGCACCGGTGTTGAGGATGATCATGGAGGAGGTGTTGTTGCCTATCCTTACTGATTGCAGTCTGTGGGTTAGGAAGTTCAGGATCCAGTCACAGAGGGAGGAGCCGAGGCCCAGACGCAGAGTTTGGAGATGAGTTTTGTAGAAATAATGGGGTTGAAGGCTGAGCTGTAGTCGATAAATAGGAGTCCGACACGGGTGTCTTTGTTATCTAGGTGTTGCAGGGTTGAGAGCAGGGCCAGGGAGATGGCGTCTGCTGTAGACGTGTTGCCGCGGTAGGTGAACTGTAGTGGATCCAGGCAGTCCGGGAGGCTGGAATTGATTCGTGCCATGACTAACCTTTCAAAGCACTTCATAATGATGGATTTCAGAGCCACCGGACAATAGTCATTAAGGCACGCTGCCTGGCTTTTCTTTGGTACTGAGATGGTGGTGGTCTTCTTGAAGCAGATAGGGACCTCAGATTGTTGTAACGAGAGGTTGAAGGTGTCTCCCGAATACCCCCACCAGCTGATCCGCACAGGAGCTGAGTGCACGTCCGGGTACCCCATCCGGGCCAGTAGCTTTCTGTGGGTTGACCTTCGAGAAAGCTGCTCTGACATCGGCAATGGTGACCCCAGATACAGGTTCATCCAGGGCTTCCAGGGTGGAGGGTGTGCTCTCGCTGATCTCTTGCTCAAAACGGGTGTAGAATGCATTGAGCTGATCAGGGAGGGGTGCGTTGGAGCCGGCGATTTTACATGCCTTCATCTTGTAGCCTGTTCTGTCCTGCAGACCTTGCCATAGTCGGCGGGGGTCGGTGTGGCTAGCCTGGGACTCTAGCTTGGTCCGGTACTGTCTTTTGGCATCTTTGATGGATCTCATTAGATTGTATCTGGCTTTCTTGTATAGGTCAGTGTCGCCTGACTTGAACGCCTCAGACCTGGACTTCAGCAAGCAGTGGATATCCCTGTTCATCCACGGTTTCCGGTTGGTGAACACGTAGATTTGTTTTTTTTTATGGTCTTATAGTTAATAAGGCCATAAAAAAATGGGAGTTTATTTCTCGAGGGATAAAATTGAAAAGTGGAGAAGTTGTTAAACGTGTTAGATCATGCTGCCTACAGCTTTGTCTCCATGTTATAGAAAGGCTATCGAGGCACTGGAGAGTTTGGATGGGTGGACCCCTATTCTCTTGAAAAGAGAAGACTGAGGGGGATCTAATGGACGTCTATAAAATTACGAAAGGTTTTGATACCTTTTGCACAGAAGTCACACAGTAAATATTTCCTCTCCTATGGATGAACATAGGAGGGCGGCATGGTGGCACAGTGGTTAGCACTGCTGCCTCTCAGCGCCAGGAACCTGGCTTCGATTTCCGGCTTGGGTCACTCTATGTGAAGTTTGCACGTTCTCCCCGTGTCTGCGTGGGTTTCCTCCAGGTGCTCCGGTTTCCTCCCACAGTCCAAAGGTGTGCGGGTTAGTTTGACTGGCCATGCTAAATTGCTCCTTAGTGTCAGGGGAACCAGCAGGGTAATTA